>NC_047128.1:35628471-36228471 GCF_009829125.3 Periophthalmus magnuspinnatus
CGCATCACAAATGCGCCAAATGTAACACATGAACTTTAATCAGCTCCAGTGAAGCCGCTGCAGTTTCCGTGTTCTGTGGTCGCACTTGGACATGAAGTGTCCTTTATTTGACTTCCTCATTTTTAAACGAGGACTCATCCCGCACGCGCTCACGTGCACGACAGCGCGCGGGCTCAGCTCTGTCTCTGTCCCTGGATCTGTCTGTGGATCTGTCTCTGGGTCTGTCCCTGGATCAGTCCCTGGATCTGGATCTGTCCCTGGGTCTGTCCCTGGGTCTGTCCGTGGGTCTGTCCCTGGGTCTGTCCCTGGATCTGTCCCTGGATCTGGATCTGTCCCTGGGTCTGTCCGTGGGTCACTGCCCTGTGGCTCCAGGACTTCCCTTCATGCTTCATGTTTTTCTTTCACACTTTACTGTGGATGACACATTTTGATGTTTTTATTCTTCTTCATGACATTTGCACAGTCAATATTTACTCATCATAAACCCTGTCACAGGGACAGGACCGTTACCATGGCAACTTACAATTCAAAATAAACTAGATCTTCTGAATCATGAAATGTCCTGAGAAAGTCACGTAGAAACAGGAAGCTGAAGCTGAAGCTGAAGCCCCTGAAGAACCGAATGTCTTAATGTTTCTCCTGGAGCTTTAACTTTGCATCAAATGAAAAAGCAGCTCCAGTTTATGTCAAAATGAAAACAAAATGATTCAAATAAAGTTCACACTGATGCATCGTGTGTCTGACTGATTTTTAAGAAAATACATGTATATTTTCTTCATGCATACGTGTGTGTGTGTGTGTGTGTGTGTGTGTATATATATATATATATATATATATATATATATATATATTAGGAGATTAGTGGATTAGTGGATTACCATAGAAAGAGCAGAGCTTTATCACCGCAGGGAGCAGCTTTAAGTCACATGTCTCTGATGGAGACCAACATCTGTCAGACACAGGACGTTCTACAGATTCAGAGATGTCGTCCTCCTGAGTTTAACTATGAGGGATTGTGTTTTTCTTTTACAGGTGAACCGTATAACTCCATGGTTTTATGCTGCCTTGTCTCGTCTGGAATGTTCCACACACAGTACGCCCTTTTTTAAATGAAATACACACGTTTAAACTTGTCAATATTTGTTAGATTGGCTCAGCAAACTTTCCATATTCTTATGCAACAACAACAATTACCCTGGATTTGAAAATTGTCAGTGAGATTGTGCAGTTTAATAATATTATGCCATGTTATTTCCAGTGGGAAGGAGGAGGCTTCTCTCATCCATTAGTATTTTCTCAGTGGGATCCTGAGGCATAAATCCAAGCTCTCCCTCGATGTATTTGATACATATAGACTTTGTGTAGGACGGGTGAGTGTCTCCTTGAATGTAAATGTGTGAAAGAGTGGACAGTTTCACTGAAGGAGAAAAATAATACCAAATACATGTGTGTCTGTGCAAACGCAGCCTCCCACACACTTCTGCTCCAAGAGCCTCAGAGATGGACTCTGGCACCGAGGAGACGAGAGCCACGGCCATCTGGACCAGAACGACTGAGGTTTAACCCGAGAGAACAAACCAACATGCAACATATACACAAAATGTTCTAACATAATCACACTATAACAGGAAGAATCACCAGCCTCATTGTTGCTCTAAAGTCACTTCTATAGATAAACATGGCTCCTGTTCTGTGCCTCACACTCCACACACTCCACACACACCACACACTCCACACACGCCACACACTCCACACACTCCACACCACACACACCACACACTCCACACACTCCACACAATCAAAGACATTTATGTCACATTCATGTCGTCTCTTTGTCGTGTGCATCTATGTAAACATGTAAGATGAAAAATGATACATGCTATAATATCTGCATTTTGTTGTCTATCATTTATGTTAAAGCAGAAAAAGCAGAAATGAACATGTATGAAATGACGTGGTGTTTAGGTGCAGGTCCTTTATCACATGATTTGGTCACAGGACAGAGTGGACAGCTGCTTCCTCTTCTTGGCTCCATTTAGAACAAAACCTTTAGATTTTTATTGCACAAGTGTCAAACACATGTAATAAATAAAGTATCTGCTGGTGACACGTGTGTGAAAAGCATGTTGGTCAGGACGACTTTGAACTTCTATAAAACTAAAAATAGCCTTTTTCCAGCAGCAGTGAGCTAAATAATTCCCTGCACTAAATGTATGTCTGGGCTTCATAATGTCATGTCTGTTTACATCTGGAGCTGCTCTTTTAATTCAGACGGGTTTTTAATTCAATGAAATAAAGGAATCAGTACATTTCTGCAGCAGACACCATCATTGCATCACTATGTCACTTATTTCCCTTGTATTTTTTAACAGAGGCAGTGAATATGACACTTTTCCTTTAGATTTTTGACATAAAACGTGTTATATGTTCATATTTGAAGCTGCAGTTGTCCACATTGCTCCGCTCACACCTTTAATTGTGTGACGCCTGTGTCCGTGGTGACCAAACACCTCTGAAGTTCATGTTGTTTTGGACGGAACTGAGTCTTAAGTCATAAATTTGGACAAAGACGTACATTGTGCAGTAGGAGGGACGAGAGAAGTGATCCAAATGAACTAATTTGGAGATATCACAGCCTCAAAGTGCTAAATCTTTCACTTTTTGTGCACACGCGTACTCTGACCTCCAAGTCTGTCATTATTTTGGTTCTGTGGATTTTCAATAGACACATCCCACTGTAAAACACCACATAGATAACGGATCTAAGCTGTGTCTTTGTGGAGTCAAGGTGCATGGAAAATAATTATTGGTAGCAACAAAAAGATGTGAAACGACCTCCGATCTAACACCTATTTTTACAACTCGCTGAGACGCTGCGAGACTTGATTTAATAACACGGTTTTAATCAAATCACTCAGGAAAGTCGGCTGTTAAATGTGGCGTTAGGAAAACATAAAAATCCACATATCCTGCACAAATTCCATGCATCTAGTTGATAAACATCTTCATATTAACTCAGAAATCTACATTCAGTTTAGATTTTAGAGTTGAAATGCTGTAACGTCGTCCGGACTTTAGCGTTGGGTGGGACAGAAAACAGCAGCAGGGTGTGGTCCACAGTTTTATTTCTATTTTTTCAATTACCAAAGTGCAAAGTGCAAATGGAGGTTTTGAGGAGCAGCAGAACCCGGTGTGTTTCAGGCGCCTTTTATACCGTCTCATTGACTGGATTAAACTATTGTTAATTAAAAGGGGTGTTTAAAAAAAAATAGCATTAAGCTCTTTAAAACTCAAACCTCCATAAAACCAAATAAACACATAAACTAAATGAACTTTATGCACATATTACACATAAATCCTAAAAATAAACAGCAAATATACTAAAAAAAAAAACCATAAACCCTTTAAAATGCCCCACGTTTCCCCCCGACACACGTCCCGCTTTGGTCCTGCCCCGGAAATTTTTTAAGGAGCTCGTTTACCGTGGAAGAGTTTGACACAAGGACAGAGGAGGTAAATTACACATTTTTAAAACACTATTTCACTAAAAACACTACAAAATACACAACACAAACACTTAAAAACATTCTTAAACATGTATCGCACTAATATTGCACATATTTTATTTAATTAGCTGTTCATTTTAATCGAAGCTGCGTGTCCTGGAGGAGAAAGACAAACTTAAAGTGCCACTGTGTCTAAAACTGGGTAAAAACAGAAGTTAAACATTTTAAAATCCTTTTGTGCCATCGTCTTTTTTTTTTTAAGTGCAAATAATGTTCAAAGTGCTGTGTGCGATTTAAAGTGTATACAGTGAAAGGTGCGGTTAATTTGGTAAAAGAAAATGGGCTGTTTGACATTTGTGTAGTTTGTGTAAAGGCATTTGTCAGTGATGGAAAAAAATGAAAATATGAAAACTGAACCACCGTCTGAACGATGAAAAGTCCTCAAAACGTCGCTTATAAACGGGAAGCGCCTTGAACCTCTTGAAGCTCCATGAATAAAACCATGAGCACAGTGCAGTTCTTTGATGGTCAGCTCCATTTACTGACCACAGTCCTGAGCCACAGCCGCTGTCCAGTCTGAGCAAAGTGAGGAGTCGTGTGCAGCTTCAGCCTCCTGCAGAGAACAGAAAGGACGACCCTGCTCCTACAGAGACCTTTAAAAACGAGAAATTATGAGTCTGAGAGCGGGAACACCTACGACAATTAGTATTAGCTTCTCTTACCTGAAGAAAATGAACCATTTTGTAACAGTATTTAATAAAAATACTCATGTGTCAACCCTTTGAGAGGTTTGGATTTGGAGGAAGTATTTAAATATCTGCACTTTGATTTATATTAACCTTAGATCCAGTTATTTTAGTTTTAACAGGTCCTTGTGATTGTCTAAACATGTAGCAGTCTTCATGTTATTATAATAAACAACCAGTGCAAAGTTAAGAGCTAAAAAAAATCAAAACGGCAACATAAAAGTTTCGCTCGGCCATAATGACGAGGCCGACGTCAGCGACATGGAATGAACCACACATGTTTTTATGATCTGGGCTGCTGTTTTGGTCACGACTCCCTTGAAAAATAGAGTTGTAATCTCAGTGGGACTTCCCTGGTTAAATAAACAAACACAATGTAAAGTTTTAATGTCCGTTTAGAGCATCGATACTGATTTTTAAACATAATTACTCCTCGATTACCATCATTTTTCTGCGCTCGTGTCCCTGCGTAACTGGTTGTCTCTTGTTTACACAATATTCAAACCCTATACGGTGTCTTCCCGTTTGTAGATAAGGGCTGGAGCACACCCAGGCTCCTGTGTTTTTCTGCGGTTTGTCCGTCCGTCCGTTTTTGGAGGATCTGGACTGTGTCACAGCTGTGGAGATGACACTGGCATGTATCAGGCCCTCCCATGTCTTCCTCTCGACTTCCTGTGTCACTCAGACATAAAACAGCATCATGCAAACACATCAACTCAAGATATTTTAAACTTAAGCCCAACATAAGTAACTGAACATAAATATAGTTCACCAGGTCGGGGTAATAAATGTATTTGTGCAGGATTGTAAGTGGTGGGAGGTAAAAATGATGCTTTTTCTTTCCAAAGTTGTGTATTTTGTAGTAGCTGTAATAATAACACTGACAGTGGTTGTGGTGATTTAGAGATGTTTAAATTGTACTAACTGCAGTAGTAGAAGGAGCAGATAATAAACTTTTTTGGGTTATTTAGTCGACACAGAGCGAGCAGGCGGAGTGTATAGAGGTTTTAAATAGTTCTGTCAACAACTGCTTTGGGGCATCTTCACATTTTTCCCATGAAACAATATCAATAAACAAGAAGTCGGGTGGTTTCCAGGATCCTATGTAAGAAACCGGACGTTTTTTTGGCAAGTCATGATTTTTCCACTGACAAAAGAGAATATTTGAGTTTAAACTAAATTACTTTAACCTCCAGCAGTGACACCATAAACTACAGGCCGATAAACCCTCATCTCGCCTCCAGATGTTTCCCGTCGTCACTTTAAATCTTCACTTTTTAATATTTAGCGCCAATCAGCATCTACCGTTCACTTTAATGTGGTTTGAACTGTGCACAGATCAGGTCCTGCAGAAGTAAAGACCTTTGAGGCGTTAACAAAATGGAGTATAAACAAACGAGCCCAGAGCGAGTTAATCTTTCAACTCTTTAGCAGGATTCAAGAGGCGAGGAATGGAAGATTCTCTTAAACATTAATCTATTTCTGGAAGCGTTTCAGCTGTGACAGTCATCCTGAAAACAGACGGGCCACATCAGGAAGTGAAAACGTCTGCGCTTCTGCCCTTTGGTGAAATGAACCTAAACTGACCAGGGCCAAACTTTTGTTCCTAAACACATCATCATCACTAAACTTAGACTTTAGTCGGCCAGTTTAATTGTGTTTGTGGTGAACAGTTAAGAGTTCCAAGAAACAAGTGGCCAAAACAGACAATAAAGAGTCAACCCAGTGGTGAAGTTTCCATGTGAAATAAACCAACAGTGAAAGTCATGTAGGCCAACGATGTACAAACAGTTTAAAAGCAGCAGTTTCAGGCTTTTAGTCATTTAAATGAGCCAAGAATTGTGCTTTTTATCATGGTAAAAGTAAACTCCTTATGTAACTTTGTCCTACATCCATCAGCTGCTCTAAAGCTGCAGACGCTCAAGGATCAGACGTGTTTAAAGTCGAGTAAACCAAAGTGAAACCCCCCCCCCTCTGTGTCTGGCCGCTTTGTTTTGATAAAATGTAAATTTACAACTGTGACTTTCTGTTGGGCAGATTTTGAAAGGGCACTTCCTCATTGACAGAATCTGAAATCTCTTCCCCTCTGAGCGTTTCAACAATCTACTTCCTGCCAGTATCTCCACACATCACCATGTACCAACACGAACACCCGATTATCAAAGATCAGACAGTATCACAGCTAAAGAGCGTCTAAACCGCACTATTCACACCCCCGTCTGGTTATTAGTGAAATTACCTCGACGAAAACCTGGAAAACTGAAGAAAATAATGTGATATCTGCCGTCCCAAAACCAGTGGAGGCAACAAAAATACATGTCAGGAGCACTGTCATTGTACAGAGTATAAAAATACATAATAAAACATGAAATATAAGTGTAAACATGCGCGTCAGCACTTGATCCAGTTCATAAAGTTAAGTGCAGGTGTAGTTTGGAAATATCTGATAACAGCAGTAACTATTCCCCCAAAATGGCTCGACTGAACAGCAGCATTAGTCATGAAGTAGAAAGGTAAACTTTGTGATAAAACTGATTAAAAGTTTGTTATCGGAGCAGATAAAGCTGTGCAAAATGAACACAAGTCTGTAGAGAACATTAATCTTTATTTGTGCAGTCACTAAACAGAACATACAGCACATATTTCCCTTCACTTTCTAAAACGCTTGTTGTTTGTAACTTTGAATCTCCATGTGAATATTTTAACAGACTCCAGACGCTTTGACACTATTCAAATGTTCTTGTTTTATTAGTTACAGTTTATAATTAAAGAAATGTTTGGCAATTTTAAAATGTTTTCACTTAAAACTTAAAGGCGTCATCTTTAAAACAGATTTTTGCAGACGTGAAAGTCACTGCAGAGGAAGGATCGACTTTAACCGAGAGTCCAATGGCGACACCAAGTGGTAGAACAATAAAACTCTGAAGAATTATTAAAAGGTTTAGTGCGTTGTACTTAAGGGTCACAAAATGTAGACGTAAGTGTGAAATGTGCCGTCTTCTTAAACACAGAGAGAATCCAAACAGAGACTAACATGAGCTACAACGGAAACAGACAATTATGCAACACAAACACAGAAATCATAAAAGAAACAGATGCATTATGTCTATTTCTACTATTTAATATTAAAAACTACACTTAAAATTTAAAATAATTTAGACAAATGCAACCCTAGAGCTTCACGGACGCCGGACACGACACAAAACATCGAGTCATTTCCAGATGGACTGGTTATTCAGCGATACGCAGAGCTGTGTTTTGATCACAACACGACGGCGCCAGTGTCTAGAACAGAATTACAAATGATTTTTAGCAGAATACAAACCGTCGGCGTCGTTAAGAAGCATCCACATTCGTCTAGGGGGTATTTCTTTCAGTTTTCCTTACTCACATTTGCGGTGGAAGTAGCAGGCGTCGCAGTAGGGCCGCTGGTCGTGGATCCGGACCTCGACTCCGGTCTCTGCTCCTCGGAGATCTCGGTAACAGCCCATGCACTGGACGATCCGAACAGAAACAGTTTATTATTATTTACAAGTCTCTGTGGCAGTGGATTAGAGAAACTGTCTGAAAATCTGTTTATCATGACGCTGGTTCTACGAGTCAAGAGGTCACTCAGAAGCTCTGCACGAGGAGGAAGGGCTGGGAAAAGTGTCCGTGTTTGAGCACAGAGCTGGAATATCACTAAAATATCAGATTATAATTGTATTTGTGTCCTCGTATGACCCAGGTCTACAGTACAATATCACAAAGAAACCAGCTTTATGATAAAACAGTTACATTTATAACAGTGGAAGAAAGTGTAGAGTGTTTCAGTGTCACAGCCCCATTTTCCATCTTTGTGCTAATGAAACAAAACCACGTCACCGCTCAGTGCTCCAGAGGTGAGACTTTCACAATACGCCTCTAATAACAAACCATGACCTCCTCAAACCTGAAATTAGATTCTAAAAGGGATTAAACGCACCAGTAGTGTCCTCGCCGATGAACAAACGCAAGAAACGACAAAAGGAGCGTGACCCAAACTAGAATCAAATCTACAGTGAGTTCACCAGGGCCTGACCTCTCACCTGGAAACAGGACAAGTGGAAGCTCAGACTAAGGGCCTGGACCACCACAACTGTCCCACTATCAAGCGCCCCCTCGCACACGGAGCACGTCCTCCTGCCCGGGTCTGTCCTGGGGCAGCACAGAGTCACATGAGGCCAACACACACACAAAGGAAATGGACACATCACACACACACACACACACACAGGCCTGGTCCAGAGGGGAAGTGCGACGTTATATTTAGTCAGTTTAGTTGTGCAACTTTTTAAAGAAATTCTACTTTAACAGAACACGTACTTTTACTTCAATAAAATATAATTCAAGTAGAAGTTGTGTTAACTCTGTCCACAACCGACTAAAGTTTCATGTCAGTAAGATTATTATTTATTATTAGAACATTTGTGTTTCTTGCATTGCTTCTTAACACATTAGTTTTTCAGATGTTTTGGTCAATTTTTTAAAATAATGGACAAGATCTGGTACATTTTTAATATTTTGCTCTACAATTACATCAACTTCAGATAAGATTTTATGTCCAGGCAACTTACTCGGGGAAAAATACTCGGGAAAAACTTTAAAGTAATGGCTTGGACTTTGCATTTCTACTCAAGTAATTAATTTTGTTCTCATTAATTTAGTTTAGTAATAGTATCTGTGTAAACCCTCAGATTTAAATTGAGTCTTTTGCTTTAGTAACGATACTTAACTCGAGTACAGTTTTTGTCTACTCCACCTTTGCCCCGCTCTCGTACATTTTCACAGAACACAGTACCTGCTTCTCTGTGGAGGCATCGACCCGGTGCTGTGGCGTGAGGAGGACGTCCTGGTGGATCCACAGTATCCCGCAGCAGCAGACTGTGGTCGGGGATAAGTGAAGGTCATTGAAGCGACGGGAGAGTGACGCCAGCTCTCCAGGTGGTCCATAGACTCATACCTGCACGTACAAATACTGACAGTTACTAAGAAGAACAACTACGGATGAATCAATGTGTGGCTGAATTTAAACAACGTGAAAAATGAAAATGTTCTGATGTTTGTTACTCAGTCTCCAGACAAATCATTATCACATTAGTGAAAATGAGTTTGACAGACCTGGACTAAAATAATTCTGAGGGCCACATGAACAAAATGGCCGCCATCAAGGGCCAGATATAATTGTGAGGCAGTGTAAATGTCACCAAATATCATGTAAAATAAATTTAACTACTTATTAAATAACTCTCTGTATTTATTTAAGTCAAGTTGCAAATATGATCTGCGTTTCCCCTGATAAACTCACATTTTTAAAAGTATCTGGGCTCACCTGCTCAGACCTTCAGCTCTGCTTCAAAAACAAACTTAATTATTGGAAAATGTGTTGTTTTCTTGAAGACTAACTTTTAAATACTTTGCGTCGGCATTTTGACTCCAAACATGGCGCAGATTGTACCTTTTCATAATCGACCGCGCCTCATAAAAACAAAAAACATACAGGTTTTTCTCCTTGAAGCACAAATGTGTTTTTTGTGGAAGGCAGTTTCAATAAAGGTGAACACAATTTCTCTTTCTGAACATTTTGGGATCATTATTTGCAAATATTTCTCAGTTCCACTTGTTTGGAAAACCTCATTAGTTTCTGGTCAACGCACACATTAAAGCAGCATACATTTATTTACAGTCGTGCCTTTTAATTTACCTTCTCATGGGCCAAATAAAATGACGTGGCGGGCCGCATTTGGCCCCCGGGTCACGAGTTTGACACGTGTTTTAGGCGCATTAAAATAATTGTGAACGAGGAAAAAACTAAACGTAAAAATACTAGGATTAAATTAAAAAGAGGTTATGACACGGCCGAGTCAGATCGAGCTACACCAGCTTCAAAACATTTTTCAGTTTCATTTTTCATTCAATATTTTTTTACACATTAGAAACACCGAATCTTCTCACCTCTTGATTGGGACCCCGGGCATGACGGGCTCTTTGTAAAAACTCGCACTTCGCTGACGGATCCAGCTGTTGTCTGTGAGGAGCTGAGTTCTCTTCTTCATCTCCTCCAGAATCTGCAGCCGCTCCTGCTCGACCTTTGACACCATCTGACTTTTCCTTTTCCTCTGGTCACCGGCTCCTGGAAAAACTCATCACATTTAGATTTAGCAGTTCATTAAAATCAAAAATACTGATGAGAAGCGTCAGACTTGCCTCTCGTCTGTTTCTGGGGGCTTGTTAGCGCCGGCGTGGACGTGGACTTGGCCCTGCGGCAGAAAAAAGACGCATTAGTTGAAAACAATCGCGTATGTTTGTATTGATTTGATTAATTTATCATAAGTTTATGCAGTGAATGCTCCTCAAGAGACGCACTAACACAGCCACATGTCAATAAATTGGGTTGACAAGACTTAAAAATGAATTAAAAATGAACTTGCATGTAGCGTTCTTAAAAATTGATGCGTTCATGTATGGAAAAACAGCCAGGGATGAATTTAAACCACTGAATTGCAGATTTTAACGAATAATATGCTACGGCTTCATCTGAAAAGTTGATTTTTTAGACCGTTAAGCTACGACTCCAGTTTATTGACAAGCGTCTGCATAGAATAAAACATAAAACTACCAGCTTTAAATCTACAAATCTACGCAGGACAACATCAGCGATCCAAAAATCATCTACAACAAAATCTAGAGTTAGTAGAAGAATGTAATACGAGTGAGGGGGGGGGATTGTAATAACTGCGCTGAGCCTGTTCTGACCTGTGAGCCGGAGAGAGCCGAGCAAAGCCACAGGAGCCGTCAGCCCTGAGGAGGCACCAGCAGCAAATGAGGCCCGACGCGGCAATTCACTCCGCAACAGCACACACACACACACACACACGAGTGAAAACACATGGACTAAATAAAGTGAGCTCAATATGAAAAACCGTACCAGGCATCGCTCGGTTTTTCCGGCTGCGTTTCTTTAGCCTTGCAGGAGGAGCTTTCTGCGGATTTAACTTCATTTGTGGCAGGGCCGTGCTCATCCTGGGGCTTATTCGTCATGCCGTTTACATGGAGGCATATGTTCTGTGGGTTTTCATCACTGGTTATCATCTAAAAAAAAACAACAAAAATATATATATAGTTATTAAAATGTTGCGCAACTCCTTTCCCCTGCGGATCCTTTAAGTCGCTTCGCTTGCACTGTCCAATAGACTCACTTTCGTCTCATCTTTTTTATCGATTGAAGCATCTTGTTGTGCCTTTTTAAACTCACGCTCAAGCCGCTCATGATCCCGCTGGTATTTCTCCTGACAAATACACAGACATCACAAAAAACGACCGAACGAACATACATTTTTAAAGTCATTTTCCCCTCAGAGTCAGGCGTTATTCTCAGTTGTACCTGCAGGAGGCGCTGTTGCTCTTCCTGCCACTTCTCCTGCCGCCTGCGCTCCTCCTCCCTGTCCCAGGACCAGCTGCCAGAGGAGGGGCTGAGGGAGGGCACCTGGAGCTGGGACAGAACGGACAGAACGGTAACATCAGATTCACAAAACGCAGCTGATTGTGTCGTACTTACATCTGATATCGCAGATTCAGAACCTCCTGCAAACAAACATAAATTAGCACTAAGAATTTAATATATATTTAAAAAAATGTTTGTAAGCTTTCATCACACCATGCTGAGGGATGGAAAATGTGTTGGAAAATACTGCATGAGTAAATTTTGAGTGAGGACGGTGCATTTTAAGATCAGAAAACAGAAACTTTGTCACATTAAGTCTGAGGATTTAATAAAATGCACAAAGTATTTCTGTTTTCTGATCTTGAGGAGGTTCAGACACTTTGGACATTAGATTAGATTAAATTAGACCAGGTGAGGATGGAACAGGAGGACCAAAAGTGCCATTATATGAGAAAAAAAGAAATGGGTAAATAAAGAGGTGAGTTTATCTAAAAACAAAATGTCAAGATGACACCGGGTCGTTTGTTTCAGATTGAAAACAGAAAATAACGTTGTGCCGTCTTTGTCGAACAGAACTAAGGTGACCCGCACATTAATTTGAGTTAAGTATCTAATTATAATTGTGCAAATGAGCAAAACAGTCTGCTAATGTGTACGCAGCTTGAAGATATGGCACCAGAAATAATGAGAAAGACCCATTTGAGCAAAGCGTGGAGCCGTATTAAGTCAGAAAAGGCAATTTCACAGTGTGTGACGAGCACAGATCTGCTTTGTTCAGCTGTTTGTGATGCTGCACATAAACAGCCCCTTTAAATGAACACAACACACTTCACACAGTGCAAACATTTACCGCACAAGTACACCCACGAGCTGAAGCCTGCGGAGCCCAGAGACAAGACACAGTTCAGAGGAAGTCCCACCAACACCCGCCACAGGGGGGCACTTCAAACACAGCGTAAGACATTACAGCAGCAGCAGCACAACGAGCAACTGTATCAGCGCCGCAAAAGTACTCCAAATGTGCACTTCAAAAAGGACAACCAGGCGACGGCATACCATATTTTTAGTTACCAAAAGTTCTTGAAAAGCAACAACAGACTCAACTATTTTTGAGTTTTTGCAATTGTAGAGAAGTTGTGCAAGTCTGGGGCAAACCACACACAAAGAGGTGGTTCTATACTAGGGTTGGGTGATATTACAATTAAAAAAATAAATAATTGTGATCAGATTCTGTGACAAGACGCCATTTTGATGAGATTGTGAAAGTGTTTAGTGCAGCTCTGTGCTCAGTTTATTGAACATCTTCCATCAGACTCTGAGTTACAGGTGAATTTAACCAACCACAGTGAAGTGTAAACTCTCAGAGCCAAGATTATTATTTAAATCTGATCATAATTCATGCAGTTTTAATTAAGAGCTTCCTGCTTTTAAGAAAATAGAATAGCAGTGGTGAAATGCCAAAAAACACTAACATGTACTGAATAAAGACTAAAATAATCGTGTTTAAAAATGAAAAGAGATGAATAATAATAATAATAATAATAATATGTACCACACTTTCTTCAACAAGTTCAATTATGCAACTGGTCGTCTCAGGTTTCTTTTTCACCGAAGCAATTTAAGCCAAGCACCTGCCACCAAAGCGGTAACGTCTTTAGTTTACCTCTCGCTCTGAAAAACGCAGCTCTCCTCCTTTCATTTTTCCTAATTACATAATTATAATCTAGATATAAAAATTAACTGATTAATTCGAGACCGGAGCACCAGGGTGTGTTCCAATCACTGTAAATTTGTGCCAATTTTCTTTTACCTTTCTTCGTGGCTGTCCTGGGGTTGTCGGAGTGTTCTCCATCCATGTTTTGACAAGAATTAACCTGAGCAGGTGCGAGAAAACCAAATTTCACCCAATGGACAGAAATAATGGAGACAAGGGCTCGTTTCAGCCATGCGTTATATTCTGGATCTAAATATTGCTCACATTGTTGGGCTGCCCATTAAATTTGGACGGGGCCATTAGTGCGGTGTCAGTGTTGGCATGGCGATCGGGCCGACCAATCAGAAGGGGCGCGGATGAGGTCAAATCGAGGGTCGTCCTGTTCTGGCCTGGCTGTGTGTAAAAACTGGCTTCACTGTTGCTCCAATCTAATGGAAATAACAAATCATCAGCCCCGAGGTTTGAGCAACTCCCCTGTCCACGGGCTAAAGGCATGAAACGTGTTTAAAAGAACATTTCCATTGAGACACATGGAAATAACAGTCAGGTTTGCGGAGATGCGAGCCTGCCGACGGGGAGGATGCATGTTTTTATCAGTTTTCTTAAAAGTTACAAGTGCTTTAAAACATTTAGGGCGCTGAACACACAGGGAGCTGCACATCAAGCTGAACATTTTTTGTGAGGAAAAAAAACAAAAACAAAATATTTAATGGTACCTAATCATGTTCAAATACATTTTTTTAAATATACAGTGTTCGCTCGTTTATCGCGGGGGGTCACGTTCTAAGAATAACCCGCGAAGTATCAGCTTTTTTTATTATTCTCTCTGTTTTTGTCTGTAAAACCCCTCACCACACACTTTATACACTTTTCTCACACAGGCGTTAACATTTTCTCACATTTCTCTCTCGTTTAAACTCTCTCAAAGTTCAAACCTTCGTAGGCGTCTTTGTCGGTGCAGAACGTTTCATCGACATTGTGGGTTTTGTTGGGGAGAAAACAAATTGCAAACGTACAGCACTTCAGAGTCACACTGAGATCCAACGTTTATGTAAATTTGACTCTAATATATCGTCCTGTTCAGTCTCTGAGGCTGTGGTTTGTCGGGTTAAAGTTCGATTTAATTTGATGTATTTTCTTGCTTTTTCTTTGCTTAAATAGAACAACACGGCAGAACAGTTACAGCTCGACTTTATTCAACTTAACTCTTCTAATCTCGTGTGTTCACTCGTTACATTTTCATCGGTGCGCTCCTTAAATGTGCTGTACTGCAACAACAAGTAGGAACCAATATTAAATTAGAAAGTAAATAATGTGTCCAACATAATATAATAAAGTAATAAACAAAATACTCATGACCCAAATAAATGTTAAAACGTAAAATAATATATGTCAAATAAATCAAAGACACAGCACCGAGGAGATGGACAATGGTCAACAGTCCAAGAGCCAATCAGGACGCAGAACACAATGGTCTACAGTCCAAGAGCCAATCAGGACGCACATTCAAAAAATCATGCAAAACTTTACTAAAAAAATAAATAAATTCGTGAAACCGTGAGACGGCGAAAGCTGAACTGCGATAAAGCGAGGGAACACTGTATACATCTGTGCGCCATCACCGGCCTTGTTCAGAGCTGTACAGACGTAATCTTACCTCTGTTCCCGTAGCGTCGGATGTCCATGGTCAAAATGCCGGTTTGCAGGGCGGAGGTCATTTTATTTTTCCACTGATTGAAATTCAGTTGAGACACAGATCCTCCATCAACTGCAATTATCTCATCGTTGATGCGAAGACGGCAAAGTTCTGCTGGACTCCCTGTGGAACAAAACCATCAGTGAAAACAGATAAACCTCGTGTTTAGCCTCGCCTCCTGGATCAAGGCGAGCACAAAATGATTAGTCCAACGTGGGGATTTGCATCAGTCATTACCGAGGAAGGTTTCAATAGATCTTATTTTGAGATTGTGAGGTAATACCAATACTTATAAAACGGAGAATGAAAAATTATACCTTTCGAATTATGTGAATTAAAACTAGTCCATATTTTGCACACACTCAGAATGATGGTGATTACAGGGTAGAATACTGCTGATTGTGTCAATAGAGGCTAGATTTTGTGGCACAGTGACACCTTGCTCTTCTCCCATCCATCTGTATAATGAGCTCCTTTGTTAGTCTGGACAAACTGCTCTGCAACAGTTTTTTTTTTTTTTTTGCAAGAGCCAATTTGCCTGTTTCACTGAGCTACAACCTGCCACCAACTATAATGTTATACTTCAAAATAAATGAGACGGAAGCTCTGGAAATGCAATAAAGCCTACCTTAAAAAAACAAAAAAAGCAAACTTACCTGGGTGAATGGACGTTACCCTCGCCCCGGAGCTGTCCCAGTGAGTCTGAAACCCAAAGTCTGGTCTGCTGTTCGGTCTGAGAGTAAGACACACCCTCATGTCACTGTGATCCACCTGGAAGAGAAGCTCCTGTTAAACCGACACCAGCGCCCCGCGTCTCTGCTTCCTGTGGAAACTAGAGACGCCATGTACGACAGAAAAGGAAACTCAAGTGTTAAGCCCACTCTGAGCTCTAAGTAACTTCATGATGTGCAAAGGAGAAAACCGAGGCTGGACTGGATCATGCTGCAGGTGACGTATTGTAACGTACATGAGGGAATGATATCACGATATTCTGCAGCTGTTGTTTAGGTTTTAGCAGCAGCAATTAGCCGCAATCTGTCTGTCGTCCCAGAGCATCTTAAACACTGACTGAGTCTCTGCAGAAATGAAAGACGTAAGATCCAAGTTCCACCGTCCTGCTCCCACTCCTCACGTCTTACATCATAAAAGCCTCAGGTATATTGTTCTTTACATCATCATCACACGTTTTCTTTCATAAATCGTGATAAAACGTGAGGTCGTATCGTCTTACCCTTTGACAAACTCGTCTATAATGTGCAATTCTGTAACGCACGTTCAATATCCAGCTTCAATATTGTATAGATTCAAAAAGAACATCAAGACAAGTTCAGAAGAATAAGGGTTTCTGTACATTTTGGACTTTATTGGCTGAAAATACTAGTATGATTGAGTTTGGCGAGATGTCATTTTGCCTGAGGATAGTTGTGGCCACAGAAACTTCCACTTCAGTCCATCGATGAAGCTAAAGAATTAAATCACACAAATGTCTAGAATCCAATTATAACATAATCACAGCTAAAACAGAAAGTTCCTCTTTGAGCTTATTATGAAACTTTCTATAACTTTCCCAGCGTCGTCTTATTAACATGTGTAATGGCGTTTTAAGTTTCTGGTTATTTTCGGAAAGCCGTGTGCTCAAATGAAACATACTTTCACTGGAGCGCTGGACTCTTTCCCCCGGGTGGAGCTGCTGTGTTGGGGCACATCCTGCGTGGGGCGCTCTCTGGTCTGAATGGCACAGTTCTCCGTCTGTGTGACCGGAGCGTGGCCTTTGAGCTGGACCGTCGCCGTCTGCCTTTTCAGCGAAGAAGTGACGGGCGGAGAGACGTCTTTATCGTTATTCGACAGCCAGTTGAGCTGATTATCATCTACCTGAAAGTGAACAGAGCGAGTTTGAATAAAGACGTTTGGAGACCAGAGCAGAGAAAAGCAAAATTATCAAATATTCTTTAATAGTTCACAAAATACTTTATTCAGCTGACACAACAAACAAGCGCTTACAGCAGTGCAGCTCCACTTGTATAATTAATGAGAAATCTATCTAAGAAAACAAAGGGAACTTGAGCTTGTGTGCGCGCCCTACACACACAGACGCACACACACACACACCCCTACACACACAGATAGACACACACACCCAGAGGAACGAACAGTTTCATTACATCACCGAAGATCCCTGTGCACCTTTTAAGCATTAACTTCGGTTTAGTCAGGCTTTTTAAGTCTGAGTCTGTAAAATAAAATCACCAGGTGGTACCTCTCTACAACTTTAAAGCTTTGAAACGCTGCAGTTCCTCTCTGTGGAGCCAAGGATATGCTTTCAAGGTTTTACCATTCGCACATGTCTCCTTTTGGTGCTTATTTTTAATCCAAAAACTGCATGGGGTAGATTAAAGTGGTTCTTTATATAATTATTTACCTCATTTATATAATTATTGGCTAAACAAAGCGAAGGTTATGCAATTAATTTAGACGCATGTTTGGGTTTGTGTGACGAGTTTAGAGGCTCAAGGGTGATTTTTGTTTCTACATCTGAGCACTAGACTTTCCATGATTGCGAGATACTGAGAAACCTATGGCCAGTGCGGTTTACGTGTGTTATTTTGTGATGCACTACAGTAAAAACTAAAATATGTCTAATGTCCTATACTTTGAAAAGCAAAATAAACAGGAATACTGACACCTTGTGGTTGGCTGATAAAAAGCAGGGTGGTTTACTCACATTGTAGAGTTTTGGGAGCGAGGACACTCTGGACGGTTTGGTGCCAAAAGGTCGGGCTGAGATCACAGAGGAGAGGCGACTCGAGCCCTCGGACCGACGGTAACCACGAGGGAGACTGGCAGAACTGGTCCAAGTACTGGAGCGAGGAAGGAACTTCTCAAGACCCTGGACGTTGATTGCCTCCATGTTTACTTCCTGCTTTTGGGTTCTCGTCTTGGTTGGAGCATTTTTAGCGTCGATCTCTGCGCGGCCGACTATGGTAAGATCCTCAGCAGCAGCGTTTAGTTTAGTCATTTCCTTTGGCAGAACAGGTGAGCGTCCGCAGGCGTCTCCAGTGACGTTCTGGGATGTTACACGTACGTTTTTGACATGGGTTTGCGAGCTGAAGGGCTGCTCTGTGGAGGGCGTGGTGGCTGCTGTTCCCACTGAAGCCAGAGACGCCATGTGGGTGTCTTTGTCCAAGGCGTTTTTAATCGGTTCTGGCATGGTTCCAACTGTTGGCCCCTGAAACCAAAAGATAGAGATGATCACGGCTCCAAATGTCCTTAGGAAATAAAAGGAAACTAGGCGGACGGTATCTCATATACACGGCATTATCTGGTTGTTGAAAGTACATCAAGTTTGTTCTAATTTATCAAAAAAGCTGCAAAATGTGCAATTTGTAGACGTGATATTCCTGCACAAATGTGGCCGATTCTTTGGTCAGTTTAGGTTAAAGTTTTGCACAAAGTTTAACCAAGATATTTATAGTTATAGGGAGACAAAAAACAAGATTCATTTTTATCAATAATGTGAAACAGATGTGTAAATATCACCAACTACAGTAACAAACACCAGATCTAAACGTCTCCTCTGCTCTGGACATTTGTGGACACCTTCTCATGTACAGACACAAGTTGGACTCACCTGAATGTGTCCTGACGTTTGTGGATAATAAGTCGTAGGAGAGTTGTACGGCATCTCTGTGGCGTAGCTCCGAGCCAGCGGCGCCCGGGTGTGTGGTCGGAGGTTTGACCTGGAGGACTTGGCGGGGGACGTGGGAGGGTAGGGGTGAGCGGCCGGACTGTGCTGTGACGGCTGGTCTCTGGGACGGTGGGCACGTATGAAACAGGAGACAGAAGTGGTGAAAGGATAAAGAGGAGGAGGGACGGGTCAGATTACAACAGTCAACGAGCGGTCAGAGAATTTAACTGGATTAAAATTATTTGAGAGGTTTAGAGCAAGTAATAAAAGTCTTAAAAACTTCTGATAAAAATTATTTTCAGCCTGAAACTAAATTATTTGAGTATATATGTTTTAGTCTACAAAAAATGTCAAATTTAAAATACAAAAAAAAATATATATAATTAAAAATATATATAATTTAAAAAAAAAATTCTATAATTGTTTTAGTCAACCAGAAAAATCTACATTTAAATTATGACAGATGGTGATATAAAAAAAAATAAATAAATAAAAGTCTATTTTACGTCATCCATCTATTTAACAGTGAGGTTTTATTAAATGCTCTTAGTTAAAACATCATGTGACATACAAATAGTTTCCCTGTAGTTCCCAGAATGCATTTTGATAAGAACCGTGTGAACCAAGGTCACACAGACAAACAGAACAAGACAAGAGAATAAACCCGATTGGATGAAGCACAAAACGGCTCCATTTCATCTTGTGCAGACAGGAACTTCAAGTACGTCACTGTCCCCCTTCATCAAACTGTAATTCAACTTTTCACTGGATACTTGGCAGTTTTTTACTTTATTGAATGTTAGATTAAACCTGCCAAAACTAAAATTCACCCCACAATAGAATTTCATCGCTTCATTGAACATTTAAACCCGTGGTCCTTGGATGTCGAGTTTGTTCTGGTTTTGGATTCTAGGATTAAAAAGTCAATATTTTTTCCCCAACAAAAAAAAAAAATTTGTACATTTAGTCGACAAAAAAGTATAAATATTTTGTTAGATAATTGTAACCTGAAAAGTCTAAAAATCTGTTTAAATCAGCAAAATATGGCACAGAAAACAAACCAGACCAACCTTTTCATTGGTCCACCTTGAGTGATAGTTTTCTGAAAAGCGCTCTTGGCTCCGTTGGTCATCTGGTGTATGACATGCTCTCGATCCTGAGACGCCCTTCGACCCTCAGTCTTGCTGCTCCTGCGACGGCTCTTCCACTTATTCAAATCCTGAAGAGGCAGTTTTACCCTCGGTGAGCGGCTCTTCAAAACCAGCGTGCTCCAAATAAGCGCCGTTTCACTGACCTCGTGCCATTGGGCTTCGGTGTCCTTTGTAGAGCTGCTCTTCCTTTTGAATTGCGTCGTGTCTGGTTCTTGAGCCTCGTCCAAAACGGCGGCGGCGGTGTCCTCAGGTATGTTACGCACAGGGTAAACCATTGGGATATCAGTGAGGGACTTGCTCCTGTTAAAAACAAACCACGAATCACCAAAAAAAATGACATCAGAAACTACCTCATTACCTCAGATTTTGCTTTTTTAAAAACAAAATGAAAGCGGCGCTCAGTACTTACGCAAAATAAACATAAACGACACTGATTAAAAGTCTTCTTAACGCAAAAAAATGCCAATTTATTCCCCCAAAGTTTGAACTCTGCTCCAAACTTCACACTTGATCTCGATTTAAACAGACGACGGCATGAATCACTGACAATTAGACATGATTGAAACTCGATTAAAATGTAATTATTTGCCAGGCCCCAATTACAAAAATGAGACGGATAAGCAAAACAAAACAGGCATAAAAAGCACTTTGTGACACAAGCAGCATGTAAACAAGCTGAAGGCGGGAAAAATAAATAAATATCCCCACGTAATTAACACTGTCCCAGAACCAGAGTCCAAGAGCGAGTAAAGACGCAAGACAAGCAGCGCTGGAGAAAATGCTAACAGATGTAGCCGTCTATAACACATCAGCCAAAGCTTGTAAGTCGTAATAGCCTCGCTCTGGGCAACGGAAGCTGTCACCGCTGACATTCTAATAAATTACAGCAACATTTAGCAGGTGCTTTATCAAAACAGTGACACGCTTTGACGACAAGAACCAGTCTGTGATCACAAACATTTCTGTCATCTGTCGAGAAATCTCCCGTCACGTCTGCACACGGATTATGAATGGTTCACTTTATGGTTTTTGATGAATCTAAAGAGAACGGCAAAAGCAGCTGAAGCAAAGCCAATATTATAGTCAGCAAAAACAAAACATTTCTCAGCGGTGAACTTCAGCCGTGACTCACCAAATCCAGCCAGGATTCACCTGAACTGGCTTTTCTTGATTATTCAGAGTTTGACCTGGTCTAAGGAAAGAAAAATACACAAGAACTAAAATTAAATATTCAAATCCAAAAAAATGAATCTAAAATAAACAGATGTAGGAGAGAAAGTGTAGAGACTCCTCAAAGCCATAAGCAATAAACAATAAATAAAAAAAAAAAAATCAATCTGAAGAAAAAGCCCTGACATTAGAAAAGGGAAAGTTTCATTCTCAGTTTCTTCTAACGCATCAGAAAATCTTTTTACACCTTCGTACACACAGTATATATTGTGTCGTGTGTAATGTGCAGAGCTAAAATGGGCCGTTTCGCAAATAAATGTAACTTTATGCATTTCAGCCCATGAGACTCGAGGAGATGGATAAACGGCTTAACTGAATATTCAAAGTATTTCGAAAAGGCTTCTGATTTCTTGGCAACTCAGATTCATGTATAAAGTACAGTATTTTTTCGGCCAAATGCTGAAGTTTTGACTCTTAATATCTCGTTCTACATCATCTTCAGTTCCAGACATCACAGTGAAACATCGGCCTCGAGTTACACAAATCCTCTGCATTCTCTCCAAACACAAACGACTTATTAATACGACAGTCCCTCAGGCCTCCTGCGTAGTCAGAGTCTTTAATGGCTTAAATTAACTCTCAGATGTGATTTGCAGGTTTAATTTCGTAAGTTGATGGCGAGAGAACACAGTTTAAACCCGATCGATCTCAAATGGTTGTGTTGTTAAAAATGGGATAAATAACAGAAATATAGTCTCATGCACGACGTTTGAAGCAAAGTTGCCGTTGCCGTATCTGGACACTGTACCTGTGTATTAGCTGGACATGGGACTGAACTGACACAGTACCTGGACATGGGACCGGTGCAGTACCTGGACATGGGACCAGTTCCGCTCGTCTCTCCTCGTACGTCCTTGGTCTTCTTTAGAGGTGCAGGTAAACGTCCTCGTTGTGGAGGAGCTGAAGTTGGAGGCGTCTCCGTCTTAAACACCTGCTCAGCCTCTGCATCACTGCCACAGCCTGAAGAGAAAACACAGAACAAACACGACGTAATGACGGGAGGACAACGACTTTGGGACAAATATAATCTACTATATTTCCCTAAAGAACATTTGTTTCTGGGGCTGTAAGATTAATTGCAACTGAACAGTAAAATCAACCACTGGACTGGGCTCTTTAAACCGATATCATCTCCTGCAGAAAACAGAATTCCTCGCCTCTTTGGGGTCTCGTGCATAAAACCTGCTCCCTGTAGTTTAATCCAATTCAATTATTTTTTGTACAGCTAAAAAAAATTCACAACAGTCGCCTCGCAGGGCTGAACAAAACTGATTTAACCGACGCAGTGAGAAAATCTAACAATGAAACAGTTATTGGTCAATAAAAGACAAGCAGATTAACCGACATTCACAGGAAGTTAGCAAAATGATAACTGTCCCAGAGCGCTCCGTTTTTAACCGTCAAACAACCCAGCAGAAAAATAGAAAAGGAGAAACAGAGTGAAGGAGGTGGACGCCCAAAGACAGGCTGCAGATGTGTCCAGGAATGACACAGATGCTTTTAATGCATACACTTCTTATTTTAGATGTTATTTCAGTCTTTCATCCACAGCACCACTTTTAAAAAACACATCCAGGATCATGAAGTGGCTCGATTTGCAATTTGTTTTCAGTTAAATCGAGTCAGATGAGCGATGTGACCTTAAAAACGTAACAGATTACATCACTGTCGTCCATAAAGTCGCCCTATTCTGTCCCAAAGATCCAAGCCGTTCTCAGAGCTGAACTGTGAAAAGTTAAGGGCGAATTATCCGGAAACAGGACCATCCATTTAACAAATAGGAAACTCTACTGGGAGTCTGTGCAGCCAAGCCTAGGGGGAAATTTGTGCCAAGCATCTGTGCCTGTCCCAACACACAAACGTATCCCCCCCAATATCCATTTATCACTGACATGCACGCGTCCAGAGATGACAGTCCAGACAAATGACACAATAAAATAAGCAAAAACAGCTTTACTTTCGCAGTTTGACAGCAACAAGTGGCTCTCTTGAGGACAGAAAAATCTTTAAGGAAAGGATGAGCCGTCTTATAGTTCAGCAAACAAAATTTATGGGAGAATTGTTGTATCAGAGGGTTTAGTGTGTGAAAAGCTGGATTAGAAAAGGCTGGATCAAAGTAAAGCCATGAAGCAAAGTTAACTTGGATGGCACAATGGATTTTAATCATATAAATGTTTAAATACAACAGTTAACTGCACGGAAATTGTTACGTATCATGCGAGTTAATTAATACCGAATTGCAAATGCGATGTTTTCGTCTGCTTTTAGGGTTCAAACGTCAAAATATCAATGTTTAAAAAGGACCAAACCGTCACCGTTTGCCGTAGTCGCCTTGGCGTCCAGAGAATCCACACTGTCTAATGAACTCTGGCGTTTGTAGCTTGACCTTTTGCGCTGGATCTCCTCCTTCTCCTGGTAGTAACAACTCGTGGAGTCGTCCAAGGCCTGAGTTTAAAAATAAGTAACCAACTCAAATAATGGAAAAGGAACAATGTGAAGTGTTGTTTAGTTCACCCTGGACAAGGCGAGTCCCAGCAGTCCTTCAAAAGACTTAAAGTTCAGCTGAGGTCCTTCATAAAGCAGGTCCTGATTGGCCTTTCTGCCGAGCCAGTAGATGGTTATTAGCACCTACAAAAGACACACGGAACGTTTTAATTACTGCCTTAAACTTCAGTTAACGTTCAGCACTGATTGGAACAATATTTAAAATGTATGAACTTAAAAAGATTCAAATCAGTCGTCTTTTGAACAACGAGGAATGAAGACAACGGAAGATTACAGCTCGACACGATGGACATTTTAAATTATTCAGAAAAGTAAAACACACGAGCTCCTGGAAACTGGTGAAAAGTGACAGATTCTTTAACAGGAGTAATCCAGACTGACTAAATAACAAAGTGTACTCCGTTTGAGAAAGGATAAACGAAGAACCAACTGAGAAACCATGAGAGCGACGCGACACGACACGACCTCGACTCGTTTTGTTTTATATTATTTTATAAACATATTGCATTTGCCGTGTGGTCAGTGTCTGTTGGCACACTGCTGCCCTCCTCTGTGCATCAAGGTTAATGTCGCTGAGGAAAAAAACAAAACAAAAAAGGACAACTACAATAAAAAAAGCACACACCTTACAGCAATAATTAACAGAATGTAAAGACAATCATGGAAATAAATAAAACGTGCTGAAATACAAAACAGTGCTGCAGTTTTAGCTGAAAATAGTTTGGGTCAGTTTTTTTTTTTATTCATTTAAACCAGACTTAATTCATAGAAAAATAGATGACATTCCAGTGGAAGGGGGCAGCTCTGCAGAGGCGTCTCGTTACTGCGTTTACGTTATCAGCCTTTGTGCGATTCAAATGAAGCTTGATAAACTCAGACGCAGTGGACGTACACATGCTCGTATGCACCCGGGGTATGTTCTCACATGTCTGCTACATCGCACACTGACCAAAAAAAACTAAGTGTAGAAAAGTATTTGATAAACACTCTATTCTATTCGCAGTCATTAATAAGCTCAGTGGTTCACAGATCATGTTGGGAGTTTAAAATATGTTCTTAGTCTGTTCATGTTGGCGCTGGCAGCTCCTGATAAAGTAAAAACGCCTTGTAAAGCTGCGTGTTACAAATGTTTATTATAATGCGTCGCTGTCATACTCACATTCTTGAGCCTCCTGCTGCTCTCATCTCGTCTGTAAAACAGTTACACACATCGTCGGTAGAGAACGGCTTTAGTTTCATAAGATTTGAAGTACAGTAGGCTCATATTTGTGAAGGTAAGTTAGAGTTGAAACACTCATCTTTATGGGTTTTCATTTGTGCTGCTCCACTGGTTCCGTACAGTGTGCAGTGTGTGGGACAAAGCAATCTAACAGAGCAGTGTGTGTCTATACAGAAGAGGCCATCAGCTCATCAGCTCATGAAAAGCTGCATTATGACAGGCATGGCTCATAGATTTAGAAATGCAAAGCGACTCTGACATTCATTACCTTGCTCTAATCCTTCAAAATAGTTTATAAGTCCTACAGCGCCATTTAAATGTGGCTAAACCTATGGGGCATAAATGGTATATAATCTTTAAAAAGGTCATTCTGCATTTTCAAAGCATAACATTATTCATCGGGGCGTATTTAAACCGCCAAGATTAGCAATAATTTGTAGATTTCTGTCACGTAAAAGGCTACACCATCTGGAACAGTGAATCCAGCTCTTATAGGATCCACCTGGTTTGTATTAAAAAGTATTTAAAAAGCCTCAATAGTCGTGCAAATCATAAAACATTGCAAGGTTATCGATATTAAACTATTGGTTAATGAGATCTCAAAAGGAAAACTGCAGGAAATGCTAAGGATCTTACAAATTGACAGGATTATTGATTTTAAATTGAAATGCATATTGTGTTATTTTTATTTTGACCTACAAATCACCTCGTTTGATCATTTATCTCGACAGTTTAATACATTAATATATGCACAATTTAGTTTTAATTTACCTCATAACATGCATTTTGTGTGTGGGGCTGTATTTCACACAGAATACTCAAAAAAAAAGACAAAATATATGACCTCTAAGCATAAAAGGCAGCTGATCACAGAGCCGGTTTGTAAATGTACATTAAAATTCAGCAGAAAGGGCCGTACTTAAGCGTGACACGTGTCGACAGGTCCTGCAGGTCTCCGGGGTGGAAGAGCTGGGACTCGTTCAGCCCCAGTTTGCCACAGGCTTTCAGGAACACGCTGACATTATCCTGCAGCACACACACACATAGAGACATCAAACAGAGGCAGCAGATTACAGCGACCAGGAGACTACAGGGAATCAGACTGCAGAGTTTTCAGCCGCTTAGCATTTCACCAGCCGTATGAGCCGGGCCTGTCGCGATAATGACTTTATCAACTCATCGTTCATCAAATCAAAGCTGGGACAATATATTTTGGGGCTCGAGATTTATCATGGGTACAATTTCTGTGCAAAATTAGGAGATTTGGGGGTATTTTTGTTGTAAAACCATTAGATTTGAGCTGTAAAAGACTGAATAAGTCACTTTTATGGCTAATTATTGCTTGAGTCTGTTGTTTATCTGTTGAACCTCAGGCTTTTTAATGCTACTGTACATTTAAAAGTGAGTTACTGGCATTATCCATTCTACATGTTTAAATCCAGGCTAAAAATGCTTCTGTTTAATTGTGCACATGACAAAGGTTTTTATTCTGCCTCTTTTAATGTTCATTTTCTGATCATTATTCGTCGTCATGATCTCAGTCTGCTCTGTGTTTCGGCGCCGCCTTCTCCCTCTCCCTTCCGTGTCGGAGCCTGGAGCTGGGAGGAGATTCAGGCTCCTCCCACACACACCTGTGACCGACCTGTAATCAAGCCGCACCCGAGGACGACAAAGGGACCGAGGACCTGACCCTCAGCGCCAGATCCTCCGTGTGTCCTCAGCGCTATAGCTCAGCTCGACTTCGTCTTGTGTCCAGATCCCGCTCCCTGAACCTGCACGGCGCCTCCACCTCTGACCCAGCTCTCCACGACCGGCACGACCACCTCATCCTCCGACCCCGCTCACCTCGACCAGCAGACGTCCTCCTCTGACCCTGCTCCGCTCAAAGACTACTCCACACAACCCGCTTTCAAACGTCTGCTCCGTCCACCTTCATTCATATTATTGTGACTGTAAATAAACTTTGATTCATTTTAACGTCTTATTTTGTAAAACACTTTGAATTACCTCGTGTGTGAATCGTGCTGGACAAATAAACTCGCCTTGTCTTAACATTATCGTGTCAGTTGGATAAAGCAGTTTCAATATCATTTTTTACAACATCTCTGAAGCAACTCATCGTGTTTCGAAATGTGTGATCGCGACAGACACAATACTGGATGTTCACAATTGTTAGTGTTGAATACAGCCATTAGATATATTAAAGTACTAGACAGTTGATAATGAAGTCTAGTATTTATCTTGACACAATGACACGCCGCTCTGACATCCAGGCGTCTCAAATGTCCAGGTTTGATCTTATAACACACTGAGCTCTAAACATATTTACACTGATATGAAAGTGACTGTCTGCACCAAAACGCACTGGTTTCACTTCATTATTTCCCTCAGCGGGTAAAGATTCTGTCAGAGTCATTAAAAAGGAGATCATATAATGGACCATAATCATATCAAAACCTAAAGATACTTATGAGGAACCTGAAACACGCCGGTGTCATTTGCATGTTTGTCTGCGGTGGTTAAAAGATGCAAAGTTTTTTTATTGGCCCTAGTTACAGTTAATCTGAGTGCGGTTATGTCTGTGTGTGTGTGTGTCAGACAGGAAACCACCACAAAGACGATGGCTTCCTGGCACCGGTGCAGTGTTTGTGTTTGCATGTGATTGGCATAAACATTTGACTTTTAATAACAGATTATCGTCGAGTTTTACTTACCAAACCTGCGATGGGAGTAGAGAGTCTGTTCACCCGCTTTATGATGCCAGGCTTCAACTTATTGATCAAACTGTGAATCATAATGAGATGATTACCGCACGATTCAAGCCATTTTTAGAAGCGACTGTGAAAATTATGTGGCGAGACGGCTCAATTTCTTACTCGCAAAGAAGGACGCCATTTTCCAAAGCTCCTCGAAAGTCACTGCAGTCAAAAGATTTTCCAGTTACTTCCTGAAAAACAGATGAAACGTTGGAATATATTTTAGTATAACCTCAACAAAACATCAAAAACGTGAGTTGTCATCGAGTAAATGGTTATTAGCGAAGTAAAAACGTTCATGATTTCAATATCCTGGGTATTCGCTTCAATTTAACTTCTAAAAACGTCCTATTTGAAACAATCCCTAAACTAAAAATTAATGGATGTGCTGTCAAAAATTCAGAATCTTTTTGCCTGAACTCTAAATAAACCAGTGAACAGATGACTTCACATGGCAGAAAGAAACACGGCTCGCAGCTTTGTAATGAGCACACAAAAAATGGGGCTATTAAGGTTCAGCTCCATAACTAAGAGTGGGCCCCAAAAGGCTATTCTTCTCACTAATTAGTCCCCCCAGGAATCCACAATCACAATTCGTTAATGGTGGAGGAACAGGGCATTGGGCGAGGGCGGAGACAAAACATCACAGTGCCACGTTACAACAGCACGACGCAAGAACTGGTCAAAACACAACAACAACAGCAGGGAAATACAGAAAATATCATGTTTCTTTCATAAATATCACTTTGCTTTGGGAGTATGTGGCCCAAGAAGTAATTACTGAAACTCACAACTGAGACCAAGGACTGGACAGAACTGATTAGTACAAAACATTTCCACGGCTATTTTCTTTTAGTCAGTTAATCAGTTGTGTCTTTGTCTAATTATTTTATTAGGATTAAAAGGAATTATGGACCAAACAGCAAAGCAAGTTTATCTGTAAAGCATAATTTTGTACACAAATTCAAAGTGCTTTACAGAATAAAACATTAAAATCAAAACATGAATAATTACAAATAATCATCATAAAATTAACATTAAAAAGGAGAAAAGTGTAGAATAAAACCCTTTCAGTCACATGCACAGATAAACAGAACCGTTTTGAGCCTAAACATTGTCAAAGTAGAGGCCCAGTCCTCCTCCTCTAGTCCTCCTCCTCTAGTCCTCCTCCTCTAGTCCTCCTCCTCTAGTCCTCCTCCTCTAGTCCTCCTCCTCCTGGTTTAGTCCTCCTGGTTTAGTCCTCCTGGTTTAGTCCTCCTGGTTTAGTCCTCCTGGTTTAGTCCTCCTGGTTTAGTCCTCCTGGTTTAGTCCTCCTGGTTTAGTCCTCCTGGTTTAGTCCTCCTGGTTTAGTCCTCCTGGTTTAGTCCTCCTGGTTTAGTCCTGGTTTAGTCCTCCTCATGTGAGATGGTTCTTGTGGCTCATGTGGGAGATGTTCTTTGGTGCTGGTCCATGGAGAGACTTGTTCACACTGAGCTGCTTTAAAGTCTCTGAGCCACAGGAGCCACAGGAGCCACAGGAGCCACAGACCTGAGCCACAGGACACGTGTGAAGTACTTCCTGGTTCTAGTCCTGACCCGAGCAGCAGTGTTCTGGATGTTCTGGATGTTCTGGATGTTCTGGATGTTCTGGATGTTCTGGATGTTCTGGATGTTGTGGATGTTCTGGATGTTCTGTTCTGTCTTAAGTCTCGTTTGTAGAGTCCAGTGATCAGGACGTTACAGTCGTCTGATCTACTGGACACAAACGCAGGATAAGTCTGAGTCTGGTGTTGACAGTTGATTTGATGCGACTGTTAAAGTTTAAGTCTGAGTCTGTTATTACTATAAAAGGAAAAAGCAGCACGAGTGAATTTAACATTTGAATCTGCCTTTTCACTTATGACGATGCCGTTTACTCGCACTTCTCTGCATAGACAGTAGTTTTTGTGCAAAATCCTAATGATTTTGAAAGCTTTACCAGTGACACGCCACATCTACCGTTACTCATTTACTCCATACTGTGGTGATAAGCAACTACTGTAGCCACAGCCGCCCCAGGGCAGAAGGACTAAACCGTGGCTGTCGATCCGCGTCGTTGACCCCTCTCTCACTCCACATTCGCTCCAGTTGTTATGAATCATGCAGGTGTGTGAAGTTTTAGCCCTTTTCCTCATTTCAGTTTCAATATTCATAAATAGCTTCTGTTACGCCAATAACTTCCACATCTAAAACTGTTTAAAAGTCGATTTCCTGAGTGTGCGAAAACGAGATGCTTTAATTATACAACACAGCTCGAGCATCTGCAAGCACTGGAAACTTTTCAGAGCTGCTGCTGATAATCTGTGGGTAATTATGAACACTTAAACATATGGAGCATCCAGCAGCACAATAAGTGACAAATTATTATTGCTCCAACACGGCGTTATCATCTATAGTCAAAGTGATTAAGTCACAATGAACCATTTCAACTATAAACTGGGCTTGTTTTCCAGCCCGACAGGTGCAGCCACAATCACACTAAACAGATCGCCACAGCGTCACACTTTCATCTGTCATCGGACCAAAATGGGAGGGGGAAATTGGTGTGGGCCGACTGCCAAGAAAACGCTGAGAAGGATCTGCTCATTTAGCTGCACTCAGACAAAACTGACATTAATGGTCTAATTTAGGCCCCGACAACATTTCAGCCCAAACTGTACAGGATGCACTTATGGATTTTGAATAAGAACTACACTCTGGGAAAGACAGAGTTTGGAAAGACACAGTCTGAATAAACCAGGTCATTTTAGTCCCACTTCCACCTGTACGTGCGTGAAGTCGAGTGAGTGACAGAGAACGTTGGTCACACTGATGATGGTCTGGAGATGGTTTTGATTGGACATAAGTGCCAATGTCAGACGGTGAAGTAGAGCGAGGATTTGCACCATCCTGCCCAGCACAACAGCACAGGGTTAATCAGGTTTACAAAAACAGAACAAAAATAGTGCTGCAGTCCAGTAATATCTGTTTAAATCTAAAGTCTCATAAGAAAAGCCAAGTCCAGGTCAGTTTCCACATGTGAAGTCACAACTGAAACATGCTCACAGTTAAACTTCTGCAGAAAGAAAACATTTAAATTGGAAACTGCATGACCACACGGAAGATTAAGGACTTTAAGATTCAAAATTAACCCCTCAAAAGTTTAATTATGCAGCAATGTTTTCAAAAGCTAAATGTATTTATCATTTTTTCCTGGTTAAAACAAACCATCAGAAGCAGAAGTTCTGGTCTACTCTGGCCAAGACCCACTGTGTCCATGAAGGAAAGAGGTTTTTCTTGAGCAGGATACAGGGCCTAGATATTTCAGGACATGTTATCTCCTTTTCATTTCCACTTTCCAGCCTAAAACACACCTTGAAATGCATCTAACCTGCAATTTATTCACTGGGCAAGGACAAATTGAAAATAAAACCGTGCATCAGCCTGAAGTCAGAGTGTCACGTGAGTTTCATGAGGTAAATGACATGTATTCAGCCTAAACACGGAGCAGAGGCTATTCTCGGAAATGTTTAAGTGTTTGGTCTGAAAATGCACTTTTTTTTTTACCTCTATCCAGCGCTGCGCCTCGGTGAAAGAGTCTGCACAGCTCAAACTCGTCTGCTGTCTCCACTCCATACTTTCTAATCAATAAAGTCTGCAAAACAATCAGTTTAAAGTGTGCGCTGCAATCATTAAATATTGAAAAGGACGCACGGGAAGTCCAGACTGAGATGTGCGGGGTTTTGTCTCTGTTCCGCTGCTGTTTGCGCTGCACCGGTGACTCTGCGCCACTAATTGCCCCAGAGTTTATCACAGTGAGGCAACTCCAAACTGTCACTCACTCTAACCCTCTGCTGATTGGACGAAAGAGGCAGATCCCGCCCACAACAAAACTCTACACTCAATTTGACAAGAAACAAAACAGAGACACTTTTATGAGACATTTGTGTGTCCCCCTGGTGGACAGAGAGGGGACAACGCTGTCATGTATCACGTGATCAGGTCCTGTGGAGGATGTCAGGCTTTGGATTCAGAGAAACACCTGAAATATGTGAAATACAGACACACAGCACAATAAATAAGTAAAGTACTATCTTATTTTATCTCATTATTACTGGTGTTAATATTATTTTTCTTTCTTTTATTTAATTGTATTAGTATATATATTTATTTATTTCTGTTCCATTTTATTTATTTATTTATTTATTATTTATTTATATTTTTATTTTATTTTATTATTTATTATTTATTATTTATTTATTTTATTTTTATTTTATTTATTATTTATTTTTATTATTTATTATTTGTATTATTATTTTATTTTTATTTTATTTTTTATTATTATTATTATTTTATTTTTTTATTTATTTTATTTATTTTTTCCATCCATCCATCCATCTTCTTCCACTTATTCGGGGCCGGGTCGCGGGGGCATCAGTCTAAGCAGTGACTCCCAGACTTCCCTCACCCCAGACACGTCCTCCAGCTCCTCCGGTGGGACCCCAAGGTGTCCCCAGTCCAGAGAGAGACACAGTCCCTCCAGTGTGTCCTGGGTCTCCCCCGGGGCATCATCATCTGTCTGTTTCTATTTTATTTATTTATTTTTTTCCTCCTTTCTTTCATAAAACATTGTGTCAAACTCAAATGGCAAAAGTAAAACATAACGACCTGCCGAGCCTCAAACAGTTTCTGTTTTAATGTTAATTTTATGATGATTTTTTTGTGTCGTCCAGGTCTGATCCAGAGCAAAAGACGAAGTTCAAATCCGTCACTGGACAAAGACGTTTGGCCAAGACACTTCAGTTCAGAACTAAATATATGATTATTACTTTTACTACCATGATTATTTGTGATTATTCATGTTAGGATGTATGTGTATGTTTTTATTCTTAAAGCACTTTGAATTACTTTGTGTTTGTGTTGCACAGGGCGATTCGTTTCACACAACTTCACAGAGCGTCCATGTTTTCCACAGTGTCATGTATAAACTGGCACATATATGTAAACAGAAGTATGTGTAGTATGTAAATGTGCATGTGTGTATGCTACATGTGTGTGTGTTTGTGCCTTATGTTGTGAAAAACTAAATTGAACTGAAAAATGAAGTAAAAAACAGCACAACATCTCCTCTTAAACGTCCTCTGTACCTCCTCATCCCCACGGACATGTTCTCACTTTGTCTAGAATCCTCCACAGTGCGGCATTAAACAAACCAGTCCACATGGCAACGAGCAGATGAAGGACGCTCCAAGCTACGAGTCAGATCTGTTGAGAGGCGACCCTGCCCCTGCTCATGGTTATAATAATGATTTTGTTTTTTTGTTTTTCAAGGTGTTTCGTGACTATGAATAGCATATTGTGAAACATTTAAGCACAATATCTCCATGGAGACGGCAGCTGGTGAGCCCTTTTCCTTCACATTGTTTTGTTTTGGTATTAAAGTGATGCAAACACAGGGATAAAAAGAAAGTTAGTGATTGTTTTGTGCGTTTTGCGTGTTGTGGAAACAGTATTTTATATGTGGTGTTGATGTGAAATAGCAGTAGTTGTTCTGTGCGGTGAAGAGTCATGAATTCACACTGGACTCTATTCATCCGTGTATCAGTCTGTGTGATAACTGCCTGGGCCATATGCAAAACAAGTCCAAGGCCGAAAAAGAATTCTACCTTCCTCTCTTCAAAACGAAACTTCAAATTTAGCTTTTCTCATACACGTTTAAGCATCGAGCCGCAGTGAAAATACGATTGGTTGTATTAGGGCACAGACGCTCTTCTATCTCCTCCTCTTCCTCGACGTCCTCAGAGCAGAGAACGAGGAGGAGAGGGCATCGATGAAATCACAGGTAGTAAAATGAGGTGCAGGCAGGTAAATTGAATGAGCCGTCTGTCAAGAGCACAAAGAACCTCCGAAGAATCAATAATAATCTTTGCACACTTTCAATTTATTTGCTTAGCGGGGGGGATTAAAGATCGTTCAGTGCACCATATGGTATTATGGCGCCTCTGACTCTTAAAACAGGGAGTGTTTTTGTGTTCAGACTAAACTCCTTCGTGCAAACAGGAGTGGGAGTTTGGTTAATGCTTTGATTTTTATATGAAGACTAATTTCCAGCTCAAGGACACATCTGGAAGTATATTTATGAGTAAAAGGCACAGCAGGTGTAGACGAGTGTCCATCTGTCAGTTTTACACCATCGACCAACAGCGGGTCACGTCTCTGTCTGACCTGGAACTCCACTTAGACGAGTTTAATGTTATAAACGCCAAGTAAAGCGAGTAAAACATCAGGTACAGTGGACCCTTGAGCAGAGGCGTCACAAACTGTCTTGTTTAATCTTCATTACGTTATCTGTTCAGTTTGGTTGTCGATAAAGTTTATACAAAGTCAGGTGCATCACTTCCTGTTTTGTTAACCAATTAGAAAAAGGGAAGACACATGTTAAGAACTGATGAAACAATGTTGTAAGTTACTTTAATTCGTAATACAGGAGCTTATGTTTATTTCATGCAGTTTTTAAATAATTTTGGTTAAAGGGGATGATGATTGTAATATAGAAATGTGACGTGTGGACGGTCACTGCTCATGGAGACTGCACGGAGGTGATGGTCGTCCTGTTCAATAATTCATGTAAACTGAATATTTTTTACTTTTTCTGTGTTTTTGACCACAGTTTTCACTCCAGGTCATGTTGAGGAGTCCACATTAAAGCTACAAAACACCACGTCGAGTTTATCGTGGTGTTTATTCCACGGTTGTTGCACCTGGATGAGAAAACTAAACATACTGCTCCTTCATAAAACATAAAAAATGGACTAAAACAGAAACAGAGCTAAACAACAATAGGTTACACAAACAATTCATGCATTTATTTATACAACCAGTAGGTGCTGCTGTAACTCTGCCTCTGCATTCTCCTCAGACACTCCTCCTGGAAAAACACAAAACACACAGATGGTTTTTCATTTATATACAAGAAAACACACACATATATATGAAAAACACATAATACACATAGACACACACATATACAAACACACACCACAGATTCACACCTGTCTGTTCTTGTAAATTAATGAGTTTTTAATAGTGAAGGTTAATTAACGCTTGATTTTTTGAGACAAAAGAAACACATAAATACATAAATAAAAGCAGAACAGCCCCGTGTTGTGTTTCCACGCCCACACACAGCGTTACATTGTGTTAGTGTTGTGCTGTGAGTCGTTTACAGCCGGATGTGGACAGAGCTCGCTCAGAGTGCTTCCTCTGCAGTCACCTGGGACACGCTGCAATTATCATTCATTTTAATGTTGTTCTGTTCCTTCGCCTCACGTGGATCACAGAGACGACGAGCGGGGAAAGTGAGGCGAGCTCGTCCTGGTTCTGCAACTTTCAGAGTGGTTTGGTTGTTGTTTGTACGAAAAGTATTTACCCGAGTGCATTAGACAGAAGTGAAAACATGTCAGGGCTGCGTCAGTGCATCAGTTTAGAAAAAAGATGAAGACGGGCACAGGTTCTTTATAAAAAAAAACTACATGAAAAACAATAATTACAACAGCGCAATTGATCTTTTACTCACGTGAATCCTAACAGCACCCGTTTTATTTCTTTTGCGCTTCATTTTTAAACATTTCCGTGCCTTTACTGGACAGAAACGACAACGACCACACCTGTGCCACGCCCTAAACTCCCTCAGCACAGGTGAACATGACACTTTAACTCCAAATATATCAGTTAAAACGCTGCAAATGAAACTGACTGACACTTCAAATCCCAAAATCATGTAGCTTGAGGTTTTCCCCCATGGCTCCTGTTTATAAATTACAGAAATAAGTCATATTTTTAGTATAAAGACATGATATTTTGACAATCTAAGCATGTTTGAATTGAGATTTAACTCAAAAAGGATTGCATAATTATTACCCACAGTGCAGAAATATCACTTTGTAACATTATTGAACGATTAGATGTTTGTTCATTTTTTATTTTAAGTCATTTCAAAACAACAGCACCATCAGTATTTTAATATATCACTTGTGCTTGTTGATAAAAAGCCGTATGTGGAGTTTTACTGCGATTCAAACAAAACCAGACGAGTAACTTTATTGTAAATAATGCAGGACGGTGTAGACTCGGGGTATATGTGCACACGCCGAGCTAAAAGTGTGGACCTGGACTTTCTGCTGCGAGGAGGCGAAAGAATCAAACACACGAGTCTCATAAAGTTCATGCTGGGTGTGAGATTGGAGAGGAGAGAGGTCACGATCAGGAAACAAGCGAAGTCCACGCGCCGGGCCAGGTGAGAGCGCGGCAGACGAGGTTAACGCAGGTGAAGGCCACGGAACAGGTGCAACGCTTCCTCCGTGTGTGTGTGCAGCTCACGTTTCACCCCCAGACGATGGTCTCAGGGGTGGAGGTGTGGAGGCGAGCGACGTCCAGATGGTTTGGAAAATAACATTTGAATCTGTCGTTTGTTTTCGATGGAGGAGAGGGATGGTTTTGATATGCAGCGCACAGGCTTTGACACAGAACTGGAAGGGTTTTTTTGTTTCACTCAGATAAAGATAAACTTTCATTCAGTTGTCAGAATTCAATTTTCTTTTGCTGTGGACCATATATTGGTTGTCAAATATGTCGGGCAGATATTTACACTTTTTAGAGTCGCTATCAGCCTTCGATCTCAGCGCAGGACGATATTTACTGTAGTTTTGTCCGACCTGCTGCCGAAAGTGAAGTGTGAAAAGAAAACACCACACTGCTCTTTTTGTGGATTAGTTTTGAGTAAATTTAAATGATGGATTGTAAATTAAATTATCCAAATGGGCCTGAGGTTTAGCTGAGCAAATCTGTTTATCTGTGTGTGACCCCTGACCCCTGACCCCTGGGGTTACTCTTACCTGATCAGTGCTCTACACCTGTCTGCTCCTCCACCCCTCCCACTCTGCTCCTCCACCCCTCCCACTCTGCTCCTCCACCCCTCCCTCTACACCTGTCTGCTCCTCCACCCCTCTCACTCTACACCTGTCTGCTCCTCCACCCCTCCCTCTACACCTGTCTGCTCCTCTGACCCTCCCTCTACACCTGTCTGCTCCTCCACCCCTCCCTCTACACCTCTCTGCTCTGGCCTGGTCGGTTTCTTCTCGACTTTAAGTCTTATTTACACATTCTAGTTTAAAACACAAGTGCCAGGTTTTTTGATGTGACTAAACTGTGATCTCTGCACTGATGTTGAGCTCGTGGAATAACCTATTTTGGACTCGTGTGATTACAAACTGTAAACAGATTTTTCATTATTTTTTAACTGAACTAAATTCAAAAAAAGGAATGAACTGAACTCTCTCACACAAATTCAAATATTGAACAAGTTGTTGTTTTAAAAGGTTTTATTTTTGTGAATTAAATATTATCTCACCAAACTTATTTTGGGACTTTTGCCAGAGACATTTTCTTTTACTTCAGTCAAATCCATGTTTTGTGTCTTAATGCGCTGATTCCATAAATGATATAATAGTGGTCACATGTGCGTATGACTGAAAGGCTTTTATTCTGATTCTTCTCTTTTAATGTTCAGTGTTACGTGCCAGTTGGTCCAGGGGTAGTGGCACGCAACGAGTTGATGTTAAAAAACTGGGCGTAGAACAAAAGTGAGAGCGTGGAGACGTGGTCAAAACAATCAAAGTAAATTTATTCTTACAAAGTGTGCTCAAAAAAGTGTACAAAGTAAAACTAGATAATACAAAAAGAAACACAAATGGTTCACAGAAAAAATGCTGCAGCGGAGGACCCACTGGTCGCTGGTGGAGTGCGCAGCTCCGGGTGTTTATATCCAACGCTGATTGCTGACCTGCTCCAGGTGCGGCTCAGCCGGTGGGTGGATCTGGGAATTGGGAGGCAAGGCCAAAAACTGACGGACTAGTCCGTAACATTCAGTTTATGACAGTTGTTTATGATTATGTTTGAATTTTGTATGAATTGTGTGATACAAATAAACGTGCCTTGCTGTGCTTTACATATTCACCCAAAAATATCAACAGTGTCATTACTTTTCTCTATATTGGAAACAAATAGTATCAGGATCAGTCCAAAAAATCCCCCAAAAACATATCGATGGATCTCTATGTTGTAATAAAATGTAAAACCTCACAAAACCAAATAATGAATAGATTTAAGTGATGCACATTTGATTGTGTCCATATTTCTTCATATCACGGTGCAGTTTTACCTAAAAAGAACATCGGATTTGCAATGAAAATCTGTCACTTTGACTTCACATTTGATTTGCCCAAAGTGACACTGTCAATCACTGACAGACTGCGGTGAGGAAATATTCTTAGCAACACATTTTGTGGTGGTTTTATTCTGGTTTCTACCCACCAGAAGTGTGAAAGTGTCATGGGAGAGGATGCTTTGTGCCTCCTGCTCAATGCTGTAACTATATAACACTGGGCTGTAAGTGGTTTACAGGAGCTTCATTGCGTTTATGGTTTGTGTGTGGTTTCTAAGCAGTAAATTCAAAGTCTTTTTAGCCACATTCACACTACTAAGGTCTCTCAGAACACTTTGAATGGAGCCCATACCAAAATGTCTTCTTTTATGTGATTACAGCCATTTTTCCTTTTACATGTATTTTCCTTTGCTGAAGAAAGCTGCAGAGCCTGTGGCCTTTTTAGGATGCCTCTCAGGTGCCTGTGTCATTAGAGGTTATGCAACATGATCCTTGAATACCTCCTCTATTCTGTTATTTACCTTTAGCAGCAGGCGGTGGAAAATGTCTTCTTTATGAAATTAGAAAGAGGATGGTGCAGAGAAAGTTAATGGTCCACAGCCTTTGTATCAAACACACACACACACACACACACGTGCACATCCATGACACTAAAACAATGCAACTGCCTTGAGATTTTAATAAAAGAAGACGCACACTGAATAATGCATCGCACAGGGGTGGATGAATAGTCATTTAGCTCGTGTGTGGGTAATATAAGGTAAAAATGCCCCGGCTGCTCAGATGAATGCATAGATTCATTGTACAGAGTGAAACATGTGAGGAATTTTAAACTGCAGCTGCTGAAGCAAAGGCTGTGAAAATGATGGACCTGAGGAGCGACTGGAGAGGTGAAGTCAGCACCTTTGTCACTGCAGACCAGCGAGGAAATACTTTACAGGGAAACCTAATGATATGATTTAGTTTTAGATTCAGCTGTGATCGATAAACGCTGCCAAAACACACAAAAAAAAAACACACTGCAGCTCTTTTATCTTTATGTGATCAGAGAGAAATGGATTATAAATGTTGTATACATCTAACTCTAAGTATTTTATTTTATTTTTAAGCATATCTTTTCTTTACGCATGCCCTTATTTGTACTTATTCAGTGATTTATGTTGCATGTTTTATGTTTATTACCAAAGAAAGTTCCTAGTTTGTGAGATGTGTTCACTGACAATGGCAATAAAAGTCTGATTCTGATTCTGAAACGAGTCTGGTCACATGTATAGATTAAATTATATATATTTGAAGGGTTTTTATAGCAATAAAGGTTAAATAAATATAAGTTAATGCCATATTGTGGAGCATAAAGATAAGGTGATATACTTTGTGCACATAAATAATAATAAAAGTCGTATTTTCTCAGAATTTCATTACCGTATTACAAAAAATAACAGTTCTGCACAGACATAACTGTACAAATGTGTTGTTCTTTTAAATGAATGCATAATTAAACACTTTTCCAATCATTAAGTCAACCCACACATCCTTACTGTTTCTCCTGAAATGCCTGCTGTTTGTTACAGAATGCAGTGAAGAGAAAACAGAAATGATGCCAAATGAGCCCATTATTGTGTTAATTAACCCCAGCTTGTGTGCAGTGCGCTCTCTGTCCTCTTTGGCTTTGAAAAACATGGGTGTCGACTGAAAAACAGATTTAAAAATTAGGAGTTTTATTATATTAAGTGAGTGGGCTGGTGATTAAATGAACCTGAAAACTCTATCTACCCAGTGAACGTCTTTATCTGCAAAGTCACTGTTGATGTGGCAGTAAACGGTGGCAGAGTGGTTAGCGCTCCCGCCTCTCATTAAAGAGGTCAGCGTGTCTTCTCCAGACAGTCCTCATGTGCGACGGGGTTTTGTCCTCTCGAAGTCTGTGGGTTTATACAATTTATACAGACTTCATATAACATCATTATCTCATGTTTTTATTCTGGAAAAGCACATTGAACTGCTAAAAGTGCTTTATACAGAAACATCACTATTATTATTATTATTATTATTATTATTATTATTATTATTATTATTATTATTATTATTATTATTATTATTATTATTATTATTATATTTGTATGGATTTATTTATTTTTATTTTATTATTATTTATTCTATTATTATTATTATTATTATTATTATTTATTCTATTATTATTATCATGTATTTTTTTATTTATTTAACTATTTATTATTATTTTATTTTTATTTATTTAACTATTTATTATTATTTTATTTTTATTTAATTATTCATTTCATTTAATTATTTACTCCATATTTCCTGGTCAGCGCAGCTCAAAGTGTTAATATGAATAGACCCCAGGTTAAATCTCAGCTCTAAACTCTGTCTTTTGCATTATTCACCACTTTCTTTCCTTCCGTCCAGGCGCTTGCTTTGCTTAAATATAATAAAATGTGAATAAACATTTGCCTTCTTTTTGCTTTTAATCTAGATCTCCTGTCTCTTTCCTTGTCCTCCTGTCTGGCCACATTACAGCTAAATATGCACAAGTCATTATAAATTGGAAAATGTCCTGTGTCTGCAGCGGGACCGCGTTTCATTACAGCCAATGATGCCTATGAGCGTATATTATAACTCTTAGTGTGCCAATGCTAGGAAGAACTCGTCAGCTAAAACATAACTCAAACCCAAACAACTCGGCCATTAAAGATGCAAAAGATACGATACGGCCCATAGCGGGGAGTTATACGCTTAAAGAATGGGAGGAAAAACATTACAGCATAAAGCCCAATCACTTTTCAAAATCAATGCACCGCTGATTCATAGTAATGAAATTAGACACATGCCAGTAATATCTGCTAACCTGATGGGGTTTATCGATCCGCTCTGAAAAAGACCAAAGGAACACATTAAATCACACCATCTCAAAGCGGTTTCCATAAACACACCGACGTACACGTTCTTACTGTAAACGCAAACTAAAAAAAGACTTACTCACGGTTTATTTCTACTTTTGTTCAGTTCATGTTGGAAAATAGACAAATAAACTATATGAGAAAGGATAAATACATGTTTTATTTTAGTATTTTCCGGACAAAAGAGTTTATTATCAATGGCAGAAAAGAACATTCATATTGCCGTGTTATTATGTTATAAGAAAGTTGTGCGTTTCTTTTAATGGAAGACTAATAGTGGCCTTGAGTTGGATGTTTCCTCGCGCCATCAGAATGTGCAGAAATGGGTAGAGTGATAGTGGAATAGGGGCCATTATAAAGCCATTTAGCCGACAGCTCTCTGCTCTGTGGCTGGTAATGAACAGGGCTCAGTGAGGCCCTGCACTCTCCACACAGCTACATGCACTTCTGTTCAGCCGCACTCAAAACAATATGTTACCCACAATCCAACAGGGATGACCACATAATGATATGACTCAACATGGCCCCAACTGCAACTCCAACTTTTACCAGGGTCTGCTGTTTCCAAACACCTTCAGTGACTTTTCCAGAGGTATTTTACTGTTGCTGTTTCCATCTTAATCAAACGCGATTGTTCTGTGTCATGATTGAATTTACAGCTTCTCTTTGTACGAGCTGTGCACAATTGGATACATTTAGTTTAAATATAATGTAATTCATATTTTATTTTGAAGGTCAATCTAAGCTTTTCAAAAGGAAGTCGGCCATGCGTCAGGTTATGGATAGAGCTCATGGGTCCATTAAAATAAATATAAATAAATAATATAATAAATACATAAATATAAATAGATCTACTGCACTTTTCATACCTGACTGTTTCTGCTCTCGATCTTCCTCAGACTGATCACAAACTGTATTTATCCACATATTTAAGGTTTTGACGCTGTCGTCCAACCTCCACCGCCTGGATATATAAGAAGAACTAAGAAATTAAAGTCGCAAGCGGCATCGAACAGCCCTCACGGGCCGCGCTTCACACTCGGCCAACCTGGCGCTCCCTGAGGGTGGCGCTAACGTGCCGTTTGTCTCTGTTTTATTGCAGCTTTGGGCTGCACTTGTCACTAAACATTTGATGCACTGATGCACAGTAATGGGACAATGTGGGTTTTTGAGGTATCGCCATGGCAACACCGTGCAAAATACAAAGTTGGCCCCTAAGACTTTTTTGATGGGGACGACCTGAAGAGTCACTGTGCCAAATTTAACATTGTTCAATGAAACTAATACGTTGTTATAAGACTTTGAAATGTACAAGAAAATGTGGGAATTTTTCCATTAGGATAAAATGGTTCTTTCACACATCGCCATGGCGACAGTGAACGATACGACATGGGGCCCATTGACTTTTTTGATTAGGATGAGATGAAGAGATATTGTGCCATACTTTATTTTTGTCATGAGTGGGACATTTTGGGATCATTCCTGTATCATGGGGGCTTTGGCGCAGGACTCCAACACGTCGCCGGTCTCCACCACACCACAGGACTCCTCTGCGTCACAGGACTCCTCTGCGTCACAGGACTCCTCTGCGTCGCAGGACTCCTCTGTGTCGCAGGACTCCTCTGTGTCGCAGGACTCCTCTGTGTCGCAGGACTCCTCTGTGTCGCAGGACTCCTCTGTGTCGCAGGACTCCTCTGCGTCACATGGCTCCACCACGCCGCAGGACTCCAGAGGCACCAACTTTCAAATACCTGTTTGGTGCATTTTAGCAGCTGCTCTTTTAATCTGATGTATTTGTCTGGCAGAAACTTTCCTCATTGTGCCTTTATCTGTATGAATCTGTGTGTGTGTGTGGTGTGTGCGTGCGTGTGTGGGGTGTGTGCGTGTGTGTGTGGTGGTAGGGGTGCGTGTGTGCATGTGTGTGCTCGCTCTGAATCAGCTACAAATCTCTTAATAGTTCCATGATCACACTTAAGTTTTCATGTAACATCTAAGGTTTTCATAAGTTGTCCCAGGATTTCAACTATTTCTCTCTTTCCAGCTCTGGAGAAATCTGTTTTCTTTCCCTTGTTGGTTGAAAATGTTGGTCTGATTCATAATGTGGAAAGTTTCCAGGTAATTGGACTTACCTGGAAAACCTGAGCCTGAGACACAATAACACCCATGAGTATCACTCTTAAATACAATTTACATAATGATTTGGAATGTGGTGTAATAATAATAATAATAATAATAATAATAATAATAATAATAATAGACTTGGCCTGTTCCTATGTCTTTAAATCATCACACAGCTCCTCGCCTCTTTGGCTTCACTCAACATTTAAATAATTGTAATCACCACAAGGATTTCAAAAGTTCCACTGCTTATACATTTATGTAAATTTCATGAAGGTTACAGTAAAAATAGTAAAATGTTTATAATCGATGGAGAGACATTTCATGTGATTGTTATGTTTCCATTAGTCCAACTGAAGGCCGTGGTTAAAGTACAATCCTATTATATTGTAAAAGAAAATGGTGAAAAGTGGAGAGAATTCACAGAGTAGCTACTCAGAGCACGTCAATATTCCAAGAATTGTAATGATAAATAAGAGTTATAAAACTAGCTAAAGCTGCAAGCGGCATTGAATGGCCCTCGCTCGCTGAGCTTCGTGCTCAGCCGACCCGGCGCTTCCTGAGGGTGGCGCTAATGCACCGCTTGTCTGTTTTTTGTCACTTTAGGCTGCACTTGTCACTAAACAGAGTCTACACACACATTGGAAACACTGACAGGCAAATTGCAGTAACATCGTCAACATTGAGTCAACGGGTAAAGCAAAAACAAATATGAATATCCCGATGAGTTCATGGGCGAACATCATCGATAGGCCCCAAGAACTCGAGCCTAATAAGAATAAACTAAGATAATAAACTTGTTTTGCTCACACGCTCCTCTCAGCTGACCTGATACGTCACAACATCACGTGACCACGCTGAGGAAAACCAGCGAGCTCTGATCAGTCGAAACAGATCTGAAAACAAACTGAAAAAAAGAACATGTTTAAATAAATAAATGAAAGACCAGATGCATCTCATTGGATCCCATTTTAATTCAAAGTCTTTTAGCCACAGTTTTGCTCTGTAACTTTGCACAGTCATTTTTCATTTCCATTTTAAAGGGCCAGTGCACCTTCTGAGCGTCTGCAGCATTGATCCTGGTTTTGCACATGTAGCTGGAGAATGTGCTTCGCTTCAATACCTTTTTATGCAGGTAAAGATTGGGACCTAAAAACGACCTTGGTGTCTACGAGAAGCTCGCCAACGCCGCTATGTTGTTTAGAGCTCCGGTTACAATGGGACGCAATCCATGCAATTAAAAAGAAATGAGAAAATAAAATCAATGCAGATCGCTTACACTGAGGTGACAAAAGACTCAACGGGGGACAGCGCCGGCCTAAATCTTAATTAGCAACGATATTGACGCAGCGGCACAAAGGCCAATCCGATGTAGTGGGGGAGTACGCCATAATGAAAATGCAAGACGCCAAATGAAAGTACTTTAAACTTCAGGGTAAGTACCTCACCTTGAGCCGGACCAGCCCTAAGTTTTAAGTCAAAGTCAAGTTGCAAAGCTCAGGAGATACTCGCCGAGCTCCCAGTTAAAATCTATTTGCTGCTGAGATCCATCAAAGTGCCCCAGACTCTGCTCAATGAGAGATGAATCCTCTGTGGCAGTTTTCGGTTTAAGGTGCTGGCTCAATAATCTGTTATGTCTTGTCAAAGAGCCAGACTGCGGTGAGCCAGGGGAGTCCGGTTGGGAGAAATCACTCACACTGTCTTTAGTTCTGCCTATTGCTCTGAACAGGTCATTTTGAAAGACTTATTAATCAAATGTGTTTGAGTTTCCACCATCTTCTCAGAGCGAAAAGCTACAGGTCCTAATTGGACTGGAAAAGGATCAGTCAAAGCATCAGTTTTCATTTATAGCACACATAAAGAAGCTTCGCAGGAACTTTAAGAGCACTTTTTTTTTCCTGTTGCCAAATAGTCCCGTCTGACTATAGTACCGTGATGTTTTTTTGGTTTCTGGGCTTATATATGGAGTTCTCAATCTATCAGGTTTTGCCCTAAGGTCTTCTCCCATTCAAACACTCTCGGAGCAGCTCTGAAGAGAAAGTCCTGAGGCGATGGCTGTAACTCGCGTCAACGCACGTCCAACCTTCTATAACCAAAGAACAAAAGCTCCTCTCTCTGAATGTACACGTTTTAAAAGGGCATTGTCTGCACTTCACGTTCTGATCAAAGCCTCGAGTGCAGAGCTGTAGACTAATATTAGCAAACATCCAGCGCTCGGACGGCCAACGTACAGAACTACGTCGTTATTATTTCAACGAAGGAGAAGCACATTCACTTTGGACATGTTTCAGCGTAGGGCGCACGTGTAAATGAAGGAGATACATGTAAAAATAATCTAATATGATGCATGTTTTATGTTGAGATTGGAGTATCATGAAGAAATCTACCCAAGAGTGAGAGCTGTAAGGACCGAGCTCGTCAGGGTCTGGAAATAACAAAAAAACAAGGTGGAAAAATGGTAAAGTTAGTCGTAAGAGGGAAAATAAACAAAAGGGAATGTGCAGGGTTTAAACAAAAGAGTAACAAAGGTAACGGTTAAGTAAAACTAAACTAATTTTACAAATACATGACAAACAAACACAGAGTCAGAGCAGATAGAGCGTCTCAGAGTCACATCCACATTAGTGACGCACAAAAGAGACACACACAAAAATGTCTGGCCACAAAGACCAGTAGCCCCGAACAGGTGAACTGAATCTCCTGTAGTAGTAGTAGAAGTAGTAGTAGTAGTAGTAGTAGTAGTAGTAGTAGTAGTAGTAGTAGTAGTAGTAGTAGTAGTAGTAGTAGTAGTAGTAGTAGTAGTAGTAGTAGTAGTAGTAGTAGTAGTAGTATGGGAGGCAGCTGCAGGTGAGACACAGGATTGGCCAAACAGAAAACAGTCGTCCGATCATCAGCAGAGCTCACACTGACAGGTGGAACCCAGGTTGAAATTTTGTCTTATTAAAAAAAGTTTTATTAAACTCCTACTTTGACCTATGGAAGCCCGTTTCCGCCATGAAAAAAAAAATAAAAGCCCCACAGAAAGTCGAAATTACGAGTTTTAAACTCGTAATTATGAGTTTAAAACTCGTAATTATGAGTTTAAAACTTGTAATTATGAGTTTAAAACTCGTAATTACGAGTTTAAAACTCGTAATTAGGACTTTTAAAACTACTAATTATGAGTTTAAAACTCGTAATTATGAGTTTTAAAACTACTAATTATGAGTTTAAAACTCGTAATTAGAACTTTTAAAGTCTTAATTGAGCTTGTAGCACACTGCAACTGAGTGTACAGAGCAGAGGAGACAGGAGGAGGACTGTTATGTTTATCACCTACATACTTTTAAAAAATGAATAAATTAAGCTCCAGTAAAGTTTCTGGCGTCTTGAACAAATCAGTGGGCCCTGAGTGCTGTTCTGACCACTCATGAGCTGTGCTCTGTGTCTGTGAGCGCTCGTTTTCCTGGTCTGAGCAGAGTGCCAGCTGGTCACAACCCCGCTGGTTTATTGAGGAAATTATTAAAATACCAAATTCATTTAATCAAAATTGATAAGGTTCACTTTTTGTAAATGTTACATTCCCAAAATTACGAGTTATAAACTCATAATTCATACTTTTAAAAGTCCTAATTACGAGTTTTAAACTCATAATTAGTAGTTTTAAAAGTCCTAATTACGAGTTTTAAACTCATAATTACGAGTTTTAAACTCATAATTACGAGTTTTAAACTCATAATTACGAGTTTTAAAACTCCTAATTACGAGTTTAAAACTCGTAATTTCGACTTTCTGTGGAGCTTTTATTTTTTTTTTCATGGCGGAAACGGGCTTCCATATTGACCTGCCGTTAAATCTTGTTTATATAAAAGCTGCATTTATATATTTATTCCTGCCCTCCGTGTCTCATACGTGCCTTACGTAACCGCACCCCTAATTACGTGACCCGCGTCGGCCAATCACAGCAGAGCACCTTTTCAATCTGTGCCGGCAGCTTCCCAGTCAGAGCTGTGGGGGAAGCTCCCGAGGCAGCTGTGAAAAGGTTAGTCTCAAACAATTAACAACATTCGCTCCTTTCTGTGTTTTGTAAGCTTCAACAAACTAAGTAGTCCACTTTTAATATTGTAGAGCTAACCTCCGGTCCGTGGGGAGTCCGTTGCCGCCATCATACGATGTTAAACTGAGGAATTGGTGAGTTTTGAATGAATGAAACGCGCCGTTAGCATCCGACGCTAAGCTAACTAGCTTAGCATTAGCATGCTCGGGCTAACGCTGGTTTCTTGTTGTGCTTATTGTAGACCATATGTAGTGCCTTTTTGGCGCATTTAGCACTTTCTTGTCAATTGATTATTCAATGTTATGCCAGTAATTTAAGACTCAATTATTGCTAAATGATTGTTTTAAATGCACTCATGTGAAAACCTGCAAGGTTAACACTGCACCTTGTTCAGAAATTATTTAATTACAATTGTATTCAGAATAGTAAATTGATCCGTGTACACAATGAAATTGAGCAATGTAACCTAGTTTAGGTTAATTAATTTAGACATTTGATTTTTATTCAAGTCACTTAAGTAATCCTGTTTATCCAAATACAGGCCAGGTGTTCTTGATTAGGATGGCGAGCTAAGACCGGAACCTACATCTTCATCTCACCCTACGGGTCTGGTAGGAGGCTGACACAGCCTGCCCCCCCCACTCTTTCAATCTTTTGCTGACTTTGTAACTGTGATCAAAGCCAATGGACACTATTCCAATGAACAATACAAACGGATACTACGCAAAGAACTCATACTCTCAAACATTGGAAAGTCAGTAATAAGTGGACGCCACCCGTATGGAGTACTTTTCATTTTTTTCCTTCTGTTGCTACTAACTCATCTCGACCAACTAGAACTTAAAGTGCACTTACCTATCGAATCTGCAGAGTGTAAATATTTGGGGTTTCATTATTGTTTTCATTATTATTATATTACTACTTTGTGTTTCACTATTTTTGTTTCTGTAAATATTATGTTGTACTATTCACTTTAATATACAGTGCCAGTACCCAACATAATCCCTGCCTCTTGCTGCATTTCTTACTTACTACACCAGCTCCAGCAGTCGAATCCCAGTCTTCTGATCTCAGTCAAACTCAACCCAATTCATTCACACAGTAACTTTCCCTTTTTAAATATAAGTTAGCACACAAATACATGCTACACAGGACTACAGGGAGGAAAGGGACAGATTCAGACAAATGCACGAAACATAAGCAAATACTGACAAAAGAACTTAAGACCCACCAGAGAAGAGACCCAGCTCACGACTTTCCTCTTATTTTTGTGCATTTTTTAACAGCGCTGTTAGAAAAGGCCGTATTCAGATCCAGTGGCATGTACTACGTGTTGTTCAGAGATTAAAGTCATTGTGGCATTTTTAAAAAAGGAACAGATAATTGTCTTGGAACAGTTTTATGGATGCATATGAGCAAAGAAAGAATTCATTAATAATTTCTGTTAAAATGTCATGGTTTGAAGTCTCCAAGTCTCAACAGTAGTGATTCACTTTACTGTGAAGAAACATCTTATGGGGAGAAAATATTCTGACTGACTTAATGCCATCTGCACTCTGAAAGTGAAGAGGGATGACACTGCTATGAAATGGTAATGAGCCGTCCCCCTGTACAAAGAGACAGTTAAGTGTCGGGGCTAAGATAAGGCATTAATGGCCCAGTGCAAAGCGCAGTCCCAGAGCCATATGCGGCGCCTCATCTGCATATATCATGTGCATTCATCAGCAGGCCCCATAAGGAGTACAGCGTGGGAGCGGTGGACAATGTAAAGATGCTGTGTGTCACTTCAGGACACACAGTCTGGGCGGTTTATGGACGTGCAAAGTCAATTATAACTTTGATTTGAAACTAAACTATTGATTTTTGTGTTTTTGCGTCAGAAGAACCACGTGCCAGAGGTAACATGTAAAATAAATCTTGTAATCGTGGCTAAATAAATCAAATATAAGACATGGCTGTGCAGTAGATGTAGTGGTGTGAGACTGATTCTCTGCTTCTTCTTTTCACTCTTCACACTCATTTCTTTATTAAAAACTGACTATTAGACAACACTGACACATAATCTAAAGGAAATTGCTTCTGTAGTGCTTTAACTCGCTGATAAGTTGAACTATTTCCTGTCTCGTATCAGAAAAAAGCCCATTGTTGGAGCGTGTATCTGCGGAGCGTCGCCGTTTAAGTCACCACAGGCTTTAGCAGCAGCAATTAGCCACAATCTGTCGGTTTTCTCTCGCAACTCAGAGAAAAATCAGCTTTCAGTTCCTCTAAATCCTCATGTATCACGTCAAATCTCCAGCCCTTTAATGTGACCCAGCCCTAGTGAAAATTGAAACTGTAAAACTTCATAAAAACTTCACTTTCTGGGCCTCGCTGTTGATTTTAAACTATCGTACAGATCTATGCTAGCAGCTATATCCTTATTGAACTCCAAAGTTGGTTTATAAACTTTCTTATAGTTGTGCGATCATTTTTAAGCCTTGTCGTGGTCTTCTCGGTTGTTTACTGAGGTGATGGTTCAGTCCAGGCGTGGCAGCGAGAGAACTACTGCATCTTTAACACAGTTTATTATGAAAGTTTGATGATCGCTGCAGCCATCTGTCAGAGGCCCGCTCTTATTGGAGAGGTGAGGCTCGTTGTGCGTCTAGACAAAGAGTAATGAGGCCAGAGGGTTTAGTACAGCGGATTTTAGACTTGTCTTTCTGACCTTTTCGGGAAAATTAAGTTTGTCAAGTTCGAATTTGATCTCGCCGCGTCTGTTCGAGTTTATTACTGTCTATTTGGGGAAATCTGGTGTCAGGAGGAGGAAGTCAAGGATGCATTTCATTTTTCCGAGGGTTTTTATTGTGAGAAGGGTCTTAAAAGGACAGAAAGTGATCAATATTACTCCATCAGACCATTGTTCATTATTCTCTGTCTATGTCGTGGAACAAAATCAATGCTCTTACGTTGGAAACTGGAGATCTGGGAATCCTGTCTAAGTGGTCATTAAGGAAAATAAAAGATGAACAAGATTACTGCGTGTATCAGGTCAGATTTGTCAACAAAAATCAATAGCTGGGTACTTTTACACGCTTTGTCTAAGAAAGTGATAGTTGGGTCATTAAGACTCTGTTTCATTTGGTGACGTTGAGCAAGATGAATCTCGTGTTGTTTTTAAAAGCAACTCAAACTTTCCTTTCACATGACTCTTTAATTATTATGATTCAACTGCAGGTTCACTAACTCCATGTACTGATCAGTGTTTACATCTAAAGTGCAGTTATTCTACTTTTTCTGTGACACCTTGACCACACCCCAGCTTCACAAATGAAATAAAACACCAATGTGTCAATCAAACTTGAAAAAAAATCATTTACTAAAATCGTATTAACATGTTTTTTAAGCCTCAAAGCAAAATCCATCACTTGTCACGGACCAGGTGCTGTGATTCCCCGATAATTATCTGACTGTATTTTAAGATTATGTGAAGCGTAGTTGATTTAATCTGTGACTAAACAATAACTGAGCCATGGGGCTGCCACCTGCACAATACTTTGTGTATTTTTAGTTTTTGGAACAAAGAATAAAATGCCGTGTGAATAAATAAATATGCAATGAGTGCCAAGCTTTTCGTGAGATGGAAGTCAAAATGTATCTGCCAAGAAAATTATAAATAGCATCGTGAAATGGTGATAAAGTTATTTCATTTTTTCAGTTTCAGTGTAGAAAGCTCTCGATTTAATTTTAACTGTTTTACCTAAAAGACAAGACACCGCGATGCAAACGTAGTAGAATGTATTTTACAGTTTTTACAGTTTGTCCATCCATCCATGTTCTTCCTCTTATTCGGGGCCGGGTCGCGGGGGCATCAGTCTAAGCAGGGACTCTCAGACTTCCCTCACCCCAGACACGTCCTCCAGCTCCTCCGGCGGGACCCCAAGACGCTCCCAGGCCAGAGAGACATAGTCCCTCCAGTTTGTGTGCACTTTCAGGCACAGATTGGACTTCTCGGTGCAGCGTCCTGGGACTCATCTCGATCTGGAGTTAGTCTTGGTCAGGACGATCTTATCCATCTTATCGGCGTTACATTTTGTGCCTGTTATGAGTCGATAGGGAACCCAGAAAACAAAAAACAAACTCTAGAAGTGGCGTCTCAGATTAGGAAAACAGAAGTAATACGTTTAAGGACTTCATTTTTCTGTCCTCGTTTAACGCAGACAGATCCACGCACCGTCGCTCTCCTCGGTGCCGTTTCGCGTCGGTGTGAGTCCATGGACATAATTGTGCAACTCTGCTTTTGTAAAGTGTCCTAACTCTTTGGAAACACTTCGTCGGCTCCATCTGTTCTCTTTCTGATGGCCGCCGACCAAAGGGCAGGCAATGATATATCTGTCCCTGTCACCGGCTCACCCCTTAGAGCCCGGAGTATTCCCCATTCTCTCATGTAACTGCACACACACTCGCACACACACACACACACAGATACAGGAGCTAAAGCTTGCCTAAATGTGGCGCTCCATCACTCCTGCCACACGGCGCTCCCTCGGTCCGGCATCTGGCACCGACTCCGGCCCAAAAGAGCAGCTCATGCCGGGCCCCTCCTGAATTAACAATGTCAACAGAATGCCACAGTATGCACACACGCCGTCACAAACACTGCACTTACAACCAGACCCTAATTTTGGGGCTTAAATGTTGGGAAAATGCTGGCCTTGCACAGGAAATAAGCTGAGTAGTATTTTTCAACATGTCCGCTCAGATACCCTTGTTGGTTGACAGGTTATAGCAATTATTTTACAGTAAACGCATAAGTATAAGAGTTTGTACTTAGACGGCTGATAGTGCCACTGGGGCATAAATTACTATAAATAAAACACTGCATTTTTATATGTTTTCTTTATGAAGTCCTCTGCATTTTCAGCAACCGCAAATCTCACCCGAACGTGAGCTGACCCTTTATAACTCTGGAGATCTGACTTTTAACCACGAAGTTTTGGTTTTTGTTTAATTCATAGAGAAACGTGGCGTGTTTAGAGTGACCTTTTCTCTGACATTACATGGGGACATTGTATTATTTATCATATTTTACCGCGCAGACTTCATAGCTCTGAGCTCCGTCTTGTTCTGCGAAGTATGTATAGAGTTTAGAGTTCAAACTGGATTCGTTTGTGTTGAATACATGTCAGAAAAGCGCAACGAAGGTAAACAGCGGCTCGATTGCGGACGAAATGACGAAAAAAGATGATGAACTGCTGTTTTCTAGTCGTATAAGTTCTATAATATATGAGATGGAATACATTTATGGTTAAGATTCAAGCCCCAAACGCAGCGAAGAACACGTAGCATGATTTATTTGTTCTTAACCTTCAGACACTATCTCTATATAGTGGACTGTGGAATGACTTATTTATAGAAACTACAAACTGTGTAAACCCTTGCTCTCGCGCTCTGGACATTGGACCAACCTTGCACTCCTCTGGACTTCGCCCTCGACTCTGCCGTGCCCTGCTCTTCTCCGAGTCTCCTTCGTGACCCCGTCTCGTATTGTTACTATGCATCAGAAGGTTATCTATTCTCTATATAATCAGCTGTACCTTTGAGGCTTTTGCAGTTTGTTTATATTAAATTTAAGTCAGTGTTAATCCATATTGTAATAACTAATTAGCTTTTGTCAACAACGCTCTCGTGTCTTTGATAAAGCTAATCTCTGCAGCCAGCTGTTATTCCTGCCATGTTTTTTTTTTTTTGTTTTTTTTTTATGCCCCACATAAACATAGAACATATTATGCAACGCAAATACTAACATCTTGACTGAATGAGCACGCTTTGTTTACGTGGATGAAGAGATGAAGGAGCAAATTCCACACAATCCAGCGAAGTCAGAAAGTGTCAATTTACTGGGTTTTGCATTTATAAAACAAAACGCAGTGTCGCCAGAAGTGCACAGTTTGTGAAAGTCGACACAGGTCAAAGCTCTGTGGACTCATTTTTACATTTTTATTGGTTCAACAACTCAAATATTGATTTCTCATCTCAAACTATATCAACAGATGCACATTTCAGTTTAAATATGTTCTTTCTGGTCACTATGAGGATGCTATTGCTTTGCCTGGAATGCAAAGTACGACATATCCACAGAGAAAGTCACGTCACAGGTCGGATCTGTGTAAAGGCAAACCCTGCAGCCTGTAAATGAATCATCGCGATAATTAATGCCGTTTTGCCCTTTATTTTAAACCACGTGAACACGATGTAGCGCAGAATTCACGTCTGATACTTACAAACCATTTCGTCTAGTTCCACGTTGAACATTTTTAGGCAAATTCGAGGCAGTTTGCAGTTTCACTCCTCCACCCGAGGCATCATCGTACCCTTTACACCCCCAACCCCATTTCTGAGAGAATGAGTCAGAACTGAATGAGATGAGAGGTCCACTGATGTGCTTCTGTGGCTGCGCTCCATGGGGCTAATGCGTAGTGCTTTAGAAACAGGTTATGGCAACAATGTTCTGCTTATTACAGGTTTTGTCCAGCTTTCCAGCGAGCTCCACAGCTGCTTTCTTTGCTTCCCGACCCAATTAGAGCCTCTTTCTCAAAGCTGGGAGCGCCGTTTGGCCAGATGGTTTGGCAGAATCAGCCTTGAGATTTCAACTACAAGAATGAAGACTAAAGACACCATTTTAAACTGATATGACTCTTGGCTTCAGGCTTCAGCGCAGGCAATTATACCTGCAGAGAAACCTATAGGGGCATCTGCAAAGTGTCGAGCTCCATATTATTTACTGGTCAGAGCGTGTGACAAGTAAATGAGCAAAGTGAGCAATTATGCAAGGGAGCTAACTTGTTTGCTTTTAGTTTAGCATTTAATTTTCTCTTTTTCAGTTAATTTACAAGTTACAAGGTGAATGGTGTGATAGAGAATATGTTCTGCCATATTTGTTTACGGTGAATTTGTGGGTGATAAAGTGCTAAACGTATAAAATGGAGTCGGTGAACGTGGAATGTAATAGTTGTCTCTTTCAGACCTGAGTCGAAGTGGCCACTGGGGTGTATCTTGTATAAAGTCCATATTGAGACAGGATCCAAATGGCTTCAACAAAAGGAAATACTACAAGAAAATACCTAAAAATGTGACACCAATCGTAATTTTACACTAAGACTAAGAATAGCAGACGTTTAGAATCCATTACTTTGTTAACTTTCTTTAACACACCCTTAACACTCCCCTGAATAAATCCCCTGAAAACTAATTGGAAGTCACACTCCACGTCTCCTCTGAAGCAGCTCTTTGGCTCAGTGACACTAAAGGTGTGTCAGTGTGCGGCACTTAGAGGCTGAGCCAGTCTCCGGTGGCACTGATGCATACAGCCCCTGTATAATGGCTCAATAGTGTCTGGAGACTATAGAACTGAAGACTGGGGGAATGGATTGATGATGTGGACCAAGTCTGTGTGTTCAGGTTTCAAACAGAAGCGTTCATTCACTTTTATAATACAGTCCTTTAAAAAAAAAAAAAACTCTGGAAAATACTGTACGTCCATTATTTGTCTGAATATGTCCTGCTGGTCGCCATGACGATGTTATAACTACGCCTGGAACGCACCGTATGACTTATATCCATGGACATAAACATGTGACACTGCCAAGTTACATGTCAGAGCTGTGGAGAGGCAACCCTGCACAGAATAAAACGCTTTTTTGAGCAATAGCAACACCTGTAATTGAATCATACCAATATTTCCAGCTTTAATACTGCGCAGTTAAAGAAACCTACATTCTAGAGAAATGTTGACTGTTTTGTCGCAGTAAAATCTGTCGTAAAGACTGACGGACGACTCGGGGAACAGTTTTTATTTGCAGATACAGGAATGTGAATGAACGTAGACAGAGCAGTCTTGGGTCAGAGGCTGAGGTGTTCATACCGGTCGTGGAGAGCTGGGTCGGAGACGGAGGAGCAGAGCGATTCCAGGGAGCGGGATCACGGTGGATATAAGAACAAAAACAAACTGGAGCGTGACGTGAAGAAAAACTGGAAAACGACAAGACGATTTAGCCCTGAGTGTTGGATCCTCAGTCGTTTTCTACTCACAGGTGGAGGCTCGATCGCTTGATTAGAAGCAGGTGTGTGGAGGTGGTGCCAGAGTCTCCGCCCAGCTCCAGGCTCAAACACAGAAGGGAGGGGGGAAAACAGCACAGGACACACACAAAAAACCCAAATTCTGACAAAATCATGGCTATTACGATCGAAAAATCTCTGTATTCTCTTGTCACGTGTAAATGTCGCATAGCCGCCCTTAAACCAAGACTTCTGTTTAGCTTCTTGCAATACTTTCTCTATCTCAGCGTGGTGAAAGATCAAGTGGCATCTGATATCACTGTTCTGAAAGAATCCCATGCATTGTCCGTAGTGTTTCATGTGCCACCATGTCCTACACGCCGCGTCCATTCTCTCCATTCAGACGGAGATGAGCCGCACACCTGTCAAAGCAGAGGTTTCTCATTAATAGGTTGACCACACGATAAAAGCGTTTCATTTAAATGTAAATCAGAGGGGTAACAAATCCATTACAGCTGCTTGGAAAAGGCCCGCTCTCTGGCACCAGTGGCGTATCTCTCACACTGACAGTGCTCCTGAATCCGCTCCGGCCAATCGCAGGGTCTAAAAGGCTCACTGACAACACATTAGAGCGGGACACTGCTGGACGAAGCTCAGATGACAGACGCTTTTGAAAGTGCAGTTTTAATATGCACCCCCACAGAAAGAGCAGGCGGGGTATTAACCGACCGTGGCCCCGACGCCTTTGTTCTTCTAATGTCAATCTACTGAAAGTGAAATGTATTAGCCTGCGCTGCTGCACATCTCAATAACAGTCACTGTCAATGGACTTTGGGAAAATACAAGTTTTAGCCTTTTAAGGAAACTCTCTTGGTTTCTTAACTTCTTATTGTTGAAAAGTAAAGTAATACTCCAGTGAGAGACGGGGAATCAGCTCTGCCTGTCACATAAGAAACCCTGAAGGACTCTGGATTATTATTATATCAAAGGTTAAATCATATTCTATGTTTATTTTTTGCTTTTCTCTGGAGACGTAGAAAACTAGAACTATTGTATTTTTACACAGTTTTTGTTTTCATATCTTTATAACTTAATATCATGTTTTGGTCAACAGTACTTCTTCGATATCTTTATTAAACTTACTTATATAATTGTCATAAGTTGTTTTCGTTGCTCTTCAGTCGATAGTTCCTGCCTGGTGTAATAATAAGTCCTCGGGTTTATTCAAGGCATGGTTTTTGTCTGCTTCTTTCAGGATTTGGGTTTTTTGTGTCGTTTGTGTGTCTGAGCCCGGAGCTGGGCGGAGATTCTGGCTCCTCCCACAAACACCTGGTCCCCTTTATCAATCAAGCTCCACCTGTGAGGATAAAACAACTGAGGACCCGACACTCAGGGCCGGATCGTCGTGTAATTTTCCGGTATTTCTACAAGTCGTTCTTCATGTATCCACCGTGATCCCCCTCCCTGGAACCACTCTGCTCCTCCGTCTCCGACCCAGCTTTCCACGACCGGTACAAACACCCCAGCCTCTGACCCTGTGCCCCAAGATGACTGCATACGACATTTCTGCATCTGCAAATAAACTCTGTTCTAACTTGTACCCGAGTCTGAATCTTTGGTCTGTCTTTACGACGTTTTCTCTTCTACTTAAGCAGCGAGTTCGTAGCATTCTCAACTCATCTTGGAAGCAAAGCAGGGTTGGTCCTGGTTAGCGTTGGACAGGACAACCCTGAGAACACCAGGTGCCACTATTGTTCTGTCCCGGGACAAGACACTTCACCCATTTTACCTCTAGTGTCCACGTACACTTAATGAAAATGAACCCATACCTCAGCAAAAGCACGTTTACCGTATGCATATCATATCTTTTCATTTGTGTTCTTTAACTTGCACTGTCCCAACCGCATAAAAAAACTGTTTACCGTGTCGGGGTGTTTAAAAACAAGACTCAGCACATGCGGTAAAATCCATCGTTTCCCTCACTGTCTAGTTCATTTTCCATTAACATAACGCTTTGCTCTCATTCCGCTCCTTCTCCTTTCTCCATATTTCAGAATAATTGTCATTGATAGCGCACTAAATGACCTCCACTTTTCATGCTTTATGTTAATTGTGGAATGACTTGCTCTTTCACGCCGTCTGCACACACTCAACAGAGAACCATAACGTTGGACACTAAAGAAAAAACTGGATCCTGTTAATCGGACGTGCAGTGTTTTCCGGTTTTGAAACTGCCTGTAACCGTGAACGTTTGACCCGAACCGCCGCGATTCATGGACGCGTCATTGGGTTTACTCTTAACAAACTGGGAAATGACACTTCTAAGAGTAACGCAGTATCCTAAATCAATTTATTTTACACTTATAAATCCGCCTAACAGTCGTCCAAGTCGATAAACGTGAGGTTATTAGTTTGTGTTCACTGAAATCTGACCACGAGACCATTTTAAAAAACAAAGACGCTGAAGAAGTCGATACTCCACCTCTTCACTCAGTGTATTAGAGCTGCGTGATTGATGGGAAATGGGAATTTAATAACGTAATAACATCTCCATGGTGACATATTTACACCCTACTGCACCTTGTCCCTGTTAATGAGCACTTTGAGTCTTTATTTTCATAGATTGCATAATAAAGAATGGATGGGTACATGCATACATACATTAACAATAATAATGCAAATATAAAAATGAAAGAAGAAAAAAAACAGTCATTATTACCAACAAAAGCAAGACTCATTTATAATCAATTACACAGACTGTTCAGTAAAGAAAATGATTTATACCATATTTTTTACCATAAAATCACAGTAAATTCATACGACAGATAAATAACGAGTTAAAGAGTCACAAAATGCACCACATTATTGCACCGTTATTTAACTTTTTAACATAATCCATGATCTGCTCGACTTTCTAATGTATGATGCAGTTAATATTATGTGTTTACTGCTCCAAACGATGATAAACAACAATCAATATACGTCATGTTTAAACCGATGTCACTTTATCATAACTGCTCCTTCATTAGCCTCACTAAAGCACGAACAGACACTTAAATCATAATGAAAAAACAAAAAACTACATTTAAAAACACCATGTGCAATCCATAAAAACCTCAATAAACTGAATACATTGAATTATTGTGTAGAAATCTGGGGTAATACTTATAAATCTAAGGTAAAATCAATGTTTCTACTCCAAAAGGTCGGGTCATTAGAATAGTTCACCAAGCAGACGATCTCACACCAACAAATCCTATTTTTGTTAAGTTAAAACTAATAAAATGATCTGATCTTGTTGATTTGAGAACAGTCGTACTGATGTATAAGGCAGATAAATATAAACTCCTTGTTTAAAGATGTTATTCAAACAGAGAAAAGGTCAATATCATCTTAAAAGAACAGATATATTCAAAAAAATTAAGACTAGAACCAGTAAAAAACGTCATTGTGTTTGTGTTCGAGGGGTCAGTGTGGATCAACCTGGATGATTCATTAAAAAGCTCCTACACAATAGAAGTATTTAAAAAGAGGTACGGTATAAAACATGACTTTTTTGAACATTTCAGGACTCAGGAATGATTCACGTGAACTACTGTGGTTTGTAGTTTTTCTTTTGTTACGTATTTAGTTATTTGTTGTAGAACTGATGCTGCTTTTCTTGGAATTCCTGTGCGTTATTATTATTTTTACTTCAGCCTAAAGCTTTTCGTTCATGTACGACCTTTATACAAGTTGAATTATGTTTGTTTTTGATGTAATGACCAGATAAAAATACAATACTACGTGTTCACTGTGGCATCCGAGTTTTCCTCTAAACCCCCAGAATCCCCCTCTGCACCACACGGCTCCAGTCCTCCACAGCCGAGCGCCCAGTGCCCTGCAGAAATGTGATCCTGCTCTGAAGGTGTCACTGGCCCCTCCACACTCCAGCAGCTTCAGCACCAGACTCTGCGACTGCTCCCAGCTGTGGCCTTGTACTGTAAAAATGTCCGCCAGACACATCGGCATCACGAGAGACACAAATCGATGCCTCCAAGTACAAACCCGGGGAGGACGAGCGGGGGAGGGCCTCTTTAGCACAGCTCTTATTAATTAAAAGTGTCTCAGGAGGGGATTACATGATATGATTTGTGCTTCTTCATCACAGCAGGCGGACTAATGATATGGGAGGGAGCGCACACACCTCCACTGTATATAAAGAGTATGTGCAACTCTATAGTAGGACATCCTCTGAGCATATTACCAGTATCAGGTGATCGCAGCGCTGTCATCTGCTCCCATTCACGCTCACCTATAAATACAGCATTAAATACAGCATTAAATATAGTAGCACTGATGAAGACACACTCCAACACTCCAAGGATCAGGACATTTATATAATGAACAGAACGGGCGGCCAACACCAGTGTTTTCATCGTAACCTTTTCAAAATAAAAAAGCTTTGCACAGATATACACAGTGAACATTTTACTGTCGATGTGACACAAACCACTACGACCAGTTTTAATCAAATATTGTCCTAACGCTCGGCACAAGACGGGACCAAAGATACAGAACTCGGGGAAGGTTTACAGTGTTTATTTACAAGGTAAAGAACAATCAAACGTGGAACAAGTGGTGAATCGGGAGCAGGGCGTGGGTCGTGGTCCGGGAGCAGGGCGTGGGTCGTGGTCCGGGAGCAGGGCGTGTGAAGCGGAGTCTGAGCCAGGGCGGACTGTACCGGCAGAGTAGAGCTGGGTCTGAGGCAGGAGAGCGGAAAAGGTCCAGGGAACAGGAGCAGGATCTGGAGAGTAAAGTGTCCAAGTTTAGCAGAATCAAAAACAAGACGGGCAAAAAACAAGCGCTGAGCCGAGCGTGAACACCACTGAGGTACGCGGACGATCTGGCGCTGAGTGTCAGGTCCTGGCTCCTCTTATTCTCCTCAGGTGCGGCTGATTAGAGATTTGCCCCAGGTGTGCACGGGGTGGAGTCCAGCTCTCCGCCCCAGCTCCAGACTCAGACAAATACTCAAAATAAGACAGAACAGACCAGGATCATGACAAATTTAAAATAATACCAATAAAATATACTCTCCTGTTCATCAGTATTCATCAAAACAAACAAACTTTTACTGCAGTTTGTTTCCAGGAGAAGTTAGAACATCATAACAGATCTTTACTCTCATGCTCCGGTGTGTAAGTCCATATGAGTTTTTCCAGGAGACAGTCGAGAGGCCCTGGGGTCAGCACAGCTCCACAGATCTGGCCCGACTAAAAGCTTTGCTAAACCCATATTTGTGTTATTTTTGTACATTTATAAAGGAGGTTACATCAACCTTCACCTCGTGGTGTTAATGTCCCATATAGTCATGTTTTCAGGGTGAAATCCCCCAGCTGCCCCGGGCCCCTGTGTTTCTCTCAGGCTGATGGAAGGTCAAAGGTCAGGGGATGCACTTAAGTGGCTCACACTGTTCTCGCTCTTTTCCCATTTTCTCTAACGTGTTTGAAGTGATTTACCTTGATATTAAACAATGTTTTTTATCTTGGCAGTATTACCACTGTGTACACGACATAACGACATATATTTGGTAAAGAAAAGTTATTTTTTGTGTGTTTTGTGCAGTTTACGTCAGTCCACGTCGCTGCTGTCGTGATAAAAGTGTTTTTATTCCCTCTCATATGTACATTTATGGTTCATATTTCACAGGCGGGCTAAATGAAGTGTAGCCTGTGTGGAGCAGAACACATTGGGATAATAAACCATGAAAAGGTCAATTACACGTCATTCTGTGAATGGTGGAGCCCATTTATAATCAGCCCTGTGTCAGAAGCACTTAAACTCCCACATTAGCACATGCAGCATCACAGCAGAGCAAACACAAGAGACGCTCATTTTGGATTCAAAAGTCATGGGCACATTGTCATAATAATGTGCATCGTCTGATTGTGTATCAGGACACGAGTGTGTTTTATAAAGTTTATTAGATCAATCAAGGCAGAAGCTAATACTGGATTTATGTTTTTAAAGCTTTGATTTTATGCAAAACTGACTCTTTTGAGCTTTAAGCCGAGTTAGAATGATGTTATCTCATCAAATACATACAGAGTTGTTTTGTTTCATTCACACATTTGAGTAATCCTTCATTATTAGTCTGTCTGCATCTTTAAAACTCAAAACGCTCTGCTCCTTGAATGAAGTTTTCAAGTTAAGATCGACCTTTTACCTTTAGTTCAGTGGAACATTTCCACGGCTGAAATCATCTACATTTAAATATCCAAATCCAAATACTTTCTTAATTTCAATAAATCAAAAATACCTTTTAAAACAAATGTAAAATGACAGTGTGAGACCCGTCCGCCCCTGACGCGGTCAACGCTGTGTCATTAGTATGCAGGTCCGCTGAGGTCAGTGTCCAGACCCGTCGTCCTTAGACCTGTGTGGGTCCTGGCTCAGACCTTAGCTCAGCTTTTGTCCGGTTGCTAGGCCACTCGAATCTCTTCTTTCACCAAAACAAAAGTGCTTTCGACCTCCCCGGCATTTGAATTCTCCTGCGTTTACCCCCATCACTGAACGTCTGACTCTGATGGAGCAACAACACGGTCATTATCGGTCACAGAGCAACTTTTATATTTACTACCTCAAGAACTTAATGTCTGAGTGAGTCTCTTCTCAAAATATCAGTTGTATTTGTACTGTAGGTTTATGTACGCACACTTATAGCTGGCCTCATTCAGAACATCACGTCAGAGTTGTAAATACTCTGCATAAATGGTAAATATTGACAGATTAAGTGTTTTGGTTCAAATGATGCAGACATAATTGTTTTGTGTATTGTACCAGCAGCAGTCTGAGAGCCCTCATTACACTAATGCATTGTTGACATCATGAGCATTTGCACATAAGCTGCTGCTAAAACAATCGTGGTAATATTTCAGCCCTTAATGTTCACAGTAAACGCTTATTATGATTTTACTGACACTGTTTACTCAAAACTTTGCCATTAACAAATCATATCTTTGAATGTGGTAATAATGCAAATTTGTAAATGTTTTTATAAGCAAGCTGCCCAAATCTGAATAAAACTGATCCTGCAGCTTTAAAGCCCCACTGCGTAACCTTTTAACCAGAAATTAAACTTAAAAGTGTGTTTTTTTGACTGGAAAAAGTCGTGTAAACGTGTCTTTACTGTGGACAGGCTTGCATTTCCACAAACCTGACTCTCTGCTTGTTGTTCCCTTGGCTCTAATGTTCCACGAAATGACACAAAACTCTTAGCTCAGCGGAGAATGTTCCAAACTATGGCTTTAACTTTCATGCAGGTGATGTGCGACCTCCAGAATGTGACGTGGTGCAGTTTTAAGAGGATCCACCTTTGTTTTTCAGACGAGGTTCATTTAACTTTATTCTAACTTTTAACTTTACGTTTTTAACACGTTTTAACTTGGACCACGTCAGACCAAACGTTTGACTCAAAGTTGTGCATAAAACTGACCTTGAGAACATGATCATATATTTTTAAGATTATTAACATTCGCGAGTCACAGGTTTTAAAATCAGTGACAACTTGTTTAATCAAATAAAACAAATGCTGTTTACGCTTTACAGAATGATTTAAGATGCAATCATTTCTGACTTTTACTAAAAACAATAGACACGATATTTGTTTTGTTTTATCGTCTTAAACTCCATCATTGTGAGAAAAGTCAAACTGAAAAACACCATCTGATCAAACCCATAAATATGACAAATCCAGCCTGATTTGAGTTGAGTATTTTCAAGTTTTACAACGTTCACCTCAAACACAAAGACAAACAAGAGCTCACTGTGTCCCACGGTATGAAAAGGGCAAACGCTGGAGCCAGTCAAGACCAAACTGCACAAGAAAATCATTTCAAAAGGCTAAAAGTCTGTGAAAGTCAGTGCTGCAAATGAAAAAGAGCTGGGGAGCCATTTTGTCACTAATTATAACAACTGGCTGCAGTTTAGTAAAAATTATCTGAAAATTGCTGCTGTTCTCCCTGAGTTTAAGTCGACTGAGGCAAAAACAGGTTCAGAAAAACATCAAACTCACCTCTTTTAAATCAGGCAGAGTCAGAAAAGGGCCTGTCCGTCTTCTGTAAGTCGTTATGAATCTAGACAAAGCATCTGGAGCCATAAATGGTTCTTCTGTAAAGTCTAAGTAACTTAAAGAGCAAAAAGTTGGTCGACAAAACACCGAGACAATCACCTGAGTCTAACCTTTATAATCAGAGTTTGGTCTGTTCCACCTCTCCTGTCTCACCTTTAAGAGCCACACATCTCCTCCAAAAGAAACTGATAATTATCCAATTGCTCACAGTCAGGTGTCTTATTCAGGAAGTCTGAGTGTTACTGAAAATTAATCACCATTGATTACGAAGCGTGCGATCTGAATGCGCCCCTTCCCAGATTACTAAGCCATTGATCTGTGACAGCAATTTCACGCTTGTGCTCTGCCCATCGAGCCGGTCATAATGTGTGGCTAGTGTCGCGCCTCTCGGTGACCCCTCATTTGTCAGGTGCCACCTGCGCTAACACTTAGCCTCGAGCAGCTACGCCACAGAGCTGTGTGCAAAAGGCCTGAAACACATCCTGTTTACAGCACACTGACTTCAGCTCACATTAGCATTAGCCCCATTAGCCCGAGTCTGACCCTCTGCTGTTTCACCTGTGGGACGGGGTCCTGAGGGACAGAGAAAAAGATGGCACAGTGGCTAAGGCAACCGCCTCTCAGCGAGAAGGTCCCAGGTTTGAAAGTCCTATAGGTTTCCCTGTGGGACCTGGACGTTTTGTGATGTTCTCACATGCACATGTGTGTGATGATGAGAAAATAAAGCTCTTGTTTCATCTCTTTAGATGCATCTAAGAACAGAGCAACATACAAGCTCCTATTTGAGTTTTCCATCTGAATCTCTGCATAAACAAACACAAACTGCTTTAACAGTAAAGTTCATTGTGTCCTGATTGTGTTAGTGTGTTAGCTTTGGTTTGTGCGTCTTTTATCATTTAGCCTCATGTTGTTTGTAGAAAAACAAACCTGTGATACACATGTACAAACTTTGATGTCCTTTGACCTCCTGAGCTGTTGGTGAATAATTTGAAATGAGTTTGGACGTGGGACTTGCACTAAATTAAACTGTGGAAGCAGGAAACTCATTTCATGGCACATTTTCAGTTGTAATGGGACGATGTAGACGCGTCCTGTGAGTCGTCTGGCTCCGCTGCTACACTGTCATTAGCTTGACCTTTGCTTTGTCTCATTTTGCTTTTACTGCCAAACATGAAAGCTAAAGCTGCTTTTAAACACTAACTACAACACAATGACAAGACATTTTTATCCCGAGACAATAAAGTGCCGCAGTTCCCGACACTCCAGGCAGCGTTGTGTGAGTTCAGTTGATTTAGTCCTGCTTTTCACTCTGATATAAGGGCGGATATTAGCACAAGTCTGTTGTTCATCACCAAAGATGGAGCAGCGTCTCTGAAGCAGATGGATTTTTTAATTAACTCAATGGTGGAGACTGAGTTAAAACATGAGGAGGCCTGTGGGGAGCCGTCATAAAGGCCTCCTCTGATGTGTTCTGCTACATTTCACACATCCAAATAAATCCATTATTTTAACAAAGATTCTAATAATAATGATACATGTTTTAATTGTACTGAAAAATCTGCTTCTTCTGCAACTATCACCCGTGTACGAGCAGGAGGATCAACTACATCTCACAGCGTCTCTACGACTGAAGCTGAAGCTGAAGCTGAAGCCACAGCTCCGACTGTCACACGTCTGAGCCTCTGGTCGTCAGGTGAAACTCTGGTTATTTTTTTAGTTTTGAGTCTTAAATGTGAACATGTTCCGTTGATATTTTTGCAAAAGTCTAAAACTGTCAGCGGATGTTTAGTCGTTCACAGGCAGCATTTCATCTCCTATAACTCTACATGAGGCGTTATGTTTTTGATTAGTTCTTTTCAGCCGTTATTTCCTCTGTTTCGCTCGTGCAGAATGAATTAAACTCCAGTGCGTGTAAGTCCCTGTTGCTTAACACTGCTCCAGAGCATTTGACATTGTGCCTGTGAAAATAACAGCCTTGTATGTGAATAGTCCCAGTGTGGTGACTGAAAGCTTCTGTTATCACACACTCTTCTTATCATTTCAGGAGCTCTACAAAAGTGAGTTTAAACACTACCTTCGTCTCAGCGCGTGACGGCGCCTGGCTAATCTACATGTACACCAGCTTCTGTCAAGGACGCTTTTCACGGCTCAACGGGCAACGACAGGACCTTTTCAATGTGCTTTTTCATGTTGGGAGAAAAGTATTTATTCATAAACTGATTTCATACTTGTATCTTTCAAATCAAATACTCAAAATCACAGTCATAAAATGTGTTTAACGAAAGTCAACTTTGAATTTATGGACTAATAGAGGAAATTCTCCTTTTAAACTTTTTATGGGGTTAAAACAATATTACCTCAGTGAAGTATTCTCTGAAAATGTGAGTAAGATTCTTGTTTTTACTCAGACTACTGCCCCTCTGTCACTGTCTGTTTAGTAAAATATTAGATAAAATATTAGTTGCTGCATTACTTTTTACAGAATCATCTCTCAGACAACAACTAGTTTGAGGTTGTGGAATGTTCTCACTAACGAAGCAACAAAACCGGGAAATAAAAGACAAAATATCTGGTTATTCTTCATTACACGGTTTAGAGATGAGAGATACAATAACATCTTCACTCCAGTTGACAGATTAATGTTTTTTCTTGCTTCAGACGATATGATAAAGTTGAAGATAAAATCGAGTTTGAACTGTACGACTTGATCAGGTCGGGTCTGAGTTTGAGTCGCTCTTTGTAAATATCTCTGCTATCGTCCACTGTGTCACTGTAGATATGAGTAAATAATATATTCCCTTCATAATTTCTTTACTATTTGAACTTTTTATTGAAACCAGACAGCTAAATAAACCCGTCCAAAGGCGCTGCAGGCTGTTTGAAGGCTCCACATCAAGGGACTGGCAAACAAATGTGAAAAGTTGGAGTTACATGAACTCTTGACTTTGTGTGTGGTTGGAGCAGCGTGCCAGCGCCTCCACCGGGGGAGCGGGCCATAGCTGTGGAGAGAGAGTCCTGTTCCTCTAACAGCTTGGCTCAAATTGGACCACCAGATGGCATCTCTGCATCTCTACATCTCTCCAGACGCGTGATTAAGATCTGCGGCCTGCGGTGAATCCTCTCCAGGCTCGGGCCTCTCATGTGGAGTGCAATCAATATTTCATCTGGGCTTTTTAAGTCCCGCACTCTTCAATCGCTTTTTTACACATAAATATTTCTAACTGACCAGGTCCACATGTATCTGCCACCAGACGTGATGAACAAGTGTTTGAGCTGTGAAAAAAAAAAGATAAAAATGTCATTTTAACTGTGGAAAACTGTATTTATAGATGTAAAGATCCACTATGTAACTTTCACCTGCTTGTCTCTATTGATATGCTACTTATTTTCCACAATATTCCACAGTATGGCATTAAGCACATCCATATCGACATAAGCAGGTGATGCAACCAAGTTACAGGTCAGATCTATGGAGAGGCGATCCTGCTCACAGTCTACAACATGGAGAAGCTGAATCAGAATCAGAATCAGAATACATAGTGTGGAAAATTTCAGGCAAAACCGTTAAATCTCCATGGAAACAAGCATTTGATGGTAATATGATTCATGCTAACTCACGTGTGAATATTTTATTATCACCTGTTTGCTTTAAAATAACCATCTATCAAATAAAACCACAGATAAAAGCAGATTTTGTGCGTGTCTGACTCTTTACAGTCAAATTTCTTAAAAAATATAACAACATGATTTGGTTTTGTCCAGTTTTTACTTCCTCTTTTGTAATGAAAACATAATCGCGTGTTATTAGCGTTGACATTTATGCGCTGACCCAAACATTTCATTAATAAACATCCCGGAGCGTGGGCCATTTTGGGGTGACAGACGCAGGTGCAGAGAGTCGTGTGGGGAGGCAGACAGATCAGCCAAAGCTAAAGAGGTTGTACAAGTGCCAAACAAACGCATGGCCCTCTGACTCACAAACACAACAGGATTAACCTCCTCCAGCTCCACCGCAGCTCCAAAATGTCATCTCACCGTCCTCATCGGGCTATTTATGCAGACGTGTAGGTACACCAAGAAATACAACGCAAATATCTACCATTCAAATGTCTTCTTTTAATAGTCGTGTTCATTATCTCTGCAGAGGAGGTGGTGGTGTTTTTGTCGTTTGGCTCTTAACGAGGAAGCAAAAAAGACCGAGGTTTTAAATTTGAAAACATTTCCAACGAATGTAATCGAAACTACGGTTTATGGAGTTTAGCCAGAACGTCCACGTGAGAGTTTCCCATTAGCTGTAAAGAAAAACTCCACATTTACAGGGTTAATATCAGTGGAGGAAGAAGTAAAAGTACAAATACAAGAGCAGAAAAATACTCAAGTAAAAGCATTAAAGCGCCTGTTTGAAAATGTACTTAAAGAGCAAAAGTAAAAGTATTTCCTGCATATTTTGAGTCTTATAAAGCTTCAAATGTGATGATTTTGATAAAGATTTGTGCCAAATTTTGCTCAACAGAAACAAACGATTCAGTCTGGGGTTTTTTATCTGTTTTTATCTGTATATTTTTGTTGCTCAAATGATGAAATTGTTAAAAAATAAACCCTCAGCCTTTTCTGCGGGTCTCAAACAATCACAACAAATACTTTTACTTTGCAATCCTGTTCAAAAATGTTGCAGAAAGTCCAGATACTGCTCTCAAATGTAGTGAAGTGAAAGTAAAACGTAAAAAGTAAAGTACAGATACCTCAAATGTGTTTGTAAGTACAGTTTACTTTGTTATATATGCGCCATCGCTTAATATAAATGACATTTTCTGGCATTTGCACTGGATTTTATGCCATTTTCAATCAAGGAAAGGTAAGATATACTTTATGGATCCCTGTAGAGACGTTATACGGTGCGTTTGACCCATTTCTCAAAGGCGCTGGGTCCGTCTGTCAGGAGGAGCAGCGTCCGGGGACTCATCTCCACGTCTTGACTTGAAGTACACAGGTTCACGTAGGAGCGTCTCAGAGCAGGAGATGTGCACGTTTTAGGTCGATGGAGGAAACGGGAGTCAAAAACGTCAAAGATTTGTCGATTTTGGTTCGTTTTGGAAGTATAAATAGTGCATCCATACCAAACTGCAGCTGTGAATGAAGTACAATACTGCAATACAAGCGTGTACTGCAGGTTTAGTTACTGTTGTGAGTAATTGATGATACGTTTTATCACTGAGCACAAACAGACAGACAGTCAGAGACCCACTAGAACCGCCGTAGAAAGGGAAAATTGCAAAAGTGCCATGTTTCTCTCCGCGAGCACATTTCTTGAAGGCCAAATATTTGTGAGGGGCGAACACCAAAGGAGGTCAATAGATTTTGTAGGTCAGTGCTGTTGAAGTGCAGCTCAGTCCCCGGTGAAGGCAGACTTTGGAAGAGGAGATATTGAGAGACAGGCCAATTACTAATGTGTCTGTAAAGTGCAGTGCCGTTTCATTACCACACACGCTCGGACCACCGCTCTCTCCCGCACACGTCGGGCGCCGCTTTAGTGCGAGATGGTGAGGAAAGACCGCAGCTGCCGTCTTTAACCGTCTCATTCTCAGGATTCGTAGGTTTCAGATGAGTTCAGAGTGAGTAGGTCAGACTTTCAGATGGTGTGAAGGTTCCAGAGCCTGTAACGCATAAAATAAATCCAAAAGTAAATCCTGAAATCAGTCAAAGGTTTTAGAGTGAAGTCGTCTCACTGCTCGGAAACGTCTTCGCTGTAAAACTTTAGTCGACTTGATTAAATTGATTCTTTTCTTTTATACAGTAAATCCTGAAATTCATACGTTTATAGAGTCTTAAATGTCCTCTGTGTAACTTTTAGTGGAGGGTTTGCAGTTTGTCTTCAAAGAAATGTTATTGCTTTGCCCAGAATGTTCCACAGTATGGCATTAAACCAGAGCTGCGGAAGCCACATTGCATCTTCTACTTCCTTTGGATATGTGTTTAAAAACCAGTTTGAAGTAAGCGAACTTTCTCTTCTGCAGAAAAGTTAAGTTTAATTCTGCAAAACAAGGCAAGACAAGTTTATTTGTACAGCAGAATTCAAACACAAAGTAATTCAAATAAGAAGAAAGACTTTAAAATCACAATACAACAAATCAAAACATAAATAATCACAAATAATCATCATGAGATCAACATTAAAGAAGAAAAGTGCAGAATAAACCCCTTTCAGTCGCAGATAAACAGAACAGTTTGAGTCTGGATTTAAACTTTGTCAAAGTCGAGGCCTGAGTCACATCTACAGGAAGAACTGCACAAAAATGAAACGTGATTCACCCGGTTTAGTCCTGGTTTAGTCCTGGTTTAGTCCTGGTTTAGTCCTGGTTTAGTCCTGGTTTAGACCCGGTTTAGTCCAGGTTTAGTCCTGGTTTAGTCCAGGTTTAGTCCTGGTTTAGTCCCGGTTTAGTCCCGGTTTAGTCCCGGTTTAGTCCCGGTTTAGCCCTGCTTTAGTCCTGCTTTAGTCCTGCTTTAGTCCTGCTTTAGCCCTGGTTTAGCCCTGGTTTAGTCCTGGTTTAGCCCTGGTTTAGTGCTGGTTTAGTCCTGGTTTAGTCCTTGTTCAGTCCTGCTTTAGTCCGGCTTTAGTCCTGCTTTAGTCCTGGTTTAGCCCTGGTTTAGTCCTGCTTTAGTCCTGGTTATGTGCAGTACTTCCTGGTTTAGTCCTGGTTTAGTCCTGGTTTAGTCCTGCTTTAGTCCTGCTTTAGCCCTGGTTTAGCCCTGCTTTAGTCCTGCTTTAGTCCTGCTTTAGTCCTGGTTTAGCCCTGCTTTAGTCCTGCTTTAGTCCTGGTTTAGTCCTGGTTTAGCCCTGCTTTAGTCCTGCTTTAGTCCTGCTTTAGTCCTGGTTATGTATGCAGTACTTCCTGGTTTAGCCCTGGTTTAGCCCTGCTTTAGTCCTGCTTTAGTCCTGCTTTAGCCCTGGTTTAGCCCTGCTTTAGTCCTGCTTTAGTCCTGGTTTAGCCCTGCTTTAGTCCTGCTTTAGTCCTGGTTTAGTCCTGGTTTAGCCCTGCTTTAGTCCTGCTTTAGTCCTGCTTTAGTCCTGGTTATGTATGCAGTACTTCCTGGTTTAGCCCTGCTTTAGTCCTGCTTTAGTCCTGCTTTAGCCCTGGTTTAGCCCTGGTTTAGCCCTGCTTTAGTCCTGCTTTAGCCCTGGTTTAGCCCTGGTTTAGTCCTGGTTTAGCCCTGGTTTAGTCCTGCTTTAGTCCTGCTTTAGTCCTGCTTTAGTCCTGCTTTAGTCCTGCTTTAGTCCTGCTTTAGTCCTGGTTATGTATGCAGTACTTCCTGGTTTAGCCCTGCTTTAGTCCTGCTTTAGTCCTGCTTTAGCCCTGGTTTAGCCCTGGTTTAGCCCTGCTTTAGTCCTGCTTTAGTCCTGCTTTAGCCCTGGTTTAGCCCTGGTTTAGTCCTGGTTTAGCCCTGGTTTAGTCCTGCTTTAGTCCTGCTTTAGTCCTGGTTATGTGTGCAGTACTTCCAGGTTTAGTCCTGCTTTAGTCCTGCTTTAGTCCTGCTTTAGTCCTTCTTTAGTCCTGCTTTAGTCCTGGTTTAGCCCTGGTTTAGTCCTGCTTTAGTCCTGCTTTAGTCCTGGTTATGTATGCAGTACTTCCTGGTTTAGCCCTGGTTTAGCCCTGCTTTAGTCCTGCTTTAGTCCTGCTTTAGCCCTGGTTTAGCCCTGCTTTAGTCCTGCTTTAGTCCTGGTTTAGCCCTGCTTTAGTCCTGCTTTAGTCCTGGTTTAGTCCTGGTTTAGCCCTGCTTTAGTCCTGCTTTAGTCCTGCTTTAGTCCTGGTTATGTATGCAGTACTTCCTGGTTTAGCCCTGCTTTAGTCCTGCTTTAGTCCTGCTTTAGCCCTGGTTTAGCCCTGGTTTAGCCCTGCTTTAGTCCTGCTTTAGCCCTGGTTTAGCCCTGGTTTAGTCCTGGTTTAGCCCTGGTTTAGTCCTGCTTTAGTCCTGCTTTAGTCCTGCTTTAGTCCTGCTTTAGTCCTGCTTTAGTCCTGCTTTAGTCCTGGTTATGTATGCAGTACTTCCTGGTTTAGCCCTGCTTTAGTCCTGCTTTAGTCCTGCTTTAGCCCTGGTTTAGCCCTGGTTTAGCCCTGCTTTAGTCCTGCTTTAGTCCTGCTTTAGCCCTGGTTTAGCCCTGGTTTAGTCCTGGTTTAGCCCTGGTTTAGTCCTGCTTTAGTCCTGCTTTAGTCCTGGTTATGTGTGCAGTACTTCCAGGTTTAGTCCTGCTTTAGTCCTGCTTTAGTCCTGCTTTAGTCCTTCTTTAGTCCTGCTTTAGTCCTGGTTTAGCCCTGGTTTAGTCCTGGTTTAGTCCTTGTTCAGTCCTGCTTTAGTCCTGCTTTAGTCCTGGTTTAGTCCTGGTTATGTCCAGTACTTCCAGGTTTAGTCCTTGTTCAGTCCTGCTTTAGTCCTTGTTTAGTCCTGGTTTAGTCCTGGTTATGTCCAGTACTTCCTGGTTTAGTCCTGCTTTAGTCCTTGTTCAGTCCTTGTTCAGTCCTTGTTCAGTCCTGCTTTAGTCCTGGTTTAGCCCTGGTTTAGTCCTGGTTTAGTCCTGCTTTAGTCCTGCTTTAGTCCTGCTTTAGTCCTGCTTTAGTCCTGCTTTAGTCCTGCTTTAGTCCTGCTTTAGTCCTGGTTATGTGTCCAGTACTTCCTGGTTCTAGACCTGAGCAGCCTGTTCTGGTGATAAAACTAAAAGCCAAAATAAATGTGAGTCTGTTCCATCAGTGCCGCCGTCTCTCGACTGTATCATCGCGTCTTGTTTACAGTGACTCTCTGCAGTGAAATGAAGCTCATCTGACGAAGGGCAGACCTCAGATCATTGCCCGTAAGAAGCTCGGCCTAATTTAGCTCAGTGACTGAACTAACCTCAGTCAATAACCATTTTTCCAGCGCAGTTAATGAAAATGAATGGTCTTTTACCATCTGACCCTGTAAACCACGTGCATCTGTCAACGCTCTGCTCCTGCTGCATCCTCCTACACTTTATCTCCGTGATGAACATTTTCTGTGCTAGTCCCTAGTTTCAGACCCGTGTAGAGGGCATCTGATGTGAGCTGCTGCATGTTCTGAGGAAATACAGTTTGTAGTGAATTTCCGTGTTTTCATATTTATGCTAATTAGACACACAGCCTTTGCCTATTCCAAAAGTTAAAACATAGTTAGACAGAGATTGCTACTGACACAAGCACTACTTTTGGATGTTGCCTTGGGGTTTGGAGCTTAGGTTTGTGTTTGCTGTGTTGAAGGAAATCATATTTAGCTATGACAGAGGCTCTGTGCTAAAGCAGTTTATTGTCAGCCCTCAGCCTGCTCCTCTCTCCCTGAATAACACTGCAGTTTGGTGTTCTTTGTGCTGGCATTTAAATGGAAATATTATGAGAGTGGGGCCTGTTGAGGAACATTTCACAGCTGGCTCTGCCCTGAGAGAAGGCAGACAATTTGGCATTAGGCATTCTGTAAATGTGCCGCATGTGTTTATCTCTTCTAATGACCTTAAGAGTACAGCTATTACAGAATACTAATCACCTATGTGCACTGTGCTGCTGCTTTGCATTCAAATGGCTGGGCAGTATCCAGTTCACATACAGTACATGTAGGCGGCTGGCAGCTTTTTCCCTCCACTTACATTTCAGTGATAAAACTCCTGTGGGAGCTGATCCCTCTGTCTTCTGTCTTCTCAGGATGCACGGTACAATTAAGACAATTAGCCGCATTAAACGTCACACGGCTCCTGCTGCTGGAGGAAGAGGCAGTGAAAACATGACTCATATGGAGCGAGAGGAGCTTACTAAACTTTTAAAAACAATTTTTTACTCCCAATTATTTTAGTCTTGGATGTAGTCAACCAAATCCTCCAGCCACGGGAAGATACAAATATTCTGGTATGTGGTGAAAACTTGCAGAAATATTTCTACCATAGAGCACTCGTATACAAATGATTAAAAAGTGCTATATAACTCAAATGCATTATTATTATTATTATTATTATTATTATTATTATTATTATTATTATTATTATTATTATTATTATTATTTTATTTTATTTTTTTATTATGATTTTAGTATTATCATCATCATTATTATTGTTATTATTATTATTATTATTATTATTATTATTATATTTTATTCTAATCATCATCATTATTATCATTGTTATCATTATTATCATTATTATTATTATTATTATTATTATCATTATTATTTTTGCATCTTAAATGACTGATATTAGATTATTATAAAACTGATGCATATTCCTATATTTTCAGAATAACGCACTGCAAACATTAACTTACAACTTACAAGTGGAACAATCCCTGGAAACACAAAAAGAAACAAAAGTGTGTAGATTTTCAGTCATATCGTGCACAGCTCCATAGTTGTAGCTCCTCCCACTTTGTTACAGCCTCCGCCAACACGCTCCACCACACGAGACGCAGATCCATACACATCTGCACCACTCTAATATTTATTAACCTCAAAGGTGCACGCAGATGCTATTGATACACAGGTTCAATTTTAGCCCCTGCAACTTAGCCTTTAGCTTCTATGTTTTATTCATGAGTTTTAGCGGCACAATGAGCAGTTTGTAGATTTCAAACTGACAATCATCGGCATTGTGTGAGTGCTGCGGGTGAGGCGGGAGGGTGGGGTGCTCCATCACTCTGCTCCTCTTCCTCTAAAAGGGCCTGACAGATCTCCCCTGAGGTCTGCCGCCGGCCCGCTGCTTTCTGTACACAACTTAATGGCTGCTGTCACTGCACACTCATCCATGATAGGCCTGGTGCTGCAGCAACCCAATTACCAGCCTCCTCCAGACATTTATGATATACATGTTACTCTGTACTCTGGGCTACAATATGTGTTTTTCTGTTGGAGCTGCTCAGAGGATTCAATACCAGCGCCACCCACAAATACAATTCTGCAATAACACAAGTTTGTATTTTAGTCCTTTTTACGTTTATTGCTTGGGGCAGCACTATGTTGCATCGCATTTATAATAACAAGGTGGTCATTTGGTGTTACTTGTTGTTTATTATGCACCAAAAGCTGAAATATTGACCAAAATAAATCTCTTACGTTGCGTTTTTTCATTTAAATATTTGTCAAATGAAATGATTTGCGTAGAAATGAAAGAACGCTAAGAATCGTGCTTGTGGCGGCTGTACAATCGTTAAAATTTGTTCATCTAAAACGCCGTGATGTAAAATAACAAAAATGTTTGGCCAGTGGGAGCTGACGTCGGCGTAAACGTCATCGCAACAAAACGCCGTGTAGCTGTCGGCTCCTCCTACAGGTCGCTGCACGTCACACACGCGAGAAGCAGATTCTTTTTTTTTTTTTATTTGTACCAAAATGACTTCGTGACACTGACAAATCCGAAGCGAAAATAAAACTCGAAGATCGAAGTAAGTACGTCACAGCGGGCGTGTGCAGGTGGAGGTGAAAACGGGGACTGATCTGCGACATGGCGTCTTGAAAATAAGCGATTATTGGTTGTCAACGAGATCTGCGACATGGAGAGACTGACCTTTTCACCGAGACTTTCTGCTGATGTAAAAGACACTGCGAGAAATGGATTTGTTATATGGAAAAACGAGGTATATGATCATGTAACTAAACTTTACATTGTTGTTTTGTGGTCTGCTGTTTTTCTTTGTTCTAAAATACTTATAAAAATAAAGTATATATCAAAAAAAAAAAGAAAATAAGTGATTAAAGGTCACTCAAACATGCACGAATCCCGTTTTGTGCGTGTGATCTCCGTACTCAGCTGGTTATTCTCGTTTATTCGCCAGATCCCACTCTTTGGAACTACCCTGCACCTCCGCCTCCGACCCAGCTCCACACGACCGCTACGTACACCCCAGCCTCTGACCCCGCGGCCCACGACCAGCTGGACGACGTCAGCCTACGATCCCGCTCTGAACCGTCTGCTCCGTCACCCGTGTTTGTAAAAAAACTGTTCAACTTTTTACCACGAGTCTGAATTTTTGGTCCCAGAATTGCACCAAAAACAACTTCAGGTGAGTAAATTTTGAAGAGAAACAGCTACAAAATGGTTAAACGCTCAGAAACATCCAGATAAAACTGCTTTAAATGGACCGTTTGAGTGAACAGCGTCTAAATTCTTTGCTGACTGTCATGATGTGGGCTTTTCTGTTCCTGTTTTGTCTCCCTGTGTGCTCTTCCCCCTCCCTCACCTGCCTGTACCTGGAGTTGGGCGGAGCTCTTGGCTCCTCCCGCGTGCACCTGCTCTCCATCTGGCTAATCACCACACCTGCCACGGATAAGAGGAGATGGGAGAAGACACTCAGTGCGAGATCGTCTGCGTTTGTCGTGTTCACTTGATTCCTGTTGTCCCTTGATTCCTGTCTGTTCCTGTGTTCCTGTCGTGCCTGTCGTCCCTTCATGCCTGTCGGTTCCTGTGTTCCTGTGTTCCTGTGTTCCTGTGTTCCTGTGTTCCTGCTCACCTGCTCACCTCCGGATCACCCTCTGTTCGTACTTTGTCCTATTTCCACAATAAATACTGTAAATCTGCTCCGAGTCTGCATCCCTTGGTCCGTTCCACCCCACCGTTACGACACTGACTCCTCCTCCTTTACAGTAAGTCGCCGTAAACGTCATCACAACAAAGTGCCTCACTGTCGGACCAAGCTGCGTCTGAGGATAATTACAGATAACGGCGAGCGGTGTCCCATAACTCATCCATCATCGCCTTCAACGGGACGACCCCCCAGCAGCACAGGACGGGAGCAGTGAGACACATTTTGGGAACCTGTCTCCAGACATTGAGGAGTTTGATTCTTCATGTTTTCGATTGAATCCATCGTATTTGTTTTTAAATGTTTATTGTACGTCACTTTACATCGTTAAGAGCACATTACCCTTACGTGTTCTGTGTTTTAGATGTAGCAAAACAAAAATAAAACCGTCTAAGTGCGTTGGGTAAATCCAGGCCAAGGTGAGACATAATTTGCGCGCTGTACTTTCCAAATAGCTGTTTGGTGCTTCACTTTGCTCTCAATCAATACCAGTTAAATCCAGTCTCTCTGTCATCCTTCAGTGGAGACTCATACGTAGAAAATCCCACTGGATACAAACTTTTGATGACTAATACTCGTACAACTCCAGGACAAACTTAAACAGAGCTGCACGGAACAAACCAGACATTGAAAATCTCATGTTCGTGCCGTGCGAGGAGTTTGAATCGACGCCGGAGTCTTTAATGTCCTTTTGCCATAAAAAAAAGAACATTTTCTAAAGACTTGTCTGCACAGAAGCACTTAAGCAATTAAGGTTCCTTCTGATTAATTACTGAAATCCATTATTTCTGCCTGTGCCGTGTGAGTCAACGACAACAAAATGAGTACTTTCACAGCCCGGAGGACACGTGGGTACAGTAGGTCGTCCTGTGCGCGTCATGCATTTATGTATGTTAAAAGGCTCGTTTTTGCATACATTTACTGTAACGGCAGCAGCGTCTTCTACTCAAACGGTCTTTTCGTTTAACATTTGATTTGATTTGTTGCGCACACGGCTGATCCACACTCAGACGTATTCAACGCTCATGTCGTATTTATTTACAGACATTTACAGACGAGTGGCGACAAAAGAACAAATAGCACATTATCGTTTAGTGAAGCAATAATATGTCCATGGAAACAAACTGATTAAACGACAGTAAAGTGGCCAACCTCCCATTGTACAAGAAAAGTACAACAACGTGCCTTTTACGTCTATAGATAAACTGTGTCCTATAATGTAATACACATAATCCAACAGCTCCATAATAAAACCACATTCATCTGATTGTCGGCTTTTCCTGCGTCTGTTGCTTTGCTCTGAGAGAATTCAAATAAGACGCAGTATCTGATGGCTCTTAGTGACTTCATATTTGCAGATTGATATTCCCGGGGCCGGAGCAGGAGGAGGAGGAGCAGGAGGAGGAGCTAATGGGGTGAGGCGAGGGAAAAGGCCTCGTGAGGAGAAGCCAGGAGGACACAGGGCACAGGAGAAACACGGGAGAAACACGGGAGGAACACAGGAGAAACACGGGAGAAACACAGGAGGAACACGGGAGAAAAACAGGAGGAACACGGGAGGAACACAGGAGAAACACGGGAGAAACACGGGAGAAACACGGGAGAAACACGGGAGGAACACGGGAGGAACACGGGAGAAACACGGGAGGAACACGGGAGAAACACGGGAGAAACACGGGAGGAACACGGGAGAAACACAGGAGGAACACGGGAGGAACACGGGAGAAACACAGGAGAAACACGGGAGAAACACGGGAGAAACACGGGAGAAACACGGGAGAAACACAGGAGGAACACAGGAGGAACACGGGAGAAACACGGGAGAAACACGGGAGGAACACGGGAGAAACACGGGAGGAACACGGGAGGAACACGGGAGAAACACGGGAGGAACACGGGAGAAACACGGGAGAAACACGGGAGAAACACGGGAGGAACACGGGAGGAACACGGGAGGAACACGGGAGGAACACGGGAGGAACACGGGAGGAACACGGGAGGAACACGGGAGGAACACGGGAGAAACACGGGAGAAACACGGGAGGAACACGGGAGAAACACGGGAGAAACACGGGAGAAACACGGGAGAAACACGGGAGAAACACGGGAGGAACACGGGAGAAACACGGGAGAAACACGGGAGAAAAACAGGAGTAATGTAAATGTTATTTATGACTCAGTCTCATTATCGAGATCAACTCACTCTGCATCAGCCAGAGGACAGTCTGATTTATTTTAAATGACTTATTTTTGGATATTACAGCTGAACTTTGGGCCGTGTGTGTGTGTGTGTGTGTGTGTGTTGGGGTGGGGGTGTGTTTGTGTGTGTGTGTGTGTGTGTTGGGCTGTGTTTGTGTTGGGGTGTGTGTGTTTGTGTGTGTTATATACGTGTATTTTCCAGTAGGTTGGATGTTTGTTTCTCTGATCCTTTGTGCCGCCGTGTCCTTTGGCAAAGCACCTCACAAACTCAGTGAGATGATACATGAATGTGGGGTGTGGTCAGCAGGGGTCAGCAGTGGTCAGAAGGGGTCAGCAGGGGTCAGGACGCTGCTGTCTAAAAATCTGATCTGACACTGAACTGAAGTGGAATTTACACTTGACTTTTTTCACTCTGTGTGTTTTGTTTCTTTGACCTCGTGACTGAACAGAACAGAAGATCCACTGTGTGAAATAAACACAACAGGAAGAACAGACACAAGTTTAAACCACAATGAACTTTGGACGAGGTTAAAGTGAAAACATTTTCTAGACAGAAGATAAAATAACTGTTACTACCACGAAAACTCATCTAAAACAGTAAAGTACTGCTGACATAAACTAGTACTAACTATTAGTACTATAAGAATATAAGTACTATAGTAAGTACGAGCAGAGGACAATTTTGTTTGTGAAAATCATTTTTAAAATGCTTTTCTCTCTCACTGAACCTTCTCAACAACAGAAATGTAAATGTTGTGTGTTGTATTTTTGTGTGTTTGTGCGTCCGGAGAGTGGACTCGTGCTGATAAAAGTGTGTGCACATTAAGCACAAGCTGAATGAGATTAGCCTCTGAGTGATGCTGTAGATTTATGAGCCCGGTGTCCTCAGACGCCTCACTGGAGTAAGGCTCCTCTGTGTTTTTAAAGATCATGTAGATAATAAACACTCAGCACTTTCACTAATGTCACTGATGGATTTATCCAGATTGTTCTCTCCACTGCAGCAGATTAAGTCTTTTTAAGGATAAATACATGTAAAAACAAAACTACTCCAACTTTAACACACATTTGTGTGAAACACTGACTGTCCTCTTCACTGCAGAGTGTGTGTTTATCTTGTGTTTGACCTCAGTGTGTGTGATGTTCTGGTGTGTGTAATTAGCTCATATACTGTATGTGTAGGTGATGTTCTCGTGTGTCTGCATTAATAAAGGTCACTGTTGAAGCTGATCTGAAGCTGATTTTTAATCATGAGAGAAGCGGGTAAGAAAAGGCCAGTCTTGTCAACACAAAGAAAATGAATCATTCCAGGTGGAGCCACGTTGAGCAGAGAAAGAGCCTCAGATCTGACCCGTGAGCCGTGACACACGCCTGGACTCTCCTTTGGTTTATGTTATTTATACAACGATAATGTGGTGGTTTCTCCATGTGTAACTGTGACAGGTTTTCATTAAAATACTTCAAATATGTGAGAGAATGTAAATACCTCCATACGCCTCGTTCTGCCACAGGTGAAATCATCATCGACTCTGGGATAATAAATATAAAAGTCCTTTATTTGAAGAGAGACGTCTTGATCGAGGAGAAACACAAGGACCCACTGATGCAGCTCTCGTCTTAGATAAACAAGCTCCATGTGTGAGAATGTTCGACGCCGTTATGATTCCACAGAAGATCCATTTTCATCAAGAACATCTCCCTGGAAACAAAGGTCAGTGGAGAAAATGTTACACAACGAGTCTTGGTATGTGTGTTTTTGTTTTTTATCACAGGGACAGACTGTGATCCCCTCGTTTCCTTAAATTAAATGTGAAAAAATGTTAAAACCTTTATAATTTAGCTTTTAGTGATGTGAGAGACGAGTGACAGCAGTAAAACAGTAAAAAAACATCATAAAAGGCCAAACGGGGAAGACTCAAACCATCAAAAACATTAATTTCCTGCTCACAGATGTGTCCTTTAAAATGTCAAAGTGGCAACAACCGAAGGAAACGACCAAGAGCAGAGTTAAAACAGACTCTAAATGTTTTTATATTAACTCATCTCCAGTGACAAATATAAAGAGCTTCATCTAAAAAGCTTTAAGTTTATGAAAGTTTGACCCAGTTTTATTCTTAGTAAATCTTCAGGTCTCACAGTTTCCAAACGTCTGTGAGGAAAAATCAGTAAGAAAAAAAATAAATACAAAAATGGATATTAGATTTTTACAGAATATTGAGATCAGATTTAGTTTTGAGCATTTTTACTCTTCACAAAGTTTTTTTTTTGATAGAAAAGGCAAAGTAAATGTATCTGTAAAGCACAAGTGTTTTACAGAATAAGAAAGACGTTAAAATCACAAAACAACAAATCAAAACATAAATAATCATCATGAAATGAACCTGAAAAGAGAAGAATAAACCCCCTTCAGTCACAGATAAACAGAACAGTTTGAGTCTGGATTTAAACTTTGTCAAAGTCGAGACCTGAGGAAGAGAGAGAGACAGAGAGAGAGAGAGAGAGAGAGAGAGAGACAGAGAGAGAGAGAGAGAGAGACAGAGAGAGAGAGAGAGAGACAGAGAGAGAGAGAGAGAGAGACAGAGACAGAGAGAGAGAGAGAGAGAGACAGGTTTAAACTGAACAGAAGTCAAACACTGATTTAAGAGGTTTAGTCCTGGTTTATTCCTGGTTTAGTCCCAGTTCAGTCCTGGTTTAGTCCCAGTTCAGTCCTGCTTTAGTCCCAGTTTAGTCCCAGTTTAGTCCTGCTTTAGTCCTGGTTTAGTCCTGCTTTAGTCCTGGTTTAGTCCCAGTTCAGTCCTGGTTTAGTCCCAGTTCAGTCCCGGTTTAGTCCCAGTTTAGTCCTGCTTTAGTCCCAGTTTAGTCCTGCTTTAGTCCTGGTTTAGTCCCAGTTCAGTCCTGGTTTAGTCCTGGTTTAGTCCCAGTTCAGTCCTGGTTCAGTCCTGCTTTAGTCCCAGTTTAGTCCTGGTTTAGTCCTGCTTCAGTCCCGGTTCAGTCCTGGTTTAGTCCTGGTTCAGTCCTGCTTTAGTCCCAGTTTAGTCCCAGTTTAGTCCCGGTTTAGTCCTGGTTTAGTCCTGGTTCAGTCCTGCTTTAGTCCTGACTCTAGTATGGTTTGGCTCATGACACAAACATGTGTAGAAATTAATTCATCCAAATAAAACTTTTCCTTGGGTCTTATATTAAATCATATATTATAAATAAATATATATAAATAAATATATATATAAATGATTATTATAGTCTTATATTAAATCTTATATTAAATCCCATTCATTCTCTAAGTGACACGACGCTGCAGATTATTCTTCTCTGTAAAACACAACACAATTTAGAGCTAAACCCTTCACCATCATCACGTCTACATCACGTTTATTCCTCGTGTCCTCGTGTCCAGATGTGTGCGGCGGCGGCTCCTCTGACCATAACGTGATCCCGGCGCTAAACCAAACACCGTGATGAGAGTGCAGGAGAGTGATTTGCTTTTATGGCCTATTAGTTGTTTTATGAGCTTGTTAGCCAACTTTACTATGAGGATGCCCCGCAGTCATTAATCTGAACTGCAGTCCCTGTCCTCACACCATCACCAAACACACAAAAAAAAGGTTTAAACGCATTTGAACTTGTGTTGTCATTGCCTGCATCGGGCCGCTATCGAACAAAGCTAATTATAGGCCGCCATATGGTCTGTACGCCGCACCGGTTGCGTCGGGTTAGGTGCTGAATAAATATAGCGTTTCCTATTTATGATCCATTACAAGTATACATCCATAGCAAATGTTGATTATTAATGAGCGCTAATAGAGTTTTAATGGTAATATATGGATTTTCTTTCAGGTTCTCTGTTGGACAGCACAAGCATGTAAAAGTAACTGTGCCCATTTAGTTTGAGCAAATGACCCACTGACAGTGTGCACTCGTGGTTAATGCAGGATTTATGACTCTGACTCCAGATGAAACGGCCTGTGGAGCGTGTTAGCTAAAACTCACTCATGGAAAATGTAGTAAAAGTAGAAGTTTACATTCATTTCTACCCAAAAACTACCCTGGTGTACAAACCTACAGAGAGAGTCCTAGCTCTGATGTAATAAGTGACAGTTCATCTGTGCAAACTTGACTTTTTTCATTGTAAATTCCACTGAGGGGCAGCTTCAGGAAGGGCATCTAGGGTAAAATCATGAATCTGGTCCATACAGGAGACAGATGATTTGCAGTGGCAAGAGAGTAAAAAAAAAGATGGATGTGTTGTTATCCGTGCTCCTCTAAATCACGATCATAAACTCAGTACATTTATTTTTCATGACAGTGGAGGTGTGTCCTGTGTCGACTTCATCCTCCTGGAAAAGTCACAAAATCTGCACAGACGAAAAGAAAAAACGACATGAATGTGAGAGAATGTGAGTGTGCACGTGAGTGTGCATGTGAGAATGTGAGTGTGCACGTGAGTGTGCACGTGAGAATATGAGTGTGCACGTGAGTGTGCGCGTGAGAATGTGAGTGTGCACGTGAGAATATGAGTGTGCACGTGAGAATATGAGTGTGCACGTGAGTGTGCATGTGAGAATGTGAGTGTGCACGTGAGAATGTGAGTGTGCACGTGAGTGTGCATGTGAGAATGTGAGTGTGCACGTGAGTGTGCACGTGAGAATGTGAGTGTGCACGTGAGTGTGCACTTGAGAATGTGAGTGTGCACGTGAGAATGTGACTCAGCAGAGAGAAACTTTTGAATATACACATTAACACTGAACACACTGTACATTCACACATTAACACGCTCACACTGAACACACTGTGCACATTAACACGCTCATACTGAATATACTTTGTACATTCACACATTCACACTGAATATACTTTGTACATTCACTTGTTCATTTGTTGTTGCTGCAGTTTTGTTTTTCCTGGAGCTGGAGAGAATGAGCTGAAGTTCTAATCTGTATAATCACTATCATTGTCACACTGAGATATGCTCACATTTCTAAAAGTGAATTGGTCTCTGGCCCGAGGCAAATCTGAATTGAGCCCAAAGTGAATCAACTGCAGCTTAAAGATTTGTTGCCCAGGTTCATATCTCAGCTTGACACATTTCCCTTTATCTATTATTAAAACACATAAATAAATGTACAGACAGAAAATCATTTTATGATGAATAACTCTGGTTTAGCCGTGTTGCATCGAGGTGCGTTTACACTGAGATAATACAGGCTGCTGAGTCGTAAAAGCTCCGCCTTTCACAGAGCGCCATTTATCTGTGAGACGGACCAGACGAGACGTTTACACGCAACACACCAGAGCAAGTACTTCACTCGTACTTTTACTTTACTTATTTTTACAACTAATTACTATCAAATCTTTAATAATATTTAGAATTTTTCATATTTTGAATTTCCCCTGTGACTTCTCCAGAGTAAACCTGCTCTGAGGAGATGAACCAGGAGTAAGGGGCCTGTCCTCTCCCTCACACCCTGACCCTGACCCTAAAACCCTACATGACCTTTACACGATGCATCACAGCGTCACCTCAGACCAGTGTCTAATCAACAGCAAACAGCATTTATCCCCCCAGTGTCTAAACTGTACAAAACATAAAACATCCATCTGTTTTATATGAATTACATTTCGACATGAAAGTTTCCATTTGTCCGTTTCATCTGGTGCTGTGATGTAAAAACACAACTGAAGAACAGAATTATTACAGATGGTAGGTTTAATTGTTGTTTTGATTTTTGGATATTGTTTGTGTTTTCTTTGTCCCAGAGTTTTATGAAATGTATAAGTAACATATTGTAATGAAGTAAAGTGGAGCATATGGAGAGTGTGTTTGTGTAAAGACAAACTCCACAGCGGCTCTGGGTTTTGTGCTGCCTTTGCTGCTCTTATCTATTATTCATGCCGTTGATTGAGCGAATCCATTTTTCTGCAACATTATTTTCATCTGTTATCAAACACACTGTCTCAAGCACAAAAGCAGCGCTGTGTCTCTGCCGTAAAGATTAACCGCGCAGACACAGCCGGCTTCTGAATTTTAATGCCGTTCTTTAGGTAAAGGTCAGCGGCGTATGTAGGGGTCCTGCCCGCGCCCGCTGCTGCGTCTTATCGTCATTTTTTCCTCTATTATTTATGTGAGTTGCTCTGAAAATGTAACTGGAATGAACATGACAAAAGGTGAGGTAAGTTTACGCCTTCAGGAGAGCACTTACTCTGAAACTCACTTGTCACTTGTGTTGATGAGCTGTCAGCCGCAGAACACCTCTGCCCCCAAACCTGTTTTGACAGTCACATTTTTACATCATCTCCTTTTATCACCCACTCCTCCGTCACACTCACGAGCATCTGTCTCACTTAGAGCGCGTTTGTCAAGATTTCATAGATTTTTACATTTGAATTTCACATTGAAAATATCTATATTCAATTTTCCAGAACAACGTGTTGATAAACTTTTGTGGCCCAAATGTCAAAAAGGAGCAGTTCACACGACTCATATGGAGAAAATGGAAGAAAAAATGAACTTATTGAACTGTGAGTCGTCCAGTCATCCTTGAGTGATCTTTACACAACTTAACTTTCTCTGAAGATATGATCAAAATGAAGCAGTGAAGGTGCAGCCTGTTGTACATCCATCTGGAACAACGATAAAAGCTGAAGTCAAAGTTTCTCCAGCTGCTTCATGAGATTTCTTGTGTCTGAGGAAGCACATGAACAGAGTGTCCTTCAGACAGAGACAGCCCTGAGAGCGCTCCGCTAGAGACATCAGTCTGAAAAAAATATGAACAAAACTATGAACACGTCTTTCATAAAAGTGTTAAAGAGTCGCTCTGCGTCGGTACAACGCACAGATTTGTCCCTGTTGTTACTCAGTGGAATTACAAATATGTTTGTGACATAAACTCATTCTCAGGGGCAGCTGCCTCCAGGCGGTTATAGAAAAGTACAGCACACACACACACACACGCACACACACACACACACACACACACAACACTGGACGTGCGATAATTATAGCGTGAGGTTCAGCAGTTCAATATGTAACTTTTCTGGTGGGCGGTTCAGCGCCTGCACGTCTCCAAGGAAGTATATATATATATATGTGTGTCCTGCTTTTATAGAATTACATGTGTTTTTACTACAAATAAAACACATATTCTCACTACTGGGTCTCCTCTCCTCAGATCTGACCTGTAACTTCGCCTCACCGTCCTGTTTTTGTGCGAAGCAAAAGTATCTCCATGACGACAAGCAAATGTAAATAAAAACTGACCATGTACTTTTCAGAAACATGCACTGTCTGGACAAAAAAAAAAGTGGATTTCGCTTCTGCAACGTCACAGATTTATTTCCGTCCAGTGTTGCATTAATGTTTCTCCTGTTGTGTTGATGTTTGTTTGTTTAGTTAAATCCAGACGGTGTTTTATCCATATCCTGCGACGCTATAGTGTAAAGTCAAACTCTTCTTCTACTCCCACTTGCAAAACGTTCCCAGATTTAAAAACCTGTGGTCATTATCAATCAGCTAAAACATTTGAAAACCGAACTGTGGCCCTGTTTGAATCATATAAACCACAGGGAGCAGGATTTTCACAAATGGACACTCATGTTTTGTGGAATATCAGATTACTACAAGAGCGAACACTAAGCATCAGAAGGGAAGCCAATTACTGTTAACCTTTTGTGCACGTTGTATGTTTGTGTATGTAGAAACGTGCACGTCGCAGTCGTTCGTCGGGGGTTGTCAGCGGCGGATTGACGCGGCCCTGACGTGACCTTTCCCCTGTTGTGTGTGAATGAGTAAAGAGCGGCCACGCTGTGAGTTTAACATTTGAGCCGGCGGGTTTCGTATCGATTGTTGTTGCACGTGAGCGATCGTTAGCCCGTGTGTGCGTCGTCACGTTTGTTTTACTTGGAGAGCCGCTCGTTCACAGCAGGTCGTCTTATCTTTGCGTTTCAGATTGTAGAACGTGAAGATGATGATGTCAAACTGGTCATTTTTATCCGTGACTGGACTCATAAAGTGTAATGTGTTAAATATTGTGGACTTGTAGAACTTTATTGTCGTCTTAAACCCACTTCTAACCCCAAAAGAGCCACATAAAAACAAATATTAAGACGTTACACTTGTATAACGTCTGTTTGTTAAGCTAAAACCACGAGGAAACCATTCGCCATGAACAAACTCTTTATTAATAGTTGAATAAGAATGACTCAGAGCGTCTGTTTCCTCAAGGGTCAGGGTCAGAAAGTAGTTTCAAGCTTGATTCTAAATAAACTATTTGTTCATTATTCTTTCGTGCTTTATACTTTACCGAGACTTTTCAAATGGAGATATTATAAAGTGTTTCTCATTAAAAGTAAATGAACAGTTGCGATGTAAATATCACACACAACAGAGACCACCGGGATTATCAAAAGTGAGAAAAATCTTATGGAAAACATTGAATCATTTTGAAGTCGCAGGAACGCTGAGACTTCACACCAACATTTAGCAATTAAACGTGTTGTTGTTTTAACACCAATTATAAAGATTCTATTAATAAAACTAAAACCACAAATGCGTTGTTTGTTTTTTTTGTTATATTTTCCTGAGATCTCGTGTTCTGGGATGTGCAGTTTGTACTTTTGAAGCCCAAACGTCACAAAGAGCACTACGTAGCTTTTCTGGAGGGGGTCTGCCACCTTGTCTCCATAGAGATGTTACTTTATCTGGAATGTTCCGCAGTAGATTTAAACCAAAAAGCATGGAATTATCTCGCACGTCGCTCAGTTGCAAATGTTTTAATTGCTCAAAACATAGAAAAAAGCTGCGTTGTTTTTGAAAGCTTTTTTAAACCTTGTGTTGGTTATTTTGTGGTTTGTTTTTAACTTGTTTCTCTGTAGGAATGTGACACAAACTTATTTTAGGATGTCTCCACCAGAACCAGTCGCTTCGGTTACACGATACTGGTTTTATGTTGACAAGAGGCGTATCAATACATCTTTTTAGTGACTGCAGCATCTCTTAGTGACGTATTCTCCCTCTCTGTAAACAGCTAACCACACATTTCTTTGTGACTTTGTACGGACAGTTTGTAAAATTAGTTAAGTCCTTATAAGTCCTGCCTCCTATAGATAGTACCTTGAAAAGGCTTTAAGTACTGGAAAACTCCTCTGAAACGTAACGCATGTGCTGCTCTGTAACTTCATTCATCTGATCAGATAAACTTCTCTCTACCTGGTCTACAATCTCTTCCTTCACGATTTCAGTTTTTGTGAGTGGCTTTCCTCTCCGCAGATCTGAGCTGTATCGTGACTTAGTGATTGTGACAAACTGGGTCTTTGTCTCTTTAATATCATCATTTTGTTTGTATACACGGATTTGTTCTTTTCCAATAATTTTTCAATATGCAGTTAAACACAAAACAGAACTTTCCCAGGTTTGTTTGTTTAGTCTTTTAGTTTAATCCACCTTTAAACATCTGTTACTTTAAAAAGATTTGATTTGGTTCAATGTTTTCAGTTCAGTTTCACTCATACACATCACATTTGCTTTTATTCTCACCTGAATCTCCACATGGTCCAGACACAGAGGGGGCGTGGCCTATGTCGGCCATTTTAAAGCCTTGGGTGTGGTCGTGGGCCGGACCATGTGAAGGGGGAACTTAAGTTGTTTTTTGTTTGTTTATTTCAACATCTTTGTGTATTTTGTTTGAATGTTTAAGTGTTTATATTTTATTTTTAAACACTTTTGAGTTAAAGGGTCTCGGACTCTTCAGACGATGCAGTTTTTGGGTTAATTCTGCTAAAAGTTAAACCTGCAGCAGCGGTGAAGCAGATGGTATAAACCTGGGGGAGGTACTTCCTGTTTAGGAGAGGATTTAAACCAGTCAGTCTGTCAGGAGAATCAGTGTCGTCTGGTACACGTGGAGTTCTTCCTCACTTTTGTTCATTTCTGTTGCTAATTTCTGATAAATATGTTTTAATTTTCTACAGTAAACCGCTGTGACCTGTAACACATTCTGGTATCTGAGAGTCTGCCTTCTGCTTTGACCTCATCGACCATCTTCCCCACAGTGATACTTAAGTCTAACGCCGCACTGTGGAACCTTCAACAACTCACTAACATCTCCATGGAGCCGAGCAGATAACAGACCCTGTGAAGTCCGACCAGAGCCGTCACATTCTGAGACACTGGTGAGTAACATTTACAACAAGTCAAAGTTAAATGTGTCAGTTTGAGTTTTTCCTGTGGATCCGCCCTGAACGACTGAAGGATTAAACAGACGAGTACATTTAGATTTAATTAAAACCGTTTGTTACCCTGATCCAGAAATACGACCGTCTTCTCTGAACCTGAGGCTATTTCACTTGGACACAGTGAATCATGTTTCAGAATTGGGTTTGCGCTCGTGTAAAAAGACGTACGTGTGTGTACGTGCAACGCATCCAGCTGATTAGCAATTAGAAGCTATTTATTTAGCGTTCAGAGGAATCCAGCAGCGATCCATTAATTCTTCAGCATATTGACTTGTGTTGAGTCGAGAGTTAATCTGATTATTTGGTGTCGCACTCGGCCTTAGCAGCCATTACTATGCAGTGATTCCTCGCTTATAGAAGAGCGTGAAATGTAGAACGCAGAAAAGTCATGAGATTTATGTTTATGTCGTTTATTCATTAGGTTTAGGTTTAGTTTAGTTTATGCCCGTGAATATGACATCATGATTCACAGGTAAATGGGTCTGTACTAATCGCTTAAAGAGGAAACCATATTATTTTTATATATCCTGGACGACTGCTTCACAGAATGAGAATAAAACTGAGAGGAAATGACTGGAGCTGGAAGCCGGGGCTGTGCTGTTGGCCACTGTCTAATACGACGCTCATAGACGTGGAATATTTTATTTTAAATCTAATTATAATATGTAACGGCTACGTCTGATGCTGGATTAACGAGCGGGTTTGTGATTGTGAAGGAAGAGATTGAAGATTAAGAAGAGAGCTGGGAAAAGTTTATCCGATCAGATGAAAGTACGGAGTTTTTCCAGTGCTTACCTGGATTTAACTGAGCAAATATGTCGTCTCCTCCTGCAGTTGGTCCAGTCGAGGTTCAGCAGAGTGAGGTCAGCTGACACCTGAATAAACTGAAAGACCAGGTTATTCCATCTGTGGATTTTTGGGCATATTCCAAGACGACAATGTCAGGATTCATCAGGCTCAAACTGTGACAGAGGATCAGGAGCATTTGACTCATTTGATAAAACAGTTTTACGTCGTAAGTTTGGACACACTTTTTCATTTACGGTTCTTTATTTTCATGATTATTTAAACTGTAGATTCTCACTGAAGGCATCAAACCTCTAAGTAGACACATATGGAACAGAGTTAACATAAACGCAACTCAAAATAACTCCAAACTTCTTTTAGATTTTATATTTTTTTAAAAGCCACCCTGTGTTTTGGTCACTGCTTTACACTCTTGGCATTTCTTGACCCTGAAATGGCACAAAGTCAATTCAGTTTATCTTTATTCTAGACTCGTGGTTCATTTTTAAAACAGACAAACACAGTGACAATACAAAAAACAGTAACATTTACGTTTTAAAAAGACAAATACACAGTGTCTCTGAAGAGTATCGCACTGAATCTTACACTGTCCGGACAAAAAATAAAGTCTCCACCTGGATTTAACTAAACAAACAGGTCGTCTCCTGCTGCAGTTGGTCCGGTCGAGGTTCAGCAGAGTGAGGTCAGCTGACACCTGAATATACTGAATGAGCAGGTTATTCCATCTGTGGATTTTTGGGCATATTCCAAGATGATGGTCAGGATTCATCGAGCTCAAACTGTGACAGAGGATCAGGAGCAGAGACGTCATTTTCACACATGGATCGTCCACCACAGAGTCCAGACCTTAACCCCAGTGAGAATCTTTGTGCTGGAGAAGCTTTGAGCAGCGTCAGACTCGACCATCATCAATGCAACAGGTGAAAAATTATGCAACAACTGGATGGAAATAAATCTGTGACATTGTAGAAGCGAAATTTATAATAAAAGCTAAAGGAACAACCAAATATTAGAGAATGGGACCTTTTTGTTTGGCCAGTGTATAAGAACTTAACTCATTTCACATACTGCCCAAACAAGAGCATAAATGTATACACCGTGAAGGTAAAATATGTCACTAAAAGATGCATTACACTCACTGAAAACATGTTTTATGAGGCGTCTTGTCAACCTGAAAATGTCTGGGCTGTGTCATGTGACCAAAGCAGCCAGTTCCAGTGTCGACGTCTTAAAATAAGTGCAGTACGTGTCACATTTTTACTGAGAAACAAGTTCACCTCAATGTTTGTAACGCAGTATTCAACAAAAGGTTTAAGAATAAAGAAATAAAACTGAAAAAAATCATGGTTTCAACGCTCTCACTGCGGCAGAAACGATGTACTCGGTCGTAGTAACTTTATAAAAATGACACTTTTAATGGCGTTAGTAAAGCACAAACAAAAGACTTAACTCATAATGAACAGACTTCTTCAGACTACTTCTACTACTTCTACTACTTCTACTACTACTACTACTACTACTTCATTAATACCTTCATCCCTTTGTGGTAAAATAGATTGAAGCAGCCTGAGAGTCGAACAGAAGACGAGAGACGCTGGAGAAGTTTATTTACGATCAGGACCTGGAGACATGAACCTTCAACACACTGAGATCATGTTGTCCGGTCTGGCACAGTCCAGTCCGGCTGTGCTTCTGTTGTAGGGAGTATTATACCTCAGACGTAGACCAAGATAACAAGAACAGCACTGACAGCAACGACTTCACCCTCAATGACGTAGTTACTAAACCAAAACCTTTATTAAAGCTAATGAAGTTGTTCTAAAGTGGTACAAATGATACCATCTCCTAAAAGCACCTTCTAAAATGAATATTTACTTGTGTACTGTACGCTGACATATTTATCTGCGGCGTCCATGAATGTTGAGTATATGATGCATTATTCATGGCGTCGCTTGCTGTGCTAATGTGAACAAAGTGACCTTATTCCTCATTTGGCCCAGTGTAAGTCGCACACATAACGTCGCATGTGCCGCCTTCAGAGCCGTGCCAACGTCTCTCGTTTGGTTAGAGTTAAGTGGAGGATCTGTGTTGCTGGTGTATTGCATCGTTCTGGCACATGTTGTCGCCGCTTATTTTTGAGAAGTTGGAGTAAATCGTGCAGATGTTGTTTTTGTTTGGGGAAGTTTAATCACAAGATAAAACATGTTTGAATATTAGAGGAATATTAAGCACACATCTGTCCTTTCAATTAAATGTCACGGGCAGAAATAAGTCATTTTATCGTCAGTTTATACAATAATAATAAATATAGAGCAGATTTTGTACAGTGTGTGACAGGTCAAACCCAACGGTGCTGTCCATGGTGCTGAAACGTGGATAAAAACAGGTGAGGCTTTGTAAACCCGAGCAACACGTTTTTATTTACACAACTGGGTTTCAAAAACAGTTGTGAAATCCAATATTTTATTTCACTCGTCCATTTTTTTACCCCCCAGTGTGACGTTGTGACGCCGTTTGATTCAAAACGTTTCATTTTACTATAAGAAGTGTTTTAAAGGTGCGCGATGTCACTTTTCTGGTGAAGGTGTTTGTTAGCGGCTTGTCTCCACGTAAAAGTTATTGTATTACCTGAAATATTCCGCAGTATGGCATTAAACGTGTCTATGATCATGGAGGCAGGTGGTGCTGTAGATCGATTATCAGATCTGTGGAGAAGTGAGCCCTGTAAACAAGTATAATTGAATAAAAAGATAAACATTCCCGGTAAAGCAATAACGTCTCCACGGTGACAAAGGAAATGTGCAGGTGACTTACAGTAAACCAGAAATGTTTCCTGGTAACACTTTATAATAAAAGCCCATGAGTTAACGCCGTGTTTCATCATGAGTTCATTATAAATTAAACATTAAATACAGTTGTTGATTAATGTTTGACTGATTCCTGCTGTTGGGTTCACAGTCGGTTATTTTAATGTAATTTGAGGTTGGGCTTCCTGACCTGCTTCTCCTCTGTGTGTTTTTTACTCTGCCTCCATAACTCACTGCCCATCACTGTGTGGTGGTGTTGGGAAAGTGCTTTTCTTATTGGTTAAGTGCTTTCAAACACAGACCATTATTTGTCAGGCCTGGCTCTCGTGATTTGTGACCTCAAAGTTGAAGCGAGGTTTTCCAGGCAACAGTAGGACAATACAGCTGTGCTCTTTTTCTCCAGCTGAATCCTCTTTCTGTAAACTGTGAGCTGATTTGTAAAAGTCTGTAAGCTGCTTTTTAATTCATGTACATTGTATTTTAATTAATATTTAACTGTTTAAAAGGTTAAGTTTCAATCTGAGTCAAAAACGGATTATGTTTAGATTCAGGATTTTGTTTCATTTTTCCTTTTACGTTCTATATTTCCTAAAAACCTTTCTTCTCCATGTTCCTAAACCCTGACTCCTGCACACGGCGGCTCTTTCCCTCACTCCCATCACAGCACGTGCTCATTTATCTTCATCCATTCTTACACTAATCCATAAGACAATCTATAAATAGATCCAGCAGCCACTTTGTTATCGACCAGATCAGGGTTAAAACATTAAAAAAAAACTCCAGGAACTTCTAAGAATCTCCAGTTTGAGTAAAAGCTGATGTGTAGTTTGCTCCTCGGTGTTGGTCATAGTAAAGCCGGGCCTCCCTCGTGGTGCGGGGTGTTAGTTATGATGAAGCTAACCCCACGTGGAGCGGCGATCGATCGGTAACAGCATCACCTCCTGGTCGTCATCTCCAGGCCTCATTAGCAAAGGCTTATTAGCAGAGTACAGGCTATTACAGCACCGCGGAGCTGAAACCATCGGAGAACGGGCAACACATTTGATCTTGGACTCGTCGTGGCTGACAGACGTTGGCCTGTGTAACTACGACGCGGCGGTTGGATAATTGCATAATTGACTTGAGTCTTGCGTGAGATCAGACGTCTTAAAAGGTGTAAACAGACGCACGAAAGCAGAACAAATATGGAAAATGTATCATGTTTTTTCCCAGTTTTCAACTTGTGAGATGCAACACGTTTGATAGTTTTTACCTCAAATGACTTTTTTACCTGTTTATGTTTATCCTGGATTGGGACCAGTGCTTGTTATTATAATTTAGTTTGTGTAATTTGTAGTTTTATGCACATTTTCTGTCTTAGAGCGCCTCCTGCTGGATCTTTTGGCAAAATACGTACAGTCCGCATTACGCTACGAGGCTTATTCTGCTCATTTTTGCCCCTAAACGCTTTACAGGGATCCAGAACACACACTTTTGCGATACTTTACGAAGATTTGAGCGTGGTTACGGGTGAATCCCCCCAGATTTGAGATTGACCAGTGATTGACAGGAGAATTAGCCAATCAGGGGCAGGCACGGTCAGTCTGTAATGGGGGAAAAAAAGAAGAAAAATATGACAGAAGGCTGAAAAACATCTTGTATTTCTACAGAATCAAACTAAATGTGATGTATTTGTAAAGTGTAGGTGACCAATGAGCTGCTTCGCTTCACATGTGTCACTGAAAAAGCAGATTTGATTGGACGATCCCGTTTGACAAGACTCAAGACGCATATTATATTAGATATTTTGAATTTCCCAGGCGACAAACGCAACTAACCGCACTTTCTTTGTGTCGGCACTTCCACTTGGTCAACGTTCATGTGTCCAACGAGTCGCCGCTGCTCTGGTTCTCTGGGAGGCTTTAAAATGGCTTTGTCGTCCGTATAAAACTTATTTCCTGTCACGATCGGGCGCCGCGCGTAAAGTAACACAACCCGAGTGATGATGGCGGCGCCCGAGGCAACTTCTGGAACAAGGTGAACTGCTCCCACACCGAGTATTTTCTCTTTTTTTTCCTTCGTCATCGCTGCTACTCGAGACACGCACACAGTCTGACCTCTGACCCCAACAACAGTGAATATCTGATGAACTGGATGAAGTTGCAAGAAAAGAAAAACGTGGCAAAATGACTAAATATTTAATTTTGCAGTGAAACTCTCAAAGCTCGACCCTTAATCTTGTGAAAAGCTCGGTGTAGAATAGAAAACCACAGTGTGAAATTAATTACATTTTCCATTTGGTTTAATGAGAGCGTCTTATAGAAGCGCAGAGATTAGGTCCAGATTTGACACTGGGGAGTAATATCCTGCCGCCATCGTCTGTTCCTCTTCTATAATTCTTCAAACATTTTCTTTGGGGCATGACTCATATCAGATCCCTCCATGCTCCAAACTGTCCTCGTGCTCATTGTAAACATATTAGACCGACGCCATTTGTCTCGCAGATCCTCCAGGACTTGTCAAAACATTACAAACGATACGGAAGATTGAGCCGCGCCGACAGACACTCGGAACAACATTTATTATGTATCAGTCAAACGCACATGTACTTATGGAAATGCCTCTAATAGAAGAGAAGAGCTATGAGTCTCAACCTTGATTTGTCTGTCAGATCCGGCGTGCAGCTCCGTGATGTGATCTGCATCTTTTTATTTTTACTTTTAGACTGTGAGAAAAGGGAGGGATGTAAACAGCACGTCTTTGTGACATAAGAGTCACGTCTTTGGACTGAAGTGTCTCACAGATTTGACAAATGAAGGTTGAATGTTTTTAAGAGTTAAGTGGGAAAAAAACACCTGAGTTAGTTTGTACATTTTGTTATTGACCTGTTTTGTTGCGTCATGATACGAAACACTGGTTAAACGGTGGAATCTTTGCACAAATTGTCCCGGTTTATTAGACATGAGTGAACTCTGTTAAATCCTACACTCTGAACTAAAATAACTTGCATTTTGTTCACGAATAAGTCTGGAAAACATCTGCAAACGACATAAATCCACATTTACACGAGATAAAGGTAAAATACTTCAGATGTTTTGCACTTTTTGAGTTATTTATCGCCTTTATGACTTTATATTTTTGCACTAATATCCTGGATTTAAACCTTTTGCACATTGGACACATTTATTTTTGCAAACTGCATCTTTAAAACAGCAGCTCAGACGTCTCCAGTGCAAAGTGTGTGTTGTACTTTGATTACATTCTGACAAAAGCCACATAATACACACTATTAAATATCCAATAGTGGCGCATCTGATCTGCTTCATCTTATTTCAACCTTGGGCCACCTCAGAGCTCGGGTCAGCTTTAAATCTGCTCCTTCACACGTTAAATGAAGCCTTCAACATGTGCCTCCTCTTCCTCTGTGCGCATGTAGCAGGGATGCACCAGGCACCTCACTGCGCGCACTCCCCCCGCTGCAAACCTGACTCCTGCTCACTCCAGTCCACGTTTTGCCCTGTCCTTGCGCCTGTGCTGCTGCTGCTGGTGCGCTCTGCTCGTTGCATCCTCCTTCCCTCTCGCCACAAAACGCAGGGCTGTCTCAGGAGAAGTTATCTGCGCTCAGACATCACGGGAATAACTGGGACTCTCCATGTCTTTTCACTGGGAACCTACGAGCTGCGTTTGGCCATGAGGACGTGTCGTTATCCAAAGTGAGGAGTGGAAAACATCTCCAGTCATTTTAACAACCTCTTGGATTTGTTTTTGGGTTTTTTTTGGTTTGGTTTTCCACATTTAAAGGAGCTCGTTTTTGCCCGTGGCGAGAGCTTGTAAAGGTTCTGACTGATGTATGCGATGTGGAGGCTGCAGCTCGCCTTCTGCACTCTGTCTGCTGTGTCTCTGTCTTACGCTGCTGCTGAAGGCAAAGCGCGGAGCTGTGGCGAGGTTAGACAAGCTTACAGCGCGAAAGGATTCAGCCTCGCCAATGTACCTCATCAGGAAATATCAGGTGAGGAGACACTCATCCAAACAGCGCGCAAAAAACCTCTCCACATCCCCACATCATCTCCACATCATCTCCACATCTCCACACAGCATGCACGTGCCAGAGGAGGCTCCAAACAAGTCAAATCCTGCAAAAAACCCAACGAGGAGACGTGGAAACGGGCGCACACTGGTTTAACTTGTTAGTCTTACTCTAAATTCTGCAGGTTAGCACAAAGTAGCTCATTACAAATTAGCACAGAGACTAAATAATCCAACATGGAGCCAGTTTTCTTGCACAAATCCATTTTAATCAAACACATTTATGCAGGTGATGATGTAAATAAGTGTCTGTTTCTGTCTGTTCTTTTATATCTCGTGCGTAATGACGTTAAAATGGAGTTTTTATAGTTTAAATCTCTTTAATTGCCCCACTTAACCCCATGTCTCCAACCCTAATCTGTTAAATTGACTCCTCCTGTTTGCAGTTTATTGAAAATCTGTTTATTAAATCAGTTGACCTCGTCTTAGTAGAACCATGTGTACAAACTAACAGATAAACGCAGTACTTGTACCTGTTGCTTTATATTCAACAAGAGCACTGAGGAGTTGTAGTTTGGTGTGAGTGGTGAGAGTCCAGTGTGCACCAGCAGGGGGCCCTGTACACTCAAGTGTGTCCTGTGAGTGTGTCCCTCTGCTTATTCCTGGAGGCTGCTGTGATAAACTCATGCTATGGTGAAGCAGCTTATATTAAAGGTGATATTAAACATAACGCAGAGGAAAGAGGCACAGAAGTGAATCCTGAACACTCCTTTAAACCACACGAAGAGTCTGTGTGAGCGTGAGCTGAGGCGGGCCGCTCTGATGAGGCTGAAGTGTGTTGCAGATCGTCTTTCTGTGCATGTTGACACGTAAATCCAATATGTGAAAGGGCATTGGGGAAACTGGAGTTAGCATAAAGCTGCATAATGCACGAGGGGACGGGTACTGTTGAATTTTTTTGCAATAAAGGTGAGATGTAATGCAATTTTCCATCTGGGGATAACAAGGTTTGTAAATTCAGTGAGAAACCATCTGTAATTTGAATATGTGTCTTATTCTGCTTACGGTTCACTGCTCTGTCTGAATATCAACAGACAGAGGAGCATTTTGAAAGTAAAATAACATCTACGAACCATGACAGCCGTGTTTGTCGTGTGTGAAGCTTCTAATATCACGTGAACTTTTGATTTTTGTCATTTTGTACCTCGAATAACAGTATTTTACTCGACTGTAGATGTTTAGCTGATTTTTACTGCAGTCATTTGTGTATAACTGGGTTTATTTGGGTTATATTTACTTCATATTTGTGTAGTCTCTGTCATAGTAATAGTATGAAAAGTGGAAGTAACAAAAACCCAACGTGGCCATGTTTTATGTGTCGCCGGGTCACTTTACTTGAGTAATGTTATTTTGAAGAGCCAGGAGAGATACACAGACCAGATCATTTTTTGTTCTGAGGGGAGCGATGTCGTATTGAGCAATGCTTCATACTTGTGTTTTACAGTTTCTCATGAGGCTTTAGTCTTGCACCATATTTCTGTAATTCATCACGGACACGGCTCATTTCACGATTTACAAAAACATTGTTCTTCGTGAAATGTCGTCGCTCTCCTTCAGAGGCGGCGGTCGTCAGCGGCGACTGATGCACGTTTGTTTGTCGCTTTCTAAATGTTTTTGGGATTGGACCACAGTCGTGTCTTTATTCTCTCAGATTGATGAGATTCAAATGGCCAGAGTCTCGTTCTGTTTAAACAAGTTTGTGTGTGGGTTTAGTTGAAAGCATATTTGTGTAATTGTATAAAGTTTCACAGATCTTTGATTCATTTTTCTCATGAGAAAAGGCAGTTGGTTTGTAACATGAAGAGCTCTGAGCCAAACCCACAGTTTTACACTTAGACCAGGCACAACAAACAACAAACACGAGCAGAGTTAACCACATGTTTATATGTGTGTATCTGTACTTTATACTTTTACTTATACTTTATGTACTGTGCTTAATAGTATCTCTGCACCAGTGGAACGTAACATGGTAAAAGTAGTGAAATACTCTACTTAAGTAACATTTTACTCTACTTAAGTAATATTTTAGGTGTCTGTACTTTTACTTCAGTACATTTTACAGTGGCTACTTTTTACTTTTACTTTACTATATTTGAGAACAGGAATCTATTTTTAACAAGACTGAAAAGTAAAAGTAGTGAAATACTCTACTTAAGTAACATTTTGGGTATCTGTACTTTATTAAATACATTTTACAGTGGATACTTTCTACTTTTACTTTACTATATTTGAGAGCAGGTATCTATTTTTAACAAAACTGAATCACAACATCTGAAGCGTTACTTGATCAAAATCTGTTCAAAATACTTAAGAGTATTAAAGTACCCGCTTAAAAATATACTTAAGTAGATATTTTTGAGCGTTTCTTCCAGTAACTAACTATTTTAACTTTTGAATCTGCAGTACTCCTACTCCTACAGTACTTCTACTTCCTCGTACTTCATCCACGCTCTTTGTGCTTCTTCTTCTGGTTTAAAGTCGCGTTTGTCCAGCAGTTTGCACGTTTATTTCTTTGTTTCTTTGTTGAATAGTTTGACTTCTGCTTGAGTAATCGAAGAACGACTCGTGGAAGAATAATGTCGTTCTATTTTCGTCTTTCCTCACCTCTGCTGAATCACCTACGCGCTCAGACGGTCCGCACATTGTTTTGTTTTTATTTCCTCTGCATAACCTTTTGAACGAGAGTCGAGGTGACGTGGGGCTCCGCAGATCAGATATGTGAAAACTCAATTACGGCGTCTTATTGTGAATGCTAATGCAAACACGTGGACGTCCGTGCGCGGCGGTCATGGCGGCGGCTGCGGGTTAAAGCCGGAGCAGAGCGGTTGAGGACTTAAAGCGGCGGTTTGCATAAGCTAATAGTTTAAACAGAGCTCTGACACGGAGAGCTGGCCATCTTTATTCAAGAGGAGAAAGAGGTTACACACACACCAAACGCACAAAACACACACAAATGGAACGAAATGGCGTTTATCAGTGATTTCTCCTCCTGTTCTCAACGTGGGAAATTAAGGGCGAGTGTTTATTCGTTTTGGAGATATGTTCAACTGCACTGAACTGATGGAATTATAGTTTTGTGAATTACTTTTCTGCATGAACGTACTCAAATCTTTTCATTTGTCACGTTCTGGGGACTAAAATCAACCTTTTTTGGGAGACAAATCAGGTTTTCGTGATGTACGTTTGTTATTATTACATCGAAAAGTTGATTTAAACATCAGAAATGGGTTAAAAAAAGGTTAATTTTCAGGTTTAGGTTAAGTTTAGGTCAGTTGTGGCGATGTCCGAGGCTGAGATCAGTTTCCAGTAAATGAAAAGTCGGTGTAATCTCTGTGTGGTGTTACTTTGACCTCAGCTATTTCTCTTGTCGTTTTTGTTTTTGTGAGTCAAGTGTTTTATTATTGTAGCAGTTTTATCCGCGCACATAGAGGTCATCATTATATCCAGCGTCGCGCCGCAGCAGAAGCATTAAACCCGCTCACGTTTGACACTTTTCTGCTCAAAAATGTGACTTTTATTCAGCTGTGAAGTGCACTGGATTTTACACAACTTCTTAACTTTTTCTCATCAATCCACACGTTTTATTTTCTTATTTTTGAGCCGGTTTGTTGGTCCATATTTCTTGAGCTTGTCCAATATCTGTGCTGCAGCTATATCCTGTGAAATACGAGCGTGGCCCACGTCTCTCCAGGGTCCCGTGTGATGAAAGTGATCCACATCATAAAGAACCTGTTATAAACTATCACCGGCCTCAGATCGATACTGAGACACACCAGTTCAGTCTCTCCTCGCTCCAGTTAGAAGCTGAAAATGATCGGATTAACGTCCTAATTAGAGCGACAGTTAAGTTCATATCCTCTCTGAGCAGGTACGCTATCCTGCTTTTGCATTTTGAGCTTTTAATTACATATCGTTTGCTGTGTTTGAGTTTTTTTCACGGCTGATGTCGATACCGATTGTCTCCAGACCAACCAGCGGCCGATAAACTTCTGGGGCTGATATTTAGACCCAAATTTGATCATTTCCCCCATAAATATATGACATAAAATGAACGCTAACATAATCACTGTCTATATTTTTTACTGCTCTGCTTATTTTAACTATAACAAGGAAAAATTACCTCAATAGAAATCATTTTTAAACATCCACAGCCCTGTTTTTACTGCTAACCCACAATGGAGCTGTGTAATCTCATTTAGTGATTGCCGTCATCGCACTAAAGTGTGAAAATGAAGCTTTATGCAGCGATTGTTGAGCCCAGACCAAATATCAGACCAGACAGGAGAGTTAAAGTCGATAAATGATGTGTAAAAAAGTGTAAATATCGACCTGAGATATCGGCAAACTGGACTATTGGTTTATCTTTGGTGTAAAGTGCTGCTCTCTCACCAAGAACTGAATGTATCACCTGTAAACGATGTTAGATTCACCGATAAATGTAAAGTCTGACCAGTTTGTCCAGAATAAAGACCATCAGTGGAGCTTGTGCTGTTTCTTTCTTTACTTTTCCTTTTGTTTACAGAGACTTTTCCTTTTCTGTTTATTCATTAAGTTGAAATGAGACTGACACCAAAAGATTCCGTCTGGAACAATCCGCCCGGTTTCACCTCTAAACAGAGTCAGTGCAGAACGATGAAAAACAGTTTATCATCGTCTTTACAAACACAGATCACTGCAGACGATGGAAAACTTCTGTTACTTTAGTTTGACTTTCTAATTCTGTGGTGTTTTTATGAAGAAAAGGAAAAAAGAGTGGGTCAAATGAAATAAAATGAAGTGTATTTATTTAAATGTGCGTTCCTTGCGTTTCTAGTTTGTCGTGTTTGATGCACAGACTGAAGGAGCTGCTTATGTAACGTGCCCTGGGTGTGAGGTTAACCATATTACCCATTTGATTTGTGATTGAAAGCTGCGCTGTGTTTTCATCCGGTGAGCCTGGAGTCTTTAGTGTACATGAGGTGTGGGAGGCAGAGGCCAGAAGAAGAATATTACAGCAGCTTTGGACTAAGAGCTTCCCTGGAAGACGGCCAGACCCACACAGGGTTTGAAAGGAGCAGGTGGGATGGAGTGGAGAGAGAGGGGAGAAAGTGTGGGGAGTGGAGAGAGGGGGGAGAGAGGGGAGAGGGGAGAGAGAGAGGGGAGAGAGAGAGGGGAGAGGGGGGGGGGAGGAGAGGAGAGAGGGGGGGGAGGGAGAGAGGGGGGAGAGAGAGGGGAGAGAGAGAGTGAGAGTGGGGAGAGAGAGAGTGAGAGTGGGGAGAGAGAGAGTGAGAGTGGGGAGAGAGAGAGTGAGAGTGGGGAGAGAGAGAGTGAGAGTGGGGAGAGAGAGAGTGAGAGTGGGGAGAGAGAGAGTGAGAGTGGGGAGAGAGAGAGTGAGAGTGGGGAGAGAGAGAGTGAGAGTGGGGAGAGAGAGAGTGAGAGTGGGGAGAGAGAGAGTGAGAGTGGGGAGAGAGAGAGTGAGAGTGGGGAGAGAGAGAGAGAGAGGGGAGAGAGAGAGTGAGAGTGGGGAGAGAGAGAGTGAGAGTGGGGAGAGAGAGAGTGAGAGTGGGGAGAGAGAGAGTGAGAGTGGGGAGAGAGAGAGTGAGAGTGGGGAGAGAGAGAGTGAGAGTGGGGAGAGAGAGAGTGAGAGTGGGGAGAGAGAGAGTGAGAGTGGGGAGAGAGAGAGTGAGAGTGGGGAGAGAGAGAGTGAGAGTGGGGAGAGAGAGAGTGAGAGTGGGGAGAGAGAGAGTGAGAGTGGGGAGAGAGAGAGTGAGAGTGGGGAGAGAGAGAGTGAGAGTGGGGAGAGAGAGAGTGAGAGTGGGGAGAGAGAGAGTGAGAGTGGGGAGAGAGAGAGTGAGAGTGGGGAGAGAGAGAGTGAGAGTGGGGAGAGAGAGAGTGAGAGTGGGGAGAGAGAGAGTGAGAGTGGGGAGAGAGAGAGTGAGAGTGGGGAGAGAGAGAGTGAGAGTGGGGAGAGAGAGAGTGAGAGTGGGGAGAGAGAGAGTGAGAGTGGGGAGAGAGAGAGTGAGAGTGGGGAGAGAGAGAGTGAGAGTGGGGAGAGAGAGAGTGAGAGTGGGGAGAGAGAGAGTGAGAGTGGGGAGAGAGAGAGTGAGAGTGGGGAGAGAGAGAGTGAGAGTGGGGAGAGAGAGAGTGAGAGTGGGGAGAGAGAGAGTGAGAGTGGGGAGAGAGAGAGTGAGAGTGGGGAGAGAGAGAGTGAGAGTGGGGAGAGAGAGAGTGAGAGTGGGGAGAGAGAGAGTGAGAGTGGGGAGAGAGAGAGTGAGAGTGGGGAGAGAGAGAGTGAGAGTGGGGAGAGAGAGAGTGAGAGTGGGGAGAGAGAGAGTGAGAGTGGGGAGAGAGAGAGTGAGAGTGGGGAGAGAGAGAGTGAGAGTGGGGAGAGAGAGAGTGAGAGTGGGGAGAGAGAGAGTGAGAGTGGGGAGAGAGAGAGTGAGAGTGGGGAGAGAGAGAGTGAGAGTGGGGAGAGAGAGAGTGAGAGTGGGGAGAGAGAGAGTGAGAGTGGGGAGAGAGAGAGTGAGAGTGGGGAGAGAGAGAGTGAGAGTGGGAGAGAGAGAGTGAGAGTGGGGAGAGAGAGAGTGAGAGTGGGGAGAGAGAGAGTGAGAGTGGGGAGAGAGAGAGTGAGAGTGGGGAGAGAGAGAGTGAGAGTGGGAGAGAGAGAGTGAGAGTGGGGAGAGAGAGAGTGAGAGTGGGGAGAGAGAGAGTGAGAGTGGGGAGAGAGAGAGTGAGAGTGGGGAGAGAGAGAGTGAGAGTGGGAGAGAGAGAGTGAGAGTGGGGAGAGAGAGAGTGAGAGTGGGGAGAGAGAGAGTGAGAGTGGGGAGAGAGAGAGTGAGAGTGGGGAGAGAGAGAGTGAGAGTGGGGAGAGAGAGAGTGAGAGTGGGGAGAGAGAGAGTGAGAGTGGGGAGAGAGAGAGTGAGAGTGGGGAGAGAGAGAGTGAGAGTGGGGAGAGAGAGAGTGAGAGTGGGGAGAGAGAGAGTGAGAGTGGGGAGAGAGAGAGAGAGAGTGAGAGTGGGGAGAGAGAGAGAGAGAGTGAGAGTGGGGAGAGAGAGAGAGAGAGTGAGAGTGGGAGAGAGAGAGAGAGAGAGTGAGAGTGGAGAGAGAGAGAGAGAGAGTGAGAGTGGAGAGAGAGAGAGTGAGAGTGGAGAGAGAGAGAGAGAGAGTGAGAGTGGAGAGAGAGAGAGAGAGAGTGAGAGTGGAGAGAGAGAGAGAGAGAGTGAGAGTGGAGAGAGAGAGAGAGAGAGTGAGAGTGGAGAGAGAGAGAGAGAGAGTGAGAGTGGAGAGAGAGAGAGAGAGAGTGAGAGTGGAGAGAGAGAGAGAGAGAGTGAGAGTGGAGAGAGAGAGAGAGAGAGAGAGAGAGTGGAGAGAGAGAGAGAGAGAGTGAGAGTGGAGAGAGAGAGAGAGAGAGTGAGAGAGGGGAGAGGAGAAGGGGAGAGAGAGAGAGTGAGAGTGGAGAGAGAGAGAGAGAGAGTGAGAGTGGAGAGAGAGAGAGAGAGAGTGAGAGTGGAGAGAGAGAGAGAGAGAGTGAGAGTGGAGAGAGAGAGAGAGAGAGTGAGAGTGGAGAGAGAGAGAGAGAGAGAGTGAGAGTGGAGAGAGAGAGAGAGAGAGTGAGAGTGGAGAGAGAGAGAGAGAGAGTGAGAGTGGAGAGAGAGAGAGAGAGAGTGAGAGTGGAGAGAGAGAGAGAGAGAGTGAGAGTGGAGAGAGAGAGAGAGAGAGTGAGAGTGGAGAGAGAGAGAGAGAGAGTGAGAGTGGAGAGAGAGAGAGAGAGAGTGAGAGTGGAGAGAGAGAGAGAGAGAGTGAGAGTGGAGAGAGAGAGAGAGAGAGTGAGAGTGGAGAGAGAGAGAGAGAGAGTGAGAGTGGAGAGAGAGAGAGAGAGAGTGAGAGTGGAGAGAGAGAGAGAGAGAGTGAGAGTGGAGAGAGAGAGAGAGAGAGTGAGAGTGGAGAGAGAGAGAGTGAGAGTGGAGAGAGAGAGAGAGAGAGTGAGAGTGGAGAGAGAGAGAGAGAGAGTGAGAGTGGAGAGAGAGTGAGAGTGAGAGTGGAGAGAGAGAGAGTGAGAGTGGAGAGAGAGAGAGTGAGAGTGGAGAGAGAGAGAGTGAGAGTGGAGAGAGAGAGAGTGAGAGTGGAGAGAGAGAGAGTGAGAGTGGAGAGAGAGAGAGTGAGAGTGGAGAGAGAGAGAGTGAGAGTGGAGAGAGAGAGAGTGAGAGTGGAGAGAGAGAGAGTGAGAGTGGAGAGAGAGAGAGTGAGAGTGGAGAGAGAGAGAGTGAGAGTGGAGAGAGAGAGTGAGAGTGGAGAGAGAGAGAGAGAGAGTGGAGAGAGAGAGAGAGAGAGTGGAGAGAGAGAGAGTCCGACTTCTGCCTGTAGAATATGTAAAGTTCTTTTATGTAAACACACGACTTCACCGCTCGTCCAGGTTTATGATGAAAAAAAGGCTGTGACTGAGTTTATATTCATTTAAATTACATCATTTGGGGAAAATGACCAAAATTGGGTCGATACATCAGCTCAAATCGACCTGCAGAGATAAACCGTTCATCAGCCGAGGACAAACCTGCTCGGTCTCTTTTGTCTTTTGTCTTTTTTTGTCTTTTTTAGACGATATTTTAAGGCAATTCTGAAAAAAAAATGTGTTTAAATGTGTCTGGAAGTTTTGGAAGTTTTTTTTTTCCATCACATTGAAGTTCAAATCTTACACAAAAAGTGAATTGACAGAAAATAATCCTGAAAGTTTAGAGAGATTTCACTTATTTTAAAAGTTATTCTGAAGTTTGTTTTTTATGATCCTTATTTTTTCTGTTGGATTTGTTCAATATTCAAACTTTACATCTGCAAAACAACAAACCCAGAGTTAAATCACTCAGTGGTAACAAATAAATATACAAATACTTTTTACTTTAACTTGAGTACATTTGAGAGCAGGATCTGTACTTTCCACTACATTTTTGAACTGGATTGAAAAGTTAAAGTATTTTTTATGACCTGCTGAAAAGGCTGAGGTTTATTTTTAATTCACACTTTGAGCAAAACTAGAAAAAAAACCTAAAACGACTCATTCAATGTTTTGATGCTGAACCAAATTCAGCTCAAAACTTTATCAAAGTCAGTCCATTTTAACCTTTTATCAACCTCAAAATATGCATGAAATACTTAAACTTATTAGTCTCATAGTACATTTTAAACAGGTACTTTAATACTTTTACTTAAGTTACATTTTTTATGTGATACTTTTACGGTTTCTTGAGTATTTTTTGCACTGGTATATGTACTTTTACTTAAATAACAAAATAAAGTACTTCTTCCACCACTGATCACTTACTTTTCCTCAAGTTAAACTGTTTTTATTTGATACTTTTACTGATACTTTTACTTTTTCTTGAGTATTTTTTGCTGATCAGTTGCTCTTAATACTTTTACTTAAGTTAAAATGTTTTTATGTGATACTTTTCCTTTTTTTGAGCTTTTTTTTTTGCACCAGTATCTGCACTTTTACTTAAATAACAAAATAAAGTACTTCTTCCACCACCGATTACTTACTTTTCCTCAAGTTAAAAGGTTTTTTATGTCATACTTTTATGATACTTTTACTTTTTCTTGAGTATTTCGCACTGATTACTTGCTCTTAATACTTTTACTTGAGTTTAAATGTTTTTATGTGATACTGTTTCTTGAGTACTTTTCCCTGATCACTTACTTTTTTATAATTCCACTTCCATTCTTTCTTCTTTCTTCTTTCTTTAAACCCCTGATCTTCACACAAACTCTAATGTGACTGCACTTACCCAGACTTTTGTGCCCGTTACTGCACATTCCTCTCGTTTGCCCCGGTGCATTGTGGGAGGTGGAAGCTTTTGTGAATTAAACTCATTTTCACATAAGCAGCACTAACACATCTGACGTTCATTGTGCTCTTTCTTTTATCATGAAAGCGTTTTAGTTTTAGGAGCGACCAGTATTTTCCGAGTCGATGCCGTTTATGAGTCTGGATGTTTCCGGTCGAGTTGTTGGGGCAGTTTTTGTTTTGTTTTTTTTCCTCCTGCCGCAGCCCGACTATTTGTATTGTTTGTTTTAGGAGAATTGCAAACGCAGAGATGCCTGTGGTGAATGCTTGTTTTTCAGATTGTGAGCCTCGCTCGCAGTCACCAGTGTTTCAAAGTGTACCCCAGACCCACAGAGCGAATGATGACTTTGGGTTGAATGAATAAAATATCAGACTTGTTGTGGTCATGATTTCTCTTGTGTTATTTTATCATTCAGTTTGTGTTTTTATTTCGTCCTCTCTGTAACCCTGTGTGTATTTCATTTGTACTTTCTGCCCGGTGTCTCGTTCTTTGTTCCTCTGTGTGTGTGTGTGTGTGTAGAAACTCTGGCTGTGTTCTGATTCGACAAATACACACTTCAGAGTACACTTCAGAGTACCCTTCAGAGTACCCTTCAGAGTACACTTCAGAGTACACTTCAGAGTACACTTCAGAGTACACTTCAGAGTACACATCAGAGTACACATCAGAGTACACTTCAGAGTACACTTCAGAGTACACTTCAGAGTACACTTCAGAGTACACTTCAGAGTACCCTTCAGAGTACCCTTCAGAGTACCCTTCAGAGTACCGTTTGAAGGGTACTCCTCCATGTAGATGACATCGTGCTGAAATGGGACAGTCCAACCCCACGGAGCGCTTAAGTTACCTTTACGTCGTCCATCAAACATGAAATCTGTTAACTCATGACCTAAACGTGTAAAATGAACACTGAAATAATTTGTTTTAATTTTAATTCTTTATTATTTAATTGAAAAAGAGTCGAGGTAGGCGCCGGAATCTTAAACAAAACATTGAATTTATGTCGTAAATGAAGACACGGGTGGGATTTAAATAAAATTTTCTTCTTCCCGCTCGTTTTTGAGCTTATATAAGGATTAATTTGTGAAATGTACTTTAAGCGAACCCGATACATGTGCTCGAAATGAAAATAAAATAATTTAAAAAGAGGTGTCGTCATCACAGTTGTTTGTTTATACAATTTACCTACGAATATCAATCGACAAATATAATGTTCGAGGTGATTTCTTCCCAATTGTAGCGAGTATTACATAACTTTAAGAAAATATACCTTGTTTCTCCAGTAGAAGAAGTGACAGGAGTTTTGTGTTTTTGAGTTTTACTTCCTGTTGTTGTGTTGCTCCGCCCTGATGCCTCTCACCTGTGTGTCGTTCCTGTGTGTGTGTGTGTGTGTGTGTGTGTGTCGTTCCTCTGTGTGTGTGTGTGTATAAACTGTGTGTTCTCCTGTTCTTTGTTGCTGTATTGTCAGTGTCACGCCCTGTACGTTTCCATTTTGGATTTTTGTGTTTAGTTTTACTTCTGTTCTTTGTTGACATTTACTTTAAAGAACGTTCTGAGCGGCGTCCTGCGTTTGGCTCCTCCCTTTGTTTAAAACGTGACACATTTCCACTTGAAATCCTCCATATTACGCTATTTTCTGAGTTGTGTTTTGTTTCATTCACACATGTTTAACACACAAACCCTTTATTTTTAGCCAGAGTTCTTCTCTCAAACTAAAAACACTCCGTTCCACCTTGTGATGTCATCATGTGGTGATACAGGAAGTGCTCCACGGTGTTTTTAAACTCCACACACCTTCATTTATAGAATCATTTGGATCAGCTTTTTCAGCTTCTGGAATTGCCGCTTGTCTCCACTGAGCTAAAGGTAAAAGGAGGAGGAGTTAACTTGAAAACTACCACTTGATGACATCACAAGGTGGAACAGAGCGTTTTGAGCTTTGTGGGATGTTACTCGAACATGTGTATGAAACAAAACACAACTCCGGGGATGTTTTTGATGAAATAACAACATCATAACACGGTTAAAACCTCAAAATAATACAGGACCTTTAAACACATGACCACAAAATAAAAAAAATAAACGATGCTGCTTATTTATCTTCATTTCTTCCTCTCGCTTTGTAACACGTGCTTAATAATTCTACCTACATCAAGGTTATCCTCATTCAGATATTTCCCTAATAGCGCTTTCACCTTTGAGCACATTGCCATGGAACCCGTCGTATCATTGAAGCTGCTCTCCGCCGCCGTCGGCCTCATCATTTCTATTCAGACATTAAAATAACCTGATATATTTCTGCAACGAGGCGATAGTCCGCTTTACTTAACCCTCTGCACCACGTCTCGCCTTTGCCGCTGTGCAGAAAACGCAATCACCGTGCTATTTACAGGTTCCATACAGCATTATTGACGCACAAGTTATGCTAAATAATCCTAAAACGAGTAATTTGACGCGCGCTCTGGAGCTTAATATCGAAAAACGACGGGAGGCGGCGTCGCGTGGAGGTATATACGGGAATACTGCGAAAAAGCTCTGGCCTCGCAAATATCAGTATGAAAACGCAGTAAGGCGTCGCTGCGCTGGTTTTCAGGGCCCATTAGGACGGGTCTGGTTGTGCCAAATTGGAAACGCGTCCCTCGCCGGCGCGTTGTGTACGTCTTCAGAGAGAGAGAGAGTTTAATGAGACGTGAGGAGATTAGCCCTGTGCAGATCTACGCCGCTGCTGCTGGTTGAACTGCAGGTCTTTGAGGGCCTATTTAAAGACAATGGGGGATTTTGTGTTTCACTTTCCAGCAAAGATCAATAAATAGGGAAAAAAATAACATATAGGATTATAAAGCAGGAGCTGAGGCACTTTGAACCAACACCGTTTTATCAATGTGTTTCATTAATGCAGCGAATGCCAGATGTTTTTATGAATCCGATGAAGTTCTTACGTCGTTTTAACTCGGTGTTTGGAGATTTTCTATGATCTTCTGTTTTATTTTGCTCCTCTGGGATGTTCAGGGTGTTTTTATTCACATGTTAAACTCATGCACGGAGCTGTAAATGTGCAAATGTGCAGAGTTTGTGCTCTTTGTGTTTAGAGGTGATGAAAAAGACCATCGCACAGACAGTGGATCACAAAAACACAACTCTGCCCACACCCGTCCATCTTTCCTACAATCAGGGAATAGTTTAGCTCCTTAAAATGCTTTGTTATAAAATAAAAGTAGATATTTATATAACTACACTGTGTCTAAACAGCAGAAGACGGGGCAGGTTTGAAGGCGGCCGAGCGTTCAGAGCGACGTCGCTTTTTGATCCTTCGACGTCGACTCTTTGTCATTGTCGAATTGCTGAATTGTTCACGAACTAATAGTGACCATGAGCTGGGTTTAGACCGTCGTGAGACAGGTTAGTTTTACTTTTCTGATCATGTGTTATAATAATCTGAATGAATGATCCGAAAATCTATGTATGAATTAATCAGTCAATCAATTAATTCTAATCCAAATGAAACTACATCCTAAGAGCTTTTGTAGACACATTTATCACCGAGACGCTTTAGAACAGCGGCGTCAAACTCATTTTCACAAAGGACCACATCAACAAAATGGATGCTCTGAAAGGGCCAGATGTAACTGTAAGATAACACTACGTTTTTATCTTGTTAATTAACCGTTTCTATATTTATTACTTATTCAAGTTACAAATATTGCATATAAATTTCCATAGATATGAAAAAATAACTGTTTAACTGTGTATTTAATGATAAACTGACATTTTAAAACAGTCAGACGTTTTAATTTACTTTGTCGCGGCCACATAAAATGACGCCGTGGGCCGCATTTAGCCCACGGGCCTTGAGTTTGACACATGTGCTTTCGAAAAATAATATTGGGGCGACAGTCGACTGATCTGAAGGTCGATGCTGCAAATCCTGCTCTCGACATAAACCTTAGTGAGTCAGAGCCGCTGATCCATAGGTTGACGGTGCGATTCTGGCTCCCACAGATGAAAACTGTCCTTGTGTCCTTGGGCAAGACACTTATAAGACACTGTTCTTGATGTAAAGCGCTTTGAGAGACTTGAAGCAGAAAAGCGCTACATAAAAATAAGACGATTTACCATTTTGAGACGTGACCGGTTCAGTTTGTTTTTATTTAGCAACGCGACTTTCGGCTCCTTCTGAATTTTTTGGATCCGTTCATGTCAACGAGCCGTTCAAAAGTCTGGCTCTTTTTTACGATTTCTTAGAAGACAGAAGGCGACGTGAGAACTCATTTAACTAGAGACTAATCACAACGAGAAACGACCACGGCTCAGATCAGTTTAAACGGTTCAAACTGAGAGTGGGAGTGAGTTTACCCTTTGGAATTATGAAAATCCAAATAATGCAGCGCTACAATAATAATAATAACAACAAAGACTGATATTATAATCCCAAACATGTTTTTTTTGTGCACAAATCTCTCCCTCGTGTCGTCTGCTCTGGGTCTGAGCTGATTCTTGTGTTGGTTCAGTGTTAATCAGCGTAAACATGCAAACAGATTTAGTTCTTTTAAAAAATAAGATCCAGATCCAACTGTTCACGTTAAGGAATCGTTCAAAAGAGCCGAATCTTTCGCATCACTCGTTTTAGTTCGTCCGTGCCGTTGTAGTCGCATCTGTTACCGTGACTTTGCTTTAGTTTATTTTGCCGAAAACTTCCTTTTGAAGAAATACAAGAAACATTTCAAATATTGTGCAAATGACTCAGATCTTTTCTTCCTCGCGCTGTGGTCAGTTTCCACGAGTCCCGCTGCTCTTGGCTCTCACCTTTCCCTGGATTAACTCAATAGGAGTGTGTCAGCTCTCTGTATTCATCCAGGCCTGAAATGCATATCCAGCCTCCTCAGCTCCGTCTGCCATGTGCTGTTTTTCTCCACGGTGTAAAAAGCCCGCGGCGAGGGGCTTCGGCTACTGCTCCTGCGCTTTTTTTTCTTCTTTTTTTTCACTTTTCAATCAACTGCTGGCCTAAATCAGTAATAGAGAGGGGGATTAAAGATCTCCACTCTCCAGGGCCTTCAGACAAACTAGAAAATAACAGCCCAAAATAAATAAAGACGGCAGAGATTTGAGGGATTAGTGTGAAGTGGCGGGCAAGAAAACATGAAAAATCAACAGAAGTAGTCCAAGTGTAAAGGCATCGAGCTGCATCCTTGGCTAACCACGTGGTAAAATAGGAACAGGAGAGGAACTTTGAGGTGTGCGGCGCCGTGGGGATGGGAGAGTCAGATAGTCGAGGTAATCCGCCCAAAACTTGAGGGATTAGGGATCGGAGTTTGCAGTTTTTGAAGCAGCGCGGGCATTATTACAAGCCCCCCTTTCATGCAGCATAAGAGCGGATTTGCTGCTATAGGTGGTACTGACAGTGTGGTGCAGAAACGTCAGGAGTATTTTATGATTTTATGATGCTAATCCCGCACGTTACCAGTCAGCTGTTGGTGAAATATCTGCATATATTTTGTTCTGACATGTTTTTGTAAAGAGAAGGTGGGAAATATTCACAAAAAAATGCGAAAATGTGTTTAAATGTGCGTTTAAATCTCACGCAAACGCCGCGGAAACATCATTTTATAATGTCGTTTGAAGGATTACACAACCGGTTTGTTGATCTAAGCGCGCTTTTCCAAACAATATTTTTATATAATCAGTATTTCAATATATTTTCTCCCTCATCACTGACCCGATCTCTTATTAAAAGCTCTAATAATGCACCATTTTAACGACTCTTTGTCACTCTATTCTTACTTAGATCTAGATGAGGTTAATAGGATTTCTTTATCGCAGTTTCCATTAAAATAAAAAAAGATATAGAAGCTTTGTTGAGGAAAAATCTCTCTTATGGGTATTTCTGCAGAGTTGAACCAAGTCAATGGGGGATACAATTCAAAATGGTGCAGGATGTAATTGTTGACACGAAGGAAGACTATAGGCTACACGAGCAATTATACGCCTTCCTGCTAATGTGTTTGTTCTGGCCAGACCCCCTGGACAGACCTAAAGCTAAAAGTATTAAAGATAATGTTTTGCACACGGCACTAATCACTCGTTCTATTTCCGCCCTCCAGTCATCAGAGAACTGTTACGTTACACGCCAAAGAGAACTCTCCTGTTTATTGCCACGCTCTCGTCTGCCCCCCGAGAGGTTTGGGGCCCCCGGAGGTCGGTCCCTGAATAGCAGTCCTGGATCTCAACACCGATGATGAGGCCTGGGAGGGAGATGAGAGCCGCGCAGTGCCGCACCGCTGGGGAAAAGCCACCGGGGGCGCACCAAACACAAGTGTCAAGGATGCAAATACATGTGACACCGGGGAGTTTATATTTTTGTTTTTCCTGACACCAGTGTTCACGGATGAGGTAATTTACTAAAAAAAAAAAAAAGGCGCTTGGGACACGGGTGTAAACAAGCATTAAACGCAGGTAAACACAACATGCCAAAACTGTCATGCTAGCTGTCAACTAGCGCAGTGGTAAAAGCTGTGGAGGTGACAGTGATGTGGTTCATTTAGCTGCATTCTCTGTCACTAAAACGTCTTCAAAGATTTCCTGCAGGGCTTAAGTGATTCATTTAGAAAAAAAACAAACAAAAAAAGCCGAAAAAACCCACAGAAATGTATTTACGTCTCAGCAGATCAAACGTTGACAGTTCAGTTAATTGCATCAAAGTTCAGAACAGGAGGAGTTCACATTTTGGACGTTTAAATGTATTTTTTGTGACGGCGCTGATTCAAAGTGCAGCGTCCGTGTTTCTGAACCTAAACATCAACATTCATTTGTTATTAATAAAGAGTTAATGTTCTATCGATTCACAATATTGACCGTACTGCGCCCCGCCCACTTTTACCTCCGTGATCCAAACCGCACTTTCTTTGTGACGGCGCTTCAGCGGGATTCCCATTCATTCACTTCAGTTGACAAGTTGGAGACGTTCCATCCGTGTTCTTCCTCTTATCCGGGGCCGGGTCGCGGGGGCATCAGTCTAAGCAGGGACTCCCAGACTTCCCTCACCCCAGACACGTCCTCCAGCTCCTCTGGTGAGACCCCACGGCGTTCCCAATCCAGAGAGACATAATCCCTACGGCGTGTCCTGGCTCTTCTCCGGGGCCTCTTCCTGGTGGGAATTTTGAGAAGTTTTGCAGCTAAAATATGATATAAAGTACATAAATTTGTGTAAACCAACAATTCAACACTGCCCTGGTTCTCTGAGGGTGTCAAGTGTAAAATAAAACGACCTGAACGACGACGGCGGCGCCCGATAAGGTGAATCGTACCTCACAAACCCGCAGGACACGGTGTCTGACCCTGTCCAGCAACGGGACTGAGCGACAGTGGCTCAGTCGGTAGAGCGTTCGTCCACTGATCTGAAGGTTGACGGCTTGAATCTCGACTTAAACGTTATTGGTTGAGCGGACAGTGGTTCCAGCTCACACGTGAACGCCGTCGTCGCGTCCTTGGGCAAGACACTTCACTCCTTTCGCCCCCGGTTGATGCAAAACGCTTCGAGTGCCTTGAAAGTGGAAAAGCGCTGTATAAAACTGTGACCATGACCGATACAAATCCACTTTTGACTAATATTTCCAGCGTTTCTGTTGCGTAAACGTCCTCAGTCACAGTCCACACACACACACACACACACACACACCCACACACACACACACACACACACTATAGAACAAATCCTCTGCATAAAAGAATCATGAAAACAAACACAGTACGAGTTTTACACATTGACAGTGATGATCCTGAGCTGATAACATTATTCTGCCGGTCCGTGTGTGGCGTTCTGTTCACCGCGGGGGGACGTTTGAAGTTTGAAACCCAATAGTGTCACCGCCTGGACATGTAAGCACGGAACAACAAAGACACGGCGATGCATCTGCCGCGGACCTGTGATCATCTGTAACTCTAAAAATATACTCCTCCTTTTGCTCCTGAATTATTGAAGCGGGCGAATTTTAATATTTGAGTGCTACAACACCTCATTTGGCCTTAAAAGCAGCCGACGTCGCGAAACAGGAAGTGGATGTGTGCGGCGCTGCATCGTTTACACCGCGGGGTTACTCAGACAGAACCCTGCGTTTGGTTAATCGTGCGACAACCGGCAAATGTGACTGTAAATAACGTGCTAAAAGCTTCGTCTGAGCTGGGTTTAATCTTCACTTTTCGATGTGTTGGATGCGTTTACATTTAGTTTTTGGTTTTTTTTCTCAAGTTTAAACAAAATGGCATTGTTCCTCCTAAATATAAGCCTGCCCTGACACTCCCTCTTGTGTTAAATTTATCTCCGTTCTTATTTAATTATGCATGTTGTGCTTTGAACGTGGGTGTTTGCTAACTCCATTTCAATTTGTACGTCCCTATACTCGCTGTAATTCGCAGTAACTCTATATTTCTTGTAATATATGTACTACTTTTTCACTCTTCCTTATCTTTAAACAACACGCGCAGCCGCCTCATTTGTTGATAGACTTTCTCTCTATTAAGGCGAGTATAAAAAGTCCCACAATGCCATTCTTCACAAAGCGGCCTCTTGTCGTGTTAAGCAATAAGCCGTGCAAAAGGAAGCATGTTGTTCCGTGAAAAATTGGGAAATTAATTGTGATTACGAGGGTTCATGACCTACTTTAGTGTGATCTGGTTTGTGGCTTTGAGGAGCAGGGACTAATTGGTGATAATGGTTGTTTTTATGTTAATATAAAAAAGTAGAGGGCCGTTGTTAACCCGGGGTCATCACGCAGGACGCTAATTATAACGTTAAATAATAGACTCGCTCGCCCAGTTCTGTAGAATGACGCTTCTATGTCTCAGCGGCTAAAGCTCCATCAGGGCATTTTCTGTTACGTTGACTCGATTTTGTTCTGTTTTATTTTTGTAAAGCTCAAATTTACAACAGTATTCAGCTTTTAAAATAGTTAATTTAACCATTTAACACAGTAAATATGTCAATAAATAACAGATAAGTGAAACATTAACAAACATTCAACCTGTGACGATGCTTATACTTTACGATACTGAGGGGTTTTTTTATCGTTTATCGTCGTTTTGTTATTTTTCTGTTCTATAAAACGATTTGAGATGCAGAAGATTGAATAAATAATTAATTAAAGATACAAACGAACCACTAAGAGTTTCATTCTGCTGTTTATTTATTGCAGCTCATGTTTGTTTAACCTTATCGTTGATTTATAATATTTTTTGTTCATAATTCACTTTAAGATGACGTGTCAGTGGCATAAATTAGTCTGAATATTATCGTTTGTCTGTATTTTCTGCAGAAATATATCGAACCTCAAAATTTACTATCGTGACCATTGAGGAGGCGAATTGTGTAGATGAAAAAGGCGTGGAATATGTTTCAAAACGTACTTAACTTCATGTTTTAGGTCATGTGGTTAACTCTGCATTTAAAACAGCTGAAAAACCATGACCTAATTACCGAAGTAAGATAAGATTTTTTGCCTGTATACATTTTAAAATATCACTAATATCAATATCACAGTACTGATATTTTCTAAACCCATAGACACAGTGTGCAGTTATATAAATATCTGTTTTGAAGCATTTTATGAAGCTAAATTATCCCCTGATGGACTGGTGTGGGCGGAGTTGTGTTTTAGTTTTAGTTTTTCCTCGAGTGATGCAGAAAAGAGGAAGTCGCTGTCTGTGTGATGGTCATGTGTGTTTACAATGACCAAAAATAATCCAAAAACCGACATAAAACGCTGCGTCTGTATAAATAACTGCTGTTCGTTGTGGTGCAGTGTCACTATGAGACCACTGCATCACCGAGTCTGAAGTTTCTTTTCACAAATACGTCATAATTCATATAAAAACAGTAGAGAAACAGACAGTTCATGTGTGAGACACTAGCAGGAGATGCACATCACGTCTGACCCGTGGCCGCTGAGTGCGTGTAATAGTGCTGTCTATCAGTTCTGTCTAAGTGTTGCTAGTGAAGTGAAACTAAAGCAATTTGCTGAGGCTAAAACAATGGCTCATTCTCGTCCGCGGCTGATGGCGTGTGGCAGGAGAAGCTATCCAGCCTGAGTGGACTCACCCCATTGACTTCCACGGGGACGATGCGTCTCGTGGGACCGCTGCTGTTCTGACAAATGTGACAAGCTCATATAACCTTAATGACACCAGAGCACCCGTCTGATGTCCCGTCGACCCACGCCAATGTCAATGGGGCTTGACAAGAATATCTCCGGCCTCTGTGTTTCCGCTCTCTGTAAATCAGACAGAGCTGGAACAGAGAAGGAGAGATTTAGACGAGGGTTATCGAGATTAATGGATCGTCAAGAAAACCTCACAATATATTGAAGTGTTATTGTCGGATCATCTGTGTCTGTATCTGTAGAATCGAAGGACAAAGAGACGCTCGTGCACCTGAAACATCCTCAGACTTACATCAGACTTACACATCGTATAAAATCACACACTGTCCAGAAAACTAATCCAAAACGTCATTTGATTTGAAAAGATGTAGTTATGATGTCAGATTAAGTCAAGTAGGACGTGTGCACGGCTGATGTTCTGCTCTGGACACGGTTTTTCAGTCTTTTTCGTCCGTTCTGTGACGTAACGAAGAGTCCTGGGAGTTTGAACTGGGTAAAAAATCACAGTTTAGTCAGAATCAGAATGACTTTTCTTCATCCGCCAGAGGAAATGCTTTTAATAACAGACGTGCGGCGAATAAACAGAAGAAACGTACATGATTTTACAATACGAATATTAAAATATGACGTTACAGTTCAGTTTGACACACGGGCTGGAGTCATGTTCTGTGTCTTTCAGTGGAGCAGATTCATTCAAAATCAAATTATTTCTGATTCTAGATCATTTCAAATTACCAATGACAAGTTTTGATGTTTTTAATGGAGCGTCCTGTGTCGGTGAAAGTCTGTGTTCGACCTGGGACAAAAAAAGGCTGTTTGTTTGTGAAATAATCATTGATATTTCCTGAGTCTTTACATGTAAAACCGTTGCTTTCCCTCACATATCGTGCCGGTTTCGCTCCTGTGTCGACTCCTGGAGGACGCTGAGCTCAGAGGTCGCTGCTCCTCTGTGCCGTAGCCCCCCGCAGAGGCCCGTTCCCTGGGTAAGCTCTGTTAAACGAGCGGGCCGGTCAGCTCGCACCCTGGAGCTCGCACCCTGGAGCTCCACCTGCGGCTCCTCAGACCACCAGCTGCCGTCTCGGGTCTGACTGACGCAGGATTTAACCTCCCCATATGTCTGAGCTTCACGTGTGCAGGTATCGCTCCGAGCAGTTTTCTCAGGAAGTGATTAATCGGAACATGTTTAATTAAAATGTTTCGTGGCTTCTTCAGTGTAGCACATGCGCAGGACTCGAGGTGCTCGGCGTAACTGTTCAGGTGGAGGCAGAACATCTATTTTTACATTTATTACAGGGATTTTAATGCTCAAAAATTCATTAAATACATTGATTTCTCCACAGATCTGACCTGTACCTCGGCCTCGTAGCGTCACCTGCTCGTTAACGTGGACCATGAGATAAATAAATGTAAAGTCACGATTATGGCACGTTATTAAAAAAGCAATATCTCCAAGAAGACAAGCAGAAAAGTTACATAATACTCCTTTAACTGACGCTTTAACCTTGAAATGACCTCATGATCTAGAAGAGCTTGTTAGCGCTAAAAACACTTTACTAAAAACATTCTTACTTCTTAATCGTATTCACATCCTGCAGAATTTCCTACTGGAGAGTTTGTTTGAATCTGATATTTTTCACCTCGTTTATTTTTACATGACGTTCAATTAAAAATGATCTAAAACAGAATCCAGGGTCGACTTCCACGTGTAAAAGTGAAGTGTACGTCTGTGTAATCTGGTATGAGGCTTGGATAAAAAAGTGAGTGACTAAAACTGGACCGAAACAGGACTAAACCAGGACTAAAACAGGACTAAAACAGGACTAAAACAGGACTGAAACAGGACTAAACTAGGACTGAACCAGGACCGAAACAGGACCGAAACAGGACTAAAACAGGACTAAAACAGGACTAAAACAGGACTGAAACAGGACTGAAACAGGACCGAAACAGGACCGAACCAGGACTAAAACAGGACTGAACCAGGACCTAAAACAGGACCTAAAACAGGACCTAAACTAGGACTAAAACAGGACTAAACTAGGACTAAACTAGGACTGAACCAGGACTGAACCAGGACTGAACCAGGACTGAACCAGGACTGAACCAGGACCAAAACGGGACCAAAACAGGACCTAAACTAGGACTAAAACAGGACTAAACTAGGACTGAACCAGGACCGAAACAGGACAGAACCAGGACCGAAACAGGACCGAAACAGGACAGAACCAGGACCGAAACAAGTCTCGAACTGGACTAAAACGGGACTGAAACAGGACTGAACCAGGACTGAACCAGGACTGAACCAGGACTAAAACAGGACTGAACCAGGACCTAAAACAAGACCTAAAACAGGACCGAACTAGGACCTAAACAGGACTAAAACAGGATCATGGACCCCTATGGAACCTACTGCAGCACTGAGCGATACACGGATATAAGACTGCGCCGTTATGTAGAAGAAAATACTATTATTTAACGTTAAAAATCTCACTCTATCATTTAAAGAGTGTTTTTTTAATTATTGTGGTAAATGGTCACTTTTTTATACAGCACTTTTCCACCTTCAAGTCTCAAAACACTTTACATCATCAAACCTCTCACACATTCATTCTAATAAACACTTTAAAACGTATAAAACTGCAGTATACTTCTGTTCTTAGATAAAAAACGGAGTGATTCTTCGTTCTTTCATTGGACGTGTGCGCCTTTAGCTGCTGTTTACTCTGCACCGACTACATCCTGGCTCTGCATTAAACGTGAAAATGAGGAGGTGAGTGAGGTGTGAGAGGGTGAGGGGTGAGGGGTGAGGGTTAAAAAAAGCGGGAGCAGCGAGTCACGTCGTTAGCAAACATTACACTGAACGTTACACTTTGTGAAGGTGACTGTGACGACGTGCAGCTCATGGCCAGACCATAAAAGAGTTGATAAGGTAGTTTTCATATTTTTTTTTTCTTCATGTTGCGCGTTTTATTTTTTATTTCCGCGCTCGTGATGTAAGTCTTGACACTCTGCTGACACATGGACTTTCTTTCCAACTTTATTTCTCTGTGTGACCTTGCCTGCGGTTATTTACAATCCGGGAAACATTTTGGCGGTTGCTATTTGACACTTCCTACGGCGTGTGCATGTCAGGAGTTTTGTCGAGGCAGTGCGTTTCCTCTTTTCTTTCTTGAATATGTTTTTTTCAGTCCCATCGTCCGATTTCTCAGACTTTCACCTGTGTAATAGCTCAGCTTTTCTGTGTCATTGTGCAAAATGAAAAGGTTTTACAGAAGAGTCGGCGTCTGCGGTGAAATCCAGCAGAAGATGGACACAGTGTGAATTCAGAAGGATTTGGACAACAGTGATTAGAGTTTAGTGTGTGTCAAAGTGTGTGACCAAAGTGTGTGACTCAAAGTGTGTGACTCAAAGTGTGTGACCAAAGTGTGTGACCGGTGTGTGTGTCAAAGTGTGTGACCAAAGTGTGTGACTCAAAGTGTGTGACTCAAAGTGTGACTCAAAGTGTGTGACCAAAGTGTGTGTCGAAGTGTGTGTCGAAGTGTGTGACTCAAAGTGTGTGACTCAAAGTGTGTGACCAAAGTGTGTGACTCAAAGTGTGTGGAAGTGTGTGACCAGTGTGTCTCAAAGTGTGTGACTCAAAGTGTGTGACCAAAGTGTGTGACCAAAGTGTGTGACTCAAAGTGTGTGACCAGTGTGACTCAAAGTGTGTGACTCAAAGTGTGTGACTCAAAGTGTGTGACTCAAAGTGTGTGACTCAAAGTGTGTGGAAGTGTGTGACCAGTGTGACTCAAAGTGTGTGACCAAAGTGTGTGACTCAAAGTGTGTGACCAAAGTGTGTGACCAGTGTGTGTCTCAAAGTGTGAGACACACTGGTCACACTCTTTGGTCACACACTTTGAGTCAAAGTGTGTGACCAAAGTGTGTGACCAAAGTGTGTGTCGAAGTGTGTGACTCAAAGTGTGTGGAAGTGTGTGACCAGTGTGTCTCAAAGTGTGTGACTCAAAGTGTGTGACCAAAGTGTGTGTCGAAGTGTGTGACAAGTGTGACTCGAAGTGTGTGACTCAAAGTGTGTGTCAAAGTGTGCGACCAGTGTGTGTCAAAGTGTGTGACCAGTGTGACCAGTGTGACTCAAAGTGTGTGACCAAAGTGTGTGTCAAAGTGTGACTCAAAGTGTGTGACCAAAGAGTGTGACCAGTGTGTGTCAAAGTGTGTGACCAGTGTGACTCAAAGTGTGTGACCAAAGTGTGTGGAAGTGTGTGACCAGTGTGACTTAAAGTGTGTGACCAAAGTGTGTGGAAGTGTGTGACCAGTGTGTCTCAAAGTGTGTGACTCAAAGTGTGTGACCAGTGTGACTCAGTGTGTGACAAGTGTGACTCGAAGTGTGTGACTCAAAGTGTGTGACCAAAGTGTGTGACCAAAGTGTGTGACCAAAGTGTGTGACCAAAGTGTGTGACCAAAGTGTGTGACTCAAAGTGTGACTCAAAGTGTGTGACCAAAGTGTGTGACTCAAAGTGTGTGACCAAAGTGTGTGTCGAAGTGTGTGTCGAAGTGTGTGACTCAAAGTGTGTGACTCAAAGTGTGTGACCAAAGTGTGTGACTCAAAGTGTGTGGAAGTGTGTGACCAGTGTGTCTCAAAGTGTGTGACTCAAAGTGTGTGACCAAAGTGTGTGTGGAAGTGTGTGGAAGTGTGTGACCAGTGTGTTTCAAAGTGTGTGACTCAAAGTGTGTGACCAGTGTGTGTCTCAAAGTGTGAGACACACTGGTCACACTCTTTGGTCACACACTTTGAGTCAAAGTGTGTGACTCAAAGTGTGTGACCAAAGTGTGTGTCGAAGTGTGTGACTCAAAGTGTGTGGAAGTGTGTGACCAGTGTGTCTCAAAGTGTGTGACTCAAAGTGTGTGACCAAAGTGTGTGTCGAAGTGTGTGACAAGTGTGACTCTAAGTGTGTGACTCAAAGTGTGTGTCAAAGTGTGCGACCAGTGTGTGTCAAAGTGTGTGACCAGTGTGACCAGTGTGACTCAAAGTGTGTGACCAGTGTGTGTCTCAAAGTGTGACTCAAAGTGTGTGACCAAAGAGTGTGACCAGTGTGTGTCAAAGTGTGTGACCAGTGTGACTCAAAGTGTGTGACCAAAGTGTGTGACCAAAGTGTGTGACTCAAAGTGTGTGACCAGTGTGACTCAAAGTGTGTGACTCAAAGTGTGTGACTCAAAGTGTGTGACTCAAAGTGTGTGACCAAAGTGTGTGACCAAAGTGTGTCAAAGTGTGTGACTCAAAGTGTGTGACTCAAAGTGTGTGACCAAAGTGTGTGTCGAAGTGTGTGACCAGTGTGACTCAGTGTGTGACAAGTGTGACTCGAAGTGTGTGACTCAAAGTGTGTGACTCAAAGTGTGTGACTCAAAGTGTGTGACTCAAAGTGTGTGACTCAAAGTGTGTGACCAAAGAGTGTGACCAGTGTGTGACCAGTGTGTGTCTCAAAGTGTGACTCAAAGTGTGTGACCAGTGTGTGTCAAAGTGTGTGACCAAAGAGTGTGACCAGTGTGTGTCAAAGTGTGTGACCAAAGAGTGTGACCAGTGTGTGTCAAAGTGTGTGACTCAAAGTGTGTGACCAGTGTGTGTCAAAGTGTGTGACTCAAAGTGTGTGACCAGTGTGTGTGTCGAAGTGTGTGACTAGTGTGATTCAAAGTGTGTGACCAGTGTGTGTCAAAGTGTGTGACTCAAAGTGTGTGACCAGTGTGTCTCAAAGTGTGTGACCAGTGTGTGTCAAAGAGTGTGACCAGTGTGTGTCTCAAAGTGTGTGACTCAAAGAGTGTGACCAGTGTGTGTCAAAGTGTGTGACCAGTGTGTGTCTAGTATATAAAGTATTGATTTCAGCTCTGGATTTGTCGATTCTCGACTGAACTGAAGGTAAAAGGAGCTGTTCACTTCACTTCATGACATCACAAAGTGGAACAGGGAGTTTGGAGATGTAAACAATAATAATAAACAATTACTCAAATATATGAGAATGAAACACAACACAACTGCTGTTTCTTTCTATCTATCTTCCTTTCTGTCTTTCTTTTGGTCTTTTTCTTTCTGTCTTCCTTAATTCTTTTCTTTATCTTTCTTTGTGTTTCTGTCTGTCTGTCTGTCTTTCTTTCTGTTTTTCTTTCTTTCTGTGTTTCTTCTTTTCTTTCTGGTTTTCTTTATTTCTGTCTTTCTTTCTGTTTTTCTTTCTTTCTGTCTTTCTTTCTTTGTGTTTCTGTCTTTATTTATTTTTCAGGGACCATGTTCCTGAATCTCACAAAGTAAAAGTTCATATCAGATTTATCTCTTGTTTTGTTCATATTTGTCCCTGTGCAGTGAACAAACATAAAACACACATTTCATTAAAGTTACATTTTGGCCCTAAATAAATAAATAAATAAATAAATAAATAAATAAACCTGCTCAGTCTGTGTTTTGTCAGTATTCCTCATATTCCTCATATTCCTCATTTACACCTGGGGGAGGATTGTCTAAAGTATCAAAAATCTGATGCTAATTGATGCCAAAATAGTATCGAAAATAGATACTCATTTTACCAGGAATCGATTCTACAAAGAGTCACATCAAACGGACAGAAATGAACCTTTAATGAATCTGTTTAGAACGATACTGAGCATCAGAGCGAGTTTAAGACACAAAGACTAGACCAGGACTAGACCAGGACTAGACCTGGACTAGACCAGGACTAAACCAAGACTAAACCAGGACTAGACCAGGACTAGACCAGGACTAAACCAGGACTAAACAAAGGCTGAACCAGGACTAAACCAGGACTAAACCAAGACTAAACCAAGACTAAACAAAGGCTGAACCAGGACTCAAATCAGGACTAAACCGGGGCTAAACCAAGACTAAACCAAGACTAAACAAAGGCTGAACCAGGACTAAACCGGGGCTAAAACAGGACCACGGACCCTGATGAACCCACTGCACCACTGAGGGACACACAGATATAAGACTGCACTGTTACATAAGAAAATACTTTTATTTAATGTTTAAAATCACATCCTGTCGTGTTTTTATTTTCATCGTGGTTTTTGTAAATGGTCACTTTTTTATTTAGCGCTTTTCCACTTTCAAGGCTCAAAAACACTTCACATCATCAAACCTCTCACACATTCATTAGATCTGAGCGAGATTCAAACCAGCAACCTTCAGATCAGCGGGCAAACGCTCTACCAACTGAGCCACAGTCACTCTACAGATTCAGCACCAGGTCTGTTCCTCGGTGTTGAAATCCTGGTATAATCTGTTTTTATTTGATCCTGTTTTTTGTTCGTTTGGTTCAGTCCTGGTCAAAATTCTCTCGCTCTGGTTCATTACAGGTTTTATGAAAATCAAATATTTTCCGAGGAGGTATTTGGCGTGGAAAAACTGCGAGACTCGTCGGGTTCGGAACAGACAGGAGCACATCTTTGCAAATATCTGTACAAACTGTATCTGTTCATAAAGACGGTTTGAAGGTAAAAGGGCAACGTGTTTTTTTTATTCGGGAAAAGCGGAGGCGGATTTGACATTACAACTCCGACGAGTACATATAATTTGTCCGTGGCGTTCGACGGAAAGGAACTTGACACATTAGCCTCCGCGACAACCGACAACCGTATTTATCTTTCCATTACTGTCAATCACAAAGTTACAAACAGAGAAAAGTTCCACGTCCGCGCGTAAACCGGATAACATATGGTCGGAGTGACGGTGGGAATTATCCATGTCATCTTGTTTGGACATATTTAATTTGGGTCTCGGGGTCCCGGTGGGTGCAGTTGAAAGTGGGTGATTTGGGTGATGGAGGGGAGATCCAGATGGCGGCGCAGCGCTGAGATCAATGGGGCTTGATGTATTTTTCCGACTTGAGCGAGCAGACAGATGTGATTTAACACAGTAATTGGGTTCACTTCCAGTTTGTGAGTTTGTGTCAACACATAATCACACCTTCTGAGGCGAGCGCGGGCCGGAACGTAAAAAAACATTAATTATTGACACGGTTTAAATTCATTATTCAGAGCGGGAGTATTTCACTGTGAATCGCTTGTTTTAATGTGGTGTTTGAGAAAAGGAAATACGGAGCGGCGGAACATTACCACACCGCAGTGAAATAGAATATGATTGTTTGTTTATTTCACCGCTTCGGGTTCTTTAACGGACAAAATGTGAACTTATAAACTCCAATTTACTCAATAACGTGTCTGCGTTTGACCCATTCGTCAGCGTCAAAGCGGCGGACGACCTTTACCTGATCAGTTTACGTAAAAATAACATTAAAAGTGCCGCACAAATAGAAGGAAGTGGAAATTATTGATAAAATAGTGAATCCTGGTTTGAAGATCGTATCATTTATACTCAAATAAACATCTTTTTCTGTCATAACGCGTGTTTTTCTGGCGTGATTTTTGTTTTCGCTCAAATTAAATCACTTCCTTTGACTCTAAACATCCAGACTTTGTGATCTTTCCGTGTAAAAACCGGTCTGAGGTCCGCCCACATGTGCTGGAGTAGAACAAGCGGCGTTCATTTAGCCTATGTCACTCAACACGCTCCAATCTTTGTGCGCCGCCGTTGGTGCAATCTGGATCATGACAGGCGCATAAAGGCCCGTTTAAATGTGGCTCGAGCGAATAAAGAAAGGCCGGGCATTGTCCAGATGTGGCCCGAGCGCCGAGCTGGACCGCGGTCAATAGATGCTTCAGATAGAGGCGTCAACCTTTGCACCGAGCTGAAGCGACGTCAATAACATCAACAGCATCAACAGCATCAACAGCATCAACAGCGTCTGATTAAATGTTCTTCTCTGTCGGAAAAGTATTTACGAAAGGACACAGGGAAACACGGGGCAGGGTTCAAGCACTTTTTTATTTTTATGGCTTCGGTTTCTTGTCAAAACTGAAAAGCAGGTGGAAAAAAAACAAAAAAAAAACCCTTACCAGACCCTGTGCCCGACAAAAAAAAAAAAAAAGTAACAGAGGAAAATGAACACGGTGAGGCACAAAACGAAAAAAAACAACACATAAACTTTATTTACGCAAAATAAATGAGGAAAACAGGACGTCCGGACTCAACAGGACAAACAAAAAGCGAAGAAAAAGCGATACAGACCCAGCGTGGAGGCGCCAGCAGGGGGCAGCGGCGAGTACGTGTGCGCTCTGGGGCGAGGGAGCAGAGACCGGCGGGAATGTTATTTTGATGTTTTAGTACATCAACTAACAAATAATTAACATAAACTAACAAAAATATGCAGGAAAAAAGTAGGAATAACTTATGATTGAAACAAACAAAAATAAACAAATAAAAAATAGAAAATTGAGGAACATGGGGGGGAAAATGTGCCCGAACCTAAACGGTGTCGTCATGTCGTTTAGAAACATTGAGAAGTGTTGAATTTGATGTATGTACTTTATATAAACCAAACTTATTTTTATTTAACATCTGCGTTTCCAGGGACGACACATGAAAATTATAATTTATTTTATAACCTGGCACCAAATGTCTTTCCTGTTTTGTTTTTTTTAAGATCAATCTAAAGTCGTGCACTGTCTCTGTCCAAATAAAAACAGATCGTATCGTTATCATTTTTTTAAAGAACTACAGCTGTTACTTTGCCTCGACTGTTCCAGAGTGTGGCATTAAATATTTATTCAGTTACAGGTGTTTTACTGCTGAACAAAACACCTTAAAAAACCTGCATTTTACTGTGAAAGGGCTCGCCTCTGCACAGATCTGACCTTAACATAATATTAATACTGTATTGTGTAATATTCTGGGCAAAGTAATAACATTTCCATGGAAACAAGCGACTGGCAGATCCTCCAACTGGAAAGCGACATAGTGCAACTTTAAATCTACGTAAAAACTCTGACTTTTAACTTGATTTTATGATTCAGGACGTTTGATTTGACGTACGAGACGAGAGAAACGAGACAAAGTGAGTCAGAGCGAGTGATGGTTTCCTTGTTTATCTGGTGTTAAAAGTCACACCGTCGTAAAATTCTGATGTTCGTTTAACGTCGTGACACAAACGTGCGAAACTGTGACATCTGTGGTTCAGCGAAAGTAAAAAAATGTGACAGGACAGCGTCTCCTGCGTCTCCTGCGTCTCCAAACGATGCGCCGCTCTGATATTTTACCCGTACTTTTAAAAGCAAAGACCACAATAAAAGTATAATTCAATCTGAGATAAAATGGCATCGGTATGGAGCAGCTTTCCAGGTTTAAATTGTTGGCATTTCGGTTTAATCCATTGAAAATAATGACTCCAGACCAGCTGTACAAAGGAAATCCCAACTCCAAATGCCAACCATACATCATTGTCACAACACTAAAGAACAACGCGGGAAAAAACTCCATCGCCGTGGTGATCGTGGGCAGTTTGTGCATAGTAATGTTTTGTGTTTTAGTGAAAGAAGCTGCGTTTGGGAGGGCATCACGTGCAAAGAAAACGCATAAATCTGTTACAAATGATGCTGGAATTCTGCTGTTTTTCAGATGTTTTCGTGTCGTCGAATGATGCAACTGTTTCTAAGTATTAATTAACTGCGTTTTCCACATCACGGGCGGGTTACGCGTTGGCCGTGTGTAGTGCTCTTGGCTCAGGTACATATCTTCATAAATGCTGGCAACAGTGGTCAAGTGCTGCAGCAGATGGCGTGGCCCGTACACAGCGCCCTTTGGCCAGGTACGGGCTAATGAATTCTGGGGGGACCTCCTCACTGCCTGGCACCGGCCCCTCTCTGGGCTCCGCTCCACTGTCCCACTGATGCCATGACATACTTTCCCTGTTTTCCACAAACTTATGTTAGACTTTGGGGAGTTTACTGCCTAAAAAAGTTCTGCATATAAAGTATCTGGCAGATTTTTGGACGTGCGGGACTGAATACTGGAATTAGAATGTATTTTGTGCTACGTGCCGTTACTCTTAGCGATACTTTAACGCCGAGTTGCGTTAATTTACAGTCTAAAAACGTGGCGTACGCACAAACGGCTTTATTTTTGTTGTTGTGCGTTCGTTTACGTCGAGTTACAGACAGAGAATCGCACACGCGCTCACCTCAAGGGCTGCGTTCTCTTTGTTTTTCACTAACACTGTGCAGTTCAAAGCCACAGTTACATGAAGTACTTCCATGTATTCTGTTTAATTAGTATTCGGAATGTGTATTTTCAGTTCAGTTTTGTTTTTTTTAAAGCACAAAATCACCACAGTGCACAAAACTCTTAAGTCTGAACACTGATGATCACTGATTTAACCAACGCGAAGTTAGAAAAGCAACAGTGAAGCAGACGTTTGGTCAATAACAGACGAGGAAATTAAGAGAAAACAGCGCCCCCTGTCTTTAGACCCTCTTTCTCGACTAAAAACTAAATTAATTTACTTTCCAGCCGCTCTCATTCATTCATTCTCACTCTGCGGATGTTTTTCCTGAGTTCGTAGGTGACTCTTGCTGTTTTTTTCCCACTATAGGCCCAAATAACGAAGCTTTGACATTGTGCAACAAATTATGATTCATTCTTGGCGAGATCGTGTCCCAGGAAGTTATATAAGAACATTAAGTAGAGTCACTTTTATATAATTTTATGTTCTTCTCCCGTTGTGACTAAACCCAAAGACAAAAGCTCTGCGCTGTTGACAAAATGAAACGTTTCTGCGCCGCTGTTTTGTGTCGATTCTTTTAAATAAACAGATTGTGCATCGTTCCACGTTTCTGTCGACGTCTGTTTAATAATACTGATTTGAAATGAGACTTATAATTACTCAGTTGTGTCTTCTGTGTTATTTCTTTGTGTTTCGTTGACAGTTTTAGTGACAGAAACCGTGACGACTGTTGTGTAAAGGTCCATTCTTCTCCCGCAGATTTAATTGACCAAACTGGAAGCAGAAGCTGACGTCATTTGTGTGTGATTTGTACATGTTGTTTTGAATTAAACTGCACAAAAACAAAAGAAATGACACAATACGGCGCAACGTTCTGCAAAATGGTGCTGCCCGAGTCTGCACTGGAGCTGCACTATGGGACTTTTTCAGGTTCAGGGTCCATCACCTGCTTGTTTCCGTGGAGATTTGTGCTGTGGAACATTTCAGTCAGCGCAAAAACATCAACAAAAGGCCTGTAGTTCATGAAGGAAACTCCTAGGTTATGTTAAGAAGACAAAAACTCTCAAAACTATTATGTATTTCTGTGTAGCCTGACCCAAACTCGCAAACTATTTATGCAGAAAAAAGGAACAGTGCTGGGTCACGTTCAAAAAATAACCCGCAATACACAAAATCCATGAAGTATCAGCTTTATTTTTTACATTATTCTCTATGTTTTTGTCTGTCAAACCCCTCACCACACACTTTATACACTTTTCTCACACAGGCGTTAACATTTTCTCACATTTCTCTCTCGTTTAAACTCTCTCAAAGTTCAAACCTTCGTAGGCGTCTTTGTCGGTGCAGAACGTTTCATCGACATTGTGGGTTTTGTCGGGGAGAAAACAAATCGCAAACGTACAGCACTTCAGAGTCACACTGAGATCCAACGTTTATGTAAATTTGTCTGAACACATTCTGTACTGGACAGGAGACACGGCACGGAGGAGACTGATGGACAATGGTCTACAGTCCAACAGCCAATCAGGACGCACGACACAATGGTCTACAGTCCAACAGCCAATCAGGACGCACGACACAATGGTCTACAGTCCAACAGCCAATCAGGACGCACGACACAATGCACGTTTAAAAAAAGCACGCAAAACTCCACCCAAAAAAAATAAAAATCTGCGAAACAGTGAGGCCGTAAAAGGTGAAACTGGACTAGGAAACTGTGTATTTATATAAGGACAGATTAAACGTGTGAATAATGAGTTTATTCTGTTCCGTTTGCACATAAATAGCAGCTAGCTCACTCGCTAACGTCTCCTTTCTGCTGTTGTCTCATATAAATCTTTATAATATAACATTTAGTACCAGGTCACATGATTGGACGAGGCTATGGAGACGGGAAAGAGGGTTTTGGTTGTTTTGCTTCAGAAAAATGAAATATACTTTAAGGAAAATCACAATCGCAATTTAATAATCTGGTAGTGAACACCTGCTCCTGTTTGTAATGTTTTATTTGGACTTTTACACTTAGTAGTTTGTTTGTTTTTTGTTTGTATTGTATTTTAAACAGTGCACCCATAAAAAAGTGAGTCTAAACGCTCTAACTGTGTCGAAATTAAGACCAAGACACGATTAAATTAAATGAGTACAGCCCTAACTTTCCACGTTTAATGCGTCTTTAACATCTCCAGAGTCTCATTATCGATCACACAAACTTAGTCGATTGTTTTGTCTTTTCACTTTGAGATTTCACATGTCGCGACTCGTCTGTGTGTCGCCCTTTTTTGACACAAATCGCCTCGTCTCCGCCGCCTCCGATACAGAAATAAAACCAAATCAACACATGAGCGACTTGTTGTTCCACATCTCTCTGATTATTTAAGCGCGGGACACTGTACAGTCGTTATAAAATATACTCTAATCTTATTTTTACTGTATGTCCTGACCTAAATTCGACGTACTCCTTGTTGTAAATTGCTTTGCTTCCTTTAATTAACTGAAAAACGCAGCTGTACTATGAAACATCTCTCTGTAGGATTAGCATTGGACACTTTTAAGTTGCGGGCCACTGGGGCATATAGCTTCCACCGACTTTCATCATGGAGGAGGCTAACAAACCGTACGCTCCTCTGCCGGCTTTAATGAACGCTACGCCACGCACTGGATACGAGTGCGCCGCGCCTAACAGCTGCCCGTTAGCTACAAGTGTCGTGCGTTTCTCCATAAGGAAGCTCCTACATGTGAAGAAATCCACGCTGTTTTAACATCAAGGGACGCGGCGCCACGGGGAATTGAGGCCAAAAGCGCAGTAGCAACAGTCGTATATATATGATGTTCGCTTGGCTTTAATCTCAGCGTGATCACACCTTTAGGTAACGGCTCGCACGCCACTGTACACTGCTCATTTATGTAATATCAGTTTAATATGTGCTATTGGTTAAACACATCTTTCACGTGAATGCAAATGTGGAGCGGGCCTTTCGTTAATAAGGTTTGTTGCTGCGTTGGTTGATTGTTTGTTCGTTCGTTAACATTCCGCGGGGCCGCTGTGTCGTGTGGCTCCCGTCAGCGCTTTCCCCTCGTTACGACGCCACACTTCAGTCCCTGCGTCTTTAACGATGGTCAAGGGCGCCTGGATAATCATGTACGGCTCTGTGCTTTTGTTTGGATGGACGTTGAGTGAAGTGGCGACTGTGGACGACGTGGACTTTTAAAGCAAAGGGGGTTTATGTTACGAGTGTTTTACAGAAAAAAAAACAGTAAAATCACAATATGATAAGTCAAAACATGAATAATCAGAATGAAATTTGCATTAAAGAAAAAAGTGCAGAATAAACCCCTTTAAGTCACAGATAAACAGAACAGAGTCTGGATTTAAACTTTGTCAAAGTCGAGGCCTGAGTCACATCTACAGAGAGAGAGAGAGAGAGAGAGAGAGAGAGAGAGAGACACAGAGAGACACAGAGAGAGAGAGAGAGAGAGAGACACAGAGAGACACAGAGAGACACAGACAGAGACAGACAGAGACAGAGACACAGACAGAGACACAGACAGAGACACAGACAGAGACAGAGAGACAGAGACACAGAGACAGAGACACAGAGAGACACAGAGAGACACAGAGAGACACAGAGAGACACACAGAGACACACAGAGACACACAGAGACACACAGAGACACACAGAGACACACAGAGACACACAGAGACACACAGAGACACACAGAGACACACAGAGACACACAGAGACACACAGAGAGAGACAGAGAGAGGTTTAAACTGAACAAAACTCAAACACTGATTCAACTGGTTCAGTCCCAGTTTAGTCCTGGTTTAGTCCTGGTTTAGTCCTGGTTTAGTCCCGGTTTAGTCCTGGTTTAGTCCCGGTTCAGTCCCGGTTTAGTCCCGGTTTAGTCCCAGTTTAGTCCTGGTTCAGTCCTGGTTTAGTCCCAGTTTAGTCCCGGTTCAGTCCTGGTTTAGCCCTGGTTTTAGTTCCGGTTTAGGCCCGGTTTATTCCCGGTTCAGTCCCGGTTTAATACCAGTTTAGTCCCGGTTTAGTCCTAGTTTAGTCGTGGTTTAGTCCTGGTTTAATCCTGGTTCAGTCCTGGTTTAATCCCGGTTCAGTCCTGGTTTAGTCCTAGTTTAGTCCTGGTTTAATCCTGGTTCAGTCCTGGTTTAATCCCGGTTCAGTCCTGGTTTAGTCCCGGTTTAGCCCCGGTTTAGTCCCGGTTTAGCCCCGGTTTAGTCCCGGTTTAGCCCCGGTTTAGTCCTGGTTTAGTCCTCCTCATGTGAGATGTTCATGTGGCTCATGTGGGAGATGTTCTTTGTTGCTGGTCCATGGAGAGACTTGTGCAGGACACATGTGTGAAGTACTTCCTGGTTCTAGTCCTGACCCGAGCAGCAGTGTTCTGGATGTTCTAGATGTTCTGGATGTTCTGGATGTTCTGGATGTTTTGTTCTGTCTCTCGTTTGGAGAGTCCAGTGATCAGGACGTTACAGTCGTCTAATCTACTGGACACAAACGCAGGATAAGTCTCTGGTTTGGACAGTTTACCTTTGTTTTTTCACGTGTTTTTCGATGTAAAAAGCTGCAGATGTCACTGATTTGACGTGTCTGTTAAAGTTCAAGTCTGAGTCCATTATTACTTTTCTATTTCTATCCTTGTCCGTTGTTCTGAAGTAGTTAACACAATGCGGAACTCACGTTTTTGTTTGTTTTTTTTTGTTGGTATTGCTTTTATTCCAGATACATAGTCCATACTTACTTTGTGCAGTTTCCGTCTTCTATTTTCCGTCCATTTTTCTTTGTAACTGCTCACACTCTCTCGCCTTCTACGATCCTCTTTGCACTGCGTTACATTTGAGAGTGAAGTTTTCTGAAAAATAGGCCAGATGTTTTCTTGTTTTTTTCAGATTGCGTAACCACGAACACCTCAGCTCCGTAGTAAATATTGTATCATGAATGTGTCGAGTGCGGATCCACGGATGTGAGATCAGGACCGGACTAAATCATAGATGGAGCTGCTTTGGCCGACCTCGTGTCCCGTGCCGCCGTTCTCCCGCCACCGACATCGTTCTAATGTAGTGAGCCAGACTGTGGATTATAATTTCAAATAAATCTTGAGATGGTTTCGGTGTAGACGGTGCACACCTGACCGGACGACAGACGCGCTGAGCTCAACCGTTTTAACCCTGTGTGTTCCTCCCAGTCGAGTCACGTTGAAGTTCCTCTGGGCTCAATTTGACCCCAGTTTGTTTCTCTTATAACTCAGCCATAAAATAACATACTTTTTTTATATATATATAATTTGGAGTCTTATTTTCAGTCAAACTTCAGACTAATGTGCTGATACCAAATGTATTTACTTATTTATTTATTAGTAGGCCATATTTTAGTAAAGATTGTGCCTTTTTGAACCTCTAAATCTCCTGCAGCTCTGATTTTCCATCACTGTCCTGTGTTTGTCGAGTGCAGAGGTCGAAATTAAGTCGATCTGAGTTTTAAGAGAAACAAACTGGGGTCAAATTGAACTTTAACGTAACTTGTTTTCCAGACAGTTCTTATTATATAATCAAATGGCCCAATTTTCAACCAATTTGATGAAGAAACGACCGAGTTCTGTGTGAGTGACTTATTTTTTGGGGTCATAAATTACCCCAGGACAAGGGTTAAAACACCGTCTGACTCCGGGTTCACTTTTATTTTACATTTCTATCATGATCCGCACTGTCCGCTCCTGGTTTTCCTCCTGTCCTGCTCTTTCCCTCCCTCACCTGCCGGATCTGGGCTGAGTCCTGGCTCCTCCTGCGCTCACCTGCAGCCCATCAGCGCAATCACCACCACCTGCTGCGTATAAGAGGAGCCAGGACTAGACACTCGGTGCGTGATCGTCGTCGTTCCTTCGTTCTGTCATTCCTGTCGTTGTCTGCGTTTCTACCTTCTGTTTGGTGCCGGATCCTGCGTGTGTCTCCTGTCCTGTCTTGGTCTCCGGCTTGTTTCCCGTCCCGCCCTGGCTCCCGCTCGCTGGATTACTCCTGCTCGGTCCTTCCTGTTCCCGCGCCTTGTCCTGTCGTGCTCCGGCCCTGGATGTCTCCTGCCCGCTCTGGACTACGCCCGTCTGTCCCTGTTTGTGATTTACGAACTTTTGATTATTAACTCTGCACTATTGTAAATAAACACCGTAAATCTGCCCCGAGTCTGCGCTCTTTGGTCCGTTACACCCACCGTTACGACAGTTTCAGCCCCTTTGACCTTCCTCAAGTTAAAAAATAAATCACGAGGGAAGTATTTGTAAAAGCCACATGCATTCACCGTGAGTTTATCCCGCCGTTTGTGCCGTGGCGTTAAGATCTCTGCAAAGGGAGGAAAAAGAAGAAATAGAAAGGAAATAGTTTTGTTCTTCGTCTGTGGGATGGACTCGGACATATTTACAGCAGCTTTTATATCGAAAAAAAAAACCCAACAACACATTGTCACTTGTAAAGTCACGCAGCAGTAACACGGTGATACATTTGGCGAAGCCTCGTGGACCAGATGCTGATGAAAATCTGGGAACGTGACCAAGTTCTTTCACTTCGTCTGGGACCTGCTCTGCTCTGCACAAACCCGTTGTCTTTGATTAATTTGTGTCAGAACTTGTTATCTGCTTTTCTTTTATGTGTTTGAACCGAGCTTTTCGTAGCTCCAGAGTTCGTCACGTTTGATAAAAGTGCACGACGTCACGAGGGGAGGAGCCAAAACCTGCTCCAGGATTTTACTTTTGCTTTTCTTTGTTTTTTTTCTGGCTGTTGTAAAATCAGGAGGCGGTGGAGGTGGTGGTGGAGGGGGTGGAGGGGGTGGAGGTGTTGCCTGTTTTTCTCCAGAGATAAGTTTAATGCCACACTGTAGAACACATGTGTCAAACTCAAGGCCCGTGGGCCAAATTCGGCCCACCACGTCATTTTATGTGGCCCGCGACAAAGTAAATTAAAACGTACGACTGTCTTAAAATGTCAGTTTATCAGGAGATACACAGTTAAACAGCCATTTTTTCATGTCTATGCAAATTCATATGCAATATTTGTAACTTGAATAAGTAATAAATATAGAAACGGTTAGTTAACAAGATTAAAACGTCGTGACATTTATCTTACAGTCACATCTGGCCCTTTGAGAGTGACTGTTTTGTTGATGTGGCCCTCGGTGAAAATGAGTTTGACGCCGCTGCTGTAGAACATTCCAGACAAAGCGCTAACAGCTCCATGGTCCATTTTTAAAACAAACACAGAGACAATACAAACAGATGCACAGTGTCTCCCCCTGTGGCACTGAAGTGTACTGCACCCGCAAAGAGCACCCGCAAAGAGCACCCGCAAAGAGCACCCGCAAAGAGCACCCGCAAAGAGCACCCGCAAAGAGCACCCGCAAAGAGCACCCGCAAAGAGCACCCTCAAAGCGTCATCCCCTCCAGCCTTTGTCTGTTTGTGCTCAGTCCAGAGGTGGGTCGTGTGCAGTGACGTCAGTGTGTGGTTGTTTTTTAGCTTTGGCTGTAGTGATGAGTCATTGTGTAAGTTTAGACAAAGGCAGGAGACAACACAATATACACACACACAACATACACACACGTACACAACATACACACATATACACATACATACACAACACAACATACACACATATACACATACATACACAACATACACACACACAACATACACACACGTACACAACATACACACATATACACATACATACACACCCCTACACAACATACACACACATACACAACATACACACACATACACAACATACACACACACACACCATACACACACACCGTACACACATACATACACAACATACACACACCTACATGCACAACATACACACACCTACATACACAACATACACACACCTACATACACAACATACACACACATGCACAACATACACACACATGCACAACATACACACACGTACACTACATACATACACATACACAACATACACACACACGCACACACATACACACCCCTACATACACAAACACACACACCCCTACATACACAACATACACACACATGCACAACATACACACACATACACACCCCCACATACACAACATACACACACATGCACAACATACACACCCCTACATACACAACATACACACACATGCACAACATACACACCCCTACATACACATACACACCCCTACATACACAACATACACACACAAACATACACACCTCTACATACACAACATACACACACATGCACAACATACACACACATACACAACATACACACACATGCACAACATACTGTAACCCACGTGACTTAGACTTCAGTATCACCTGGGCCCGCCCCTTCAGTATCACCTGGGCCCGCCCCTTCAGTATCACCTGGCCCCGCCTCTTCAGTATCACCTGGGCCCGCCCCTTCACTTCCTGTTTGCTGCTCCCTGTGCTGCTGTTGCTGCTGTTGCTGCTGTTTGTTTCTGGAGTTCTCGTCCTAACTTTTCCGTGGCTCATTCTTCCTCCACTTTCCGTCCATCTGATCTTCCGCTCATCGGTGAGTCATGATCTCACGTTAAGTTTCCGTTGTTTTAGTTAAACAGTTAAACACACGCCACTTTACCGCTATCTTGCGTTTGAGTATTCAAAACTCCCTGGAGGCCGCAGCTAATTCGGCTAATGCTAGCGCATTATTAGCACGACCTATTAGCGCGTTTATTGATTAAATACAGACATTATTTGATTTATTATTTCTGCCGAATTAAAGGCCAAACCTGTAGCATTTAAAGAACACTTTCATTTATGTTATGTGGGCCCGTTTTAGTGTCCGGTTTTGTTATTTTGTGTAACTCTTTTGGCGGCCATGATAGTTTTGTACTGTGATGTATTATGAATGAATGTAGCTACATATTTTGATTTTTTATTTTGCGCAGATGATTCTAAGTGAATTTGATTTGAAAATATTTGAAAAGCTTTTAAAGCTATAGATGAACTGTAAGCTTTACAGCTCATTTTGATTTAAAGGTGCACTTTGACCTGTTATTGAGCTCAGTGTTTTTAATATAACAGTCTAGGAACTTAATTTCTAAATTTATTGAACATTTAAATTTATGCCATTTCAAAATAATTGCTCATTTATATTTATTATTTTTTTCCTTTTTAAGATGGTAACGTTAAGGATTACTATGGTCTTTAGTACTGTGGTTATAGTACTGTGCCCTGTAGTACTTAAGCCCTGTAGTACTTAAGCCCTGTAGTACTCTGGCCCTGTAGTACTCTGACCCTGTAGTACTCTGGCCCTGTAGTACTGTGCCCTGTAGTACTCTGGCCCTGTAGTACTCTGGCCCTGTAGTACTTTAGCCCTGTAGTACTTCTGCCCTGTAGTACTTTAGCCCTGTAGTACTGTGCCCTGTAGTACTCTGGCCCTGTAGTACTTTAGCCCTGTAGTACTTTAGCCCTGTAGTACTGTGCCCTGTAGTACTTTAGCCCTGTAGTACTTTAGCCCTGTAGTACTTTAGCCCTGTAGTACTTTAGCCCTGTAGTACTTTAGCCCTGTAGTACTCTGCCCTGTAGTACTTTAGCCCTGTAGTACTTTAGCCCTGTAGTACTTTAGCCCTGTAGTACTTTAGCCCTGTAGTACTTTAGCCCTGTAGTACTCTGCCCTGTAGTACTCTGCCCTGTAGTACTTTAGCCCTGTAGTACTTTAGCCCTGTAGTACTTTAGCCCTGTAGTACTCTGCCCTGTAGTACTTTAGCCCTGTAGTATTTTAGCCCTGTAGTACTTTAGCCCTGTAGTACTTTAGCCCTGTAGTACTCTGCCCTGTAGTACTTTAGCCCTGTAGTACTTTAGCCCTGTAGTACTTTAGCCCTGTAGTACTTTAGCCCTGTAGTACTTTAGCCCTGTAGTACTTTAGCCCTGTAGTACTCTGCCCTGTAGTACTTTAGCCCTGTAGTACTTTAACCCCGTAGTACTTTAACCCCGTAGTACTTTAGCCCTGTAGTACTTTAGCCCTGTAGTACTTTAGCCCTGTAGTACTTTAGCCCTGTAGTACTTTAGCCCTGTAGTACTTTAGCCCTGTAGTACTCTGGCCCTGTAGTACTTTAGCCCTGTAGTACTTTAGCCCTGTAGTACTTTAGCCCTGTAGTACTTTAGCCCTGTAGTACTTTAGCCCTGTAGTACTTTAGCCCTGTAGTACTTTAGCCCTGTAGTACTGTACCCTATAGTACTTTAGCCCTGTAGTACTTTAACCCTGTAGTACTTTAGCCCTGTAGTACTTTAGCCCTGTAGTACTTTAACCCTGTAGTACTTTAACCCTGTAGTACTTTAGCCCTGTAGTACTTTAGCCCTGTAGTACTTTAGCCCTGTAGTACTCTGGTCCTGTAGTACTTTAGCCCTGTAGTACTTTAGCCCTGTAGTACTTTAGCCCTGTAGTACTTTAGCCCTGTAGTACTTTAGCCCTGTAGTACTCTGCCCTGTAGTACTTTAGCCCTGTAGTACTTTAACCCCGTAGTACTTTAACCCCGTAGTACTTTAGCCCTGTAGTACTTTAGCCCTGTAGTACTTTAGCCCTGTAGTACTTTAGCCCTGTAGTACTTTAGCCCTGTAGTACTTTAGCCCTGTAGTACTCTGGCCCTGTAGTACTTTAGCCCTGTAGTACTTTAGCCCTGTAGTACTTTAGCCCTGTAGTACTTTAGCCCTGTAGTACTTTAGCCCTGTAGTACTTTAGCCCTGTAGTACTGTACCCTATAGTACTTTAGCCCTGTAGTACTTTAACCCTGTAGTACTTTAGCCCTGTAGTACTTTAGCCCTGTAGTACTTTAGCCCTGTAGTACTTTAACCCTGTAGTACTTTAGCCCTGTAGTACTTTAGCCCTGTAGTACTTTAGCCCTGTAGTACTCTGGTCCTGTAGTACTTTAGCCCTGTAGTACTCTGGTCCTGTAGTACTTTAACCCTGTAGTACTTTAGCCCTGTAGTACTGTGCCCTGTAGTACTTTAGCCCTGTAGTACTTTAACCCTGTAGTACTTTAGCCCTGTAGTACTTTAGCCCTGTAGTACTTTAGCCCTGTAGTACTCTGGTCCTGTAGTACTTTAGCCCTGTAGTACTGTGCCCTGTAGTACTTTAGCCCTGTAGTACTCTGGTCCTGTAGTACTTTAGCCCTGTAGTACTTTAGCCCTGTAGTACTTTAGCCCTGTAGTACTTTAGCCCTGTAGTACTTTAGCCCTGTAGTACTCTGGTCCTGTAGTACTTTAGCCCTGTAGTACTTTAGCCCTGTAGTACTCTGGTCCTGTAGTACTTTAGCCCTGTAGTACTTTAGCCCTGTAGTACTTTAGCCCTGTAGTACTCTGGTCCTGTAGTACTTTAGCCCTGTAGTACTCTGGTCCTGTAGTACTTTAGCCCTGTAGTACTCTGGTCCTGTAGTACTTTAGCCCTGTAGTACTTTAACCCTGTAGTACTTTAGCCCTGTAGTACTGTGCCCTGTAGTACTTTAGCCCTGTAGTACTTTAGCCCTGTAGTACTGCGATATTCCGTTGTACTTCTCACCTTCAGTTTGTTGCTTGAGTGCAGGTCTAAATTGAAAACGCCTCAGTTGTTTAACGCCGTGTGAAAATAACACGTTATCCATCACGATGATTAGAAACTTCTTCAATATTGTACCGTTATAATTTTACATCATGGGCCGGAGAAATGAGGTGAGACGTAATCAAAACAAACGAGCAAAATACTGCGTACATTTTATATTTAGTATAATAGTACAACAACAACGAGGGATTTAGAAAAAACTGTATTTGTAACGTGTATTTTACTACTTTAATAAATACTATAAGGTACAATTATCCTGCGCTCAGGTCTGTTTGTTTATGGAAGATACACAGATGATTATTAATTATTGAAGTACGACTTTTACAATTAACACGGAGTAAAAGTTAAATCAGATGTAATAAAAATAACAACAAGATTCTCCTGTGAATCAGCCTCTGTCCATATAAAGGAGAATTAAAGTGAATATATTACACCAAAACTGACTCTTGTGAAGTTTAATCAAAGTTCTAATGAAGTTTCCTCCTCAGAAACAGACCTGGAGTTGTTCCGTTCCACCTTGTGATGTCATAAAGTGGTAGTTTTCAAGTTTACGGCTCCTTTTAGCTTTTGTTTCATAGGATTTAAACTACTACGACAACCTGAAACCATCCAAACGATTGTAGAAATGAAGGTGTGTGGAGTTTAAAAACACAGCGGAGCACTTCCTGTATCACCACACGATGACATCACAAGGTGGAACATGCAAATTAAACAAAACACAACTCCAGGTACGTCGATTAGGAAACAACATTTTAACAATTAACCCAAAAAACGAGCGACGCCGATCGTTCACATTGTTGCTTTTTCTACATCAGACTCACGATATTTTCATCCAGTCCAAATTATTTAAATTTCCTGACCTTGTAAAATATTATACTGTAATTATATTATTCAAATCTTTCAGTACCATTTAAGGTGTAAAAGTGTTTTGTTGTTAAAGATAAAACGTATAATTTGAGACTTTATGGACTCTTTTTTTCTTTATTCTGCCTAATGTTTGAACGACTGGAGTGTTTGGAGTAAAACTGGAATTAACTCTGGATTTACAACAAAAAAGTGTTGATAAATTTAAGTTTTTATATAAAGACGTGATCTGGTTTGATACAGAGTCTTATTGTTGAATTGAATGAGTGTGTGTGTGTGGGTGTGTGTGTATAAAAAGTCACTGACAGTTGAGAAAAATTCATAACTCTTTTGTTTTTAAATATTTTTATTTTATTTTTCCAGAGCGTTTAGAACGACTCCTCCCACATTAATCTGATCAAATCCAGCCCCGAGGAACAAACCCTCATTGTGCAGTGGAACTTTGAGTCACACGGGTCAAATTTGACCCAATACCAGAGACGCCCCGAGAGTAAACGCCATTAAAGGAATAATAAGTGTTTTTCAAAGACAGGGGGCAGTATCTCCACAGACCTGACTCGTCCTGATTTCTTCCTGTGGGTCGATCTTAAAGAAAAGGTGTTTGTGAATAAACCTCAGACGATAAATGACTTAAAACGTGATACCGAGGATCAAATAAGAGCCGGAAATGATTTAAATGTGACGCAGAGTGAGTTGGATCGAGCTGTTCAGGGACAAACACAATTATTTTACTTCCTCTAGTTTAAGTCGTGATAAGTTCAAGTGTAAATTAACAATTATATCCGTTTATATATCGCCAAAAATCTCAGAAGGTTCAGTTTGTCTCCTGCTAAACTTTGGTGAGTTTAACTTAATAATTATAGGAGATATTAAAGATTTAAAAGTGTCAGTGACTTTTGTGCCGCTCTGTGTGAATGTAAATATGATATGTGTGTGTATGTATGTATGTGTATGTGTTTAGATATATATGTATTCTTTTCTTTTTCTCTTTTCCCCTTTTCTTTTTTTCCTTTGCCTGAACAGAAAGCATCAAGTGTTTGATCGAGCTTTTCTTCTTCTCGCTCCTTTTTTGAACCTGTATAAGAACAGTTTGTGAGATACTTTAGGTGTATCTGTGCTTGAAATATAAAAAAAAAAAGTTAAAAAAAACATCAGAAATGACATAATATTGTCCTTTAACCTCCAGAGACCCGAGCTCCTGCAGGACTTTATTTACAAAAACTATGAAGAGCTTGAACACAGACATTTTGTGTAAAAAACTAAATGAGAAACAATTGTGCGTCTAGGAACAATGTGTCTCACCTGTGCTGCTGACAGGTGCAGGAAGACATGTGCCTTTAAATAAAATAAAATAAAATAATAAATCAAAATACAATAAAAAATAAAATAATAAATAATACAAAAATAAAATAAAATAATAAATCAAAATACAATAAAAAATAAAATAATAAATAATACAAAAATAAAATAAAATAATAAATCAAAATACAATAAAAAATAAAATAATACATGATACTAAAATAAAATAAAATAAAATAATAACTCAAAATACAATAAAATAATAAATAATACAAAAATAAAATCAAATAAAATAATAAATCAAAATACAATAAAAAAAATAAAATAATAAATAATACAAAAATAAAATAAAATTAAATAATAAATCAAAATACAATAACAAATTAAATAATAAATAATACAAAAATAAAATAAATAAATATAAATAAATAAATATTCTAAACTCTTAGAAATATTCAAACTTGAACATGTTCTTGTTGCTGTTTTTCTAAAAATTTGCACTGTGGCCTAAACAATCCAAAATGTGTTGTCCACAGATGAGGACACCGGGTCTCAGGAGGTTAAAACACCAAAATCCAACTGGAACTAGGAAACTAAAGCAAATATACCACATGTTCAGAGTTACACGGCCAATCCACTGCACTAAACACATTTACAAAGTTCTTAAAGTTTTAACGAAACCCTGAATGTCTCTCCACTAATGTCTAAATCTGTTGAAAAGTTTTTTGATTATATTTTCTGAAGTCAGACTGTATCATTACCTCATCACCAACACGGCGCGTTGAGAAGCACCTGAGCTCCGCTAAAAATCCCCAAATCGATACTGAGGAGAAGATTAAAAGAGTACGACTGGATGCGTGCGGACTTATTTGGATGTTTTCTAAGGAGGGTCTCGTGGTTGTGAGGTGGTCCCAGGGGAGCAGTGCTGTTGACGGTGTGCCTCATTACCGCAGCCCCGTCTCTCCCAGGACTGATTAGACCCGAGCGTTGAGAATACGAGCGGCGCGTACTCCGCTGTATCCTGTTGTTTCATTATCCGCACAGAGGGGCCGTTTGCAATAAAGCCACTTACCCACAGCTCCACACACTTTGAACTTTCCTTCTCTCAGATTGTCAGGCTCATAACACAACTGCCAAATGGAGTTTTCGTCTTGTTCTACTTTCCAGCCGTGGTAGAAGAAGTACTCGGGTTTGTTACGTAAGCGAAAGTACAGAAAAATACGCAAGTTAAAGTAAAAGTATCACGTGAAGAAATCGACTTAACTACATCTTTAATACTTTTACCGCAATAGGAAGAAGTAAAAATATTTCACGCACATTTTGAGGTCGTACGAGGATTTAAATGTGCGGATTTGGACAAGATTTGTGCTGAATTTTGTTGAGTAGAAACAATTAAATGTTTTTCTTTACTCTAAAAATAAACCCTCAGACTTTTCAGCAAGTCAAGAAATACTTTTACTTTTCAGTCCTGTTCAGAAATGTGGAGGAGAAAATACTGAGCCTGGATTTAGTCCTGGTTTAGTCCTGCTTTAGTCCCGGTTTGGTCCTAGTTTAGTCCTGCTTTAGTCCTTGATTCGGTTCTTGGTTTAGCCCTTGTTTTAGCCCTGGTTTAGTCCTGGTTTAGTCCTGCTTTAGTCCCGGTTTGGTCCTAGTTTAGTCCTGCTTTAGTCCTTGATTCAGTTCTTGGTTTAGCCCTTGTTTTAGCCCTGGTTTAGTCCTGGTTTAGTCCTGGTTTAGTCCTGGTTTAGTCCTGGTTTAGTCCTGGTTTAGTCCTGGTTTAGTCCTGGTTCTAGACCTGAGCCACAGGACACATGTGCTCGTACTTCCTGGTTCTAGTCCTGACCCGAGCAGCAGTGTTCTGGATGTTCTGGATGTTCTGGATGTTCTGGATGTTCTGGATGTTCTGTTCTGTGGTTCGTTTGGAGAGTCCAGTGATCAGGACGTTACAGTCGTCTAATCTACTGGACACAAACGCAGGATAAGTCTGAGTCTGGATTGGACAGTTTACCTTTGATTTTTGACATGTTTTTCGATGTAAAAAGCTGCAGATGTCACTGATTTGACGTGTCTGTTAAAGTTCAAGTCTGAGTCCATTATTACTTTACTACTTTTACTTCGTTATCTTCCGTTACTCGCTGTATCTGTCGCCATCTTTGGCGCCATCCTCAGACACACAAACTGCTCCAGACATTTTGACATGGGCATTTTATTTTTGTATCTTCCCAAAAAGCTTTAAAATGAGTCAATTATGCGATGATCTAGTGAGGAGGGATCTGGAAGCGTGTCAGCGAGAAATTAGTTTAATACAACAATTTGAAAAGTGTCATGAAACAGTATTTTATTGTAGAGTTAATGCAGAACTAACTTTACAGATGGACCTTCTCCTTCAGCTCTTTTCTATTGATATTTAAAACACATAACCTTTCCAAATATAAAAAAGAGCCAGAGTTTCCCACGAGAATTATCTCCAGGTCAGAATTGGTCGTGTTGAAAGGTTGATGTTCCACCCCGAGACAGCAGGGGGCGATGATGGACTCTTCAAAACACCTTTAAATACATATTTAACCATCACAGGGACTTAAAAAGACATTTCATAAGTTAAAATATGACTTTGTTCAACTGTAACACTCACTATTGACGACACTAATAACAAATACAGAATAACAAAACGTCCAAGAGTCAGTTGTCAGATTTGGACGTGTGGAAAGTGGGTTTATTCTTTCTTAATTTGCAGATATTTGCACACAAAAAAGAGCAACCAAAGAAACTCAAGACTTATTTTTATTTCAGCAAGTGTGAAGGATCCATCAGAAAGTCACTTATTCAGAGCGTCTATCCAATCCAGACACTTTTGACTTTCTTTCTCTCAAATGTTAATAACGGCACAAAGGCATCTCTCAGAAATAGCTGCTCATTTATGTGGGTTTCGGACAGACGTTTAAAAAGACGTGTTATAATGATGTCTGCTGCTGTCTGATGGAGGGCGAGAGATAATGCAAAATGTGTTTCTATATTTGCATGTTTTATAATGAGGGTGATTCTGGGACAAGCGCAAAAGGAGAATTTTAGATTTTCACCCCCAGTCAAACGCACGTCTGAGGAGTTATCGCCGCGTTTTCAGTCACATTTGAGCAGAAGATGGTGATAGTTTTGTTTCGACTCATTACGGTTCATATTTGATCTGATGGATGGAGGTTTTGGGGGACGGTTCTGCACGTCTCAGTCTTTAAAAATGTTCAAATACGACAGAAATTTACGCACCATGATCACATTTTTATTCATTATTGTTTCATTTTCATTCATAATTTCATTTATAGTTTATACAAAACACACTACAAACTACTCTACTTCGACAATTCTAACTTAAAATGATAAAGTTGAGTGTGAGACTAGTACAAGTACAAGAGACTGAGGTATAATGTAACTTGTACTTTTGTATTTGTACTTTTACATCAAATTGTGCCCAGTGTAACTATAGAAGACGCACAGACTATGGGCTCAGGTTTATTCACTCTGAGATCGTACAGGGATAAATATATAAATATATAAATATATAAATATATAAATATATCTTTCTCTTTTGGTTGTTTGTCTTTGATAGTTTCACTGAATCAGTCTCAGAATCACAGGAGGCGTTTGATCAAACAGGCTCCTGCACAAAGACACAAGAGAAATGTGCTAAAACCTTTACTCCTCTCTCCCCCCTTTCTCCCTCCTCTCCCCTCTTTCCCCCTCCCCCCATCGCTCCCCTCGCTCTCTCTGCCCCACCCCTCTCTGCTCTCTCTCCTTTTCTCTCTCTGCCCTCTCTCCCAATTGTCTCTCTCTCCTGTCCCCCGTTCACTCCTCTCTCCCCCCTCTCTCTCTCTGCCCCTTCGCCTCCTCCCCCTCCTCTCCTCCTCTCTCTTGGCCCCTCTCCTTTCTCTCTCCCTCCACTCTCCTCTCTCCCTCATCTCCACCGCTCTCTCCCTTCTCTCCCCCTTCTCTCCTTCCTTTCCCTCCTCTCTGCCTTCTTTCTCACCCTTCCTCTACCCTCTGTCCCTCCTCCTCCCCTATGCCCCCCCCTCTTCTCCTCCCTCCCTCCCCCTCTCTCTCCGTCCTAACAGGAGAGCACCTGCGAGTCTGTCCTCAGGGATACACCTGCTGCACCTCAGACATGGAGGACACGCTGCACCTGCAGAGTAAGGTGGAGTTTGAGAGTCTGGTGGAGCAGACGAGTTTGGACATGAGGACGACGTTTGTGTCCAGACACAAGAAGTTTGACGGTAAGAACCACATTTACTGTATTTTGGACTCAGAGGTGTGGAATGTGACTGTCTGGGCTGGAGTCTGTCTTCTGTTTGTCTCCATGGATGTTACATGTTACAGTTTGTCTGGGATGTTCCACAGTGTTTTATTAAACTTATCCATCACCATGGAAACTATTCATTTCACTAAGATACTGCAGCAATGAAAGACGCATCTAAATGAGAAAGTACAAGATCGATATTCTTTCCATTCCAAGCAAAGCAAAAACATCTCCATGGAGACGAACGGGCAGCAACCACTCGCCATGAAAGTTACACAGTGAACCTTTAAATGTGTAAATATGTGACTTTACCGTGTTCTGCTGCATTGAACTGTTCTGCGGTGAATAACTCTACACACAAATATCTCAAAGTTGTTGGATCCATCCTGCGTTTCTTCACTTTCTTTTGTTAAATCCACTTTTTTACTTTTAGTTAATTTAATGCTAATCACTTATTTCCCAATTTACTGCAAATAGCCGAGTGGTAAATCTGAAAAACACCGGGGACAGTTGTTTATTCATTTCATTGTCTGGTGTAGGCTTTGACCGACTGATAATTGCTAAGTCATTATGCTGTTTTATTTTATTTTTATTTGCTGGAGACTTGGCTGAGAGCTAATGACTTGAGAACATCTCTAATTTAAACTTTGAAATGCAGCCGGAGGGAGGTGTCCGCTGGTGCACATAATTTCTTTGAAACCAATGATAATGAGATGAGATATTTTTGCGTCGGATCTGTTTGCGTTTGTCTCTTTGCACACGAGGTTTAGACGTGTCGTTGCTTCTTGAATCGTCGAGTTGTTGTCGCAGAATTGCATCGATCGGGCGACGCACGACTGGTCAAACACATCGAGAGACGCTTTCGTTCACAAACCCCATGGCTCGTGTATTTTTTCTCACTGTTTTCCTTTTGATTGAAAAAGGAGAGAACGTGGCGGATGTTTCGTTTGCAGTTTGGCCTGTGTTCGCGTCAGGTGAGCGCTCGTCTCCGTGGATCTGCTTCTGCTCTTTTAGCTCTCGTTACAACGCACTGGCCTCGAATTACACTTCAGACTCTCTCTACGCTTTAGTCCAGCTCAGAGGACGGCGCCGAGGGGCAGGGATGATTCATATTTCTCTTAAAACTGCTTCTGATAATAGTTTATTCATTTAAACGTCCAGTCCAACATCTCAGGAAACACGGTCAATTCAACAAAACACCATTTAACTCTATTTATCTGAGAAATCCTGCTTTGAAATCTTTGAAAATCAGCGAGGGAGTAAAGGTCTAGAAACTTCTCTGGACAAAGTTTGCTGCTTGTGTAGGAATGTTTTTAATACAACTATTTGAAAAGTAGCATTAAAACAGCATTTGCCTGTAAAGTTACTATCAAAAAGAGCTTCTGGTGGGATGGAGATAAAGCAACAGTAGAAAAACAAAACTCCCATGAGGCGGTTGTCAGTGTTGGTGAACAAACTTGTCTTGTTTTTTTCTTCAGTAAAGTGCAGTTGGAGATATTTGCAAAAAGGGCAACGAAGACTAGCAGAGAAAGTGGAGAAGTTTTTATTTTTAAGAAAGTGGCAGTTTTGTTCGAGCCCCCCCATTGTGACCCATATTCTTCAAGATACAAGTCTGTGTCTGTGTGGGAAATGTGACTCAGGTGACGGATTTCAGGTCGTTTCATGGACTTAGCTAATGTCAGATGTGTCGTTCTGTAAACAAAAACAGTGTGACGGTTTCAGACAGATGTTTGAGACAGTCCCAGACCAGAGAGACACAACTTTCTCCAGCTCAAAGACTCCAAACATCTGTATTTACCACGTTACCTGTTCTAAACGCATTACACCTTGAATACCTTTTGGATTTGCAGTCGTCCTTCAGCTCGTTCTGGTCCCGTCCTGTTAGAGCTTCATCGTCTGTGGGACTCTGACCTTTTAGGCCGATGCAGCCGGATAAATGAAAACCCCATGAATTTCATAGCTGAGAAAATCAAAGCGACGGCAGAAAAATGCGATGAAGACTTGGACCCAAACCAAGGCTTTCGCTTGTAATGTATTTTTGCTAAACTTTACACGAAAAATATCCACTTATTGATTTTTATTTTGAAATGAAACTACACAACTACAGATTTTTACTTGAGAATAAAAAGCCTTGAGAGTTGAAAAGCCTGAATAAGTCCTTACACTTGTCCTAACAAACATTTAAATTAATCTACACGGAGATCTCCCTCAGAAGGGTTATGTTTTTCAGCGTCAGTGCAGTTTATAGTTTATCGTGACAGGACTAAAACAACATCGATGTCCTTCAAAACACAGATGTCCCTCAGAATAACAACGCTGATCTCCTTTAAAACAACAACGATCTCCCTCAGAACAACGGCAAGCTCCCTCAGAACAATGATCTCCCTCAAAATAACAGCGATCTCCTCAGACCAACAACACCGATCTCTTTAGAACAACGCCGTTCTCCCTTAGAATAACAACGATGATCTCTCACAATAACACCAATCTCCCTTAAAACAACAACACCAATCTCTTACAGAACAACAATGCTGATCGCACTCAAAACAGCGATCTCCCTCAGAACAACAGCGTCCATCTTCCTCAAAACAATGACAATCTCCCTCAAAGTAACAACGATCTCCCTCAAAATAACAACGATCTCCCTCAAAATAACGACGATCTCCCTCAAAATAACGACGATCTCCCTCAGAACGATGGCTATCTCCCTCAGAACAGCATCCATCTTCCTCAAAACAACGCCGATCTCCCTCAAAATAACGACGATCTCCCTCAAAATATCGACGATCTCCCTCAAAATATCGACGATCTCCCTCAAAATAACAACGATCTCCCTCAGAACAACGACGATCTCCCTCAAAATAACGACGATCTCCCTCAAAATAATGACGATCTCCCTCAAATTAACGACGATCTCCCTCAGAACAACGATCTCCCTCAAAATAACGACGATCTCCCTCAAAATAACGACGATCTCCCTCAAAATAACGACGATCTCCCTCAAAATAACGACGATCTCCCTCAAAATAACGACGATCTCCCTCAAAATAACGACGATCTCCCTCAAAATAACAACGATCTCCGTCAGAACAACGGCTGTATTCAATTATCTCGTCGCACAGATCATTTCGCTGCCGTCGTGCCCAGAGGCCCCTGACGTCACATGGCTCCTGTGTTAATCTGCGCTTGCTCCTCGTGGGGTTTGACTCCTCCCTCATCCATTTTACATGTCCTCATTTTTGTCCCCAGTTATTTATAGGGAACTATTATGAAAACCTTAACTTACTTTTTGATTACCGCGCGCCCTCCCCAGCGGCTCACTGAGGTTTGATGTATTGGTTGATGTATTATTCAGTAATCCTGCAGCCATAAATGAATGTGGCAAGAATTAAGGTTCATGTCTGCGGAGGTCCAGTCTTTTGACCGACGAATCTTTTAGTTTTCGCCCACTCTGTTTTGAAAGTCTCATGTGCCCCAAGTAGAGAAAGTTTGGTTATATTCAAGTCCAACAGATCAACTTTTGGAGAAACTTCAGAGGTTTTAAGAAACACTGCATGTTTTTGGTGGATGAAATTTGCCTGGGCTGTTTTTGTAGATTCCGATTTGTTTTGTGGCAGAGAGAAAACATGTTCACTTAAGATAATAAAATAACCACATTTTGAGATTTTTGTTTGTTAAAAGGTTTTTGTAACTCTGAAATTTGACTAATCCTTCGACTAATCTCCCCGGTGCGAGTCAAGATCTTTTACCTTCATCAAAGTTTGTCTGATTCTTTTGACGCTCTGAGTGTTTTGTAAAATCTTAAAGTCCGACGTGTTTGTGTAACGCTGTCGTTCACGGGTTTGACCGCGACCACGGTAAGAAAAGTACGATTATTCTCGGCTGGATCTTATTTGAGTCTGAGGTGTGAATAAAACAAACAAACAAAACTGAAAAAAAAGCAGAAATGAAGCGAATTCAAGTGAAAATTGAAGTATAAAATAAGACAAACAGTAACATTGTGAACAGTATTTGTATTGTCGTTATCGTAAACGTTCAATATTCTTCGTATTATTATTAGTTTATGCCAAAGTTCGTTAAATGCAATGTCCAAGTTTGAATCTAAAGTCCAAAAAAATGATAAAAAGATTCCAAAGATAAAACAAATCTGCAGTAAAAAGGAAAGTCAATTTATTTTGTCCGTGTTTCTTTTTTCAGTCGAGGAAAAACGTGACCTATGAAAGTCAAAATAATAAATTAACAGTTGCAGAACAAGCAATAAACATCTGCATTTGCACAATATGTTAAATAAAGATCTATACATGCAGAGACAATACATTTTATCAATATTTATACACGTAATCATCAGTAATTAATTAAACAAAATAATCCATCCGAGGTGTTAATTTATCGTCGATTTCTTGATGTCACAGCGACAGAAAGTGACTTGAAATATACAAACTCTGCACGTTTATGACGCTTCACCTGATCAAAGAGGAAGAGCGATTTTATTTTATTTGATTTAATTAATTGTTAAGTTTGCGTCTTTAAACTGAGACGTCCAAGTTAATCCTCTGTCATTAAAGGAACGTGGTTTGGAGGAAAAAAATGTGATGATCAGGCCACCTCCTCGTGTCAATAAAGAGTTAATTTGCTCTTTGGACAAATCTTTAATTGCGCAAACTTAGTCGCTGATGCTAACGCCACAGACGCCACCGACGCCATTACAATTAGAAATATATAATAATAAAAGACGTAAATAAACACGTGAAATTACAAACACAAACCTCGCTGGTCGACCCAATTTTAGGAGGTAGAATGAGCTTTTAAATACACTGGAATAACTTAATAGTAACTTTAATACACTTTGCCGACATGCTGCACTTTCCGCTATTAAACCAGGCGTGCGTCTTTATCAAGTGGCCCAGCGGAAACAACCAAAACGACAACAGTTCCTACCTGACGACCGAAATAAAACACTAAATATTGTAACGTTATTCTAACATTATTGAAATAAAAGATAAAAATGACGGCAGTAAAAGCGCTTATGTGTTTTTTATTGTTTTTACAAGACAAAATAAACAAAAATCCCGATTAATCAATGTGTGGAAAATATCACAAAAGATCACAGTCTTTATAAACGTCCACGTGCGACGCCTGAACGTCTCCGCCACGATCCGCAGAGTCGTTTTTGTTTCGTGGCTGCTCTGTTGTTTCAAAACGCACGGTCCGTTCTCACACGTTCTGCCCATCTGTCCAGCGCTTTTCTTTTCACCTATTTAAAAGAACACATTTGAATTTACATGAAATTTACATAAGACCTGCGTTTCACCTGCCGCACAGTCGCGTGTCTCAGCTGCGAGGCAATTTCTGTTTCTATATTAAGGATCTATCCGACGTACAAAGGCCAATCCAATACAAAATGAAATTGACCCTGAACATGATTTGAAAACACGTTCCAGTCGCACAAATGCACCGCGTGTACGTCACCGGCTGTTTTCTACATCAGGTGTCGGACGGGACTTTGTTATGAGAAGTGACTTTGGTTTTATAATGTTTAAAACTCCTCCTCGTTTCCGCAGAGATGTTCTTGTTTTGCCTCGATTGTTCCACAGCATCTACTTTTGTCACAATAAATAACGACGCTCAGCTATTCTGCATAAAAACTACCAAAGTTTATGATTGTACACGGCTCATGTGAAGACTCGATTACATCCGTGTGACGCACATACACGCACAAAATATTCCACATCTATTTATAAATCTAATCAAATAACCAAGTAGGGCAGTGACTTATTGATGTTCACGCTCTGACTCATTCCAGTTAAGCTAAACATGCGTCACGGACAACACGGACGCTCAGTCTGTGCACCAACGTGTGTCAAACTCAAGGCCCGTGAGCCAAATTCAGCCCGCCACGTCATTTTATGTGGCCGCGACAAAGTAAATTAAAAGGTCTGACTGACTTAAAATGTCAGTTTATCATTAAATACACAGTTAAACAGTTATTTTTTCATATCTATGGACATTTATATGCAATATTTGTAATTTGAATAAGTAATAAATATAGAAAAAAGATTAAAGCGGAGTGATATTTATCTTAGTTACGTTTGGCCCTTTGAGCATCCATTTTGTTGATGTGCCTGATCTAAACCACGGTGTCCTCTCACTATAGTACACGGATAAAAACTCATTGATTAGACGTAAACGTGGAGTCTCTGCCTGCGAATGTCGTCCTGCTCTTCACTGGTTGATGAAGTAAATTCTTCTTTTTAAATTGTTCGTTTCAAAGAGGACAAAGAGACTGAAACATAAAGTCAGAAGGTTTAATGAATTCCACATAAAGTAAAGTGAACAATGAAGCAACAAAACTCTCCGGAAAAGACAGAAGACGCTCTTGAAATGTGCCTGTTGACAACTTTTATAGTGTCTCCCAGTGTTTGTGAGGCGGGTTTTCTTCTTTTCTTCTTTTCGTGTTACACATTAAGAAACTTTAGAGTGTTTTATGACCCTCTACATCGAACTATAAATCTAATCAAATAACCACGTGGGGCAGTGACTCCACGTACAAGTCCTGCTCTTCACTGGTTGATGAAGTAAATTCATCTTTGAATTTCATCTCTGGGTCACGGTTATTCATCGTTTTAGCAGAAACAAACACGAGAGGAAACTTTCACCGAGACAAGTAGGAGACACCACCCGGCCTCGTTACATGTCAGATCTGTGGGGAAAACCTCACAGACCTCACAGTAAGAATATAAGTTTTTTAAAGCGTTTTTGAGCCACACAAACACCTGTAAATAAATAAACGCTTTATACAAAAGTTCTATTCTCGGCAAAGCAACACCATCTCCATGGAGACTAACAAATGGAAAAGTTCTTTTGCGCATAATTAAGTTATTTCCCGACAAAACGCTCAGCTCTGCTCTTTTATTGATGCATTTGTGTTATAATATTTTGAGGTTTTCATGTCACCTCTGGCCGACAGCTATTCCCCGACTGTAAACTGAGGATGTTGTAATCGCATATTTTGTGCAGCTGCAAAATTCCAAACATCTCGTGGTGAATGTGCTCTGATTGCTCCAAGGCTGTTAGACTCGACCGCTTTCATTTCCTTAAAGAAACCGACGTGACCTGTGTGTTTTTTTTCAAATATAAAGTCTACACCTGCTCGAAAATAAAGCGTAATCGCCTGTAAATGTGGCACAAATCTTCTTTTCTATGCGTCGTGAGATTGTGGCTCTTTCAACTCTGCAAAAGGGAACGCCGCTTAAATAATCAGAAAGTTACAGAAGCAGTTTCATAAAGTACTGTTTTTACTTTTACGTCCGTGCATTAGCAGTATCTGTACTTTCTCCACTACATTTCTGAGCAGGACTGAAAATAAAAGTACTTTTCTTTTAATTTGAGGAGTTATTTTGACCGTGTTCGTGGAAAATCCTGACTAAAGTTTTCGAATTCCAGCTTCAGCTTTGAGTAAAATGAAAATAAATACACGAATTTGATGAGAAAAATTAAGAAATTGATGTAACGCAACAAAAATATGTGTCATTTTTGAATCAATCACTACAATTTAAATCAACACTTGTAGGAAATGATACTTTTTACTCTTGACGTGCATTTTTAAGTGTTTTTTCATGCGTTTTACTTTTACTCGAGTAACTTTTCACCTCTGTATCTGTACTTTTACTTCAGTACTTCATCCACTGCTGCGTAGATGCAAACTCAAATCACTTCTTCTTCTTTTAATGATTTTTCCAAAGCGGCGACATTAAACTTTGAGAAACATTTCGGCTGGTGAACCTTTAGATCAAATCAAAATGTCACATTTTTCAAGTCATGTTTGAAATTCTTCAGACTCGGAAATAAAAGTTGAGGAGATTAATGGACAGAAATAGCTGGATGTCTGCTGCCGTCTCGAAGTCACGTGTCGCTTCCCCATTAGAGTGATGTTTTCTCTTCTCTCCGCTCGCACCAGAAAAGATTAGTGCGTGTGGTTGGTTGACTAAAGTCGGAGTTTTGAGCTGGAGACTTGCTCGACTGACTTCTTTGATCCGTGTCTCGTGTGTTTGCGGAGGAGAGCTGCAGTGGCCTCTCTTTTCCCTCAGACAATCTCCCATTCACACAGGGATAAGGCCGGGACTGACTCGGGCACAGTGGTAATCTGCAGCGCTCGCCACAGACTCTCCCGCTCCGAGTGGACGGCGTTAACGCAACACACGAGTGCGGCTCACAAACACGAGTGCGATGTGTCGTTTGGACCGACACAGGAACACTCTAAAGGAGGGAGCGTTTTGGAGTTGTGTTTTTTGCCAAGATTTGTGCAGTTTTTGATCTTAAGTTTGTTTCGTGGTGTAGAGATTGATTCTAGTCCCGGTGATGAAGGATGCTTTCATGCTCGCACACACACACACACACACACACGCACAAATACATCAAATATGGGACAACGCTGGCACTAAACCCGGAACTAAACCTGAACTTGAGCCAGGACTGAAACGGGACCAAACCAAGTCTAGATCTGGAGTAAAGGGGATCAAATCAGGACAAGAGCGAACCCGTCCTTTCACACATTTAGTTTCTAGAAGCAGTAAAATGAAATAAATGTTTATGTACAGGTTTATATATGATCTAAGACGCTTCATTCATCATTTCCACACAACATGGATCATTTATTTTAACTCCAGTGGGATTGAAGTGCAGCAGTTAAACACAGAATCTCTTAAAGACCCAGTTTTTTTTCCCACGTATTTGAGCAAAAATGTGTCTTTCCCCAGTATAAAGTGTAAATGCAGCTCCTGAGGTCAAAATAAGTCCACTGTGCGCTGTCTGCATCTAATTAGAAGTGCAGTTTGGAGGATAGTTATTGTTTTCATTACTGCGGCTGCAAAAAGTGCTTAGAAACTCATCAGTGAATAATTAATACGCCCGGAATGCATAAGGTAAGTGAGGAATAACCCGTGTGGAGACTTTAAAGTGAGCTAGGTCTGTTTTTTAATGTTTTTAAGGACAAATAGACACATAGGACACAAACACATGCACGTTTTTTTGAGTATCCAGATTACAGCAGTGATGGTAGAAGAGACAAAGCCGATATTCGCCGATATTCACCGATAAAAGTGTAAGAACAAACGTAAAACACTTAACTCATTACACAACAGATCTAATTGTGTTCTGTAACTGTTATTTATCCTTCAAAATAACTCCTGAACAGCTTTGTATGAGTAAATGTTCAAAATCAGCCTGGAAATAATCTGAAATTAAACCGATGCAGCTGATTTTTCAGTATCGGCGCAGATACTCAATACTAGTTCATGTATCGGTGAATCCGACACCAGCTCAGAGCGTTTGTTTTATTTTTTATTTGTGTATTTATTTATTCAGTCATTACATTCAAATCAAACATTATTCAACTTGTTTAAGCTCGTACATGACGTCTCTATCGTGAAGTAAAGACAAAAATACTTAACAAATAAATAAAAATACTTAAAAAAACGCCTTACCCATTTTAATAATAACACAAGAATCGAAAGAAAACATATGATTAAATATGTAAACAAAAGAAAAAATACAAAAAGAAAAACCATTCAAACCCACTTACATGTTTTACTCTGTATTATTTTTCAGCCCTTTCCTAAAATCATTTAAGTTCATTTTTTTCCTCATTATCGTTCACACAGCGCCACATTTTGACAGAGAAACAAGAAATTGTTAAACTTTTTGCAGATTTATTATGTTTTTATGATTTACTATGTGATGTTCTTATTTATTTACAGTCATGGTTTGTGTGACTACTTAATTTATTTATTTTTGTATTATTATCATTATTTTATATAATTTATTTATTTACTTTAGGTTTTAGTTCTTGTTATATAAAAAATAAAAAGGTGTGTATGCATTTCTTGTTGTTTTAAATGACGGCGTACTGTAATACTTGTTCACGCATCAATAAAAATATTAAACAAAACAAAAAAAAGGAGAAAAACTGAAATATCACATAAGTATTCAGACCCTTTGCTGTGACCCTCTTATATTTAATTCTGGTTCGACACTTAACTGTTATTTTCCTTCAAATATCTCCTGAACATCTTTGTATGAATAAAAGTTCAAAATCATCCTGTAAATAATCTTTTTACGTCCAATTCCTGTTCAAATCCTGCTCTTTCCGTAAACATTTATGGGAGAACGGTCAGTTTAGAGCCTTGAACGTTTAAAAACACGACGACACTGGGGACATGGAATGTCACCTCGCTGGGGGGGAAGGAGCCTGAGCTTGTGCGGGAGGTTGAGCGTTACCGGCTAGATATAGTCGGCCTCACCTCCACGCACAGCTTGGGCTCTGGAACCCATCTTCTTGAGAGGGGTTGGACTCTCCATTTCTCTGGCGTTGCCCGCGGGGAGCGGCGGCGAGCTGGTGTGGGCTTGCTCATTGCCCCACAGCTCAGCCACTGCGTGTTGGGGTTCACTCCGGTGAACGAGAGGGTCGCGTCCCTGCGCCTTCGGGTCGGGGACAGGTCTCTCACTGTTGTGTCGGCCTACGGGCCAAACAGCAGTGCAGAGTACCCGGCCTTCTTGGAGTCCCTGGGAGGGGTACTAGACAGTGCACCAACCGGGGACTCCGTTGTTCTCCTGGGGGACTTCAACGCCCATGTGGGTAACGACAGTGACACTTGGAGGGGCGTGATTGGGAGGAACGGCCTCCCCGATCTGAACCCGAGCGGTGTTTTGTTATTGGACTTCTGTGCTAGTCACAGCTTGTCCATAACAAACACCATGTTCGAGCACAAGGGTGTCCATCGGTGCACATGGCACCAGGACACTCTAGGTCGGAGGTCGATGATCGACTTTGTTGTCGTGTCATCTGACCTCCGACCGCGTGTCTTGGACACTCGGGTGAAGAGAGGGGCTGAGCTGTCAACTGATCACCACCTGGTGGTGAGTTGGATCCGCTGGCGGAGGAGGAAGCCGGACAGACCTGGCAGACCCAAGCGTATTGTGAGGGTCTGCTGGGAACGTCTGGCGGAGCCCTCTGTCAGGGGGGTCTTCAACTCCCGCCTCCGGGAGAGCTTCTCCCTGATCCCGGGGGAGGTTGGAGACATGGACTCCGAGTGGGCCATGTTCTCCACCTCTATTGTTGATGCGGCTGCTCGTAGCTGTGGTCGTAAGGTCTGTGGTGCTTGTCGCGGCGGCAATCCCCGAACCCGGTGGTGGACACCGGAAGTAAGGGATGCCGTCAAGCTGAAGAAGGAGTCCTATCGAGCCTTGTTGGCTCGTGGGACTCCTGAGGCAGCTGATGAGTACCGGCGGGCCAAGCGTGCCGCGGCTCGGGCAGTCACAGAGGCAAAAACTCGGGGTTGGGAGGAGTTCGGGGAGGCCATGGAGGAGGACTATCGGACGGCCTCAAAGAGATTCTGGCAAACCGTCCGACGCCTCAGGAGGGGAAAGCAGTGCTTCACCAACACTGTTTACAGTGCGGGTGGAGAGCTGCTGACCTCGACTGGGGATGTTGTCGGGCGGTGGAAGGAATACTTTGAGGATCTCCTCAATCCCACTGTCACGTCTTCCGAGGAGGAAGCAGAAACTGGGGACCCAGAGGTGGACTCGTCCATCACCCTGGCTGAAGTCACTGAGGTGGTTGGCAAGCTCCTCGGTGGCAAGGCTCCGGGGGTGGATGAGATCCGTCCTGAGTACCTCAAGTCTCTGGATGTTGTGGGACTGTCTTGGCTGACACGTCTCTGCAACATCGCGTGGCGGTCGGGGACAGTACCTGTGGAATGGCAGACCGGGGTGGTGGTCCCTCTGTATAAAAAGGGGGACCGGAGGGTGTGTTCCAATTACAGGGGAATCACACTCCTCAGCCTTCCCGGTAAGGTCTATTCCAGGGTGCTGGAGAGGAGAATCCGACCGATAGTCGAACCTCGGATTCAGGAAGAGCAGTGTGGTTTTCGTCCTGGTCGTGGAACACTGGACCAGCTCTATACTCTCCATCGGGTCCTCGAGGGCTCATGGGAGTTTGCCCAACCAGTCCACATGTGTTTTGTGGATCTGGAGAAGGCATTCGACCGTGTCCCTCGTGGTGTCCTTTGGGGGGTGCTCTGGGAGTATGGGGTCCGGGGCTCTTTGCTAAGGGCTGTCCGGTCCCTGTATGACCGGAGCAGGAGCTGTGTTCGCATTGCCGGCAGTAAGTCAGACCTGTTCCCAGTGCATGTTGGACTCCGCCAGGGCTGCCCTTTGTCACCGGTTCTGTTCATTATATTTATGGACAGAATTTCTAGGCGCAGTCAGGGGCCGGAGGGGGCCTGGTTTGGGAACCACAGGATTTCATCTCTGCTGTTTGCAGATGATGTTGTCCTGATGCTTCTTCGAGTCAGGACCTGCAGCACTGGGGCGGTTTGCAGCCGAGTGTGAAGCGGCTGGGATGAGAATCAGCTCCTCCAAATCCGAGGCCATGGTTCTCGACCGGAAAAAGGTGGTTTGCTCCCTCCGGGTGGGTGGAGAGTCTCTGCCCCAAGTGGAGGAGTTCAAGTATCTCGGGGTCTTGTTCACGAGTGAGGGAAGGATGGAGCGGGAGATTGACAGGCGGATCGGTGCAGCGTCTGCAGTGATGCGGTCGCTGTATCGGTCCGTTGTGGTAAAGAAGGAGCTGAGCCGGAAGGCGAAGCTCTCGATTTACCGGTCAATCTACGTTCCTACCCTCACCTATGGTCATGAGCTTTGGGTAATGACCGAAAGGACAAGATCGCGGATACAAGCGGCTGAAATGGGCTTCCTCCGCAGAGTGGCCGGGCGCACCCTTAGGGATAGGGTGAGGAGCTCGGTCACACGGGAGGAGCTCGGAGTAGAGCCGCTGCTCCTACACGTTGAGAGGAACCAGCTGAGGTGGCTCGGGCATCTGCTCAGGATGCCTCCTGGACGCCTCCCTAGGGAGGTGTTCTGGGCATGTCCCACCGGGAGGAGGCCCCGGGGAAGACCCAGGACACGCTGGAGGGACTATGTCTCTCGGCTGGCCTGGGAACGCCTTGGGGTCCCACCGGAGGAGCTGGAGGACGTGTCCGGGGTGAGGGAAGTCTGGGAGTCCCTGCTTAGACTGCTGCCCCCGCGACCCGGCCCCGGATAAGCGGAAGAAAATGGATGGATGGATGGACACAGATGACTCCTGACTCCCCCTAGTGGTTAAACCCGATCAGGACGACACAGATTCACTTATTCCGCAGTGAAAAATCCTCCTGCTCTATCGATCCTTTCCTTTCAAACCTCACTTCCATATCGCCAGTGTCACGTCCGCTCGCTGCTATTTTTGCCGATACCTTCAAACATCGATTACATCTACGTGACGCACACGAGCCAATACATTTATCCCGTTTACCGATAGGTTTGTGTCAGATACGAGCCGCCCGCCGCTTCTCCCCGTGCGTAACCCGATCTGCGAGTGCGCGGCTAAAGAGAAGCCTTCACTCCGCGTTTGTCATCATTTACCCGCTATCGGTTTTACTCTGACGAACGCTCCTTTCACCCCATATTTCTGCTTTTATTTAAACAGCGGGGCGTTTTTGTGGCACTTTGGCGGAGCTCGTCGATAGCGTGCATTTTCTTCGAGACAAAACGAACAAGTGGACACAAAAATATGCTTTTCTTCCCTAAGATGGAGGATTTGCGACGGTCAATTTTCTGTGAAACGCTAATGGTCAATATTGGCCCAGCACAAATGAACATAAATTGACTTTGGGGTTATGTATTGGACATTAAGGCTCGTACAAAGATTTTCCCGTGAGTTCTGGAGCTTTCACTTACGCTTTTTTCCTGATTCTGACTAATATCTCTCCCCGGTCCGTGCTACCGTCCTCCCCGTACAATGAAAAGCCCATTTGGAAGTAGCAAATACCGTCGTACATGTGTTTTTTGTTTGCCAGATTGTGCTTTAGTGAAAAGTGAGGAAGTGGTGCTCTGAGCAGATGGTTCTGTTATATACGCACCAGATGCTGACTGTACGAGCATGTAAGGACAGTAATGGAAATCAAATTTAATAAGAAAAGACTTGTATAAACATTTATTTTTGGAACGGTTTAAAGATTCTCAGGATGGATGACGTAAGAGACACTGTAGAGTCTCGTCAAAGCTGGAAATCTGATTTTTTAAACCTTCAAACTGTTGGTTTATTTCAACTTTTACCCGCAATTGATTTCTCAAAACCTGTAGTAAATCGTTAGTATTCACATGCATAAATTTGAGGCGATTACGCAGGTTTAAAACAGCATTTTCAGACATTTTAAAGTGTGATATCGAGTCTGAAAATATCACGATAAATGATGATATTGAAATTAATTTATACCACAGCAAAATAATCACAGTAAACTCTTTCCAAGTGAATAATTTTAAACATAATCCGGCCAACGATATATAAATGGTACAAAGAAACTCGAGAGGAGTTAGTTTTGTGTCGTGTAAGTTCATTATTGGACCATTAAATCTCATCATGCAGGACAAATACGATAGAAAATGAAGGAATATTCCCCAGTACGGCCAAGAAAAAAGACGATATATATTGAGCCTGAAAAGTATTCTTCATGTAACCCACATTGAACGATAAGTTGATGTAGATCGCCCCAGATCTGCAACACTTTAAACGCGCATTAAGTATTAAATGAAGATTTTCAAAAATGAGACAGCAATAAAAGAAAAAATAAAATAAAAAATCATGTTACGTTTTATAAATTACTACAGGGGTTAAAACTGCAGCCCAAACATAGAGGGAAAGGCACTCGCATCGATATAAGATTAAATGGGAGAAGGGGAAGAAGGGAAAAAAGAGGGAAAAAAGGGAAGAAAGGAAAAAATAAATAAAAGAGAATAGAGACTCAGCCCTGAAACTGAAATGTCAAAATCAGTTATAACTTCATAAATAAACTCACTCATTCTTTCATTTTACCTGATCAATAATAAAACATTAGCTCATTGGAAGACCCCAGCACCGCCCCCTCAACCCGCCCCCTCAACCCGCCCCAAACTCTGATCATTGTTTTATTTCTGTCTGTCTTTTCATTTTCTTGTCTTTGTCTCCTTCATGTTTCTGTCTCTTGTCCTGTTGTGTTTCGTACTGTACTGTTTTTTTTCATAAATAAAATAAAAAGTAAAATATAATAATTAATTAATGCTAAATAGAAACATAAAAAATAAATACAAATAAATAAATATTAAATACATAAAAAATAAATAAATAAATAGATTTTTTAAAAGTATATAAATGAACGTGTTAAGTGAGCCCCCACTGAAGACCTCAGCCCCCCCATCTGGCTCCGCCCCTGATCAGCCCTAAACACGCTCTTTTTCCACAACGAAGCAAAGAAACGTATCAAACTCTGTCGTTTGAGTTTGAGATCAATGAGATGGTTTATGTCCAGACTGTGCATCTGATTTACTCACACTGCCACATTATACAGGGAAAATACAGTTTATTTCTCTTCCAGATCTCTGAACAGATCCATTGAAGTGACCTAACCCTTCAAAACAATCACCACATCATCATCCAAAGAGCTTTCCATTATCTATTCTTGTTATTTTTATTTAAGTCAAAGTTAAAATTTAGAAAGTGCCCCATAATTTATATAACTGACACGGAGCTGCGTCAAAACAGCGTCTCCACGGCCCTCATTATTTCAGCTCGACCTGGTTTAACTCTCGACTGTTGAACTGCGCTCTCTGAACACTTAGATTTGACTTTTCCGTTCATATTTGTGACGTATTTAAAGCGTCTGAGGCGGCGCTCACAGGACGGCGGGGCTGGACTGACTTGTGGCTTGTGTTGCAAACTGATTTGTAATTCCCATTATCCTTTGTGCATAATATAATAACCTGCATTATTCATTTATGGCGTGAATACATTAAATAACGAGGGTGAACTTGATACGCAGCCTCAGATTGGGACAGATTTTGGCCCCGTTCGGACGGAGACTTGGACGTTTCTGCCTCTGTCCAGCTGGGCCATAATTACTGACAGAGGTTAAGTTTCTAATTAGAGGCACAAGTCGCCGCGTCTTGGCAGTGCTCAGTTAACATTGTCGGGAGTCGGTAATGGCCTAATTTATTATGGACATAAACCGCAATTACAGATATAGATGTACAGTGCTACGCCAAGAAATTAGAAGAAACTACGCACTTGGCTCATATAAAGAGGAGTTTACTGCAGATGAAATGCCACTCACTCATTTACTGCTGCGTCTTATTTTGTTTATGCAAAGTCGAAAAGGTTTTAACTGTCACCAAATGTAACGTTATTAAAACTCAGCTGTGTTTGGATTTATCAGACGTGCAGCTTTGTCTCATGTGTCTTTAAGTATCAAAGATGGAAATACTTCTGTTACAAATGGAGTTTAGCAGATCACAATGATTGTTTTTGTGTAGAAAGCTTAAAGACGGAGGCAACAGGAGGTCTGAAAGAGGCAGGAGGAGGTCTGAAAGAGGCAGGAGGAGGTCTGAAAGAGGCGGGAGGAGGTCTGAAAGAGGCGGGAGGAGGTCTGAAAGAGGCGGGAGGAGGTCTGAAAGAGGCAGGAGGAGCTCTGGAGGAGGCAGGATCTCTAGAGGAAGCAGGAGGAGGCAGCAGAGGCTCTGAAGGAGACAGGAGCTCTGTAGGAGGCATGAAGAGCACTGGAGGAGCTCTAGAAGAGGCTGGATGAGGCAGGAGGAGCTCTGGATGAGGCAGGAGGAGCTCTGGATTAGGCAGGAGGAGCTCTGGATTAGGCAGGAGGAGCTGTGGAGGAGGCAGGAGGAGCTGTGGAGTCTCTGGAGTTCACTGCTGCAGTCTCAGTTCTCTCTGTTTTTTTCGGTGAATATTTTCCAGCCTCTTCTCTCGTCGTGAGGAGATGAGGAGCTCGGAGGTGATGAAAGGAGCCACTTACCCAAACCACAAAATGAGGTTTAACTGAGTGGAGTTTGTTTGGGCCATGAAGTAAAAAAGATATTTATAAAGTCGTGATGAGAAATAACACGACCAAACACAAAAGTACAAACTCTATATTTCTACTCGTATTAAAATGTAAAAATGTGTCTCAGATTCACCTCTAACGTGTTTAAACTCACCTGAGATCCAGACGACACAAAGACGACGTATGTGTAACTCAGATGGGCGTGATTGACAGGTGGATCAGCCAATCAGAGACACGCCTGGTCTGTTTGCATCAAAATAAACATGTCCCATATCACAGGACGGGAAAATACTGTAGATTTCTGCAGAAACAAAGGACGAAACTGTTCATCTATTTTGAACAAACTCAGATTTCTCTCACCTCAGATTAACAGTGAGCTCCTTCCCTCTGTCTCTCTCCCCCTCCCTCTCTCCCTCTCTGTCTCCCACTCTCGCTCCCTCTTCTTCTCTTGTCTCCCTCCCTCTTCCTCTCACTCTCTCTCCTTCTTCCCCTCTCTCCTCCTCTCTGTCTCTCCTTCTCTCTTCCTCTTCCTCTCTCACATAGAATCTCATTCCTGATTTAAAGTCATGTGAGCGCTCAGGCGTCAGTTAGCTCTCTATCTCCTGCCCTCTTCCTCCCCTCTTCCTCTCCCTCCGTCTCCCTCCGTCTCCCTCCGTCTCCCTCCGTCTCCCTCCGTCTCCCTCGTTCCTGATTTAAAGTCGTGTGAGTGCTCAGGTGTCAGTTAGCTCTCTGTCTCTCCCTCTTCTCATCCCTCCCTCTTCCTCTCTCCCTCTTCTTCTCTTTCTGTCTCTCCCTCTCTCTTCCTCTCTGTCTCTCCCTCCATCTCCCTCCGTCTCCCTCGTTCCTGATTTAAAGTCCTGTGAGCGCTCAGTCCTCAGTTAGCTCTCTGTCTCCCTCCCTCTCCTCCTCTTCCCCCTCTCTCTGTCTCTCCCTCTCTCCTCCTCTCTGTCTCTCCCTCTCTCTTCCTCTCCCTCCATCTCCCTCGTTCCTGATTTAAAGTCATGCTCGGGCTGTCACTTAGCTCTCTGTCTCTCCTTCTTCCTCCCGCTCGTCTCTTCTGTGACGCACAGAACTGCCTAAACGTGACCTCTGTGACCTCTGTGACCTCTGTGACCTCAAAAAACAAACAAACCTCACACTATTTTCCTGCTCCCAGCTTTAATAATACCTAATAATATTTCTGTCTCTTTCCGTTTTACCTCGTGACTTTCTGCCGCTTCACTTCTGAACTCTACATAACCACTCTCCTTCATCTTAAGTCTTCAAGTGGAGTATTACATTTCCGCGTGTACTTACATCTGCAGTACAATTACACACAAATGTACTTCCGGCAATAGCGGGCGCGGCTTTCCTGGCATCGAACTCAGCCCGTCGCACAAAAGCAGTGAACGCAGAGGACAGAAGAGCGTGTAACTGTAAGACCCGATTACCCCGGGGCAGAACGCGGGGGCGAGCATCGATTTGACCCCTGCCCCTAAACGTCACGTGCAAACCGCCGCGACGGGCCCATGTCCATTTCTGATGAAACGTAAAACCACGACGGCCGCGGTTCCTGGAAGCCGTCATAAATAAATAAGTTGTGTTTTGATGTCCATGTGTTATCCTAAGTGAATGTGAGGAAGACGGGAACGCTCCAGGGACCGGGGAAGAGCGGGACCGGGGGAAGAGCGGGACCGGGGGAAGAGCGGGACCGGGGGAAGAGCGGGACCGGGGGAAGAGCGGGACCGGGGAAGAGCGGGACCGGGGGAAGAGCGGGACCGGGGAAGAGCGGGACCGGGGGAAGAGCCGGACCAGCTGGACCAGGGAATAGCCGTGTGTGGCGCTGTCCCGGTCCAGACAAACGCAGGGTAAAATACAGCGGACGATGGAGCAGGGCGCAGATTTATGCCCGAGCTGGACAAGATCAAAGGCACACGGCTCTTTTCTCAAACACAGCAGGAAATAACTCCCGAGTACTATTTAAAGTACTGCATTCTCTGGAGTATAAGTCGCTCTGGAGTATAAGTCGCACCTGCCAAAAAATGCAAAATAATGAAAAAAAACACATAAGTCGCACTCGACGATAAGTCACATTTTCCTCGTAAACAAACCGCTGAACCCAAAACTTATATTTCACTTTTCACTTGTTTTTCTTAAATCCTGCTCTCATGTCGGGTCAGACGTCACATTAGAGCAAAAGGATGAACCGGAAAACAGGAAGTAGGAAGTAGTTTTGACGACTTTAAACGAAATTTATGATAAACTAAACATTTACAATATTGTTCCAAATGAAAAATGATCAACTTTATGGTTTTATAAATGAAGAGGAAATAAATAATCAGAAATTAAATATTAAGTGTATAAATGAAAACGAGTCTAGTAAATTTTCTTACAGGTATTACAAACATAACAGCTCCATCTACTGGTCAAATAAGTGAACTGTAACGTGTAAAATCCACCGTTACGTAACACATTTATATTTATTCAGCCAAAGACAGAACTGAACACGTGTCTGGTTTGTTAACGTAAGATAGTAATAGTTAATCAGATCTGTGGAGAGGCAAGCCCACTCAATAATACATGTTTTTCAAAGCGCTTTTTTTTAAATTTTCTTTCTATATTCAGTTTAATAAGTTAAATACTGTACGAGTCCACCGTTAGAAAAGTGACATTTTTAACCTTTAAGTCATTTATTTGAGTATTATTTTAAAGTAATTAAAATAAATTACATCGTCTTTTATTGTTGCAAATGTGAGAATTTCCTCAAACATTTATCACTCGACTAAAGAACATTAACATCAGAGTCTAATGGCCTCGTTCTGTGCAGTGGGCGACTCATAAAACTGTAGAAACAGAGTGATATCGGGTGTAACAGTGGAGATTGCAGTTTTAGTCGTTTTTCTGGGACACTCCATCTTTTTTCTTTAATCCAGTCTCATGGTCAGACATGAACCACATAAAAAGTTACTCCAAAATTCTTTTCTATGAGATATTGGGTTTATCGCGGTCACGGCAGGAGAACTCTGTCAATAGAGAAGTATGAAAAATGTCCCGGGCAAAGGAGAGGCTTTCTCCCTCCTTCTTTTCTTTCTCTATAACGTTATCTTTTTTACTTTCTCTCCCACTCTCCCTCCCTATCTCTCCCACTCTCTTTCTCCCTCACTCTCTCTTCCACTCCCCTCTCTCCCTCTATCTCTTTCTTCCACTCTTTCTTTCTTTCTCTCTCTCCCCCTCTCCCACTCTGACTCCCACTCTCCTCCACTCTCGTTCCCTCTGTCTTTCCCTCTTTCCCTCTTTGTCTCTCTCCCACTCTTGCTCCTTCCCGACTCTCTCACTCTCTCCCCTCTCTTTCTTTCTCTCTCTCTCTCCCCCTCTCCCACTCTGACTCCCACTCTCCTCCACTCTCGTTCCCTCTGTCTTTCCCTCTTTCCCTCTCTGTCTCCCCCTCTGTCCCTCCCCTCATCTCTCCATCCCTCCCTCTCTGTCTCCCACTCTCGCTCTCTCTCTTCTTCTCTTGTCTCCCTCCCTCTTCCTCTCCTCCTCCCTCCCTCTCACTCTCTCTCCTTCTTCCCCTCTCTCCTCCTCTCTGTCTCTCCTTTTCTCCCTCCGTCTCTCTCCGTCTCCCTCATTCCTGATTTAAAGTCGTGTGAGCGCTCAGGCGTCAGTTAGCTCTCTATCTCCTGCTCTCTTCCTCCCTCCCTCTCCTCTTCCCTCTCTCTGCCTCTCTCCCTCTCCCTCCCTCCGTCTCCCTCCGTCTCCCTCCGTCTCCCTCGTTCCTGATTTAAAGTCGTGTGAGCGCTCAGGCGTCAGTTAGCTCTCTGTCTTTCCCTCTCTCCCTCTTCTTCTCTCTCTGTCTCTCCCTCTCCTCGTCCCTCCCTCTTCCTCTCTCCCTCTTCTTCTCTTTCTGTCTCTCCCTCTCTCTTCCTCTCTGTCTCTCCCTCCGTCTCCCTCATTCCTGATTTAAAGTCCTGTGAGCGCTCAGTCCTCAGTTATCTCTCTGTGTCTCCCTCTTTCTCCCTCCCTCTCCTCCTCCTCCCTCTCTCTCTGTCTCTCCTTCTCTCTTCCTCTGTCTCTCCTTCTCTCTTCCTCTGTCTCTCCTTCTCTCTTCCTCTGTCTCTCCCTCTCTTCCTCTCCCTCCATCTCCCTCGTTCCTGATTTAAAGTTGTGCTCGGGCTGTCACTTAGCTCTCTGTCTCTCCTTCTTCCTCCCTCTCCTCCTTCTCTCTCTCCTCCTTCTCTCTCTCCCCCTCCCTCTCCCTCCGTCTCCCTCGTTCCTGATTTAAAGCCGTCACTTCTCTCTCATTCTGACTTTAGCGTTCACTTAGGAGTTGTCAGTGAGTCATTGTCGTGTCATGTTTTTACGTCTAAATGGCGTCAGAGGAAAAGTGACACGAGCGGAGCGTCGGTGGAGGGCGTCGGTGGAGGGCGTCGGTGGAGGGCGTCGGTGGAGGGCGTCGGTGCACGGCGTCGGTGGAGGGCGTCGGTGGAGAGCGTCGGTGGAGGGCGTCGGTGGAGGGCGTCGGTGGAGAGCGTCGGTGCAGGGCGTCGGTGGAGGGCGTCGGTGGAGGGCGTCGGTGGAGGGCGTCGGTGCACGGCGTCGGTGGAGAGCGTCGGTGGAGGGCGTCGGTGGAGGGCGTCGGTGGAGAGCGTCGGTGCGGAGCGTCGGTGGAGGGCGTCGGTGGAGAGCGTCGGTGCAGGGCGTCGGTGGAGAGCGTCGGTGTAGAGCGTCGGTGCGGAGCGTCGGTGGAGGGCGTCGGTGGGGGGAGGATGTTGTGATTAGACTTGTTTTCTCTTCATTTTTTCTCGATTTTAAACGACTATTTTATTCACGTAGAGATGCTCTGTGTAACCTTTCCAGTAGGGGGCGCATCACCTAATTTCTGGACATGTCACGAGCGCAAATTTTAAAGTACGATATATATATTTATAAAGTAAATATAAAAAAATAAACGATAATAGTGAAATTAATTTATGGCACTGACACAAAAACTCAAGAACAAGATTTTCCCTGAAATTCTGCTCTAAATATAAAATGTTAATGTAAAAAAAACAAAAAACAAAACATAAACTGCTTTAAATAAACGGCAGAATTTAACATTTAAGTATTTATTTTGTATCGATGTTTCATAAAAGTGATTTATTTAACCCTCTGCAGCTCAAATCGTACCAGAAAAATAAAAACATTCCTCCAGTAGTTCAAAAAAAAAGTCCCTACGATAAAAATTGACGCCCAAAAATTATTGTTCCATTTGTCAAGTGTTGAACGATAAATCGATTTAATTTAATTTATGGTGTTGTTGCTATGGAGATGTTGTTGCTTGGGCTGGAATGTCCCACAGTGCGGCATAAAATCTTCCATTTCTTTTTTTTTTTTTTTTATTACAGATGTTTCCCTTGTTAAAAACACACACATTCTTACAGTGAGTCACAGTTCGCCTCTCCGTGGATCTGAACCGTAACTTTGCCTGGTTGTATCACGTCTTTTTCTTCATGAAGATGGATAAATTTAATGCCAAACGGTGGAATATTCCAGGTAAAGCAGCCAGAGAACCTGTCCGTGAGGAAAGTCCCATCGTGCGGCTTTAATTTGACCATCTGCACTTTTCTTCTTACTTTATATTTTAAATTAAAAGTAAAAACGACATATTCTTGTGCAGATTTGCTCAGATTCCACAGACTTTGCTTCATCAGCTGCGATTTTTACATTGAAACTAAATTATTTCAAACTAAAGTTGTTTTTTTTTCGTATCCTCGTGGCAGATGGTGAGAAAACATAATCTGTGACGCTGCGCTTGGATTCAGATACTTTTTTTTTTGTATTAAATTTGTTTTCTTGTATCAACATCATGTTTTTTGGGGGGGGGTTTTATACTTTTGACGTATCGTAAACATTTGAGGTTTCGTTTGTTGTACATTTGTCCCTCGTTTATCGCGGGGATTATGTTCCAAAAATAACATAAGTAGAAATAAAATACGTACTCAGCTTTATTTTTTTACATTATTCTCTATGTTTTTGTCTGTAAAACCCCTCACCACACACTTTATACACTTTTCTCACACAGGCGTTAACATTTTCTCACATTTCTCTCTTGATTAAACTCTCTCAAAGTTCAAACCTTCGTAGATTTTAAGTTTTATAAAAAAAAAATGAAATACTACACTGTACTGTAAATAAAAATGATGCTTTTAGAAAAACTAACAAATTTCACAGTTCAGTTCCTCTGACCCCGCCTCTTCCCCTGACCCCGCCTCTTCCTCTGACCCCGCCTCTTCCTCTGACCCCGCCTCTTCCCCTGACCCCGCCTCTTCCTCTGACCCCGCTTCTTCCTCTGACCCCGCCTCTTCCTCTGACCCCGCCTCTTCCTCCTGTCTCCGCTGTAATGTCCCGTAATGTTCTTTTTCCTGAGTCACTGATCCTCAAAGCTGAAGCAGACTCCATCTTTACGTCTTGTTGCAGTTTCGTCCCTTTTTGCTCCTTGTTCAAACTTATTGCTGCTGTCGTCCTGATGTTATTTTCCTCCTTCTTTATGCGACGAACCCAAGATTCATTTATTCCGTAATGGCGCCCCCTACAGCCGCGGAACTTCTACCTCCCCTCAGCGTGTCCAGAAGTCCAAACATTTTCTGCGACGGTCAGCATCTTCCTCGGTCTTTTAGTGTCTTTGTCGGTGCAGAACGTTTCATCGACAGGTCCACAGTCCAACAGCCAATCAGGACGCACGACACAATGGTCTACAGTCCAACAGCCAATCAGGACGCACGACACAATGGTCTACAGTCCAACAGCCAATCAGGACGCACGACACAATGGTCTACAGTCCAACAGCCAATCAGGACGCACGACACAGAACACTATAATCCATTCAGTGTCTGACTTTTCCTACAGAGCGTTTCATAACTTCGTGTGTCTTATTTTTGTGTTATTTAATCTCTGTTCGCTGAAATCGAGATAATTCGCTAAAACTAACACATTTTGGTGAATTTCCAATAAACCAGCAGTAGTTTCTGGAGAGGTGCTGAAACTCGGTGGCACTTGTCAGAACTCGGGGCGTCTCCGGGTGAAAAAGTGTGTTGCGTTTTTATTGACGGATCGTTTACTTCTGTTGAGACGATTTCAGCTCCCGTCAGCGGCGTCTTTATAATCTGACACGGCGGAAAAGCGTTGGACTGACACGCTGTGATTTCAAACAATAACAACTAATATTTCTCGGAGTTTCCCGTCCGCCCGTCCCAGTTTATCCAACGTTTATCTGGAAAGTGCCCGTTTGAAGCTTTAGTGGACTTTATTTTATTTGTCAATGGGATTTTCACTTGTCATAATCTTTAAATTAACTTTTGCCGAACCAAAACAAACAAAACAAATGATCAATACGAGCGTTTGTGCCTCTGTGGAAAGAAGCGACTGAGCGAGTGACGTCACCACAGGATCCAAATAAAGCTCATCGAGACGAGAAGCTCGAGCGGCGAAGACGAGGACGAGTATCATAGCAACGAAAACGACAATCTCAGGGAAAGACGGCGCCGGATTTGTCTGTTATGAATGTTTAGATTTTGATTTACAGACACTAAAGTGAAATAAAAACCCCAGGATCATGTAGAGGGTTAATACGACTGAACCGGGTCTAAACCAGGTCTAAACCAGGTCTAAACCAGGTCTAAACCAGGTCTAAACCTGGACTAAATCAGGACTAAACGGGGGCTAAGCCAGGTCTAAACCAGGTCTAAACCAGGTCTAAACGAGAGACCAATTCAGGACCAAATCAGGACTAAATCAGGACTAAATCAGGACTAAATCAGGACAGAACCAGGACTAAACCAGAGACTAAAGCAGGACTAAACTGGGACTAAAGCAGGACTGAAACAGGACTAAATCAGGACTAAATCAGGACTAAGCCAGGACTAAGCCAGGACTAAGCCAGGACTAAGCCAGGACTAAGCCAGGGACTAAATCAGGACTAAATCAGGACTAAACCAGGACTAAACCAGGACTAAATCAGGACTAAATCAGGACTAAGCCAGGACTAAGCCAGGACTAAGCCAGGACAGAACCAGGACAGAACCAGGACAGAACCAGAGACTAAATCAGGACTAAGCCAGGACTAAGCCAGGACTAAGCCAGGACTAAGCCAGGACTAAGCCAGGACTAAGCCAGGACTAAGCCAGGACTAAGCCAGGACTAAGCCAGAGACTAAATCAGGACTAAATCAGGACAGAACCAGGACAGAACCAGGACAGAACCAGGACAGAACCAGAGACTAAATCAGGACTAAGCCAGGACTAAGCCAGGACTAAGCCAGGACTAAGCCAGGACTAAGCCAGAGACTAAATCAGGACTAAGCCAGGACTAAATCAGGACAGAACCAGGACAGAACCAGAGACTAAGCCAGGACTAAGCCAGAGACTAAATCAGGACAGAACCAGAGACTAAATCAGGACTAAGCCAGGACTAAATCAGGACAGAACCAGAGACTAAATCAGGACTAAGCCAGGACAGAACCAGGACTAAGCCAGGACAGAACCAGGACTAAACCAGGACAGAACCGGGACTAAACCAGAGACTAAATCAGAGACTAAATCAGGACCAAACCAGGACAGAACCAGAGACTAAATCAGAGACTAAATCAGGACTAAACTAGAGACTAAATCAGGACTAAACTAGAGACTAAATCAGGTCTAAACCAGGACTAAACCAGGGCTAAAGCAGGACTAAAATGGGACCAAAACAAGACCAAAATGACGAGTTTGAAGCAGCAGTTACAGAGGTGACGTTTTTTCAATATAAAGTGAATTGGAGCCACAGTCGATGGAACAGGAAGTCGCCCGTGATCACTTCCTGTTTGGAACGCGGCGGCGAGCTATGGACAGATTAGCTCTGTCCATTTATATAAACAGTCTGTGGGCCTGTCACCAAAAAAAAGTTTATTTTTATAGCACATTTTTATATATATTTTTTAACATTTTTATCTTCAGCCGAACAAAGTGCTTCACACGAACAACAAAAACAAATCTACAGATCGCACGATACATAGGAAAAGAACTTTAAAAAACATCCTGTCGAGCTTGTAGGAATTTTGTATTTATTTTTGTACAGTACGAGTCCATTTTAACAGGAAACTCTTTGAACCACATTGTAAAGAAAAATAAAATAACACAACAAAGGAACAACAAAGACTCATACATCATTATTTCCGCTCTGCAGGGTGTTACAGAAGAACCAAACAAGTGCAAATAAATTGTGCAGATGATAAATATCCAGCCCAAAAGACGTTGTATTCACTGAAGGATAGGTCAGTGTAGTAATTATACGAGTGGTACACGGGCCCCGCGCAGCACAGCGGAGTCGAGCGCAGGATGGAGCAGTGTGACAGAACTCAGCGTGGAGGCTCTCACCGGGAAGAGGCTCCACAGCCCAGACAAAGCAGCTTATCCCCGGGTCACACGCCTCAGCCGCCCCTGCTGTAATGGTGCACGCTGCCAATTTGCTCTGTTCTATTCAGCCGCTGTGAATATGATCCAGAGAGGAAGCTTTGATTTTTTTTGGTGAGCTTCGGTAATTGACTTCAGTGCCTCTTCACTCTGAACTCTGACTGATGTGAACTCGGAGACGCCCTCGGCAACGGTGGCCTTTGTCAACATAATTAAGCCAACAGAGAAGAGCAGAATTACACGGGTTTGGCCCCAAGATCGGGTTCAAAAGCAGCTCTCTACGATATAAGACGAGAGCGTGCGCGGCCGTGAGTAAACAGATCCTACAGAGTCGTAGGTATTTGTCTGGAGGAGTAGTTCATCCAAATGGAGCCGTCCCGCGTTTCTCAATCTTAAAAAGTGAAACTATCAAATGGATCGTTAACTAAAATTCTTCCTAATTGCGAACTTGAATTCTCCACAGCCTGAAATTTTGCGAATGTATCTGCATTTTCACACACGTCAAATCAACATCTGCAGCTTTTTACATCGAAAAACATAAAAAACCAAAGGTAAACTGTCCAAACCAGACTCAGACTTATCCTGCGTTTGTGTCCAGTAGATTAGACGACTGTAACGTCCTGATCACTGGACTCTCCAAACGAGAGACAGAACAGAACATCCAGAACATCCAGAACATCCAGAACATCCAGACACTGCTGCTCGGGTCAGGACTAGAACCAGGAAGTACTTCACACATGTGTCCTGTGGCTCCTGTGGCTCCTGTGGCTCCTGTGGCTCAGAGACTTTAAAGCAGCTCAGTGTGAACAAGTCTCTCCATGGACCAGCACCAAAGAACATCTCCCACATGAGCCACACGAACCATCTCACATGAGGAGGACTAAACCGGGACTAAACCAGGACTAAACCAGGACTAAACCAGGACTAAACCAGGACTAAACCAGGACTGAACCAGGACTAAACCAGGACTGAACCAGGACTAAACCAGGACTGAACCAGGACTAAACCAGAACTAAACCAGGACTAAACCGGGACTAAACCGGGACTAAACCAGGACTAAAGCAGGACTAAACATGTTGAATCAGTGTTTCAGTTTTCTGCAGCTAAAACCTGAACATTCTTCTGTAGATGTGACTTAGGCCTCGACTTTGACAAAGTTTAAATCCAGACTCAAACTGTTCTGTTTATCTGCGACTGAAAGGGGTTTATTCTGCACTTTTCTGTTTTAATGCTATTTTTCTGACAGTTTTTTGTGATTATTTATGTTTTAATTTGTGTGATTTTAATGCCTTTCTTATTCTACAGAGACTTCATGTCGACTCAGGTCAACAGCCCAATATAAACCAACATTATGAAAATATCACACAACACTTTTGTTTGACGTTTCTTTTTTTAATATTTAATTAACCTGCAGCCAGGAAAGTCCCAGTTAAACGAGCGAGTTCTGTTGTACAATATAAGACCGCGTTTGTCCAGACTTGACCGTTCCCTCGTGGACGCCGTGAGCTTTTCCGAGGCGTCCGTCGTGTCTGCAGGTGGACAGAATGTTAATCGTCTGTTTGCCCTTCAGATAGTTTTGTTTTATTGATTCAGCAAAGTGTTTGAACAATGCCAAGTTTTATCCAACGATTGAATAAAGACGCATTTATCATATTTATTTATTGAACGATAAAGATGTTTTTTACGACTCCTCCTGTGCCCGGCAGCGTATGGAAAAAACAATATGACTTTTCTTATGAATTTGATTGAAATTTGATAGTGAGAATTGAGAAAGTGACGAGGCTGATGAAGCTTTTTTTCCTCTGTTCTGTCAGCAGTTCTGTGATTTAGATTTGATTTAACGACTCGAACAGAACAGCTCCAGATCAGGTTACACGGAATCGCTAAACAATTTATCATTTTGAAATACTTGGATCTGTCAAATGAGGTCAAGTTGTGATCCCGTTAACACGTACATCACATTTTGAGATTTAAACTGTGAGTAATTCTATCAGAAACCGCTGCCCGAAGCTGTAAAACAATAAGATTAACGCTGGAAGAGGACAGGCCCGCTCCCGTCGCACGTTTCTGATTACATCTAAAAAAAAAAACGCTGCGGGGTGAAGATTCTGACTTTTGACTGCTCTTTTGGGTTCATGTGTGAAATCTAAAGTTATGTTTAGCGTCGTAACATGTTCTTTCCTGCAGTTGTGTTATTTGAAATCCACAGCTCAGATTACAGCGAAGAGCACGCACTAAAACCCAGCGCCATCCATCACTCGCATTGTGCTTGTAAATACATGTACAAAACAAAGCCATTTATTACGTCTGGGGTGACAAGCTTGTTATGTTTATCTATAAGGACAATCAGTCATTTATTTTCCGGTTTATTTTTGGTTGAAGGGTCTCGAACTTCTGAACAAACACAGGGTTTCATCTTAACAATGGGAAAAATAACAAAGGAAAGTTATTTGACAGATCTGGACCTTGTGCAATCGCAACTTTTTCAGAATGTCAGTGAACGATCGGGCTATATCTGGGAACTTGACCTGAATTCAGTAGGTTAAAAACAACAGGGTGTAGTGACGCGGCGTATTCAGGGGTCAGAGGTCACCGTGGCGCTTCATTTACCTCCGTACGATGTCTATCCTGATCTGCATTCACCGTTTCGACATGAGCGTCTGATTAGTTTCGAAAGAACTCGTGGTTTTCAGATTTAGAGCGTTAAACCCCCGCTTTCCCACAGATCTGACCTGTAACTTAGCCTAGCGTCGCCATTTTGGTCTTAAACGTTCCCGCGCTACATGATCCTGGTGTTTTTATTTAGCGATTTTGTCCGTAAATCAAGATATGAACATTAATAACACACGAATAATCGACAAATAAGGGGGAAATAGGCAAACGTTAGCAACGGATTTGATTGACAGCGTTGCTAAGTGCCCGCTTCAACACCCTCGCTCCTGATTGGCTGTTTGGTTGCTATGATACTCGCAGGTTGAATTCCTAATATCGCTAAACTCGCTTGTGTATCTGTTTCGTTTCACTTCTTCATACAGTCTGGAACATTCCTGGCAAACCAATACTTAGTACCTCCCAGCAGAAAAGTTGCACAGTGCAGCTTTAAGGACGAACACGTTGCCACACATTTCCATTTTCCTTTCCGTCCGTCTGTGTCGTCAGCAGTGCGTCGCGTGAAGTAGCCGCGGACACTGCCCTTTTCGGCGCGTTTGTCCAAATAAACGAGGACGTCCCTGTTTTAATATTAAACGCTGCTCTTAAGTTACCGCGCGCTTTACGTTTCTGCTTCACGCCGCTCGTTTCCGTGACCCTGTTGGCGCAGCATGTCTCATTAAATCCAAATCTGTGAAATACGACCTTGGGCTCAAATACTGTCTGTTTATTCTTTACAGCCGAACACGCTGTTAGAATTTGATCTAGTTTCTACATCGCCTAAAACTCTTCGAGGCTCATTATGTACAAAAACAAGCCAAGTATCTGCTGTGAATGGTCGGCGGCGGCGGCCAGGAGAAGGCGAGCTAGCCCCTGCTGAAACGCTCCGCTAGCGTACAGGCAAATTGCATTAGCGTTGTGTTTTGGATGTTCTTTGTGAGCTTGTTTGTTGTGCGCTGCTGAGTCTTGACGTGGGCCTTGATGGCGTGTAATCATTTAGCCGCTGTTTTTATCACGCAGCCCTCGCCGCGCCCACATCAAAACAACTTTCAAATAAGCGATAATCAGACGAGAGTGTCCCCGGCGCCGGACCTCACACCTGATCGCTGCTGTTTTTACGCTTAATGATGAGTTTGTTTAGAGGATCGTCCACTTTGTCCAGTCGGGTTTAACTGTTCACGACATTTAGAACTTTGGAGAGAAAAAGAACAAATTATTTTCAAATCGATAACGAGCCCAGATATTATTCAGCACTAAATGTTTGGAAACGACGTGGAAATGTGGTAACGAGGATGATCTAGTGACGACAAACTGGGATTTATGCCAGAATTCAAAACAAAATGCATCGTCACGTGATCAAATGTGCTCAAACTGGAGATTTTAACAGGAAACGAAAACAAAAACTGTGTTATTTAAATGTTTCCTTAAGTATCAAACCTTTTTATCAAATTTTAGAATCACTATCATGATCATTTTGTGTTTATAAGTCAATGTATTTTTACTTTTACTTGGATTTTTTTTCTTTTTGTGCAAGTTTACATGCTTTTTTTTTTATTTTGCAGTGTATGAATGTGCATTGTGTCGTGCGTCCTGATTGGCTGTTGGACTGTAGACCATTGTGTCGTGCGTCCTGATTGGCTGTTGGACTGTAGACCATTGTGTCGTGCGTCCTGATTGGCTGTTGGACTGTAGACCATTGTGTCGTGCGTCCTGATTGGCTGTTGGACTGTAGACCATTGTGTCGTGCGTCCTGATTGGCTGTTGGACTGTAGACCATTGTGTCGTGCGTCCTGATTGGCTGTTGGACTGTAGACCATTGTGTCGTGCGTCCTGATTGGCTGTTGGACTGTAGACCATTGTGTCGTGCGTCCTGATTGGCTGTTGGACTGTAGACCATTGTGTCGTGCGTCCTGATTGGCTGTTGGACTGTAGACCATTGTGTCGTGCGTCCTGATTGGCTGTTGGACTGTAGACCATTGTCCATCAGTCTCCTCCGTGCCGTGTCTCCTGTCCAGTACAGAATGTGTTCAGACAAATTTACATAAACGTTGGATCTCAGTGTGACTCTGAAGTGCTGTACGTTTGCGATTTGTTTTCTCCCCGACAAAACCCACAATGTCGATGAAACGTTCTGCACCGACAAAGACGCCTACGAAGGTTTGAACTTTGAGAGAGTTTAAACGAGAGAGAAATGTGAGAAAATGTTAACGCCTGTGTGAGAAAAGTGTATAAAGTGTGTGGTGAGGGGTTTTACAGACAAAAACAGAGAGAATAATAAAAATAAAGCTGATACTTAGCGGGTTATTTTTAGAACGTGACCCCCGCGATAAACCAAGGACCTCTGTAGTCCATTTTTGTTGGAAATCCAGACTGGAATCTTTTTTTTTATACAGATTGATCAGTCTGGTCTGTTTTTTTTTCAGTGACAAATAAAATCACATTTATCTCAGCTCAGATTAACTCAGTTTAGTTCTTTGCTCATTGATTCTGCAGAAAACCACAATAATTTCCAGCCCGCAGTGATATATATTTTTTTATTTTATTATTTCTGATACAGATGGACGATGCCTGTCCCTGATTGGCTGATCCACCTGTCAATCACGCCCATCTGAAAAGAGATTCACAGATATCCAGACTCACATCTCTGTAAAGTATTAAAAATGTGTAGTTTGGATCCCGGGGCAGCCATTTCTGACCTTCATCATACAAATCTCATCGTCACATCGCTTGCGTTTGCCAGATTTTCTCGTTGCGCGGTTAATTCCTGATAATTTGTGAGCTGACACGGTGTTTACTGCGTCTGTCCAAGTCTGGGGCTTACACAGAGCATGTCGTCCAAACACTGAAATATCAAAACAACTAATCCGCTCAAAACGCTGCTCTGTTCCATATTCACGGGTGCAGCCACTTCCTGCGTTGCGTCGTGCAGCTGTTTGCAAAGCACCGGGGACTGGAGCGGTGATCCTCAGGTTTCTACGGAGAGAGAGGAGCAGGCGTGAGAAACGAGCAGCCGGCAGTAAAAGGGAATGAGAAACGCTCTGCATGGATAAGATGCAATGCACAAGAAAAATGAAACCCGCCAAAAGGTTAAACAGGCCAAAGAAATGTCATCAAAATGCCACTTAAACATGATTTGGCCTTTGCATTCTTTCATCGCATCAAACTTTGTGGCAGCAGTGTGGCGAGAATATGAGAGAAAGCGCCGCACGGCCCTCCAAAAGGTCAATCACGATTTGTTTTGAAGCGAAATGTCTGCTTTAAGATAAGGCACGAGGGAATGACGACGTTACACGCATCAGCAGCAGATATATATCACACATTTAAATGAATCTGTAATTAGATTTTATTTATATGAGCGATTTAATAAACAAAACAAGGACAAATTGTGTTAAGAGTGATTGACGTGCAGATCTGTTTTAATCAGAGGATAATGACAGGACCATCCCTCTTCTGTTTGTAATTAGTTCCCAGATACTACAGGGTTTTTATTCCATTAAACAAATGAAAAAAATCTCATTTGAATTATTAACTTTTCACTTTTTGTTCTTATGTTTCCACTCACTTAATTTAAGCATAAAAATATTGTGCACATTCGACCTAAAAGATTTGTATTTTAAAACACATAATAAAGAAAATAAATAAAAATAAAATAAAATAATAAATAAATAAATGAATGGAAATCTTTATAGTTTTTTATCCGATGTCTTTATAATTTAAGTTCGTGTGTGTTTTAGAGTCTGTCCGGAGAACGTTTACCATCATCAAAATTAGGGATGGGACGATTTACGATAATATTGTTAATCGTGATAAAAAAAAAGATCCGCAATTAATCTTAATTTTTAGTAACCGTGATCATCGCACACAATTATAATCTCCTTTACGGCTCCAGACTCATGTTTGCAGTTTCAATACAATGTTTAGATGTTAGTTCAGGTGTTTGTCCACAAGGGGGCGCTCTGTTATAACAGTGACACTCGTTGCTTCTGTGTCTGTTCTGATTTGTCACGTCGTGGCTCATGGGCAGTGGATCTGCATCCGGATGACTCCACACATTTATATCCTCCACTCGAGAAGGTGAAGTCTGATGTGTGGAATTATTATGGATTTGAAAAACAAGAGCAACAAGATGAGCCACCGATCTGCAGAGTCTGAAGGAGAAAAGATACGGCTCCGAGGACAAACACGAGCGACTTACACGAGCGATTTACACGAAACAACTTACACCAGAAACTTACACGAACAACTTACACGAACGACTTACACAAACAACTTACACAAACATCTTACAGACCCACATTTACGACACAAACATCTGCATCGTTTGACAAACTTAAGCCGAAAATCTCCATCATAAGAAACGCACCATGAGAAATAAACTATTGAACGTAGTTTGTGTTAGTTTGGATTTGTTTGAATAATGTCATGTGTTTATGTCGACTTTGCTATCGCTAGGTTAGCACTAGCGAAACAGCATTTTGCACAGCTGATTGCACACTTTCTAAAAGCGGTACATGGTTTTACAAGAATCATTAATTAATCTGAACCTAAAACCTCCGAGAACCTGGTGTCCACAAACGTAAACAGCACATTTTGGGTTGTCTCGGCCACAGTACTTCTTTTTTATTTTCTCTACAAGGTCCTGGTGTCGTGATAATATCGTTAATCGTGATTATTTTAGTCCCAATAATCACAAGTCTAAATTTTAACATAGTCTCATCCGTAATCAAGACATGACTAGGATCGTTTTGTGCCGTCGACTGGTCACGATTATCCGATGAATCATTGCAGTCTTAAAATATATTATAAAAACAAATACTTAAATACGTCCTCAGAGTGTTTAACAAGTACTGCTCACATCTAAATCGTATTCTAAATGTATTTGTACCACTTTGTTTACATCTGGTTGTGCTCATATCGCTGGAGTGACTCACCTTGGCCTTACACTTCATGATCTACCTCCCGCCAGACGTCAATAATGTTCAATGACTTTTCTCTTTCAATCTGTGCTTTTAATCCCCCCCCCACCTGCACCCGAGCCGCCGCCGCCACTGCCGCCGCCGCTCTGCTGTGTACCTGCTACTTTGTCCCACTTCCATTTCAACTCCAATACACTTGATACTAATGAGTTTAGCGCCGGCTCCTCTGGTGTTCCCGCGGCGGCCTGAGTACAGCTCACAGTTCATTTCCCCTCAGACGCCGGGCTGTACTGTCCCTGTGAGCGGGATTTCACCTCTCCATTCTGCTGCTCCAGGCTGATTTACTCTATTCACAACAAATAAGAGGATCAAACTGCAATCTGAGAGCGGCGCAGACAGAGCCGCACTACATTACAGAGAGCAGCACTTTGTTTTCTTCACTGTGACTGCGGCTCGCTCCCAAACCCCACGCTCACTGGTTCTAACTGCATTTGGTTTGGTTTCCTCCAGTAAAACTTAATATTTATGTTTTAATACTTGTCTTTTTTTAATTTTGATGTTTATATTTTGTATTTTAAGGACAAAATGGACATTGCAGCCAAACGTTTGATCGGTTCAGTGACTTTGCAGATTATGGTTGGATTCTTGTTCCAACACTATTTACGTTACGAGTTACTTCACCCACACTGGGAAAAGTACTTGTACTTCGGTTGTAAACGAAATGAAGCCATGTTTGATTAAAAAAAAAAGCGAATTGCCCATTTAAGAGGATTATAAAAGCAGTTACCTGAAGAGCTTGAAGACCAACGCAGTACTTTCACATTTGTTTTGTTTTTTGTTTTACTTTGGGCTAAATGAGGTGTTAAACTGACTTTTCAGGTGTGAGGGTCCGCCGCCTGCTTGTCTCCATGGATACGTCAATGCTTGTCCCGCAGTACGGCATTAAACCGATCCGTTACATCCATAGTTCTGACTTAACGTGCCTCCTTGTCTCTACGTTTAATGTCAAACTTTGAAAAATTCCATGCAAACGATAACATCTCCATGAAGACGAGATGCTTTACTAGAAAAGTTACATGGTATATGTTTTAAACGAGGAGAAGGTGCACGCAGGTTGGAAAAAAAAAGTGAGTTTTGTGATAAAGTGGAACACGTTTGAAAGTCGCCCTGTCAGGAGAATTACATTTACACTTATGGTTCTGTGTATCAAAGCTGGAACAATATATTTTGGGGCTCATTATTTATCGTGGGCACTTTTTCTTTGCAATAATGGGGAGATTGTTATGTAATAAAGTAAGATTTGAGCTGGAGCGAGGAGAAGAATAGCTGCTATGGCTAATTATCGGTTCATTCTGCTGTTTATTTGCTGCAGCTCAGGTCGTTCAATGATTCTGTCAATTAAAAAACTGGTTTGTGTGGACTTTCCTGCTGTGACAGTGGCGTAAAGGAGTTTCACTGTTATCGTTTATCGTGATATATCGTGCTTCAAAATGTGTTCTGACAGGTCTATTTGAAAATACTGTATTTCCTGGACTATGCGTTGCTCTGGAGTTTAAGTCGCACCAGCCAAAAAATGCAAAATAATGAAGAAAAAAAACATAAGTCGCATTTTTGGGGGAATTTATTTTAGAAAATCTGAGACTAAGAACAGACATTTAAATAAAGACGGATAAATAAAGCAGAAAAAACAACAAGTTTACTCTGGATCTCACTCCAAATCACTAAATCCATTGAGTTCTTCGTCTTCGGTGTCGCTTCTGAACAAATCCAGAGGAAAATGAAGCGCTTTTTAGGGGCATTTTTGTTCAGTTTTCTTTCTTTCTGTCTTTTTAATTAGCGTAATGTTGAAATTTTAAACGTTAGTTAGATACTGGTACAAGTCTAGAGCCCCTCGCAGTTATATATTTGAATAATTTCACATATAAGTTGCACCCTTGGACAAACTATGAGGAAAAAGTGCGACTTATAGTTCAGAAAATACGGTAAATTGAAGGATCTTGAGTTTGTAGTTTACAGACCGTGAGCAGGAGTAAGACCAGAGGAGACGTTAGCGAGCTGCTGTGAGAGCCGTGGATCGGGTCAGGTGCAGACGAGCGATTCCTCTGGCTCTAAAGTGACTTGGGGGTCACTGAGGCTGTTGCTCGGAGGTGCCGGAGCAGCTCTCGTTTCATTTGCACACTGTTATCCCTGTACACTTAATTGGCTGAGATAAGAATCCTTATTATGTGCGTGCTTTCAGACTTATCTCCACATCAAAGCGCTTCACGTTCTGCTGACTGCTGCTGCTGATGGAGTCTGGGATCAGCTGGTGCCCTGACAGCTGTGTGGAGCTCTGCATCTTCTATACAATCTTATCTTTATCGTTATAGATTAATGCAATTAACCATGCCTAATAACGCCCTCGCTCTAATTAGGCTTTTTGTTGGAATTGCCCTGAGCTTTAGATGTACATCGTCAGAACAAAGAAGTAACGTTGGTGCGAATATCTAAGGAGAACTATACGTATATTATATTAATTAACCCTCTTTATGGCCACGCACTCTGTTCTTTGTCAGATTAAAACAATTCTGCAATGTCACTGTACCAAAGAAATACAAATAAAATAGATAAATCATGTCAAAATAAATCAGCAGTTTGGATTTAAGTTGTTAAAGCGCCACTGTTTTCTGATGTTTTCTGTTCTAATGTCGTTTTTTTTCATCACAAACAGACCTGGAGTTGTGTTTTGTTGTTTCATTCACACAGACTCGGCAGATTTAGGCTGAAAACACTCTGTTCCACCTTGTGATGTCATCATGTGGTGATACAGGAAGTGCTCCGCCGTGTTTTTAAACTCCACACACCTTCATTTCTAGAATCATTTGGATCTTTTCCGCTCTGGAATTGCCGCTTATCTCGACTGAACTAAAGGTAAAAGCAGGAGGAGCTTACTTGAAAACTACCACTTGATGACATCACGAGGTGGAACAGAGCGTTTTTAGCTTGGGAGATGTTACAGACTGATAATAAAGAGCTACTCAAACATAAAAAATGAAACAAAACACAACTCCGGGTCTGTTTTTCACATTCTAACATGGCTTAAATCTCACAAGTTTGATCAGTTATATGAACATTTTCTGGACCTTAATTTCATTACTGACCTTTGACCTTGTCCGAAATGTTGTTCTATAATTATGCGGCTTAAACTTTGTCACAGAACTTTCCGTGTTGGTGCTGTAGGTTCAGGGGTTACCTCCAGCCCGCCCCAGAGCTGTGCGCCACTGTTGACTTATTAGGCTGAAAAATGAGGGGCGGTGTGAACAATGACAGTGCTTCAGTTTTCATTAACTCCAAATCACTTCCCACAAAGAGTGCATCCGCGCACAAAGGTAATTAATTTCTTCAAGGACAATTATTTTACAGCTACAGATAATGACAAGCACTCCTCCAAGTTTAATCTCCGCACATTTCATAGGTGGGTTGGAACCAAAACGGTCCCCACAGGCTAAAGTCCGGCTTGTTGCGTATCTGATCTTCATTTCCCACATAATTTGAGTCCATCTAAGCAGCGGAGCACTGATAACTGCAGCATCACAAGATATTATTACAACAGCACACAATGCACCAATGTACAAGGCTCATTAGCAAAGACGAGCACTGCCAGAGCTTTGAATCAGCAGCAGATCAGTGCAGCACGACGACTGGAGAATGAGCAGGTGTGTGTAAAAGACTGAAGAACCATCAGGAGTGTATAAAGACGACTGAAGAACCATCAGGAGTGTAGAAAGACGACTGAAGAATCATCAGGAGTGTAGAAAGACGACTGAAGAACCATCAGCCACATGTAAAGACGACTGAAGAACCATCAGGAGTGTAGAAAGACGACTGAAGAACCATCAGCCACATGTAAAGACGACTGGAGAACCATCAGCCACATGTAAAGACGACTGGAGAACCATCAGCCACATGTAAAGACGACTGAAGAACCATCAGGAGTGTAGAAAGACGACTTAAGAACCATCAGCCACACATAAAGACGACTGAAGAACCATCAGCCACATGTACAGACGACTGGAGAACCATCAGGAGTGTAGAAAGACGACTGAAGAACCATCAGCCACATGTAAAGACGACTGAAGAACCATCAGCCACATGTAAAGACGACTGAAGAACCATCAGCCACATGTAAAGACGACTGGAGAACCATCAGGAGTGTAGAAAGACGACTTAAGAACCATCAGCCACACATAAAGACGACTGAAGAACCATCAGCCACACGTAAAGACGACTGAAGAACCATCAGGAGTGTAGAAAGACGACTGAAGAACCATCAGCCACATGTAAAGACGACTGAAGAACCATCAGCCACATGTAAAGACGAGTGAAGAACCATCAGGAGTGTAGAAAGACGACTGAAGAACCATCAGGAGTGTAGAAAGACGACTGAAGAACCATCAGGAGTGTAGAAAGACGACTGGAGAACCATCAGGAGTGTAGAAAGACGACTGAAGAACCATCAGGAGTGTAGAAAGACGACTGGAGAACCATCAGGAGTGTAGAAAGACGACTGAAGAACCATCAGGAGTGTAGAAAGATGACTGAAGAACCATCAGGAGTGTAGAAAGACGACTGAAGAACCATCAGGAGTGTAGAAAGACGACTGAAGAACCATCAGGAGTGTAGAAAGACGACTGGAGAACCATCAGGAGTGTATAAAAACATGTATTTGTATCATGTCTGATGTTTGAGAAATCCTCTGAGGTTCTGCTGATGGAAACGTTTGGAGGAAATACACGTTTAAAAAATACACACGTACAGAGGGACTGGTCCATTATCAACTCTGAATGTAAAATACTACTATTACTACTACTACTACTACTACTACATGTGCTCGTGCCTCCTCAGGTGCTCGCGTCTCCTCAGGCGCCGCTCTGGACTGCTATTTCAACTACATTTTCTTTAATATCTGCCACATATTTTTCATTTGCTAAAATCTGAAGTTTAACCTTGTGACATCACAGAGGAGGAGCGGCTCTGGGGTTTGAACGCCGTGATACAGACCTGATGTTCTGCTTTCTCCGCTGATTAGTTCTGTTCTGTTTCTGTCTTTTACTGTAACATAAAAAGAGAAAACGACAGATTGAATTTCATTTCCCAAGACGTTCATCCTAAAGACTTTTTAACACTCGCTCTCTGACTTTATTTCCAGAGCTTCTGTTAAACTTTATGACGTCACTCACAAGAAACGCTCTGTGTGAAATAAATGTGGGACGACTTCAGAGACGACCGGAGTATTTTACCTGTTTAATCATTGATACAAGAACGTTTAACACCAGATCACATGACCACGTAACCCCAGATCACATGACCACGTAATCCCAGATCACATGACCACGTACAGTGAAGGACGAACCGCATCAGAACTGAGAACTGATTTACTTCACAAAAATGGAATATATTTTAAGGACAAACCAAACTGGAGACTTTGGTGCCATTAAAACAACAACTACTACTACTGCTATTACTGGAACTACTACTACTACTACTACTACTACTACTACTACTACTACTACTACTACTACTACTACTACTACTACTACTACTACGCTTTTTATCTTATGTCTTGTTTTATCAGATATATTACTTCACTTTACATTGCCTTTGTACAGCACTTTGAATGTGTTTTATAAATATATATATATATATATATATATAAATAAACTACTACTACTACTGGTACTAAGACTATTACTGCTACTACTATGATTACTACCGCTATTACTACTGCTACTACTACTATTACTCCTACTACTACTTTTGCTGGATACAAACTGGATACTTTAGTTCCACAGCTGTACTTTAATAATGCTTCATATGGATTTATTTATTTCTCGCCACATGATCTGAATGTTTCACAGTTTTTTGTTTTTGTTTTTTGTCTCTGCCGTCGTGTCCACTCTCACTTTAGAGGTTGTGAGTTCAATTCCTCTTTTGTTTCATGAGTCGTTTTGTTCCTTCATCCAAACACATGAACCTCTGGACAAACATAATCCCTGTCCATCTCTGCTAAACGGTCAGTCCTCTGCCCGAGGCCTGAGGAGATAAACAAGTCGTAAATATCTGAAAAAAAAACACTGTTATTTTTCATATAAAATGACATAAATTGCCTGAGTCTGTGTGTTTTTCTTCCTTGTGGCTCAGTCTGTGTCTCGACTCGTTCTCAGGCCTGTAGTGTCAGTGATGAATGTGAGAACACACTGCTCCACACACACAACAGGAGTGAGTCGGGACACACACTCTGTCTCACTCTCAGCAGAACAGAGAGAGTGCGACGTCTGGAACTAAACACAGACTCTGAGGAAACCAGCGGAGGAACAGCAACATCAGGACGAAACTGAGCTCAGACCAGGGTGAGCTTGGATTCACTCACTCCAAAAAATAAAAAATAATAATAGGTTCATATTTCAAGTGTGCAGATCAAAATACAGAGTTCTGAGTACACACAAAGTGTTTTATATTCAGTATAAAATGTGTAGTAAAAATGTCTTTGAAAGAGCTGATTAAAACACGAGAAAAGCTTCTATTAAAAACGTATAAACTGATATTTCTTCACTTTTATGCATAATTCATTTCTCACTTGTTTAATATTAAAACTCTTGCATGGAATTCAGAATACACACAGATCAATACTTCAGTACTTCAATACTTTATGAAGATGTGATTCTGCCTGTTTTCAAATGGGTGTGATTGACAGGTGGATTAGCCAATCAGGGACAAGCACGCTCCATCCAAACAGAAAAAAAATGACACGGGGCTAAAAAACATCACAGATTTCTGCAGAATAAATGTCTGAAGCAACAAACTGAGATAAATTAGATTGTATTTGTAAATCGCAGGCGACCTTGAGCTCCTTTGTTGATTGGACGATCACGTTTGACCCGAGTTGAGACGCAACAGACGACGTGTGGACCAGACTGACATCAATCTGTATAAAAAAAACACAGAAAAAGATCATTCTAGATTTAAAATTCCATCAAATACATTTAAAAACACATTCCTCTTGGGTTCATCTAATAATCGTCTGCATCTCTTTATCGCGATACTTCAAAAACATCAATAAATTCATTTTTTGCACTCGCCCGAACTCGAATGCTCTTGTTTTGTTTTCTAAATATTTGTGTTATTCGAAGTAAACTTGAAAGTCGATGATCTTATAACAATCTGCGATCGACACAGAACAATAACATGGAGACAGATGACATGATGCTTTTGTTTTGCGTCGCAGGTCCAGGGCTCTCGGATCACTCTCTGCTGCTGCTTTGTTTGTGTTTGCCTGATAATCACACCGCATTTCAGCCAATGTTTGGCCGCCATACTGCTCCACTTTTGTTTGTGTGTTAGAAGCTTGGCTCGTGCTGTTGGGTTTTAATGCTCAGCGGTGGAATAGTGAGTAATGCCAGTAATGTGCTCGCGGTGCCATGTTGATGAAGCAGATTATTATGGTTAAGACTATTTGTTTTGATTGTTTATTCAAAGTGACAAGTTTGTTTCTTGAAATTGTACATGGTTTAGAATAAGGAAATTACTCTTTGCACACACCAGAATGTCAGATGCCCTTCCAAATGTGGCTGAATCATCTGGATTTGGACCTGGCACTAGAAGTTTTCTGGTTTTGACTCTTTTTGAGATGAGATTACGTCATATTTGCGAACTACTTTTGAGAATGTTTGTTATTCTGTATTTAAACTTCTATAAATCACTTTTGGCAATGTGATATTTTTGTCAGGAACAGTGCACCTCAACAACAGCGTACATGTTCTCCTTAGATATGTGTGTGTCCCTCAGTCGTCCAGGTCCGATCCAGAGTAAAAGACAAAGTTAAATCTGTAACTGGACGAAAAGTTGTAGGAGTGAAGCGTCTTTAACTCTCCTCTCAAACGTTTCTTTTCTCTGGCTCAGATCTGAACCTCACTCTCTTCTTCTTCGTGGTTAGTGTCTTTGAGATGGAGATGGACAGCAGATTGTGGTCCTGAGCTGCTCTCACGACGGTGTTGGTACATTCTCTTTCTTTTATTTATGAAAAAACAAAAAGAAACAGTAGAGTACAAAGCGTAAAAGGTCGATAGAAACACACACAGGAGACAAAGAAACAGTAAAATGATAAACCTGGTACGAAACGGAGGACAAGAAACAGAAATAAAAGAATGATCAGAGGTCGGGCGGGTTTTTTTTATTATTATTGAGCAGGAAAAATGAGTGAGTAAAGTTATGAAGTTAAAACTACTTTTGACATTCAGTTTCAGGGTTGAGTCTATTCTCTTTCCTTCCCTTTTTTGTTCTCTCTCCCCCTTCTTCTCTTCCCTTTTCTACCCCTTCTCTTTCCTTCTTCCTTTTTCCTTTTTCCTTGAATACTTGGATAACCTTCCCCACATCATTTCCGCCTCACACTCAAGCGAATACCTTTTTTGTGTATTTGTGTGTGGGGTACGTGACGTCTGAAGTGATTTAAAAGAAGTATTTGTGAGTATTTGTACTTGAGACGGGGGTAAACCATCTCTGCTCTGTCCTGGCGTCTGCGTTTGAGTCTAGAATAATTCACTCTACTATACTGTGATGCATTAAAACACAGAAAAAACACAGAAAATGACACAGCAGCCGCTTTTGTCGCGTCAATATCAGCAGCATCAGTTGGTACTTTCTGTTTTTTTTAACTTGCGATTGTTGAGTTTAATTGGTTTTGGTTGGTTTTACATTTAAAACAGATGCAGGGAGTTGTATTTTTAATCATATTGATACAGAAAAACGCTGATTTTTATTGTTATATGTCAGAGTCTGGGGTTTAGCTTTACCTTTTGGATATTTCTTGACAAAACACAACCGTATCAGTTTGTAAAAGCGTCTCTTTCGCCCCATGTGACCGTTCGACGTTCCATTATAAACCCTGAAAACCACCAGTACATGATTTTTGTGCTTTGTCCTTTACAAAGTACTTTAAAGAACACGTATACTCACTGTGACCCTGTACTGCATCTGTATTGAGATTACAGCCTGAGCACTACAAGGAAACTCTGTCCTTTTTTTTTTTTTTGCGCTGTGCTTTTGGCTGCAGGAGTGTGAAGCGCTGCCTGGTGGGAGCCGCCGTGAGGGGTTGGAGAGAGTGCGAAGGGTCCTCGGAGCGCCGGCTCACCGTGAGGAGTGTCAGGGATTTTGGATGTGCGCTTGAATGTGAATCCTTCCTCTCGTGTCCACGGGCGATTGTACTGGAGGAGGCGATGTCAGAGCGAGGCTGTTTTGATGACTCATTGGTATTCTGCTGTTCACCGTGAGCTCGGCCATCTGATACTGAACAATCGATAACTTAATGCGTTTGAGGGACCTCGACGGAGGGGAAAATGTAACGCTCAGACCTGGATTTGAACGATCGCTAGTTAAAGAGCTCGTATAGCACTATTTTATTATGTTCTAGTGTTGTTTCCTCGTCAAAAAACAGACCTGGAGTTGTGCTTTGTTTCACACTAACCCTTTATTTTTAGCTGGAGTTCTTCTCTCAAACTGAAAACGCTCTGTTCCACCTTGTGATGTCATCATGTGGTGATACAGGAAGTGCTTCGTTGTGTTTTTAAACTCCACACGCCTTCATTTCTAGAATCATTTGGTTGATTTCAGCTTGTGGAAATGCGGATCTCTGCTGAACTAAAGGTAAAAAGGTAAATGTTCACTTGAAAACTACCACTTGATGACATCACAAGGTGGAACAGAGCGTTTTGAGCTTTGCAGATGTTACAGACTAATAATAAAGGGTTAATAATGAAACAAAACACAACTCCAGGTCTACAGGAAGTGCTCCACTATGTTTTTAAACTCTATTGAGCTAAATCGAAATGGAACATGGATGTTTAAGTTTAAAGCCATAATGTGGAACTTTTAAAGGGCTCATATTGACACTGTTTTCTGATCTCCGTTATGACGTTTCCTCGTCACACACAGACCTGGAGTTGTGTTTTTTTGTTTCATTCTCACATGTTCAACACACAAACTGCAGATTTAGGCTGAGTTCTTCTCCCAAACTGAAAAAAACGCTCTGTTCCACCTTGTGATGTCATCGTGTGGTGGTACAGGAAGTGCTTCGTTGTGTTTTTAAACTCCACACACCTTCATTTCTAGAATCATTTGGATCATTTCAGCTCCTGGAAATGCTAATCTCAACTGAACTAAAGCTAAAAGGAGCTGTTCACTCGAAAACGACCTCTTCATGACATCACAAAGTGGAACAGAGCGTTTGGAGACGTAGACAATAATAATAAACACATGCAAATGAAACAAAACACGACTCCACGTATGTTTTTAATGAGGTAACAGGATTATAACATGGATTAAAGCTACAGGAGGCAGTTTTGTGTCGTATAAACTGAAAAAATACGGTTAGTGAAAAGGAAACATCTAAAATATAGTTCAAGGTTTAGCTACACTTTATTTTCTGTCTGTGGAAAAAAAAACACTTCTCTTCTCGTCCTCTGCTTTTGACCCATCCTTCAATGCCGCTGGGGCGCTCTGTCAGGGTCCGTGCGGCGCTGAGGGATCCGTCTCAGGCCTGGTCAGGACTGCCTTAGCTGGAGGATTTTACCTTTTGTGCAGGTTTTGGCCCAGAGGAACTCACTCAGACACGAGGAGAAAGTTACAAACTCCACACGCCGGGTTAAAGGAGGCAAACCTCTTTTTCCTGAGGAGCTTTAGTGACCATGACTCTCACAGATCTAACGGGAAAATCAATCTCCTTTAACTTCCTTTTAAGGTTATTTGATTTCTAACCTGATCATCTCGTTCTGTCCTTCACACACTTTTACATTTATCACAACTTTATTTATGAGAAAAAGGCTTAAGTAGTTAACGTAGGACCGAAAATACACATCATTTCTTCAATATTTTACAAAGCTGTGAGTCTGGTCACTGCTGAATCAATATGTTTTCTGATGAATGTGATTGACAGGTGGATTAGCCAATCAGAGACGTGCATGATTCATCCGTATCACAAAAAATAATGGAAAAAAAAAAACACAGATTTCTGCAGAATCAATGAGCGAAGCACAAAACTGTTAATCTGAGGTGAGATTCATTTTATTTTATTTGTAAATAGTCGACCAATGAGCTCCTTCCTTTCACTGAACAAAGATAAATGTGATTGGACGATGAGCGCGGAGGGCGTGGTCACCAGACTCATGTCCCTCTGTGTGAAAAGACACAGAAATATTCGTCTTTTACCACTAAACTCCTGATTATTCCCCGTGACACAGTGCAGAGTGACATGGAACAGGAAATTGAGTCGTTCACTACAGTCGGGTCATTGTCACTTTTGTGCAGTAGACCCCTCCCCCCCCCTCACTCTCTCACTCTCCTCACTCCCCTCACTCTCCTCCCGCTGTGCCCGCCCCTCCCTGCGTCCTCCTGCGTCCTCCTGCGTCCTCACACAGCCTCCACATCCACCACAGACTTTAAATGCACCAGTGTGTTTCCTGTGGGAGGAGCTTCACTCTGTGACTCCAGTGTGGGCTCTTCATGGTGTTAGACACAAGAGTGAAACAGACAAAGTATAAGAAAGACATTCAAATCACAATAAAAACAAACAAAACATGAATAATCACAAATAATCATCATAAAATTTACATAAAACCCTTTAAGTCACAGATAAACAGAACAGTTTGAGTCTGGATTTAAACTTTGTCAAAGTCGAGGCCTGAGTCACATCTGCAGGAAGAATGTTCAGGTTTTAACTGAACAAAACTCAAACACTGATTCAACAGGTTTAGTCCCGATTTAGTTCTGGTTTACTCCTGCTTTAGTCCTGGTTATATGCTCGTACTTCCTGGTTCTAGTCCTGACCCGAGCAGCAGTGTTCTGGATGTTCTGGATGTTCTGGATGTTTTGTTCTGTCTCTCGTTTGTAGAGTCCAGTGATCAGGACGTTACAGTCGTCTAATCTACTGGACACAAACGCAGGATAAGTCTGAGTCTGGTTTGGACAGTTTAAGTATCTGGGAGTCCATATTGACAGAGATCTGAGCTGGAACACACAGGTGACCACTGTCTGCAGCAGAACACACCAGCGCCTCCATTTTCTGCGCAGGCTCAGATTATTTGGTGTCAGTAGTAATATTATGCTCATTTTCTACAGAGCTACCATTGAGTCGGTGCTAAGATATGGAATCACCAGCTGGTTTGGAAACTTGCTGGTCAAATCAAAAACCCAAATTTTAAATCTGGTGAGGACAGCGGGGAAAATTATGGGCTGTGCTGTCCCTCTGAGCCCTCAAGAACTTTACAAACAGGCCATGAGGAGACAGACCAGGAGCATTCTCTCTGACCCGACACATGTGTTGTACCCTGAGTATGAACTGGAGGTACAGGGCACCACAGTGGAAATATAACAGATATAGACATTCATTTGTACCTGTTTCGGTGGAACTGTTAAATGATAAATGATGTAGAAATGAGTGTGTGTGTTGAGAGAGATGTACTGCACCCTGGGTATGGTTTTGTTTGTTTTTTGTGGTGTGAGCAGCCCATTGGTCCAAGAAAAATTTCTCCTAAGGGAGACAAATAAAGAAATCTTGATCTTGAATCTTGAGTTTACCTTTGATTTTTGATGTTTTTCGATGTAAAAAGCTGCAGATGTCACTGATTTGACGTGACAATAGAAATGATCCACAGAACGTCGCTGTGACTGTCCCATTAAAACATAATAGTATTGAAGAAAATTAAGACCCAAAAAATAAACAAACAAGCGATGAGTGAGTTCACATTTGTTTTATCGACCTGAGTAACTTATTTTTGTCTTGATTTTATTATTATTTGACTGTTGAGATCAAATTTTCCTGCAGATAAAGCCACACTAAACACTGCACTTACATCTGCTAATACCACAAGTTAAGTGATTTATTTAGCTTTTTGGGGATGACGCATTTACTTTTTACCTGATTTTCAAACTGATATCTCGAGCGCTAATGGCCGCGGTCTGTTTGGAGTGAAATCCACAGTTATAAAACAAATAAAAAAATAAATAACTGTTCTTTTCACTCCTGAGATGAATTTATTGTGACTATAATTACTGACAGCGCTCGACTCACCTGAACGCACCGGTAAAGTAAGAGTAATGGCCTTTTTTCATCGCTTCACGTTTTAAAACTTTCACTTTATCTGCAAAACCTTGGACCAAAACCAATAAAGCCATTTTAATGTGTCTTTTTGATTTCTCTTATGGCCGCGTCCGTGTCGTATTTCTCCTGCTGTGTTCTGTGGATATTATGGTTACAGAGCGCAGTATAAATTGAAGGAGCATTGTATCTGTGATAATGACAGCACTATTTCATCAGGGAATAGACAGTAATGTCCCGGGCTCTGCGGCTCCTGAAACACAGTGTAATGGCTGTAAACTGGCTCTGATTAAATGAATAAATTCGATATCATAAAAGCGTAAACTCAGACGCTGTTTCATACGCAAGTCTTTTATACTTCTCACGAATTTGTCCCACGTTTAAAAGCGACACGAGTTTATGCCGAGCGTCAAGTCAGAGCGGTTTGGATTGAAGGTTTTTGTTTTACAGTCTGTGCAAAAACAAAAAAAAAAAGAGAAAAGATCGAGGTTTGAGTCTGGACTCGCATCTGATTCAAACCTGCAATGACTTTTCACTAGTTTAGTCGTGTTTTGCGTCGCTATTTAATGTTAATATAAAGCTTTGTGTGTGTTTTTTTATGCATCAGATTAACTAAAATGAAATATTGGCCAGTTCTGGAGATTTAAGGTCGATAACGATGCACTAAAAAGTCCAGATATGTACGAATCTAACCCACTGCAACATTTAATTTCATTTTTTTAATTTTCCAGGCTGTACATCACTCTGGAGTATAAGTCGCACCAGCTAAAAATGCAAAATCATGAAGAAAAAACACATATAAGTCGCCTCTGAGTATAAGTCGCATATATAATCCAGAAAATACAGCACTTTTATTGAATAACTTGAGTCTACAGACATTATTTCAACATCGCCTTGAAAATCACATCTACGTTACAAAAAATAACATTTCGCTCTGAAAGTTTTTGGATTCCCACCTGAGTATCTCCATCGCCGCTTTATATTTGGGCTTGATTTTGTGTTGTCAGAGAGAAGTAGAAAAGACACCTCCTCCTCTTTTATTTACAGAGCCAGATGGCGCTTTGGACACTGTCAAACCTCTTCCCGATGTTATAATACAACAGATGCCGTGCGCTGAAATCTGACTGTTTTGTCTGGACTCGTGCCACCGTCTGAAAGCCCATTATCCAGGGCAAATATATGGCCCCCACTTTCTCCCGTTTTATCTACAAACATCAAGTTATTTCTCTGGACTTTTCCCTCGTTCACTTTGTCAGACGCCGCGTAAAAGTCCACGCTCAGTTGTCAGAAAACAGTCGTGAAAAGGCTGCGGCGGGTGCGAGTTTAATTTTAAAGATGTTTAAATGAGCTGCCAGGGAGTGATTGATGGACCGTGGGGACCGCTGCCTCTTGTGGTAGATATGTACAACAGGTTTTTAATTACGACGCCTTTGTATCGATGGCGTCCGCTCTCTGTGATATGAATCATGCATGTGGGAGAATAGATTTCACGAGCCGCTCCGTGATCCCGTGCATATTATCTACGTGAATGTCATCAGGTAAAGAACGCGGAGTCATCAAATCAGAGAGAGGGGCCTCCACGGATCAAGCGCGGCGCCAACAATGCGTTCGCTCAGCTGTTTGTGCGGCTATTTATTAGCGCGGGTTTGATGAAGACTGATGGAGCCGTGTTCTTACGCCGCCTTACACCACCTTTCATCGACGAGCTGCCGATGGACCTTTAGCACGGCGGAGTTTTCAAATGACTTGTCTCAGCACTTTAGGAGCAACTGCGCGAGGATTTAGAGCGTATTTTTATGGCAGTAAAGTGACGTGATGTGTCTGAGGGTGCGCCCCCTACTGGTCCTCATGGAGAGCGCATTGATTGTACAGTATTTAACTATTTTGACTCCGTTTCTTTCCCTAAAATACCTGGAAAAACATGTATTCATACTGTGACTGGGCTCATATCTCCACAGATCTGACCTGTAACTTGACCAGGCTTTGTCACCTTGTCTCCATGGAGATTTTATTGATTGTACAGTATTAAACTATGTTGTTTTGTTAGACTACAGCTGTTTTTTTTCTCTAAAATACCTGGAGATGTGTGTATTCATACTGTGAGTGGGCTTGTATCTCCACAGATCTGACCTGTAGCTTTTGCTTCAAAGCATTTACATCTCCATGGTAATAAGGTGTTTTGTGTGTGTGTGCTGTGCTCTTTAAATGGTCTGGGGTCGGTCACTTTTCCTTCACTTTGTCGTTACTTCCTCTGCAGATGTTTCTGGTCTCGTCTGATTTTGAAGAGCCGCCATATTGTTTACACACACAGAATGTTGTGCGCACTGACACACACTGACACACACTGACACACACTGACACACACTGACACACACTGACACACCCCAATCCTCACTATTTCCACTCCCCAAATCTCAGTCCGTCATCAGAGACGTTCAGTGGATAAATGACCCTCCCCCAGCTCTTTAGTCTGAGACATGAACAAATATGGACGATACGTCCAGGGACCCCAGAGCCAAACACTGCAGGAGCCACCGCAGGAGCCACTGCAGGAGCCACTGCAGGAGCCACTGCAGGAGCCACTGAAGGAGCCACTGCTCTGTAGATTTTCTTGGTTTGAGTTTTCCAGTTGTGAACAGGAGACAGATTCTCTGTTTAAAATGAGGTCGATTCTGCTCAATGGAAAACTGATGTTGTGTAGAGGCTTTGACAAGTGTAAGGCATTATTATTATTATTATTATTATTATTATTATTATTATTATTATTATTGTGTTGGACAGATCGATACTTTTTAACCTTGGAAAAGTTCTACTTCTGACTTTATTATTGTCTTGAGTCTTATTCAGTGAATATGTGGGTCATTTAAATGAAGTGATATTTACATTTATCACTTTTCTACTTGATTTAAGTTGGAATATTTCAGCCCTTTATACATTTATATTACATTTATAAATCCAGACATTTATTCTTGTCTCAGTTTAAATGAAACGCAGACGTCACTTTTCACACAGGACAATACACAGACTGAGCTCTGTCAAAACTATTGAACCACTAATTGAATTTTTGTCTTAATTAGCCGCTATAACGTAGAGCTTCTTTTGTTTAAGCCTGAGCATCTTTCATAAAGTCTGAATAAAAAAGTAATGGATTAATGCAGTATTTATTCACTCAGTGGAAAGCTTTGTTCAGTGGAACAGAAAGGTCACCTTTATTAATCATACTAATTATTTACAGTAATTAGGCCACATATCAAAGGAACACTTTGAGAGAAAATGGATTTTGTACGCTCAGAAGGACTCCAAGGGTACGCACACGCCGCACGCCGCCTGTGCGAGACCTGCAGCAGGAGGACACGGTCTCTTTATAATAATAATAATAATAATAATAATAATAATAATAATGACATTTATACATTACACTTTTTATGTAACTTGTTTGTGAGCTGCACAAGGCAAGAGATGATTCTTCTGATTCACACTGACCATGTGACCACGTGCACAGTGACCATGTGACCACGTGCACAGTGACCATGTGACCACGTGCACAGTGACCATGTGACCACGTGCACACTGCACTGTCTGCACACACACACACACACACACACACACACACACACACACACACACACACACACACACACACACACACTGTGACTCTATGACAGAAGTATTTGGTCTCAGTCCCACACACTGTGTGTTTTGGTGCTGATGTTCCAGACGGATGTGACTGATGTGATTTTGGGCGTCGCTCAGATAAAGGCCGTGTCCACAGGGTAAATATGCACCACATGGAGAAATTCAAATCTAAATGCGGTGGAGAAAAGTGTTGGAGGAAGTATTTCCAGGTGAGTGGTCCTGGGCCTGTAGTGCTGTATCTTATTCCCCACACTCTGAGCCGTGTTTGTATGCGGCGCGTATCTCACTGTACGCTCTTATCGGCTTTTTCACAATCACTGAATGTTGTGCCCAGACTCGGGCGATGATTGGACGGCAAATCACTGCTGGAGCTGGAGGAGAGAGCGCTCACACCACCGGAGAGTATCTGTGTGCGAGAGACGCCGAGGACTCGGTGACGTCAAGGAGCTCGGCATTTAACTCATCGAGATCACATCCTCTGCACAAACGAAGAGGAGGAAGGATAAAGCACAAGTACAACACGAGGAGATAAAGGATGTTGAGGTTTATCAGTGAAAACAGCTGATCCATCTAAAAAAACATGTTAAATCTTTGTAATTACATTTAAAAACTGAAACAAAATGAGAATCAGGACATTATTTATCCATATTCCCTCTTATATTTCATTTTAATAGTCTAGTTTCGACTTGTTCCCATTACTTATTTTGACTTTAATTACAGCCGTAGGATCCGTTTTCTAATCGATTTTGAATGTTAATGTTTGACCCTCACGTACTTTCGCTGCGGCGCGTTACATTCTGCTCTGACGTGTTCCCTGCTCCTGAAATCCCCCGGACGGGCTGAGTCCAAGGTCAATAACTCTCCCGGATAATTCCCCATCCAAATATGTGTTTTGGCAGCGGCGGCCGTGTGCAGCTTCCTCGTGTTTGGCTGCGTCTCAAACCCTCCAAACTCTCTTCTGGTTAGTCGACTTTTACGTGTCTTAATGGTCATTCGACAAACTGCAGTAAACAGTTGTGTGTCATTAGTTTAGAGATGATAACTCTGTAATATTTATTTATTATACAGCACGTGGTTAAGCTGCAGGGTAAAAGAGCTTTGTGTTTGGAAGGGCATCTGGTGTAGAACAAATGAAACATGTCTAATCTTAACCCTTTAATTAAAAAACAATCCAAAAAATATGATCAAAGTCTCAGTTGCATAAACGCCTGACATTTTTTTTATAAGAAGAGCTGTAAAAACCAAACCCTCAGCACAATCTGCATAATCTCTTCTATAAATATTGATTATTGTTCAAATATGTTTTATAAAGTGTTTCTGAGCTCACCAGTTTGTTTTTTTCCATCGTTTTCTTGCATAAAAGCTGCTCAAAAGTGCATTCGTTTTTATATTTTTCTTCTACTTAAACTGGAAATACGCATTTATTTGATGCATCATGGGAAAAATAAGGCTGGGTTTGTAAAATAGAGGTAATTGTGTGAAAAGGGGCAAAAGTACAGGCTGATACTTTATTTAAGGTGATTTTTATGGCTAAAAAGAGAAAAAAAAAGTCCAGGCGAGTGTCTATCCTCCTGAGACCTGGTGTCCTCATCTGTGGACAACACATTTTGGATTGTTTAGGCCACAGTGCAAATTTTTAGAAGAACAGCAACAAGAACATGTTCAATTTTGAATATTTCTAAGAGTTTAGAATATTTATTTTTTTGTTTATTTTTATTTTATTTTTTTATTTAATTATTTTTATTTAATTATTTAATTTTTATTTGTTTTTATTATTTTTTTTTTGTATTTTTATTTTTATTTATTTATTATTTTATTTGATTAAAGCTCGGGTCTCAGGAGGATATACTGTTCTATAACGTGCTCAGTCAGTACGACGAAAACGGTTTGTGGTTTATGAAAAAAGTCTTCGTTCGTGTCTTTATATTGCGTCGTTCACTTGAAAACTACCACTTGATGACATCACAAGGTGGAACAGAGCATTTTGAGGTTTGGAGATGTCACAGACTAATAATAAAGTGCGACTCAAACGTGTGAGGATTTATTTTTATACAGACTCATTTCAACGTATTCACATTTTGTTGTTGAATTAAACATTTTAAAGTTTATTTATTTATTTATTTTTGAGCGCCTGACGTCGTCCTCCGACCGTGTTAAGTTGTCGAGATGGTGAAAAAGTCGATCGTATTTGTGCCGCATGACTCTCACGTGTTTATTTATCCTCACGTCTGAATCTGAAACGCCCTTACGTGACTTTGATCTCTCCGCACACCGACACTGTGCCAATTTCACTCGCTATAGAAACGTGTAATCCTAGGAACTTTATATTAATAGCCGCAGCTCCTCCCCTTTTCCATCAGCGCCACAGAGCTGCTAGAACAGAACCGCTCCAATCCACCGGGGCTTCAATGTCCTTGATTCAAATCTAATTAGGAAAAATAGAAAAAAACGCAGCCCTGCAGGCTCTCGGTATTTAAACAAATGTAGTTGTAATGGGAGGTCACTGAGCTGAGAGTAAACTAGAATGACTGACCAGGGACCGCTTGATAGATCATTTAACCCGCCTCTCACATGAATAAACTCCGACGGCATTTGCACAAACCAAACACAAAGGAACGAGAATTTGCCGAAGAAAGTACACACAAGGTGCCCTTTTGTCGCACGGAGCCGATGCCGTTTGAGATCGACTCCAATTAACCCACATGTTGTAATATTAGCCGCCACGAGCAAAGAGTGAGGTGATCCAGAGACTTCAGCGACTCCACCACGGGCAGAACGAGCCGGGACTGACCCACTGGACGCGACTGAAGGATGAAGGATGGACGCGGCGCTCGGTAAAACTCAGTCTGAACACGGCGAGGTTTAAAACTCAAATACACCTGCTCATGTCCTGACTCTTCCTGTGGATTATATTGAGTGCACTGTGGTCTACATAGACTCTATAAAGATGAAAAAGGTGCAGTGTTCACGGTCCACCACCCGCTTGTCTCCATAGAGATGTTATTCCTTCATCTAGAATCTTCCTCATTAAAAGTGTCCATCTAGTATTTCATTCAACAGGGGTTTTTATTGCTTGGAAATAGATTTAGAAACGTGATTCTTACTGTGAATTCTTACAGATATGACCTGTACTGGAGATAGATCACTTTAATGCCATACTGTGGAACTTTTCTGGGCCGTTGTAGAGGGAAAGATGGTTCACTAGTTTCAGAGTCTGCTCCGGAGCCACATGTGACTCTTTCATCCTTATACTGTGGCTCTGTGTGGCTTTGGGGAAATAAATTATAAGTATTTAATTAAATTGTACTTTATGTTGTTTGTAGTTAAATTGTAGTTCTAGTTGTAGTTTTATTTTATTTATTTTTTTACTTTATGCTCTTATTTGTACTTATTCAGTGTTTTTGTTTCACTTTTTCACTGCAGTACATTCTACTTTCTGAGCCGTGTTCACTGACAATGGCAATACAAGTCTTTTGATTCTAAATTGGAACATTATTGTGATCTTGACATATTATATTTTACTATTTTTCGTTGCTCCAAATAAGCATCACACTCGTGGAAGTCGGTACCCGTCAAAACGCCGTGCATTTACCGAGACTTTCCGCGCCAAACGTGACATAAACATGAATAAATCTGCACGTGGAGTCGATGTTCAGATCCACATTTCGTCTGTGAGCAGCTTTTCTCCACCATGAACTATGTGAAAAACAAACCTCAGGCCTCACAGACACAGTCCTGAAACATGAGCCCGACAGACGCAGACGCTGTGCAGACGCTGTGCAGACGCTGTGCAGACGCTGTGCAGACGCAGACGAACATTAACTAGAACTACAATAAAGATGATGCAGAGAGTTTGATAATACTATAGTTGTTTATACAAAAAAAATAAAATAATACTCATTTTTGATATCAAAGTATTTGTAGCTCTGTGTTTTTCTGTTATAGGGAAATGTGCACTGACAGATAAAACCCACAGCGCCCCCTTGTGTCTTGGAGAAAGTTCCATTTTGTCTTTGTCTCTTCCCACAAAGTGCCACAGTGCATCTTTAACGATATGTCGTTTTAGATCCGTGTGTCGTCCTTTGACTCAAAACTACTGAAACATAAACCCTGCAGTTTCATATAAAATACTCCCCTCGTTTTAACCTTTATATTCACGTTAAAGTGTTCCAGCTTTTTCAGTCCAAGGTTAATTTGCTCAGATCAGACGTGGGATTCGTCTTTGACCCGAGTCCAACTGGCAACATCTGGACTGACACCGATCTGGAGTGAACGCAGCGTTTGTTTGAGACGGACTTAACGACGCCGATAAAGACGCTGCAGGTCCACGTGTTTACGGTTTTATCTGCGTACGAGGTTAAATCTGTTTCAATACTGGACTTACACTTCATGTTTATTAGTTTGTTTAGAATGTTTCACCAAATTTGATCAGGAGACACGTTTTCATCTGTTCTCACTCTGAAACAACATCATAACAACAAAATAATGCCATTAAATTATCATTAAATGTGGATTATGTAACATTTCTGGTTGGGGATGTGCCTGGCGCTTGTTTCCATGGTGATATTTCTTTGCCTGGGATGTTCTGTGGTGCGTTTATTCAGTCGTTTTGTGTTTTTAACTTGAAAATAAACGCATTTGTACTTATGGCGCAGTCACCTCCCCACAGATCCGGCTTATAACTTGTCTCCGCGGCGAACAAACCAACACCATCTCCATAGAAACGAGCAGAAAATGTACAGAATACCCCTTTAAAGCGTGCGTTCCGTCAGCGTGACTGGACTTTCATCACGTGTGCGTCTGTTTCTTCGTATTTTTACACCGGTGCACGATATTGTTTTGGATTTTTCTTCACTTTTGCTGCTGGTGCGGCGTCAGTGGCGACAGCGGCGACGGCGGCAACAGCGGCGAGCTCGCTGTGCAGACACCGGGCTGCGTGTGAGCACATTACTCACACCACATGCTTCAGATTAGCACTGAGCAGAGTTGCATTGTGGGAGCTGACTGTGACCGGCGTGTTCCTCTGCCGCCGCTAACTATTCAAGAAAATGTCACCAAACCACAATATCATAGCGGCGTACGGCGTGAGCGAATGCCTTATTAATAAGCCGCTCTCCATTTGAATGTGCTTGTTTACAAAGATGGAGGAGACGAGTTGACATTTAGTGCACGCAGAGCGGATCCTCAGTATTTATGCTTGTGAACTGGAGACATGGGATCCTATTAGCCAAGCTCCAGCGCCGCTCCCGAGATAACACGCCTTTTCCACTTTTCTCTTTGTTGGTTTCCTTCTCACCCCAGAGATCAGAATAATGGAAGAAAGACGCTCGACACTAATAAAGAAACACTGCTGCATTTGGTTAGACGTTAAGTAAATTGTTCTATTGGAGAAATGAGCGTTTAACATGTAAAGTAGAACGTTGCGAATCACCTAATGAAGAGATTTTTCCAGCAGAGGCAGCACCTAAAATGAGAGAGAATGTAATATCCTGTAGTAATGAAGAAAAAAAAGAAAAAAAAACTACTGTTACAACATTTCAGATCTCAGAACGTTTGTCTTACAAATTTATTGCAAAGTTTAAGCGTTATCTTTATGTTTCCTTCTCGAACTTTGAACTTAATGTTTGCAGCTGTAATTTCCTGATTGAAAACAACAAACACATTTACGTTTATCTTCGACGCAAACGAGGCAAAAAATAGAACTAAACACAGAAAATCATCACTTATTTTACATTTATATACAGTAATAACATGTCTGATAATGTGGATGTGGCACCTTTAGATGGATATTTACTTAAAACATTAACAACAAACGTCATTTTCTTCTTTCGTCTTAAGTTTGTTGAAATCCGTTTTAAACCTTTGCTTAATCGTGACATAAATATCTTTGCGTTATTGTCCGAGCTGCCATATTATTAAAAGAATAGGCACATTTGAAATCTGAATATTGTGTACTCAGAGTATTCAAAGCTCTTAGTCTGTAACCTAATATTGAATTAAGGCCCATCTCCGGCTCTGGGCAAATAAACAGTTATGGATCTAATGGAGGATGCAGCTCCAGATGATGACGCTCTGCTTTTGTGTCCGTGTCCAAAACTTATGAATATTTTGTTTCAATGTGCAATCAGAACCTTTGCATTAATCATTCATAGTCTATGTGGCCCATTATTTCTACTGCTCAATTATTAATGCTTTCGACTGGCTTTCGTCACATAATCAAGAGCGTTTGGCTAGCTCCTGGACGTAGCATTATGAGCTGTTAGCGTACGAGCAAACACGGGGATTTAAAAAGTTTGTTCTCTTAATAAGTGCGTTTAGTTCATACATAATACAAATATGTGTCAGTTATTTTCATAATTGAGGATGATTTGTTTGCACAGCGGCAGCAGCTGGGCACAGCGGCGAGCGAGTTAGCGAGCGCGCTGTGTCTCGAAGCTTAAGACGACTTTTATTAAAACCATAAATATAAAATAAACAAATTCCTTTTCAAATTAACTTAAATAAAGACAACCCAAATATCTTTAAATGTAGAATACTTCAGTTTGTGATGTTGTTTTTATATTTATTATGCCTCAAAATTAGCATTAGCGTTAGCACTGACGCACAAACATGTCTCTGTCTAAACACAGAAGTGTCTCTGGTGAAGTTTTCATTTTATTTGTGTAGTTTTTTAACATGTCAGTGATGTCCACCCATAACTCCCTGTCCACTGTCTGACCCTAACCCCCTGACCTCTGACCTCTGACCTCTAATCCATTTGCAGCTCCCTGTCCACTGCCTCTTCTTTAAATATTTATTCATTTTAGCCTGACTCTGCAAAAACCTGCTGACATGAAACTGAACAGGAAGTAGTGACGCTAACAGGAAGTAGTGACGCTAACAGGAAGTAGTGACGCTAACAGGAAGTAGTGACGCTAACAGGAAGTAGTGACGCTAACAGTGAGGTTGGGGGCGCTACAGAGTCTGTTACAACACTGGAAAATCTCACAAATACATCAAATCAAATACAAGACTGTGGATGAACAAAAGTTTGTGTTTTTTTGTGTTGTTTTTTTTTTCACACTAGGGATTGTCAAAGTTAAATGTATCTCCATAAGTTTATTTCATTTTTTTGCTCTCTGTTCTTCTTCTGTGAGGCCAAAGCCGACCCCAGAGACGGACCACCTTTAGTCAGATTGTATCCAAAGGTGCGACCCTGAGAGAATGTCCCGTACTGTTCTTTAAAGCTCACGTGAAAAACTGGTTCCGGTCAAACTGAACATGCTTCATCTGTAGAGGAAATGTGACTTTACCTGTTCTATAGAGACATATTTACATGTTTAGGTCAAATATGAAGGGGGTGGGTTTAAATGTAAATGTCTGAATGAAGCAAACGGATGAAATAATGAGCAGAACGTGCAAATAACAGTGCAGTGATTAGTCGTGTGTGGTTTTTATTTTGTTCGTTTTGTGACCCCAGCCCTCGGGACAAAGGATGTAAATGCTCCTTTGGCTCTAATCCTGTGTGTTTACATCATGTTGTATCGCGTCTGTTGGATTGTCCCAAATCAAATAAATGAATAAATAAAAGCTGGCGCCGTGTCAGACTGTGGCACGTGGCATCGAGTGGTGATAGAACATATAAAAAGTACATATGTCAGCTTTAAATCTAAGAAAAAACACCAGAGTTAATACCATCTGAGACCAAACTTAATCTTAATGGAAGAAGAATGAAAAAAAATCACATAAATACGACAACAACAATCTTTTTTTTGTTATTTTTCAGAATAGTCTGGATTGTTATCAGTCCAGATGGATACCTGTGAAGCCTTAATTAAACTTTTTTGTGTTTATTTTTAATTAGTTTTTAATCAACAATAGTCTAAACTTGGCTAAGCTTCTCGTTTCTTTCTCCCTGTAGAGTTTTTCCTGGAGCTGCTGGACACCTCGGAGAAGTCCTTAAACGGCATGTTCACGCAAACCTACGGGAAACTGTACATTCAGAACTCGGAGATCTTCCAGGACCTTTTCACGGAGCTAAAGCGCTACTACACCGGCGGAAACGTCAACCTGGAGGAGATGCTCAATGACTTCTGGTCCAAACTCCTAGAGCGAATGTTTCAGCTGCTCAACTCGCAGTACCACTTTACAGACGACTACCTGGAGTGTGTGAGCAAATACACAGACCAGCTCAAACCCTTTGGAGATACGCCGCGGAAACTCAAAGCCCAGGTGACCAGGGCCTTCATCGCCGCTCGCACCTTTGTCCAGGGCCTCATGGTCGGGAGAGAAGTGGCCAACCGCGTGGCAAAGGTGAGAGACTCAGCCTGGAGTTTGGTAAAGAGTAAAAATATGTGTCATTAAAGTGTAAACGGATTTAAAAACACCCAAGGACAAGAGACAGAGTGAGGGGAAAACATGAAAATATTTGAAAAAGATGCAACACAAAACTGAAGTGTGATTCGTTATGGAGAGGAGAGAGGAGGAGGAGAGAGGAGGAGAAAGAGGAGGAGAGAGGAGGAGGAGAAAGAGGAGGAGGAGAGAGGAGGAGGAGAAAGAGGAGGACACAGGAGGAGAGAGGAGGAGCGGACAGAGAGAGGAGAGCAGCTGACGGCTCTGGTCTCCATGGAAACGAGACAGGTAGAGGAGGAGAAAGAAGGAGGAGCAGAGAGAGAGAGGGGAGGAGAGGGAAAAGAGCGGCAGAAGGCTCTGACCCCCATGGAGATGAGACAGGCAGAGGAGGAGACGGAGGAGAAAAGGAGAGAGAGAGAGAGGAGGAGGAAGGAGGAGCAGAGAGAGAGAAGAGGTGAGGGAGCAGAGTGGATGAAGGCTCTGACCCCCATGGAGACGAGACAGGCGGAGGAGAGAGAAGGAGAGACGAGGAGAGACGAGGAGAGGAGAGGGAACAGAGGGGTGGAGAGAGAAGGAGGAGTGCAGAGACGGAAAGGAGAAATGAGGAGTGGAAAGAGAGAGAAGGAGAGGGGGCAGAGAGCTGGACAGAGGAGGAGCAGAGAGGAGCAGAGACAGGAGGAGCAGAGGTGGAGAGAGGAGCAGAGAGGAGCAGAGAGAGGAGGAGCAGAGAGAGGAGGAGAGAGGAGGAGAGACGGCGTGGCAGTGTGGAGGAGGTTGGAGTTTCTGTGGCTCTTGGTTCGTGTTGACTCTGGAGGTCGACGTTGTGACTCTGTGGAAGGTTAAAGTTGTGCTTTTTTAATTCTCTTGTTTTAATGTCACGGTTTAAAGGTCCATTATGTAGCTTTTCTTTGGAAGAGCCCGTCATCTGCTTGTCTCCATGGAGATGTTATTGCTTTGCTTAGAATGTTCCACAGTATGTTATTAAACTACGTCCCATTTATTCTGTTACAGGAAACACTTTAAAACATGAATCTTACTGTAAATGTGGGCACCCAGCCACAGATCTCTTATTTTATTTATTTAATCATTTATTTTTAATTAATTAATTTTATTTTATTTATTTATTTTTGTATTTTATTATTTATGTATTATTATTTATTTATTTATTTATTTATTTTATTATTTATTTATTTTTATTTTATTTATTCATTTATTTATTTATATTTTATTTGGAAAAATCATAAACTGTAGAAAAACAAAGTGACACTAAACTTCCTGGTGACAGTTTGTCTGTTTTGCCCCAATGGCTGTTTATTTGCCACAACTGGAGCAGTAAATATTTAATAATCTGTGTGTGTGTGCGTGTGTGTGTGTGTGCGTGTGTGTGTGCGTTTGCTCCTTTACATTCTGTTCTATTGAACTGAGCCCTAATTATTTACACCAGTTGCGTTTCTCTGCTCAGACTCTATATTTTATGAATGTCTGTGGGGTGAATGCAGAAACACGATAAAGAGGTCGTCCACAGAGTCATATCATGTTTTTATACTGCGCTTTTCCACCGTCAAGGCTCAAGAGGAAGGAATCACACACACACACACACACACACACACACACACCCACACACACACACCCCCACACCCACACACACACACACACTGAACCTGAGGGATTTGAACCACTGACCTTGGATCAATGGACAAACCGAGCTCTACCGACTGAGCCACTGCCGCTCAGATATTTACAAATTCAATCTTTTTCGTGCTTATGTTTTCCAAATGAAAATATGTTTATAATACTTGCCCACACTGAAGATTAGAAATGCATTATGGGAGTTTAGTTCTTAAATCCATGTTAAACACTGAAAGTTACGCAACTGTTAAATGATGTAACCAAATGTGTTTACTCGCCAGATGGGGGCGTGAGCTTATGAAAAATGAGAAACATGTCGGCGCCGATAAAGCTCAGACACAAGGAATCATTTATTTAGAATAAAAGTGTAAAATTAATGAGCCGTGCGTCACAGAGCGGGAGTGTTAATGCAAACCTTTATACGGACACTAATGATGCACGGAATGAGCACACGAGCCGCACGAGAGCCAAACGAGAGCCGCACACGAGAGCCGCACACGAGAGCCGCACAAGAGACACACGAGAGCCAAACATGAGCCGCACACGAGACGCACGAGAGAGCCGCACGAGAGCCGCACACGAGATGCACGAGAGCCGCACGAGAGCCAAACATGAGCCGCACGAGAGCCACACAAGAGAGCCACACAAGAGACACACGAGAGCCAAACATGAGCCGCACGAGAGCCACACAAGAGACGCACGAGAGCCAAACGAGAGCCGCACACGAGACGCACGAGAGAGCCGCACGAGAGCCAAACATGAGCCGCACGAGAGCCAAACATGAGCCGCACGAGAGCCAAACATGAGCCACACGAGAGCCGCACACGAGATGCACGAGAGCCAAACATGAGCCGCACGAGAGCCAAACACGAGCCGCACGAGAGCCAAACATGAGCCGCACACGAGAGCCGCACACGAGAGCCAAACATGAGCCGCACACGAGAGCCGCACACGAGACGCGCTAGAGCCGCACTATTATTCCTGTTATTCCTGTTTTTATATGATATTTATTTATAATTTATTTCAGCAAACGCAAAGTGAAGTTAAAGATCATTCAGTTTTGTTTGGATTTAAAATATGAAGCACAGAACAAACACAAAACGACCCGGACACTGATCGATCATAATACTAGAGTCAAAACTGGACACTCATGAAGTATTTTTACTACAGACAAACAAATAAAACAGGATAAGACCACACGGTAAAGGGAAATTATATTATTTTGTGTTTTTCTTAAGTTATTGTTAGCGTCACTGGTCAAAATTGGAATCGAGCATCAAGTTTGACATTTGAGCACGAGGAAAACACAAAAACACAACAAAATGAACCAGGAGAATACAAAGAAAATACTGTATTCTCCGGAGTATAAGCCGCACCAGTTTAAAAAAAGCATAATAATGAAGAAAAAAAGTGTATAAAGTGTGTGGTGAGGGGTTTTACAGCCTTAAAATATCTATACTAATTGTAAAAAAACCCCCAATCTTTCTACTTTACGTTCCAAAAATGAACGAGGGACCACTGGATTTAAATAATTTCACGTATAAGTCGCACCTTCGGACAAAAAAGCGACACTTTTAGTCCTGAAAATACGTTATGTGGCATTTAAAAAGTGCAGTCTGTCAAAAAAGTGCAACAAAAACAGAAGCGACGACACATTAAGTATTAAGTGATTCCTCGTCGCAGCAGATAGTTTGTAAATTGCTTATTTGAACGTCTATATTCACAGATAAATGATAATCAGCGCCATTAACACGAGAAGCTGTTAAATGAGGTGTCACAAATGTTTGCTGTCGCTGGAGTAAACAGACACTTTTTCAATTGAAAATCCAAATCTGTCAGAGTCTTGGCTTTTGGCGCCGAGTCTCCTGCTCCTGTTTGATATATTCTGTGTGTTCACAAACAGCTGGCCTCTGGTAATTACGGTGTGGAGATGTACTGTAGTGAGCCCCGACGCCACCGCCGTACGCCGCGCTCCTCTGCCTCCGACCTCTTCAATTGTTTATCAGCGTCTCTTAAACCGGCTGCACCGCTTGATGAAAAGTTAAACCGAGTACCTCTATACATCTGCCAAGCCACAGTGAAACGGGTCCGAAGGCACCTCCATCGCTCCAGATCAAATCCCACGCTCCCGATCCGTCATAAATAATGGAGCGGGGCGGTAATGCAGGGAACGCCGCGGCCTGTCAGGAAAATGAGCTGCGGAGGAGGAGAGGTGTAAAGTCGTACGACGCGACGCCCGACCTTGACCCACGAGTCGTCTGTCAAACCCGAAAACCGCCCAACGAACGACAGAGCGAAGTCGTTTATAATACAAGAAATCATTTTACTGCCTTTGCCGCCACAATTATGGACATATTTACGTTTTGATCCAGTTCATAGTGAGTAAATGGTGGGACTTAAACCTGCTCTGCGTCAGTGTTTGTCATGGAATGTCCCACAATATGGCATTACACTGGTTTCTGGTGAAATCCGCGAAGTATCAGCTTTATTTTTTACATTATTCTCTCTGTTTTTGTCTGTAAAACCCCTCACCACACACTTTATACACTTTTCTCACACAGGCGTTAACATTTTCTCACATTTCTCTCTCGTTTAAACTCTCTCAAAGTTCAAACCTTCGTAGGCGTCTTTGTCGGTGCAGAACGTTTCATCGACATTGTGGGTTTTGTCGGGGAGAAAACAAATCGCAAACGTACAGCACTTCAGAGTCACACTGAGATCCAACGTTTATGTAAATTTGTCTGAACACATTCTGTACTGGACAGGAGACACGGCACGGAGGAGACTGATGGACAATGGTCTACAGTCCAACAGCCAATCAGGACGCACGACACAATGGTCTACAGTCCAACAGCCAATCAGGACGCACGACACAATGGTCTACAGTCCGACAGCCAATCAGGACGCACGACACAATGGTCTACAGTCCAACAGCCAATCAGGACGCACGACACAATGGTCTACAGTCCAACAGCCAATCAGGACGCACGACACAATGGTCTACAGTCCAACAGCCAATCAGGACGCACGACACAATGGTCTACAGTCCAACAGCCAATCAGGACGCACGACACAATGGTCTACAGTCCAACAGCCAATCAGGACGCACGACACAATGGTCTACAGTCCAACAGCCAATCAGGACGCACGACACAATGGTCTACAGTCCAACAGCCAATCAGGACGCACGACACAATGCACGTTCATACTCTGTAAAAAATCATGTACAATTGTGAAAAAAATAAAATAAAAAAACACGAAATAGCGAGACACATCGAAAAACCTGCATTTAATGGTGTGATAGTGGCTCAGTTGGTAGAGCGTTTGTCCACTGATCTGAACATTAGCAGCTCGAATCCCGCTCTTGACATGAACATCATTGAATGCTGTTGTTGTGTCCTTGGGCAAAACACTCCACGCCCCGTCGCTCCCCGTGTCTGTGAACATTGGTGTGTGAACGTGTGTGTGACGCTTTGAGAGACTTGAAGGTGGAAAAGCGATGTACAAAAATATAACCGTTTACCATTTCTATAAGTGAGTGGGTCGCCTCTGCGCAGATCTGACATGTTATTTGGCGAAGTGGCATGAAACTGACTCAGAGTTTTATCACAATACACTCCGGGCAAAGTCATATTTACACAATCTGTCCAAAAAAAAGGTCACACACTCTGATATTTGGTTTGGCCTGATGAATCCTGACATTGTCGTCTTGGAAAATGCCCAAAAATCCACTGATGGAATAACCTGGTCATTCCGTATATTCAGGTGTCAGCTGACCTCATTCTCCTGAACCTAGACCTGACTCGTACCTATGTCCTCGGACCTATTCGCAAAGTTAACCTCCTGAGACCCAAGCTCTTGCAAGACTTTATTTGCAAAAACTATTAAGAGTTTAAACACAAACATTCTGTGTAAAAAACAAAATGAAAAATAAATAAATAAATAAATAAATAAATAAATAAATAGTAATAAATACATTAATTAAAATACAATAAAAAATACCCAAAATAAATAAACAAATAAAGAAAATAAAACAAAAAATAAAATAAAATAAAATAAAAAAATGAATATTCTAAACTCATGTTCTTGTTGCTGTTAAAAATTCGCACTGTGGCCTAAAAAACCCAAAATGTGTTGTCCACAGATGAGGACACCAGGTCTCAGGAGGTTAAATCCAGGTGGAGACTTAATTTTTGGCTGGGCAGTGTATTAAAATGTAGATAAAATAAATCAGTATCAACCAGGTGTAAGAAATTTGAAAAGCGTCACTGTCCGTCACATAAAATAAACCATAAACTGTAATAATAACGATAAACAACATGATTCCCTGATTTCCTGCCGCTGCACAAACGCCTTTAGCTCCTGTTCCAAACCAGAGTAACTGTAGAAACATCGCTCCGTACAGCGCTGGGCCGTCTCCTTCGTTATTGCGTTTTGTCTCCTGGAGGGTGAACAGAACATTTATCTTCATACATTATAATTTGCTTTGTTATTTTAAGACTCTCGGCTCTGGACCACAGACTTTAACGCCAGTGCAGCCGCAGTTATGAGAAAAAGCATTTTGAAACAGCAACACTGACACACTACATATATTTTAACAGAACCATTTGCAGTGTCTCTTTAAATCCGTTTTGTGATTTCTTGACGGAGCATTTAAATGTTTTTGCTGAGCGGGCAGAGGCTAATAAGAGAATCGTAGCACTGTTCCCCATTGAGGAGCTGTTGGGGAGCGCGGTGCAATCAGAGACTGTATTTCCAACGCAAATGGACTGTGCCCAGCTGGCAGGCAACAGTTATTGGAGCACTTCAGGGGTTTGTCCTTCCACGGCGGCTACAACTCCACATTCAAAGTCTTTTTTAGGACTTACTCTGAGTCCTGCATCACCAATTTACTTGTCAGTTTGATTTCCGCACAATCACGCGTCGTACAAAATGTATTTCATTTGGATAGAGTGAAGTAGACAAAGCTTTCTTCTGCTTGAGTTCTTTCGTACAGCTGGGCTCTCGGTGACAAAATAAACTCTCGTTGGACTAAAGATTCGTCCCGGTCGAAAAGGGGCGTGGAAAAACTTTCAAAACGATAACGTAACTCTGTGTATCTGACCCAAAAGTTCACGCAAAGACGAGTGAACATGTAAATCATGGGTTAAATCTGCTTTTTACGTTTAAGAAGAGCTGAAAGAAGTGCTCCATTTTGTTACTAAAAACACAGATACCAGAGCAAAGAAATACTCTAGTAAAAGTAAAAGTATCATGAAAAAATCTACTTAAGCAAAAGTATTGAAGTTTAAAAATGTAGAGTAAAAAGTTAAGCTTCAAATGCAGCGATTTTACTAAAGATTTGAGCTGAATTTTGAACAGAAACGTCTGAATCGATCATTTGTATATTTGTGTTTACTCAAATTACAAATGTCTTTTCCGCAGGTCTCGGACAAGAATAAAACACTTTCACTTTTCCGTCGAGCCCTACAGCCCTGCAGCCATATCACATGACGGTAACTTTGTAGTAACTTTCTACAGCGGCGCCTCAAGCGAATCTGCCGTATCAAAAGGAAAAAAGTAGTAACGGATTTGAACATTCATTAAAATTTGGTGTTCCCTTCCGGCAGCTCTAGGTGAAGAAGAACCTCCTTAGCAGAGGAAGTACGACTTTAAATGGCACTTCAGCTCCTGTTGAACCCATAGCAGTCTGTTGGTGGTACTTTTATATCAGATACATAATTCATATCAAATTGCATATTGAACACCGCCCCTGGAAGTGTCAGAGCCTCGTGCAAACCTGAATAAGCAAGTCACATATGAAGTCAAGTTGACACGACCTCTTTTACCCATCTGTCCTCTCTATTTTCCATCTTATTTTAAGCAGAAGGGGCAGCTCCGATCACGCAACGCTCATAATTACTTCTATAATAAGCCGCGGCGCTGTCACGTACGTAGACTGTATAAAGTACTGGACCTAGGGAGCGCGATGTCGACCGTAACGTTTGACTTCTGACCACGAGAGCCAATCCGGAGTGAAGCTGGTGAAGGTTAACGCCCCTTAACGCCCCTTAACGCCCACTCGACCTCAGGGAAAAGAAGCAGCTAATTAGTCTGTTTTTAATGTTCACATGTTGTTAGGAAAGAGCGAAATGACGAGCCACGAGTCCGTCAGCGGCAGTTAAGGAGAGAAGAGCCACAGTTTTTCAATAGAAAGTGAATTAGAGCCAGAGTCGACGTGGTTGGAAGCGGCGTCTAGTGGGTTTAGCCGTGTACATTTATATATAAACAGTTTATGGTCACGTAACAACTCAGAATATACAGCATCTCTCCGTAAAAACACCCTTCTTTGACTCGTACCGAACCGTTTCCGGGATTAGACAATATCTTTGGATTAGCGTTCATGATGACCATTAAGAGTAATCCAGTGGTACTTAAAACACAGCTCACATTAAAGTCCGCCGTACATTACAGAGATTTAAACCTTCTGAATGGGTTTAAAGTTGATGATATTGAGAGCACTCATCACTCGGAGAGGCGCCCCGGTGCATGCTGGGATTGAGTCAGGCTGTTTAAAGGGTAGTTTGTGTGGAGAGATTTGCTCTTCCTGATGGCTCATAGTCGTGTCATGTTGATCTCATTATAGACTCGTTTCCTCTGTCTGTCAAATGGCTCCAGCTCCGGGGTTTTTCTCAACAACATTTACCTTGAGTCCGAGCGCTGGCTCAAAGTGAGAGTTTTATGGCTGCTGCGTGGGACAAGCTCTAATTACTACCAGTCTCATAACGATATAATGGTCTTTAGCTTTATTCTTTTCTTTGATTTATGCACTCACCTCACTGCATTCTTCAGACGTTCAGACATGGGCAGAATATTTCACAACTGTAGTAATGGGTCTGTCGAGTGTGTGCGCTTTTAAAGGGGATACAAAACTGCAAATCTTTAAGTGTAATGTAATGTTATCAGGTTACGTTTACTGGTGGACAGTCAGCACTTACATGCCTCCATAGAGAGTTATCGCTCTGCCTAGAATGTTTCTCAGTATGGCATTAGTCAAGTCAAGTTTATTTCTACAGCACATTTAAAAACACCACATCTGCTCAAACTTGTGTATAATGTATATAAAGTGCAATCTTATAAAAGAAAACACGCAAAAACACATTGTTGTTCGGCCCCAGTGGATAAAGATGTTTCTGTTTTGAGTTAATGTGTTTTGTCCACTCAGAGCCACCGTAGCTGTCACGTTGCACTTTTTAACAGTTCAGTCATTTTTCACAGTTTAAGGCCTGTAAACTGTCATTTGTCCTCGTGCAAACATCTGTCTGTGAGTATTGTGAGGTTATACCATGTTAGCTCGCTCTATAAACTCATTTGAGGCACTTTAAGTTGATTTACAGGGTTTATCCGCGCTAAAATAGAAGACGCTAATAGCGCTAGCATGTCTATGGGATTTTCCATTCATGTTAGCATGATGCTAATCAACAGTTTAACACACGTTTCCATTACTTGTCGCTAACTTTAAGCTAATGTTGTGCATATATTATATTATGTTGTTTTTTTGTAGCTCTGCATAATGTTTGTTCAGGAGTATAAAAGCATGATTATAATATAAATGTATTTCTTTGTATGTTACAGTTTTATAATCTGCTCCAGTAAATGTCCAAACAGAAGAGATTTCCTGGTGTTTATTAGAGAAACTGTTCAGTGTCTGTAAAGCCCAAACACTAGTGAAGGCAGAAAACACATAAAAACAATACAATAGCATAGTCCCACTCAGCTCGTGTTAAAAGTAAAGTGCAGACAAATGAGATTTAAAAATGTTTAAAGTCTGGACTGTTCTAATACACAGAGGAAAAGATCCAGAGTCTGGGACCAGCTACAGCAAAAGCCCCTCCAGTTTTTGACCTTGGACCTTGGAACATCCTCTGGTGCTGATCTCAGAAAACCTCAGGCCAAGTTCTAGATCAGATCTGTGGAGAAGCGTCCCAGCGCACAGTAAGAATGTATGTTTTTGGGTTTTTTTGTACAAGGGTTTTGTGAACACGAAAAAAACATCTTTAATGAAATAAATCCAAGACGGATGTTTAAAGCTGTGGAATATTATGCATCTGTGCTTAGTAATTGCTTTCAGAATATAAAATTGTTGAAGTTGAAGCTGTGAGACGACGTTTGGACACAGGGAGAGTGAATTTATATTTGATTATAGGTAAGGTCAGGTACAGCCCGGGTCAAATTGAAAGTTAGATGATGTAAAAGAAAAGGAGGAGTGAAAGTGAAGTAGAAATTGCACCGCTCATTCTCTCACTTGACTGATGAAACTAATGAAAAAGTACATGGAGAAAATTGTCTCTGCAGATTCATACAGTGAACAAAAGTTGTAGAGAGGAGACTTTGGACGCGGCTCGGGGCAGATCAGCTGACCTCCTCCATCAGACTGTGGAGCAGCTCTGTTTCTCAGCACCGTCCACTCCAGAAACAAGCACCAGACGCACAACGCTCCCAAAGCCGGTCTGTCTCTCCACCGCTCCCTCCTGGCGTCTGCTGTATATCCTCCTGTCCGTATCTTTACTCCCTCTCTCCATTTTCTCTCCTCTCTCCCATTCCTCCTCTACGTTTATACTGTTTCCCTCCCCTCTCCTCTTTATGTTCTCTTCTTCTCTCTTGCCCGTCTCTCACCTTGTTCCCTCTCCCCTCTTTCCTCCTCTCCCTCACCCGTCTCTTCTCTGCTCTTGTCTTTGCTCTCACCTTCCCTCTCTCTTCTCTCTTTCCTCTCCTCTTATATCTCCTCTCCGTCTCCTCTCACATCCTCTCTTGCCCCTTCCCCCTCGCTCTCCTCTCTCTCAACTCTTCCCTCTTATCTCCTCCTGTGTTTCGTCTCCTATTCCCCATTCCTGTCTTGGTCTTCTTCCCTCTCTCCCCTTTCTTCTCTCTCTCCCCCTCTTGCTCCGCTCTCTCTCCACCTTCTCATCTCTTCGCTTTGGTCTCCTCCTGTGCTTCTTCTTCTATTCCCTCTCCTGGTTTAGTCTTCGTCTCTCTCCCCTCTCCTCCCCGCCCTCTCCGTTGTCTCTCCTCCTTCTCATCTCTTTCCTTTAATCTCCTCCCAGGTTTCCTCTCCTAATTCCTCTCCTGTCTTCTTCTCTCTCTCCTCTTACCTTCCTTCACCTCTCCTCATCTCTCCCCTCTCCTTTCTCCTGCCTTCTCCTCCCCTCCCCTCTCGTCTCCCCTCTCTCCCCTCCTTGTTCCTCTTTCTTCTCTCTCTCCCCTCTCAACTCTTCCCTCTTATCTCCTCCTCTCCTATTCCCATGTCTTCTCCTCTCACCTTCCTTCACCTCTCCTCTTCTTCCTCCTCGTTCCTCTCTCGTCCCCCCCCTCTTTGCTCCGCTCTCCTCTTTTAACTCTTCTCTCTTGTCTCCTCCTCTCCTTAGTCTCCTATTCCCATCTCGTGTCTTCTTCTCTCTCTTCTCAACTTCCTTCACCTCTCCTCCTCTCCCCTCCCATCACTCCTTCCTCCTCGCCCCTCTCTCATCTCTTCTCTCTTGTCTCCTCTTGTACTTCATCTCCTATTTTCTTCTCTCTCTCCTCTCACCTTCCTTCACCTCTCCTCCTCTTCCCTCCCTCCTGCCCTCTCTCCTCCCCTCTCTCCCCCCTCCTCTCTTTCCTCTCTCGACGCTTCTCTCGTCTCCTCCTCTCCTATTCCCTCTCGTGTGTTCTTCTCTCCCTCGTCTCACCTTCCTTCACCTCTCCTCCTCTCCCTCCTCGTTCCTCTCTCCTCCCTCCTCCCCTCCTCCTCCTCCCCTCCTCCTCTCCCCTCCTCCTCCTCCTCTCGTCTGGCACTAGTCTCCCACAGCTTGCAGGGGATGAGGCCACAGTGGCAGCGCTGTGGCGGCAGATGGCAGCTGGCTCACCACGTTTGGCTCGTCAAAGGGAAATGTGCCGCACCAAAGATGTCCTTTTTAATTAAAAGATTGTGATCAGAGGCGAGCTGCAGAATGTGGAAGAGTGAGAGAAGAGTGAGAGAAGAGTGAGAGAAGAGTGAGAGAAGAGTGAGAGAAGAGTGAGAGAAGAATGAAAGAAGTGTGAAAGAAGAGTGAAAGAAGAGTGAAAGAAGAGTGAGAGAAGAGTGAGAGAAGAGTGAAAGGAGAGTGAAAAAATACTGAAAGAAGAGTGAAAGGAGAGTGAAAAAATACTGAAAGAAGAGAGAAAGGAGAGTGAAAGGAGAGTGAATGAGGAGTGAAAGAAGAGTAAGAAGAATGAAAAAAGAGTGTAAGAAGAGTGAAAGGAGAGTGAAAAAAGACTGAAAGGAGAGTGAAAAAAGACTGAAAGAGTGAAAAAAGACTGAAAAGAGAGTGAAAAAAGACTGAAAGGAGAGTGACAAAAGACTGAAAGAAGAGTGAAAGAAGAGTGAAAGAAGAGTGAAAGAAGAGTGAAAGAAGAGTGAAAAGAGAGTGAAAAGGAGAGTGAAAAGGAGAGTGAAAAGGAGAGTGAAAAGGAGAGTAAAAAGGAGAGTGAAAAGGAGAGTAAAAGACAGCTTGCGTCAGTGCCAGGGCCCATATAAAACACATTATGAGGTGGTATAGTCTGTGCTCTACTTATGGGACTGATTTTATAAGTTGAAGATGAAAGTCTGGACATTTGAATAGAGATGGAGAAAGATCCTTTCAGTTTGTTCTAAACCCAGACATAAGTGCGCCTTTGATTTAGATTTTCAAATTAGTTTTAGTAATTCCATTTGTTCCCCGTGTACAGTACGTCTCTGTGTAGAGTCAGATCTGTTTTGCCTCAGTACATGTGTAATCGCAGCTCGGGGTCTAAACCAGAGCGTCGTGCGCCGTCTGCGTCCAATTATAAAGCAATTTTATCAATGACCCAATAGTAACACTGTTAGCAGGCGAGTTGTAAGACGGGGGTGTCCAAGCTTTTTTCACCGGGGGCCACATACTGAAACATATTTGAAGCAGAGGGCCACAAACCAGTGAGTCAAATACATTTAACACAGAGACATTTTACCGTTAGTGAGACTTGGACGATTATTTTTAGGTCTGTGTCTCAATATAATGTGATGTTATTCAGGTTATAAAGGTAGAATCTCTTCAGTTTGGAGTAAAAAAATACTTCCTGATCAATTGGGCCAGTTTCGGAGGAGGCATGAGGGCCACAAAAATTGGCTTGGGGACCGCTTTTGGCCCCTGAGCCGTAGTTTGGACAGTCCTGTTGTAAGAAAACTCCGCTTTGCCTCCTGAAAGTCGTGAAACGAGCTTATAAACTTATCCCTGTGAAAAATTAGAGTTCACATTGAGTTTGGAGCATTAGGAATAAGTTTGAACCACTGGAAACTGTTTTTTACCTTTAACTACGAAAAAATGAAGCTTTTGTATAGTAGAAACAGTAAATGGATATTATTTATTATTTTTTTGTGATACAGTCAATCATATATCTCTGTTATTCACTGAAACTCATTTGTGCTGGTCCCAAACCTGGTAAAACTGTAAAAAAAACAATACATTTCTCTGTTTGAAACTACACAAATAACTCTTTACGTATCTGAGAGAAAAGTTTATGAGCCAGTGCATTAAAGGTACATTGTTTTGGAGTTGTCCTGATTCCCCACACGATCACGTCTCGTCCCATATTTCCTCGTATGACTCCGGTTTAAAGCGTGCGTCCCATCTTTATTTAAGCAGCACTTAGTCAAGCCTGTCAGCGCCGAGTTGTGACATTTTGAGCAGCACCTTCCCCGGCGGCTCTGGAGAAAAGGTGCTCCGCTCTGACATCCGCGCTGTTCTGTGGCCGTTCTGCGGGGCGGACTGTGTGTGCCGTATCCACCGGAGACTCGGCGAAAGGAGACAGGAAGTCACAACGCCGTGTGTGTGTTAGCTTTTAGCATGTTTGCACTTGTCCATGTGAATCAAACAGAAAGCCCAAACCGCTGCTTACGACTTGTCACAGAACATACATGTCAGAGCGGATCCACGCAGGAGCTCGGAGACGCAGGAGAGCGGCGTAGAAACACTTCTCCGTGCTCCGCTGCTCATATGTGGGCCGCAGTCACCGGGCAACGGTTATGAAAGTGACAGTGGATCACTTTAGTGCAGCCTCTCTGGACTGGTCTTTTGGTCTGTCTACTTTTAACACACAGGGACGACGGGAAGTTCACCCAAACTAACACATCGGGTAGTTTTGCAGAGTAACTTTTCACTGATAGACGAAGGAAAGGCTTAAATCGTGACCTGTTTATGTTACGACGATGTGAATTATGTCAAATATGTGGTTAAAATAGGGACAGTGGCTCAGTTGGTAGAGCGTTTGTCCAATGATCTGAAGCTTTGGGGTTTGAATCTCGCTTTTAGACATAAACATTATTGCTTAAACGGTCAGATCCAGTGACTCGGAGTGTTTTTACTGCCTTGAAGCGTTTAAAAATGTGACCTTTTATCATTTAATATCTGTACAACTATTAATGCTCTTTTATTTCTACTAGTTGTTGTGAGAGTTGCTTGTTTTGTTTATTTCTTTCAGTTCCTCCTTTCTCTCTTGAATCTAAAGACAGCCCAGTGCGTCACCTACAGATATGATTTATTTTCTTGTGTTTCAACAAATGTTTCCTAAGATACAGCAGCATAATTACATTTTCAGTTTTGTTGGAATAAGGTCGTGTCTGTAATTGTGGCTACGGTGCAAAAAAATATTACTTTGTGCTGTCAACACTTTTTATTCGAGAGTATAGACCGTGTAAAGAAGCGTTCAGATCCAAATGAAGCTCATCGAGGCGTCTGATTTGTCTTTTATTAATGTTCATATCTTGATTTACAGATAAAAACGTGAAATAAAACCCCCGGGATCACGTAGAGCGGGTTAATATGAACATTTAAGACCAAAACGACGAGTCTGACAGCAGCAGTTTCCATAGAAAGTGAACTGGAGCCAGAGTCGATGCTGCAGGAACACGCAGGTTCACAGGTTAGGTCCATTTTTATATATAGCCTGTGATTTCTGGTATTTATTTCCGTCGGGCGAGGGCTGTTTGTTTTGTTTTTTCAAGCGCTTGGCTGTTTGTTTCTCTCTTAAAATCGAAGAGCAACCCCGTGCGTCACCTACAGATATGATTTATTTTCTTATATTCCAACAAATCTTTCTTAAAACATCATTGTTTCGCGACATAATTATACCTTGAGGTTTTCTTGGAATGAGATCGTGCTGGTAATAGTCGCTACTGTGCAAAAAACATGACTTTGTTCTGCCCAGACCTTTTATTAGAGACAAAATGATGCATGATTTTTCCAACATTAGCAATTGATGCAACAGTACTATTGGAGTTAGTTATTTTTATACTTGCAGAAATGTGAGAAGCGCTTATTGCCGTGCGCTGCTAGACCTTAGAAAGTTCACAGTCTGACAAAACGCCTGTGAAGCAAAACGCTGAGAAACATAACAATTTATTCTTGTGGATTATAATGACTGAAAGAGTAAAAAGTTCTATGTTTCGGCTTAACTCTGTGTTGTAAATATCAGTAGTTCTTGTTTATTTTCAGAGGTCCTTCTTAAGCCGCCCTTTCTATGCATCATTTTGGCAGTGACAGTGAATGGAGCGTAGGGAAACGTGTGAATATGGAGCGTGCATCAGCGACACCTTCACCGCTGACCCATATAAGCCTTTTCTGCCCTGACACCTTTGTGATTAAGGTGTGACTATGTTTAGAGAACTAACACGACTGGTTAAGATCACCTTCATGCAGAAGCGCTGGTGCAGACCGTCGATATCCCGCCGTGAAGTTCAACGCTTTTGTTTCCCTGGATAACAGTCGTATTAAACTACAAACAGCTCTTAGGGAGTACGTTCGCTTCAAAAGTCAAACAAAGTGCAAAGGAAACGTCCAAGAAATAACGTAAAAATAAGATAATGTTTGAGTAATTGTGATTTTGATTTGTATTTTGAAGTTAAATTAATAAAATAAAGCATTATAACAAAAAAAATTTGGTATTTTCAAAGAATAAACCACAAAAAATGACAAAAAAATAAAAAAATCAACTTGTATCTAAGTGGTGCAAATGCTCAAATTGTTAAATGTTTTTGTCATTTTTCAACGTTGGAACAGTACCCAGAGCGTTTGAGTTCTGTTACGCAGTACAATATTTTGCTGAATTAGGAGTTAAAGTGGTAAAAACTACTCAGAGAAGTAATTTTATTAAAAAATGTAACTGAGAACTGTCCGTCTGCACCAGGCACTTTACTCACTCAAACCCACAAGGCTCATGTTGAAAGTATTGGATTTATAAACAGCTGTACTTCTTTAGGTATCTGTACTTTACTTAAGTACATTTACAGTGTGTACTTTTTACTTTTACTTCAGTACATTTGAGAGCAGCACTTGTACTTTCTCCACTACATTTTTAAACTGGACTAATAAGTATTTTTCATTATTTGAAACGTGCTGAAAAGGCTGAGGTTTATTTTTTATCAAGTTCATAATTTGAGCAAAACGAAAATGTACAAATAAAAAGCAACTGATTGAATTGTTTCTGTTGAACAAAATTTGGCACAAATCTGTATCAAAATAATTACATTTCCAGTTTTATTAGATCTCAGAATCTAGGAGAAGTACTTTTTCTCTTTAAGTACATTTTCAAACAGAATTTTTTTCATGTGATGCTTTACTTTTCCTTGGGTTTTTGCTCCAGTATCAGTTTGTGTAAATCCTCAGTCCTCCAGGTTTGAGCCGAAGTAAAAGAAAAATGTAATTCTCTCACCTGGACAAAACATTTATTTGAGTATTTGTACTTTTACTTTTGTACTTCCTGCTCCTCTGATGACACTGCTCTTTCATCCTTAAACTGCTGCTCTGTGTGGCTTGGGAAAATAAATTATAAGTATTTAATTGAAGTGTATTTTATTTGTGTTAGTTCTTTTTTTAAATGTAGTTTCAATTGGAAAATTATTGTGATCTTGAAATATTAAAATAACATTATATTTAATTATTTTTCATCGCTCAAAACAATCGTCACTCCTTTTCACCGGGTAAAATAAATATTCCTGCAGATATTTTGTGCGTTTTGTGTTTGTGACATAGTGCTTTTTTCCGCGATTAATTTTTTTATTCAGGTCAAGGCTTCACTACACGCTCCAAAAGCCCAAAGGCGACACGAGGATGACGCTCACGGTGTTTTCTGTTTGCTACACGGATCATTTAAGTTCAGCTTTTTAATTCATTTTTAACACTACAGTCGTTTATACAAAGTGCAACGGTAAAAAAACCCCATTATATACAGTGTTATTTTCATTTTAAATATCAAAAGTATGTGCGGCTCTTGTTGTTTTCTTTCGTTTGGGGGTTAAAGGTCGTCGACTCCCGCTGTAAAGAGTCGATCTCTCGTTTGTGCCGTCGATGTGAGAGTCGTGTTTGGATCCAAATAAACCCTCGTTTGTCCGGAATCGTTTGAATATTTCTAAATTCAGACGCTGCAGAAATGGTTCCACGTTTTACAGACTTGTGTTTTTTGACAAAGACGTTCGTGTGTCTTGACTAACTTCATTTTTTCTGTCTTTTTTTTGTTCATAAAGTTGCGCGTCTGCCCCGGAGCACATGCCAGTCTCCGGGAGCAGATGGCGCTCCGATTTGCAGAGTGACTGATTACTCATATTACTATTGACGCTAATGGCGGTAGAATTGCGTGGGGACACTGGGGCACTAATATAGTCTTACACCCTTGTCCAATCAGCTCACTGTACCTCAACCTGTCACAATAATTATTAAAGAGTCATGGAGAGACTTTTTGGCCCCCCTCTCCGCCGGTCCCTCTAGTGCCCTCCGCTGATTGGCCTTGGTATCGCTCACAAAGTCACTGTCATCTCTCACCACTTCATTACCTGGCGACACAAAGCAATTTTCGGTCATCTGTGCGTGTCCCGCGTGCAGGTCCTGAAGGAGCGGTCCATATGCGCACGACAACACCCCGCCGCATACGAGGGGATGACGCAACTGTTGTCTCATGTTAACACACATTACCGACAATATGCCCCGAATCTGCTTCACCAAAACGATTCATAACGTTTGCGTCGTGCGGTTTCCCTCGTCTGTTGTGCACGATCCAGTTCATTAACGCGTTATTTCAAAGCTTATTTTTTGTTAGATGCTTTGAATTTGGTCCTGCTTCAGTTTCAGTCCTGCTTTAAAGGTGCACTATGGAACATTTCTGATTATATTTCTGTACAATGACACAATATCGAGCTAATTCGGTTCATTTTTTTCTCTAAAAGATCTTGCGCAGGGTCAACTCTCGACAAATTTCACCTGTAACTTGCCTGTTTTCTTTCTCCACACATAAGTTTAATGCTTTATGGCGGAATATTACTGAATTTCCAGTGATAGGATGTGCGTAGAAACAACAAAGTGGCAGATCTTCCTCCAAAAAAGTCCCACGCTTCAGCTTAAACTGTTCACTTCTCGTTCAAACTAAACACGTTCATTTGCATCAGTGACTCGATTAACAGGTCGTGCGGTGCGGCACTCGTAAAACTCTTAAAAATATTAAGATCTTTTGCAAAAAAACTACTACAGAGAAGTACTTCAGAAGTGAAACGGCAGATTAAACTTCACAGTCGCTCCAAAAAACTCCAGCTAGCTCATCCCGGGCTCCCTCCTTTCTACTGTTGTCCATTTAAATCCCTTTAATCGAAGAAAGTAATTAGCTGACGGAAAAAAGATTTGGTTGAGTAGGTTCAGTCCGACAAACACAGGCCGGTCTTGACAAGTTTTGAAGCAGCATATACTGAGAAATACCACAAAAAAACACTAATGCCACTGACACAAAGCAGGATTATCCCGGTAAAGCAGTTTTAAAATGTACAGTATCATTAAAAAGCCTGAGCTGTAGCAGATAAACACTAAACTGAAGTGATAATCAGCCATAAAAGTGACTTATTCAACTCTCTACAGCTCAAATCTGATCATGTTGCAACAAAAATAACACTTTTAAATGTGGAAATGCGATGTATTTAAATGAACAGAATGGGAGAATGGATGATTTGACTGTAAAGGGATGGATGTATTTGACCTGCAGATGAAAACTACCTTTAAATCTGCTGTAAAGTGTGTCTCCTTTTATAAGATGAATGTGTTTGCACCTGATCCCTGTGAAACTAAACTAAACTAAATTAAAAATCTGCCCATTATTGCAAAGAAAATATTATTGAGCCTAAAAATATCCAGTTTGAGCGTCCGTGCGTCGTGACTTTTGCACACAGAGACTTTTGTTCTTAAAGTGAAGCCTGTTGCTGTGGGTTTAGTGTTTGGAGCTGCAGCACAGAGCGCGTTTTCAAATAGAGACGTGTTTTTAAAGAAAAGTCTGAAGCTTTTCGAACAGATCTGTAACACACACCCCTGTACACACCTGTATGCCCCTGTATGACCCTTTATGACCCTGTACGCCCACTGTACCCCCCTGTATACCTGTGTACGCACCTGTATACCCCTGTACCCCCCTGTAAGTCCCTTTATGACCCTGTACTCCCCTGTACGCCCACTGTACACCACTACACGCCCTTGTATACCCCTGTACCCCCCTGTATGCACCCGTACACACCTGTACTCCCCTGTATATCACTGTACGCCCACTGTACCCCCCTGTATACCTGTGTACGCACCTGTATACCTGTACGCCCCTCTGTGCTGCTTTACACCCCTGTATTCCCCTGTACGCCCACTGTACACCCACTGTACCCCCCTGTAAGTCCCTTTATGACCCTGTATTCCCCTGTCTTCCCCTGTACGCCTCTGTACACCCCTGTATTCCCCTGTACGCCCCTCTGTGCTGCTTTATGACCCTGTATTCCCCTGTACTCCCCTGTATTCCCCTGTAAGTCCCTGTATTCCCCTGTAAGTCCCTGTATTCCCCTGTACTCCCCTGTACTCCCCTGTCTTCCCCTGTACGCCCCTCTGTGCTGCTTTATGACCCTGTACACCCCTGTGCGTCCACTCTATGCCCACTGTACCCCACTGTAAGTCCCTTTATTCCTCTGTATGTCTCTGTATACCCCTGTACTCCCCTGTATGCCTGTGTACACCCCTGTATTCCCCTGTACGCCCCTCTGTGCTGCTTTATGACCCTGTACTCCCCTGTACTCCCCTGTACTCCCCTGTAAGTCCATGTACTCCCCTGTACGCCCACTGTACACCCCTGTACTCCCCTGTAAGTCCCTGTACTCCCCTGTACTCCCCTGTACTCCCCTGTACTCCCCTGTCTTCCCCTGTACTCCCCTGTCTTCCCCTGTACGCCCCTCCTGCTCTCTGACTCCAGACTGTCACTTTACACATCACTCGTGTCACATCTTTGCACAGTGCGTGTGTTTTCACAGAGACACGGGGCACAGTTATTTGTGGATAATGAGTGTCATTACTCGTGTGCCACGTTTAAACACACAGAGCGAAATGAGCACGCACACGTTTGTACCGCCCACTAAATCATCTCTGATCCAGACCACTATATTTTATGACGCCACATGTACAAGGGGCGTTCTCCACAGGGGAGCGCACGTGGTCGTTGTGTGAAAGAGCACGATGTCACAAAGTACAAACTGTATTATTTTATACTTTTGATTGACAGTTTCTTTAACCGCTTCATCAACTCCACATGATCCTGGTATCGTTATCTCACTATAAGGTCTGTAAATGAAAATATGAACATTAACAGTTAAATGAGGCGTCTAAACCAGCGCTGTGGGCAGGAAGCAGCATTCCCTTCACCGATTGGCTCTTTGGTTGCTATGAAACTCCATGAATAACAAATATGAAGCTCCTTTATAACCGCTCCAGCATCGACAAGCTTCATTTGACTGGAGCTGAACGCTGTGGGCGACGTCGCACTGTGTTACTCCACTTCTTTACACAATCTGTGGGTGACATGCAGATAACGTAACCAGGTCAGATCAGTGGAGAGGCCACCACTCTGACAGGACAAATGCGCGTTTTTAAAGGTATTTGATCAATAAAACACATGTTGTATTGAACACATGCAAGATGAATGACGATATATAAAGTGTCGGGCTTAACATCTCTGTGGAGACCAGCATGTTAAATAAATGTTACACAGTGCAGCTTTAATGAAGATCTGTTGTGTTTGTGTCTGTTACGTACTGTAGTTATAATCTGTGACACCTGGGGATCATTAGGTTGTAATTTTCATATTTAAAATCCAAATATTCATCGAAGAAACAAGTCCGCTGACCTCCACGTTAGAAAAATGTTGTGTCCAATGGGAGCGGACGTCGCCGTAAACGTCATCGCAACAAAACGTCAGCGTCTTCTACGAACAACTGCAGCTCACACTCAGGAATAGTGGATTTTTTATATATATATTTTAATTTGTATGTACGAAATGACTACGCAACGCTGCCGAGTCCCATGTGTATCATCGGTTAAGAAAAATAAAATTGAAGAACGAAGTAAATACAGCGCAAAGATGAAAACAGGGATCGATCAGTGATATGGCGTCTTGAAAATAAGTGATTAAAGATCGCTCAAATATGCACCAATCACTCCAAAACAACGAGGAGATGGTAAATGAGAAGTATATACAACTATAATATGGTTAAACCTCTGAAAAGTCTGCTTTAAGTTATATTTTCTTGGGCCCCTGAAGTCTTTCTAGTACTTAAATCCCTTTTATACAAATGTCGCACGTAAACACACAGAGTACATTTATGACACTTAACGCTGAGATGAGTAGATCCATGTTAATCTGAGAGTGGATCTGAGGCCCACTAAAGCGCGATCGTGCTGTGAAATATTCCCCGCACTCAGCTCCAAATAAGCACTAACAAGATTATCAGATTATCTTTCATCCTGGGCCACTGCTGGGCACAGTATCAGCTACAGGAGGAACGGCTGTAGAATAATTGCACAGGAGCGGGAGCCATTTTAATGCAAATGTTCCACTGGCTCACGAAGCTCAGGGGCAGCTCCAACTTTTCCTATGGAGAGGATGAAATATACTGGTAACTGAAAGGCTGAAAAGCTGTCGGCACTGGACCACAGTTTTTAAAAAAATCCCTGTTTTCTCCATGTTTCTTTAATAAGCTTTCCAAAAAACTAGGCCAACTTTAATTAAATGGACAGTACCTGATTAATCCCACGTTTTTTCCTTCAATTATTCAGTATTCTGATGAAAAACAAGCGTGTATTGTGAAATGTTGTGCTGAAATATGTGATGTTTTTAAGTGGAGCAAACTGACTGATGGTTACTAGATATTTTTCCTTCAACTGAAAAACTGTCACTGTTCATTTCACAACACGGCGCTGCTCCGAGTCCATTTCATTTGAGCTCGTTTCAAAACTGAACTTCAGCTCTTTGCTCAGGTACGAAAAAAAACGTGAACGAGAAATATCATTTAGTACTCGAGACGACGTTTACGCTCCTCGAGGATCTAACCCGCAACCTCTTGGCTCAAGGGCAGATCTGAAACACTCCAAACTCTCAAAAAAAACCTTGTGTCTGTTAAATCTGAGTAACATATTTTAACTGTTGTCATGAAGTGCGGCAACTTTGAATTCTACAACTCGATTTTGGACACACCTTCTCTTGCGATGTTTGTTTTTTTCCTTTTTTTTATTCCATATTTTCTACATTTTTCACATGCAGAAGACAAAACATGCAATGGAAGATATATACATGGAAATATGTAGTAAAGATAAAAAAGTTTAATAAATCAACTACATATTTTCAATCAGATCCTCAAAGTAGCCGCTCTTTACTTTGTCAGAGCTGCAAACGCCTTTTTTCGCCTTTTCTCTGTGATATTCTTGATGAATTCACTTGAAATGGTTTTCCGTTGTACACTTTCCACCTCTGGATTCTTTACAAAAGAGCCAGTGTGCAAAAGCTGCAGGTGGCTTTTAATAACGCTTTACGGGTGCTCTTTGTGGTGGCTCTCTTTGTGGTGGCTCTTTGTGGTGGCTCTTTGTGGTGGCTCTTAAGGACGTGGACTAGTGCGACTGAGATGTTTGTTCCTGCACGAGTGAACACTTTGCAAACTGTACTAACCCGAACTTTAATGTACAGTTTTATTTGCAGCTGAAAAACACAGAAAATGAAATAATAAAGTCACTCACAAATGTGCACTGTCTGGCCAAAAAAAAAAAGGTCTCACTCTCTAATATTTGTTTGTTCCTTTAGCTTTGATCATAAATTTCGCTTCTACAACGTCACAGATTTATTTCCATCCAGTTGTTGCATAATTTTTCACCTGTTTCATTGATGATGGTCGAGTCTGACGCTGCTCAAAGCTTCTCCAGCACAAAGATTCTCACTGGGGTTAAGGTCTGGACTCTGTGGTGGACGTGTGTGAAAATGACGTCTCTGCTCCTGATCCACTGTCACAGTTTGAGCCTGATGAATCCTGACCATCATCTTGGAATATGCCCAAAAATCCACTGATGGAATAACCTGGTCATTCAGTATATTCAGGTGTCAGCTGACCTCACTCTGCTGAACCTCGACTGGACCAACTGCAGGAGACGACCTGTTTGTTTAGTTAAATCCAGGTGGAGACTTTATTTTTTGTCCGGACAGTGTAAGATTCAGTGCGATACACTTCAGAGACACTGTGTATTTGTCTATTTAAAACGTAAATGTTACTGTTTTTTGTATTGTCACTGTGTTTGTCTGTTTTAAAAATGAACCACGAGTCTAGAATAAAGATAAACTGAATTGACTTTGTGCCATTTCAGGGTCAAGAAATGCCAAGAGTGTAAAGCAGTGACCAAAACACAGGGTGGCTTTTTAAAAAATCTAAAATCTAAAAGAAGTTTGGAGTTATTTTGAGTTGCGTTTATGTTAACTCTGTTCCATATGTGTCGACTTAGAGGTTTGATGCCTTCAGTGAGAATCTACAGTTTAAATAATCATGAAAATAAAGAACCGTAAATGAAAAAGTGTGTCCAAACTTCTTTATCAAATGAGCCAAATGCGACGGCGTGAAGTGAGCGCAGTTCCGCAGTCGTCTCGCTTTAATCCGTGCGTCCTTACAGCCTTATTTGTGCGTCTGTGTGGTGAAAGTGTGCGTCTTAAACGGTCAGTGTGGATATAAAGGTTATGGCTGCAGACACAGAGGCTCAAAGGCTCAGTGAAACGGGCCCCGTAAACAGCACCGCCAAATAGTGTGGGATTATCTAATCAACCTGCACTCAAGAACCCATTAGGCCTAATTTACATTTAAACCACTGATGACTTAAAGCTTAAAGACTTCAGGAAAGCACTGGCTCTGAAAATGCACGGAAGCTGTTTTTGTGAGCTACTTTTTGAGTTTGGAGTGTTGTGTAACTGCATCAAACATCAAATGAGCCAAAGGAAAGCTGACGAGAATGTAGATGCGGGCTTTTCCTTGTCGATTTATAGGGTTTATAGTATTTTTAAAGTCCGAAATTTCACACAAAAACATCTATTTAATGTTTTTGCTTTGAATAATTGCACTTATTACTGTTTTGAAGTGGTAAGTAGCACCTTTTTTAATCGGATTCTGTTGGACTGCTGATATTTTAGGTCATTTTAAGAACATTTCAGACCTTTATTTCAGACCTTTGTGCGTTTGTAACCCCGTGTTGGGATCAGATCGTTGGCAGCTGGCCTTTTCTTGTGTCTGATGGTGTCTCTTCTCCACCTGTTTGTGCTGCATCTGTCTCAGTTTGTTTGCTCGGTGTCTGAGGCCTCTGCTCTGTTCAATCTTCCTGTTTGTCTGGAGAGCAAATGGGAGCATAATGGGGCAGAATGGCCTAATAGCATGTGGATACATTCATTCAAGAAAGGTCTCCTCCAGGGTTATAGGAAATAGCGTTTTAGTGGTAGAAAAACAGCACAGTAATCACATTTACAAAGTAGATATCCTTTGATAATGAGATCCCAGGCGGAGGTTACAGGCGTCGTGTAATTGTCATTCAAAACGCACACCCCAAACTTTGAGAGTGGCAGCACAAATTATAACATCACACTTTTTTTTAACAGTTTGTGGAGCTCCCCCTTTTCCTGAATTAATTTAATGTTAAGGTTAAGGTGCACTTTAATGTCCTCTGCTTTTGACCCATGTGGCAACCGACTTATCGTTTATCGCCATAGAGCGGTCGCCGATACAGTGAATACTTCAAATCTGCGTTATTCTTATTAGAAGTTAGACTGAAACACTAGTCTAACTCGCGCTTACATCCTCAGTGGGGCGCATTAAATATTTGATAACGGCTTGTTAAAGTAGATTTTCAGAAATGTACAGTAAAATAAAGTTTAACCCTCTGATGCATGAATTATGAAAGCCTTGGTCAAGTGTTTTTGTTCCTCTCAGGATGTGAAACAACATTGTGAAAACTGCCTTTTGTAAATATACAGACACGTGTTTCTTTTTATGCTTTGAAAAACATTTTAACAGTTTTTGGGAATGTCAACACTATAGCTGCAATGTTTAAGCTTGAATAAGGAAACCAATCCGAGGAAATTTACTTGCAGTTACACCGACTGACCACTGAATTGACCTCAGTGGAGTGTGGCAGCAGAGAGCACTCTTCCACATAAACCAGTGCGTTAAAGAGAAAGTTATGTTTTAGTAGCTTTCCACTGCTGTGACTGCTATGCACCAGAGGGTTAAGGTAACATGGGCCAAGAAAAATTGGTCTGAGGGCTGAATTTGGCCCCAGAGCCACAGTTTGGACATGTCTGATTTAGCGTGTTAAAGCTCAAACAGTGTCTTATTTGTCATTCGTGCATTTGTTGACATTTTCTTTGGGATAATTGAGAGATACGTGTTGTTTTTGTTGTGTTACATTAAGATTTAAGCGGTAGAGGGTTGATTAAGTCACTTCTTTGGATTATTATTGCTTCAGGCGCCTGATTTGTTTGTTATTAACGTTCATATCTTCATTTACGGAGACAAAAGCGAAGTGAAAGAAGCAGGATCGATGTAGAGCGGGTTAATATGAACATTTAAGACCAAAATGACGAGTCTAAAGCAGCAGTTACAGAGAGAGGTGACAGTTTTTTGATGTAAAGTGAACTGGAGCCAGAGTCGATGGAGCAGGAAGTGCGTCCACGATCACTTCCTGTTTACCGTGTTTAGCTCTGTCAGATTTGAGGCTAGTCTGGGTCAGTTACATTTATTTCCTCCGACAGCGGTCCCCTCGCGATGTCGCCAGATGCTTTGGTCAAACTCCAAACTCACTTCACGTTTGGACTGATTTCAGATTCCCTTTTTTCGCCCCCCTTCTGCGCCTCAGAGGTAAACCACAGCTGAGAATCCTGTCGCCGCGGCCGTTCGTCCAGTCCGCTGACCCGACTGAACCGCAAAAAAACACAGCAGCGCCGCACAAACGCTGCACACGGACACGCTTTTAAACCACTTTTTTGTCGTGTGGTTTTATGAACAGGTGATACGCACAAAAAAAGCGCAACGACATCTGGCTTTTCCACAACGGGACTTACCTTCTCCTCACCTCTGCGCCGTCTGAGGTCGTTACCATGGAAACACAGATTGTTTGATGCTCTCTGAAATGTCGCTTTTTTTGTGTGTTTTTTTTTTTTTTCTTTCCCGCGGCATAATGGTGAAACTGTGTGTTCTTTGTCCATAGGTAAACGTGGCGCCGGCTTGCGTGAAGGCGTTGACAAAGATGTTGTATTGTCCGTACTGCCGGGGCCTGCCTGGACTCAAGCCCTGCCACAACTACTGTCAGAACGTGATGAGGGGCTGCCTCGCCAACCAGGCCGACCTCGACGCAGAGTGGAATCTCTTCATAGGTGAGACGAGTCGTTTTGTCACGGCTAGGTTTGTGTTTGGTACGAATTTAGAACGACACTTTAAAAACTCTCTGAGCTTTCAGTCATGTTCTAACGCCGTTTCCTCCTCAATTCACATGTTTGAGTAACACGTTATTATTAATTTGTCTGGATCTTCAACGCTCAAAATGCTCTGTCCCACCTTGTGATGTCATCAAGTGGTAGTTTTCAAGTGAACATCTACCTTTTTAGCTTTAATTCTGTAGAGATCCGCATTTCCACAAGCTGAAATCAACCAAATGATTCTAGAAATGAAGGTGTGTGGAGTTTAAAAACACAGCGGAGCACTTCCTGTATCACCACATGATGACATCACAAGGTGGAACAGCGCGTTTTCAGTTTGAGAGACTCCAGATTTGTTTGTGACGTGGAAACGACATTAAACCAGATCAGAAAATAGCGCAATACGTCTGTTTTTAAAGTGCTCCTATCCTCACTTTAACGTTTCCGTCCACCCACACGAGCCGTTTCTTACCAAAACATTTCTTTTTAAAACATTTCTAGCACTTCCCATCAAACAAATCTCACACAAAACCAGTATATTCAGACACAACTTGGAAAAAAAGAGCTGGTATACGTTTCCAAGGAGACTCCCAATCCCCCACCGCTGTCCGTGGTGCTGAAGATTGCGTTCATGCCTATTTGAGCATTTGTTCTCACCAAACAAGACGCCCTAAGTGTGAACGCACTTTCCTTCACGTGTGCGCTGTCATGTCCTTGTGCACATTCGCCGTAATTGTCTTCTCCGTGTCATTCGTCAATACGCTCAGTGGGACGTGTTGTGTTACATTCGGCGCTAAAGGATTTACTGAGACAAAACTCTGAATCTTATTTGTGCAACCATTGGCTGTTTTTTCTTTTCACGGTCTGAAATGTTTGCTATAGCCGCAGCCCTGGCACGGCGCTTAAAGCTCTGGTCCCTGCTGTTTGGGATTGATAAAGGAGAGCAGATTCTCGGCAAACACATTTTCTATAGCATTTCCAGCTGGGCTACGTGAGTAATACGGCCCTTCAGAGGGACTGGAGGTAGCCGTGTCCATAAGCTGCTCTTGTTCCACAGATACAGAGACAGCGCTCCCTCTGGATCTGCTCGAGGACAATACGTTACTCGTTTTCTGCCTCATTCTTATTCATAATCTTAGTCGTTCGTTTAATGAGCTGCGTGGAAACTGTCGCTCTATAGAAACAGCTTTGTGTTGTTCATGTGTTGGTGTTTTTGTTTATCGCTCCAGTAAAGTTGAAAAAAAAAGGCTCTAGTTTCAGTGTGCAGTATTTAACTTTTCAGGTAGAAGGTTCGTCAGTCTTTACCACGCGTTAGCTTGAATGTTCTGCAGTGTAGCATTAAGTTTAATACCACCAGGTCAGACACAAACCCTCAGTCTGTTTTGTTTTGTTTTTCAATAAAATCACACGTAATTGAATAATAATAATAATACTGATAATAATAATAATAAAATATATAATAATAATAATAAAATATATAATACTAATAATGATAATAATGATAATAATAATAATAATGATAATAATAATAATGGTAATAATAATAATAATAATAATAATAATAATAATAATAATAATAATGATAAAATATAATAATAATAATAATAATAATAATAATAATAATAATACAAAATAATAATAAAATATAATAATAATACAAAATAATAATAATAATAATAATAATAATAATAATAATAATAAAATATAATAATAATAATACGTTTTATTTCACTCAAAGATGCTTTACTGGACACATTAAAACAGTCAAACGATCAATAAAAAAATAAAAATAAAAATAAGACGAGTAAAACACAAACAGGAAAAAGTAAACCATTAAAAACTTCTGAATAGATGCAGAATAATAAAATAAAGACAAAATCGATATGTTTTGTTGTACTGTGGAACACGAGATGAGCAGGTGGTGAACCCTCCACCAGGGAAATTACACAGTGTAGCTTTAAGAAAATATATTTTATAAAATTGTAAGAACATATACAATCAACAAAATAGTTACAGTATTTGAATTTTTCTCCTTTTTGTGTTATTTTCTAATGTCGAGCGATGTAAAATCTGTTACTCAGCACCTCTCAACGTGCAGCAGGATGAAGGAGATGAAGCAGGAATTATATTTTTATAAGGTCAATATTTATCATCTCAACTTTTTCTTTGCACTACAGGGAAATTTGTGGTTATTTTTTGACTATATGATCAGATTTAAGCCGTAAAATGTTGAATTAACGACTTTTATGACTCATTACAGATGCAAAGTAACGACTAAAGTGTTTCATTCTGCTGTTTATTTATTGCAGCTCATGATTTTTAACAATATTGTAGATTTAGTTTAAATCTGCTCCTGGGTTTTTGTGTCAGTGGCGTAAATTAGTTTGAATATCATCGTTTACGTCTATATTTTCTTCAGTAATCTGTGTTTTATCATGACGGGGCCTTCTCCTCCTCCAAAATAAAAAGATTTGACAAACAAAAGAACATCCTCTGACTTTTTCGTAGTGACATAAACATTTGAAAGAAGTCGTAGTTGTTGGAGGAGCCGTACCTTTTATCGGGGTAAACATAAGACGCGCTCACAGTTTTTACCTTGAATTGGCGCCGCACGTTTTAAGCGTCCTCCACAGAAGCGCGTGTCAAATCCTCCGCCTCTTCCAGCTGAGTGAGAATCCCGCAGGAGCGATGACGTAATGCCGAGGCGTCCGCTCCCCTCGCTCTTTGAATGAGGCGTCTGGCAGCTTATGACAAGTGTTAAAAAGTCAGTGTCTTGTTCCGTCGTGAAGAGCCAAATCTCCGGGCGCAGGGGGCCGGGGCTGACAGCGGAGGGACCTGCTGCTTTTGGGCAGAAGAATGAGGAATCTGGTAAAGCACAAACACCCGCGAGCTACACGTAAAGTACATTTTTAATTTTCTGTTTCTGTTCAGACATGTTTTGACTTTAGGAGAAATATGATGATGTGGGGTTTGCAATTAGAAATAATGAACCCAAGGGATGTTTATTTTACCAGCAGAGGTTCATTAATTTGGGACGCTTGGTGATTATTAGGAGCTTTGATTGCTAACTTACTGTGTGGAGTTTGTAAATGGTTTTAAAATGCATTTTTGGAAACTGTTTTCTTGGATATTTGTCGTTCTAATAGATCCAGATGAAATGAGCAGGTGGAAAGGCAAAGTTTTCTTTTGTTTTTTGTTCTAACAAATTGTTCCAGCTTCCAAATATTAAACAATAACCTGAAATAGTCCCATATTTTCTAAACTTATTGCTTGTTTTTTCTGCTTTATTTATCTGATTAACTGTTAATATCTTACGTTAACAAACCAGACACGTGTTCAGTTCTGTCTGTGCTTCATGGAGCTCAATAAATATAAATGTGTTACGTTAGCATTAGCATTAGCGTGATGTACTGATATTCAGCCTGGTGTTCCACATTTTATTATTATTATTATAACTTGACTTTAAAGATAAAACGTCTGTTCTTGGTCACTACTTCCTTTTAGCGTCACTACTTCCTTTTAGCGTCACTACTTCTTGTTAGCATCACAACTTCCTGTTAGGGTCATTACTTCTTTTAGCGTCACTACTTCCTGTTAGCGTCACTACTTCCTGTTAGCGTCACTACTTCCTGTTAGCGTCACTACTTCCTGTCCAATTTTATCTCTGTTTTAGCAGAATCTTGCAAAAATTAATAAATACTGTTGATAGATACTGTTGTTTTCTATTTTATTCTTATTTTTATAACTTGACTTAGAAATGTAAAATGTCTGTTCTTGGTCTCGGATTTTGTAAAATAAATTTCCCCCCAAAAAGCGACTTATATATGTTTTTTATTCATTATTATGCATTTGTGGGCTTGTGCGACCAGTTTAGTCCTGATGTAGCCTCACTTGTGTCTGTTTTAGTCCAGGTTTTGTCCAGGTTTAGTCCAGTTTAGTCCAGATTTAGTCCAGTTTAGTCCAGGTTTAGTCCAGTTTTGATGTGGATAAAGACATGAACACAGATAATCTAATTTAACATTATAAGCTTTACGACTTGTGCTAAATTTGAAGTGTGAATGAAACCCACTCCAAACATCACATCACATATCATAATAGTGGATTTTGCGTGTCTCTGTGTATTTTTATCTGGAACATTTCACTACGTGGCTTGCAAACCGGCTATTTCCATGGAAACAAGGGGCACGTCTTTACCTTCACCTTTAACTCAACATCTCTCGTGCCATATTTTTGTAAATCGAGGTGGCAAAGTCTTAAAATAAACACAAAAACGAGGACGCAAGTCAGAAATTGTGTTGTTATAGCTTCCAGGGCGCCATTACTCAAATTGTTTAGTTCGCCCTTAACATTTTGTTTTGACTTTATATGGAGTTTTTTTTGCTGTTTTTTCTGGTTTTGTAATTATAACTAAAGAACCCGTGGCGTGTTTATTTCCATCTCCAAACATTCATACTCGCAGACGCCCGAGTCTCGTGCGGCTGAAGCGGTTCGATTAGCTTAGCATGCAGCTTGTGAGGAGAATCGATTTGCATTTCAGAAACAACTTCTTAATGCGGAGCGGGTCAGTGGTCGCGCCGCTGTGCGTCTGTGCGGAGCAGAAGTGTATGGATCCAAGCCCCACATAGTCTGTCACTGTCACCCCCCGATGAGTCCTGATTACAGAGGGTTATTATCCAGGCCCGGCGTAAAGAAGCGGCGTTTACGTCTGGAAAGAGACAAAGTGCACACGGCTAAATGTCAAAGTCGATAACATGGATTGATAAAACCACAGGAGCCGCTGCTTTTAAAGTTTATGTGGAACAAACATTTTATCTTTAAATAAATGCAAAGACACATGTTCACCTGGTCCAAACGTTTATGAAGTTTGAACAGAATAAACTGGAGCGACAGATGAACAGTGTGAGGACGCAAAACTAAACCAGGACTAAACCAGGACTACACAGTGTGAGGACGGAAAATATATGAACCTCACTCTGAGGACTGAACCAGGACTGAACCAGGACTAAACCAGGACTAAACCAGGACTAAACCAGGACTAAACCAGGACTGAACCAGGACTGAACCAGGACTAAACCAGGACTACACAGTGTGGGGACAGAAAATATATGAACATCTCACACTGAGGACTGAACCAGGGCTAAACGGGGGCTAAACCGGGACTAAACCGGGACTAAACCAGGGCTAAACCGGGACTAAACCAGGGCTAAACCAGGTCTAAACCAGAGCTAAACTGGGGCTAAACCAGGACTAAACCAGGGCTAAACCAGGACTAAACCAGGACTAAACCAGGACTAAACCAGGACTAAACCAGAGTTGAACTTGGACTGAACCTGGACTGACCCGGGACTAAATCAGGGCTAAACCGAGATTGAAACAGGGACTAAACCAGGACTTTCATAACAGATGAGTTTAAACCATCTCTGTTCTCTTGATGGAAAAGTAGTTTGTCCATCGCTGTGTCAGAAGAACAACACTGTGCAAATGTACTTATAAATGTATTTATAAATGTATTTATCAATGTATTTATAAATGTATTTATAAATGTATTTATAAATGTATTTATAAGAAACTACGAGGACAGACTGACTCTATATGTCACTCACTTGTTGAACATTAATACCAGAACTTTTAATCCAAGTTCTCATGTTTGTAAAAGTCTAAAACTGTCCACACCAAAACTGAAATGGGACAAAAAGCTTTTGGCGATTTTACTTCCCACACAGTTAATACATTTCACACAAAAAGTACACACAAAACTGGAAACTTTAGTGCCACAAATGCACTTTAATAATGTGGTGATGAACAGGGACAATCACATCTGCTCCAGTTTTAAAGTTTAAATGGACTTGTGTTGTTGTGTTGGTTTGTTTTGGGTTTGTTTTGTTTTGCTTTTGTATTTTTACCAGGACGCCCACGATAACGACATCGTGAGCGTCTCATCGGGCTCTGTATAAATAAAGATAAATGAAGTGAAGTACTTTACAGATCATATAATATTACTGTAGTACTAAAGTGTAGCTGGAACAGTGCAGCTCATTAATACATCATTTCACTGTTTTTATTATTTATTGTATTATTTATTTTATTGTCTATTTATTTATTTAATGATTTTATTGTTTAGTGATTGATTTAATTAATTATTTATTTATTTGTATTTTTTATTTATTTATTTTTATTATTTATATTATGTATTTATTTGTTTTATTATTTATTTAATTTATTTATTATTATTATTTGATATGGGCTTTGGAATTGAAATTACAGTTATACTAAACAAACCAAATTAATTGCCGATAGAAAAATATGCAAATTTTCTACACGTGTCCATAGGAGGCTTTTATAAATGAATAAAAATAAACTAAAGTAGGTGCATAACATCAGTAAATCACATTTCATACAAGGCCTGTCATGATTATTTTCTATACTGACTTATTTATGATTCTGTGGCTTTTTATAGATAAAAACTCACTCCTTTTGTGTTGCATTTTGTCATGTGTTTTTGCAGTTTACACATTTAGAAAACATTTTGCGAGTTAATTCAGCTTTATGTTTCGTTTCAATATTATTTTTTATCATTCATATTTACTTCAAGATCGTGTTTTATCGTGACAGGACTATTCGCACGGCGTTTGCACGTATCTGAACCTCCGTAAAGCCGCCACTTTAATCAATCCTCGCCTTTTATTATTAAGTTTTAAAAAAAACGGTGTCGACGTGTGATTGTTTCCGTGACGTAACCGTGTGCAAGACCCGTGGACATCGAAGGCGGCGAAGCGTTGTAAATAAACGCAGGTGCTATTAAAGCGCCGTCTGATGTGGGACAATAACAACAGCGGCGGTAAAATTTACGACCCTCGGCGTGCATTTAAACGCATCAACAAGACGTACAGGGCTCCCAGGACGCTCTGAATCCGTGTAATTGATCGCTGCCAGTCATTTCAATCCGGCGAACAACAGTATTCAGACTTGACTGGATATAAAGCTTTGAACAAACGTGTTTATTCCGACGCAATTGGAAAACGCCGTGACCTTGCGCCGGGGTGTAGCCTAGAGTGTTACGACTAAGGTGTGAAGAATAATAGCGAGGTACGTGTCATCCATTTTTAAAGCGCAGTCGGGGATGAGGAGTTTGCGGCGGGGAAAGGTGACGGTGATGACAAGAGCACTCTGAGAAAAAACATCAGAGTGAGTGAAAAATGAAGCGACGCCAGAGGAGGTGTGGTTAATATCAGAGTGTAGTGTTTTTTTGACCTGTGTGTGCGTCCGTGTGTGCGTCCGTGTGTGCGTCCGTGTGTGCGTCCGTGTGTGCGTCCGTGTGTGTCCGTGTGTGTACATATGTGGAGATGTATTCATGGTCCAGTCCTACAGGATCCCGCAGCATCAGTCTTCTGCCATCGTGACAAATTTACCTACCAGAGCTTCATGACAGACACATCATTATCATTTTTCTTCCATGTACCTTGTTAAAATATCCTTAGAGAGGGACAAAAAGCGAAGGACGACGCTGTAGTGTCCACGCGGGAGAACAAAGAAAAGACCTCCAAAGAAACCGGGAGGAGGAAGACAACTGTGCGTAGGTTTAGGTTGAAGCTGGAGACGCCAAAACGGACCAAACTGCAAAGAAATATTTAAATTTAACGCCGCTGTCCTGTGTCTTTGCGGCGATTCAAATGTATTCTGAACTTTCCTAACGTATCCCGAACACCGTAATCACTCACAGCGATGAGTTTGCAAGAGTTTATAGAGGCCGGTGCGAAGTTTGCCGTCACATCACCGTGAACGACGACTACATGAGCTAACGGCGCACCAGCTTTACGTCATTTGACCTGCGTTATAATATAATATAATTTAACAGTATTTAATTTTACTTTAGGACATGAAACAATATGTGCGGATGAAAAAATGTTTAAATTAAAGTAAATGTAATGTCCTGTAGTGTCCACGCAGAAGAACAAAGACAGCTCCTCCAAAGAAACTGAAAACTGAGAACTTTTGGGTGATTTTAAGGCTTTTCCTTTTACTTTTTGTTTGTTTTATTCAAAGCTGTAAACACCAAAACTTTCCAAACTGAGCCGGACACTTTCCTGTGTGGACTTTGTTTCTGGCCTTGTCTCGGTTAAACCCTAAAAAGTTTATTTGTCATCATAAAGTACAAGGTTCCATAAGCTCTGAAAATGTGTTTGCCTCGACACATCCTCTAGTGAATAATTAGTGAACAATGTGCATAAATCAGCAGAGTAAAAACACAGAGCTCTGGCCCCGGCGTCTGCAGCCTCTGACGGGTTAAAACGCGGCTCTCGGGGTTTGTGCTGCACGTCTTGACCTTGATTAAAATGTCCAGTGCCAAAACAGAAAACATATTCATCATGTTTGGACTGTCAGGTGCGTCTCACGAGAGGCTCGCCGTGTGGAGTCTTTGCCGCCGGTCGGCCGCTCTGTCTTTTATGTCGGGTGATGGTTCACTCATGAGAAAAGTCTCACTCTTTGGATTCACACAGTGTGTGTGATGATAAAAGGCAGCTGTGTTACTGAGGGTGTAATTGAATATGTTATGGATAAAATAGGAGTAATGACCTCCTTCACTTTCACATTAGCAGCCATTTGTACAAATGAATTCCCTTATTGCGCGCGCCGGGCCGCGCCTGTGTACACATTACTTCTCCTAATTAAGATCTAAGCTCATGTTTTCCTCTGTTGAGTCCTGTGACACCACAGTGAAAGAGAATCCGCATTGATTTTATTTGCTCATTTCTTTTTAATTGCGTGGATTGTGTCCCAGTGAAACTGGACCTCCCCACAAGCCTGAAGCCAAGCCAGTATGTTTAGTGTCCTCCAAAAGGATCTGTGATGTCAGGAGGATTATGAAGACGAACATCCTGCCAGGACTCTGCTTTAAATAATATGGATCACTCTGCAGAAACCCAACTCTCTGTGTCCTGGACCAGAGGAACCAGAGGAAGCACAGGCCCGAGCCCGTGTGGGGTAATTATCTCAGAAGGGCAAATAATGAGGATCTGCCCAACTTTGAGTCTAATAAACATCTGTAATTCAACACAAGCTCATGTTGAAAAAGTGTCTCCATATGTCTGATCTTATGGCACAGAGGAGCTGGGTTTACTCAGCCAAGCAGGAAATTATGGTTTTAGATCAGCAAATGAAAAATCACATCCAGCAGCTGTGTATGTAATTAAGACATGGAAGAAGAGTGAAGAAGAGTGAACATGAGGAAGAGTGAACATGAAGAGTGAACATGAAGAGTGAACATGAAGAGTGAACGTGAAGAGTGAACGTGAAGAGTGAACATGTAAAAGTGACGCAGCAGAGATCAGTGTTTCACATCAGTGATGAAAGCCTCATATTCAGTGTGTCGTGTTGTGTGTTGTGTGCACACATGTTGTGTGTTCTGTGCACACATGTCGTGTGTTGTGTGCACACATGTTGTGTGTTGTGTGCACACATGTTGTGTGTTGTGTGTTGTGTGCACACATGTGTGTTGTGTCACATCTGTAGTCACATTTCCTGTTGATTCTTCAGACACATGTTCCTTGAGTCACTTTTGCTGTTGCTTTTTCATGTTTTCATTTATCACATTATGTTAAAATGAATAACTTTTTCTAAACTTTGCTGACATGATTTTCTTTTTCTAACATTATTATGTGAAATGCAGAGATAATATGTTCTTACACTGGGCCGTTTTTCATTACTTTGAGCAGATACAAAGAGCAGTGTGGACATATCCTTTAACTCGCCCTCTTCTCTTTCATATTTTCTAATTCAGTTTCTTCCTTCTGGGCGACTGTGGGGTTGGATTAATTACCGTTTAACACATGCGTGGTGCACGGTCGGGCGGGCGGCTCATCCATCACTGCTCCGTCTCTTCTTTACCATTGGCTTAATTATGAGGCAGTTGTTGGTGGCGTCTCCAAACATGAATCAACACAACAGCCAAGGTGAAGGTTAAACAACGCACAGGGAGCAGTAAACACGGGCTCAAGGGCAACACAGAAAAAACAATATTAATGTTAAATATGAACAGATCAAAAGGAAAAGTTTCAACTTTTAAAGTTTTTTAAGTCATTAGATTGTTATATATTCTTTTGTTTATGTGTTTGTGTCAGTGCATCTTCAGGAAATAAAATGCACTGACCCCGAATTTTACCCAAGGACACGACAGTCTGCGCTAAAAGGAACGACAGTCTGCGCTAAAAAGAACGACAGTCTGCGCTAAAAGGAACGACCGTCTGCGCTAAAAGGAACGACAGTCTGCGCTAAAAGGAACGACAGTCTGCGCTAAAAAGAACGACAGTCTGCGCTAAAAGGAACGACAGTCTGGACTAAAAGGATCGGCAGTCTGCGCTAAAAGGAACGACCGTCTGCGCTAAAAGGAACGACAGTCTGCGCTAAAAGGAACGACAGTCTGCGCTAAAAAGAACGACAGTCTGCGCTAAAAGGAACGACAGTCTGGACTAAAAGGATCGGCAGTCTGCGCTAAAAGGAACGACCGTCTGCGCTAAAAGGAACGACAGTCTGCGCTAAAAGGATCGGCAGTCTGCGCTAAAAGGAACGTCCGTCTGCGCTAAAAGGAACGACAGTCTGCGCTAAAAGGATCGGCAGTCTGCGCTAAAAGGAACGACCGTCTGCGCTAAAAGGAACGACCGTCTGCGCTAAAAGGAACGACCGTCTGCGCTAAAAGGAACGACCGTCTGCGCTAAGAGGAACGGCAGTCTGCGCTAAAAGGAACGGCAGTCTGCGCTAAAAGGAACGACCGTCTGCGCTAAAAGGAACGACCGTCTGCGCTAAAAGGAACGACCGTCTGCGCTAAAAGGAACGGCAGTCTGCGCTAAGAGGAACGAATGTCTGCGCTAAAAGGAACGACAGTCTGCGCTAAAAGGAACGACAGTCTGCGCTAAGAGGAACGACAGTCTGCGCTAAAAGGAACGAACGTCTGCGCTAAGAGGAATGACAGTCTGCGCTAAAAGGAACGACAGTCTGCGCTAAAAGGAACGACAGTCTGCGCTAAAAGGAACGACAGTCTGCGCTAAAAGGAACGAACGTCTGCGCTAAGAGGAACGACAGTCTGCGCTAAAAGGAACGAACGTCTGCGCTAAAAGGAACGAACGTCTGCGCTAAAAGGAACGACAGTCTGCGCTAAAAGGAACGACGTCTGCGCTAAGAGGAACGAATGTCTGCGCTAAAAGGAACGACAGTCTGCGCTAAAAGGAACGACAGTCTGCGCTAAAAGGAACGACAGTCTGCGCTAAAAGGAACGACAGTCTGCGCTAAAAGGAACGACAGTCTGCGCTAAAAGGAACGACAGTCTGCGCTAAGAGGAACGAATGTCTGCGCTAAAAGGAACGACAGTCTGCGCTAAAAGGAACGACAGTCTGCGCTAAAAGGAACGACAGTCTGCGCTAAGAGGAACGACAGTCTGCGCTAAAAGGAACGACAGTCTGCGCTAAAAGGAACGACAGTCTGCGCTAAAAGGAACGACAGTCTGCGCTAAAAGGAACGACAGTCTGCGCTAAGAGGAACGACAGTCTGCGCTAAGAGGAACGACAGTCTGCGCTAAAAGGAACGAACGTCTGCGCTAAGAGGAACGACAGTCTGCGCTAAGAGGAACGACAGTCTGCGCTAAGAGGAACGAATGTCTGCGCTAAAAGGAACGACAGTCTGCGCTAAAAGGAACGACAGTCTGCGCTAAAAGGAACGACAGTCTGCGCTAAAAGGAACGACAGTCTGCGCTAAAAGGAACGAACGTCTGCGCTAAGAGGAACGACAGTCTGCGCTAAAAGGAACGAACGTCTGCGCTAAAAGGAACGAACGTCTGCGCTAAAAGGAACGAACGTCTGCGCTAAAAGGAACGACAGTCTGCGCTAAAAGGAACGACGTCTGCGCTAAGAGGAACGAATGTCTGCGCTAAAAGGAACGACAGTCTGCGCTAAAAGGAACGACAGTCTGCGCTAAAAGGAACGACAGTCCTGCGCTAAAAGGAACGACAGTCTGCGCTAAAAGGAACGACAGTCTGCGCTAAAAGGAACGACAGTCTGCGCTAAGAGGAACGAATGTCTGCGCTAAAAGGAACGACAGTCTGCGCTAAAAGGAACGACAGTCTGCGCTAAAAGGAACGACAGTCTGCGCTAAAAGGAACGACAGTCTGCGCTAAAGAGGAACGACAGTCTGCGCTAAAAGGAACGACAGTCTGCGCTAAAAGGAACGACAGTCTGCGCTAAAAGGAACGACAGTCTGCGCTAAAAGGAACGACAGTCTGTGCTAAGAGGAACGACAGTCTGCGCTAAGAGGAACGACAGTCTGCGCTAAAAGGAACGACAGTCTGCGCTAAAAGGAACGACAGTCTGCGCTAAAAGGAACGACAGTCTGCGCTAAAAGGAACGACAGTCTGCGCTAAGAGGAACGACAGTCTGCGCTAAGAGGAACGACAGTCTGCGCTAAAAGGAACGAACGTCTGCGCTAAGAGGAACGACAGTCTGCGCTAAGAGGAACGACAGTCTGCGCTAAAAGGAACGAATGTCTGCGCTAAAAGGAACGACAGTCTGCGCTAAGAGGAACGACAGTCTGCGCTAAAAGGAACGACAGTCTGCGCTAAGAGGAACGACAGTCTGCGCTAAGAGGAACGACAGTCTGCGCTAAGAGGAACGACCGTCTGCGCTAAAAGGAACGAATGTCTGCGCTAAAAGGAACGACAGTCTGCGCTAAGAGGAACGACAGTCTGCGCTAAGAGGAACGAATGTCTGCGCTAAAAGGAACGACAGTCTGCGCTAAAAGGAACGACAGTCTGCGCTAAAAGGAACGACAGTCTGCGCTAAGAGGAACGACAGTCTGCGCTAAAAGGAACGACAGTCTGCGCTAAAAGGAACGACAGTCTGCGCTAAAAGGAACGACAGTCTGCGCTAAAAGGAACGACAGTCTGCGCTAAAAGGAACGAACGTCTGCGCTAAGAGGAACGACAGTCTGCGCTAAGAGGAACGACAGTCTGCGCTAAAAGGAACGACAGTCTGCGCTAAAAGGAACGAATGTCTGCGCTAAAAGGAACGACAGTCTGCGCTAAGAGGAACGACAGTCTGCGCTAAAAGGAACGACAGTCTGCGCTAAAAGGAACGACAGTCTGCGCTAAAAGGAACGACAGTCTGCGCTAAGAGGAACGAATGTCTGCGCTAAAAGGAACGACAGTCTGCGCTAAAAGGAACGACAGTCTGCGCTAAAAGGAACGACAGTCTGCGCTAAGAGGAACGACAGTCTGCGCTAAAAGGAACGACAGTCTGCGCTAAGAGGAACGACAGTCTGCGCTAAAAGGAACGACAGTCTGCGCTAAAAGGAACGACAGTCTGCGCTAAAAGGAACGACAGTCTGCGCTAAAAGGAACGACAGTCTGCGCTAAAAGGAACGACAGTCTGCGCTAAAAGGAACGAACGTCTGCGCTAAGAGGAACGACAGTCTGCGCTAAGAGGAACGACAGTCTGCGCTAAAAGGAACGACAGTCTGCGCTAAAAGGAACGAATGTCTGCGCTAAAAGGAACGACAGTCTGCGCTAAGAGGAACGACAGTCTGCGCTAAGAGGAACGACAGTCTGCGCTAAAAGGAACGACAGTCTGCGCTAAAAGGAACGACAGTCTGCGCTAAAAGGAACGACTGTCTGCGCTAAAAGGAACGACAGTCTGCGCTAAAAGGAACGACAGTCTGCGCTAAAAGGAACGACAGTCTGCGCTAAAAGGAACGACAGTCTGCGCTAAAAGGAACGACAGTCTGCGCTAAGAGGAACGAATGTCTGCGCTAAGAGGAACGACAGTCTGCGCTAAAAGGAACGACAGTCTGCGCTAAAAGGAACGACAGTCTGCGCTAAGAGGAACGACAGTCTGCGCTAAAAGGAACGACAGTCTGCGCTAAAAGGAACGACAGTCTGCGCTAAGAGGAACGACAGTCTGCGCTAAGAGGAACGACAGTCTGCGCTAAGAGGAACGACAGTCTGCGCTAAAAGGAACGAACGTCTGCGCTAAGAGGAACGACAGTCTGCGCTAAGAGGAACGACAGTCTGCGCTAAAAGGAACGACAGTCTGCGCTAAAAGGAACGACAGTCTGCGCTAAAAGGAACGACAGTCTGCGCTAAAAGGAACGAATGTCTGCGCTAAAAGGAACGACAGTCTGCGCTAAGAGGAACGACAGTCTGCGCTAAGAGGAACGAATGTCTGCGCTAAAAGGAACGACAGTCTGCGCTAAAAGGAACGACAGTCTGCGCTAAAAGGAACGACAGTCTGCGCTAAGAGGAACGACAGTCTGCGCTAAAAGGAACGACAGTCTGCGCTAAGAGGAACGACAGTCTGCGCTAAAAGGAACGACAGTCTGCGCTAAAAGGAACGACAGTCTGCGCTAAGAGGAACGACAGTCTGCGCTAAAAGGAACGAACGTCTGCGCTAAGAGGAACGACAGTCTGCGCTAAGAGGAACGACAGTCTGCGCTAAGAGGAACGACAGTCTGCGCTAAGAGGAACGACAGTCTGCGCTAAAAGGAACGACAGTCTGCGCTAAAAGGAACGAATGTCTGCGCTAAAAGGAACGACAGTCTGCGCTAAAAGGAACGACAGTCTGCGCTAAGAGTTTTTGTTGTGTGTTCATTGTTGTTTTATAAAATTCAGTTCATATCAGACATGCACTTTCATCTTTATTTGCAAAAGTAAAATATATTTAATAAAACAAGTGTTAACGCTTAAAGACACAGAGCTGCTGGTTGTTTAAACATTTCAGTAGATTGTGAGTGCAATTGTGTGTGTGTGTGATTGTGTGTGCGATTGTGCGACTGTGTGATTGTGAGTGTGACTGTGATTGTGTGTGATTGATTGTGTGATTGTGTGTGCGATTGTGCGTTTGTGTGTGCGATTGTGCGATTGTGTGTGCGACTGTGTGATTGTGTGTGCGACTGTGTGATTGTGTGTGTGACTGTGCGATTGTGTGATGTATGTGTGATTGTGATTGTGAGTGTGATTGTGTGATTGTGTGTGTGACTGTGCGATTGTGTGTGCGATTGTGTGATTGTGTGTGTGACTGTGCGATTGTGTGATGTATGTGTGATTGTGATTGTGAGTGTGATTGTGTGATTGTGTGTGTGACTGTGCGATTGTGTGATGTATGTGTGATTGTGTGTGTGACTGTGCGATTGTGTGTGCGATTGTGTGATTGTGTGTGCGACTGTGCGATTGTGTGATTGTGTGATGATATGTGTGATTGTGTGTGCTATGTTCATAATATCTGGTTATAACTTCTTGAATTGTTTGATTGCCAAGTTCCACATAAAGTCACAAAGTTTAGTGAAACTCAGACCCAGATCTGCTCTGACCTTTGAATAACCACGTTTAGTTTTTAAAGTTCAAATCCTCCGTCCTCCCAAACGTGTCAGACTAAACTAATTAGAAGCATAAAGACAGACGCAGAAGTGTGTTATTGTTGTGCGGCTCATTCCAGCAGTGAGCGCAGGAGACAAACTCCCCTCAGACTCTGTCAAATGTTGGCGAGCTTTAAGTCTTTGGTTGGAGCTTCAGCTGCACAGGCAGAGACGCATTAGAAACTCACTTTGACATAAAACGCTCTTGGCTCTGGGCTCACACATGATAAAAGTGCCAGTTATTGTGTTTGCACTAGCGCAGCGTGAGAAGGGAAACGTGCCGACTTTCAACCTGGTTAAGTCTTCAAATCAGACCTGAGAGACACTTCCCATATTTTATCAGAACTGGGTCAGGGGTGAGGAGCTGCAAACATCTGCCAGTTATTTCACGGCGAGTTTCTCAAATATGTCGACGCAACGTGGGATTCATTTGGGGAGACATATTGCAAAATGTAATCTTACTTTTTTTATTTTTTTATTTCTTAGATTCAACCCAAAACAGATTTCGAGCTCGGAGCTGGGACTGACCTCTAGAGTCGCTCGGGTCAGTCTCTGTGGAGCGGTCAGTGCAGACAGACCCGTGTATCGCCAAATTATAGATTTAAATCTGTCAAATTTCAACCCACAATTTGACACATTTCACTGGGACAAAGCCAAATGGAAAATATGAGGCTTCCAGCGATGGATCCTGGACGACTTGGACGACTTTGCTTCACAATCTGTTTCAAAATGTTCAACTTTATGTTTTATACTAACGAAAAGAGTCTACAACTATTCTGATACTAAAACAAAAGAAAAAATCAGACTTTTAACGAGCTTAAGATGCACTGACCCCACACAGTGACGTCTCTGCATCGTAATGACATTTAAACTAATAATAACCCTAAAAATGATCAATTTAACTTATTTATTGATTGTATTTTGTGTATTTTGAGGCTTGTAACTGCAGGTGACGACACAAAATGAGTCCAGCTTCAGTCTAACTTTCCAGGTTTGTACGAAATATGATCTGAGGTGAAATGTTTGAAGAAGAAAATGCCATTCTCTGTCCGTATTGAATCATCTCTAAAACTCAGTCACAACCTTGAGCTACAGGATCGCGCTCTCGGAAAACATTTTAAACTCATTTCATTTCCGCAGTTTGGCGTTTTGTGAGACACTGGTCAATCATCCACGCGCCTCAGGTTTAGTCTGTGACCTTTGAAACTCACAAGACGTTCAAAGAAATGTTACTCATCTCCACAGATTTTACATATTTCATGAATCTGAGACGATCCGAGCGTTTAGGACGGACAAAACTAAAGAACGTTTGAGTATTTATGTGACATGGATGGACATTTGTACCTTTGTCGACTAAAATACGTAAAGTTTCGTCAATGTCATATTTTTGCGTGACTGCGAACGCCTCGGGGACGAGCTGGAGGAAGTGTCTGGGGTGAGGGAAGTCTGAGATTCCCTGCTGTTGCCTCCGGATAAGATGGATCAATATTTTTGTTGAGTAAAACTGACCAAAAAGTATTCATAATGACTCAAACTACGCCTACAGTTACATTTTAGCCAACAAGAACTATGAATAAAAGTACATTTTATTTATTTTATTATTTTTATTTTATTTTTTGTCATCAAATTTTTGTTTTTAAGAAGAATTAGTTTTATATATTTTTATATTAATAATAATAATAGTAATAGTAATAAAAACACATTAAAGCCAAAATAAATACAAAATAAACATAGAAATAATACAATGTAATAATAATAATAATAATAGCAAATAATATAAATAATAATAATAATAATAGCAAATAATATAAATAATATAAAAAGTATGAAAATAATCTCGTCCAGGTTTGAATTCCTTCCGTAAAAATACACATATAAAAATACACATATAAAGTACATTTTATATCAGCTAAAAGTGCTGATATTTTGACAAATTAAAAAACACTCTTCCACCTTTAAGGCTCAAAACGAGGCTCAAAATACAACGGCGTTCAAACCCCTGATCTTCAGATTGGAGGACAAACGCTCTACCGACTGAGCCGCCGTTACCCCACAGTCCATAACTATTTGTAATTTCCTTATTTTTCCAAATTACTCCGTGTTTTCTTCCTCGTTTTCCGTTCCATAGTGCTGCGTTATGAAGCCATCTCGTGCACTAACTATATTATGTGCGACGCAGACAGGGCCCACACGGCGGCGGCGGTGGCGGTGGAGGAGGAGGAGGCGGTGTGTTTAGGTGACACACATTCACAGTGAACAAAGCCCATGTAGTTTCTTCTTTCGTGTTGTCATCCTGTCAAACCTAGTGCCATGTAAACACAGTGCATGTCCCGCAGCATCCGTCCTGACAATGACTCCTCCATGACACACTATTTACTACGAGAGGAGGAAGAGGAGGAGGAAGAGGAGGAGGAGGGCTGCACCATCTCCTGCGCCGAAATAATGGCACCGCTGAGTAATTGTGAAAGCCCCACGCGTGTTTTGGCTTTGGGACGTACAGTAAAGCGTCGGCTGTGTGTTTGTGACGGTTGGCGGCGGTTTGTGGCAGAGCGGCGCTGCGTTCTGTGCTGTGATGAGAGTACTTTTCTCACTCACGGAAAACTCCTCCAGAGGGAACGCAGTAATCATCTGTCTGCAGTAATGTACGCAGGGTGTCATCAGCTGCGATCGTTCTGCGTTTGCATGCAAATAAGTCTCATTACAGATGTTTTAATTTGTTTATTTATTTCTCGTTTTTTCTCTGCGTTTCCGCCGTTTTTTGTTTTTTGGGAAACTGCAGATGATCTTTGTGGGAAAAGTAAAGCCATTAGAGAAGACAAACTTATTGCACACTAAAAATAGATGGTCTTTTCTGTAAAATGGACTTTTATCCGTGTTATAGTTGTTCGTTTAGCATCTTGAAGTTGTTTTGGAGTGATTTTGGAGTATTTTTAAGACGCCATATTGTCGATCAATCCTCATTTTCACACCCACTTCGATGCACTTACTTCGTACTTCAGTTATATTTTCTTAATCGATCATAATACTCGCCGGCGTCATGCAGTCATTTTGCTAAGAATGAAGAAAAATCTACTTGTTAGCGTGATCTGCTGCGACACGGCGCGTTGTTGCGATGGCGTTCACGGCGACGTCAGCTCCCGTTGGACGCCGCAGTTTTCAAACGCAGGAAAAACGGACTTACTTCTTTTATTAAGTCGTTTTAGGTGAATATTTTGATTTAAAATGTGCGTAGATATAGATTATAAGAGCAGACACAAGCACAATCTGTCGTCTAACGTGTTTTAGAGATTCTTTTTCAGCTTTTTTATTCCAGTTCGAGTTCACAAACAGACTTTTTCGGTGCGTACTCCTCGACGGGAGCTGCCAGTTTACATAATTGTGAAAGTGGCGTGTCTGTGGGTGACTTGTAGACTGGGTCACAGTGGGTGAATATCTGACCTAATGCTACGCCTGACTGCGCCGTTTTTCTATTCAATCCATAACACTGCGGGGCCCCATTGACTCCGGTACACTCGAGCAGAACCGGGACGACTCCTCGCCGCCGTGTCATCTGAAAGGAGCTCTTTGACGCCGCTTATACTCGCCGCGCTGACGCTGAAAAGGAACGCGCTTCACTCTCTAACAGTTTGATGTAGATTTGTCAGGTAAACGATCTCTGCTTTAAATAGCCTTTCGATCTTTGGCTAATATCTGCGGAGAGGGGAGTCCTTGGATTATGAGCAGAGAAGTGGGCCCAGCGTCGTCGTATTCACAGTTTTTCTCCTGTGAAAGAAACACAGGTGTCGGTAGAAATGAGTGTCATAGTGAGAGTTTATTGAATCTATCACATCTATGTGCAGTCGACAGGAGTATTTCAGGCTCTGCGCTGTAAAGAAGAGAAAACGCACAGAAAAGACTCGATACTGTGAGAACCGACGCACAGAAAAGACTCGAAACTGTGCGAACCGACGCACAGAAAAGACTCGAAACTGTGCGAACCGACGCGCAGAAAAGACTCGAAACTGTGAGAACCGACGCACAGAAAAGACTCGAAACTAAAAGAACCGACGCGCAGAAAAGACTCGAAACTGTGCGAACCGACGCGCAGAAAAGACTCGAAACTGTGAGAACCGACGCGCAGAAAAGACTCGAAACTGTGCGAACCGACGCGCAGAAAAGACTCGAAACTAAAAGAACCGACGCGCAGAAAAGACTCGAAACTGTGCGAACCGACGCGCAGAAAAGACTCGAAACTGTGAGAACCGACGCACAGAAAAGACTCGAAACTGTGAGAACCGACGCACAGAAAAGACTCGATACTAAAAGAACCGACGCACAGAAAAGACTCGAAACTAAAAGAACCGACGCACAGAAAAGACTTGAAACTGTGAGAACCGACGCACAGAAAAGACTCGAAACTAAAAGAACCGACGCACAGAAAAGACTCGAAACTAAAAGAACCGACTAACAGAAAAGACTCGAAACTAAAAGAACCGACGCACAGAAAAGACTTGAAACTGTGAGAACCGACGCACAGAAAAGACTCGAAACTAAAAGAACCGACGCACAGAAAAGACTCGAAACTAAAAGAACCGACGCACAGAAAAGACTCGAAACTGTGAGAACCGACGCACAGAAAAGACTCGAAACTGTGAGAATCGACGCACAGAAAAGACTCAAAACTGTGAGACGTCGGACGAGGTTTGGGGAAAACCTCACAGACGATGGTGAGATCTGAGCGGGATGTTCTAATTCAGGAGTGAAAGTACAACAGGGACAAAAGTGAGTGTACTATTACTATTACCATTACTACTACTACTAATACCACTACTACAACTACGACCACTATTACTGCTACTTTTCTACCGCAACCATGACCACTACTACAAATACAACAACTACTACTACATTTCAACTACAACTATGACCATTACAACTACTTCAACTAATACTACCACTACTACTACTTTTCCACTAGAACTACAACCACCACCACTACTACTACTAGTACTGTTTATACTACAACCATGACCACTACTATTACTGCTCCTTCTACTTCTGTACTGTTCTACTTCATCAACCATGACCACTACAACTACTTTTCTACTGCATCTACGGCCACTACTACTACTACTACAAATCCAACAACTATTGCTACTGTTTGTACTATAACCTTGACCACTACTACTACCACTAGTACTACCATTAACACTGATTCTACTACTACTGTTTCTATTACGACCACTACTACAACTAGAACTACAACTACTACAAATACGATCACGACTACAACTGTTTCTACTACAACTATGACCGCCACCACCATCACTATTACTACTACTACTACTATTCCTACCATTACATACTATGACATACTGTTACTGTGATACTTGTACACGCTCTTTTCCCTCTCAGTCCTTCTGTCCACAAACCCAAAGACTCTTGTTCTAAATCCACAGTAAAATGATTTTTCTGGGAGCGCCGCCCACCACTGACCTTTCTCCACATTTTTGATTCAGATTTAGAAAAAAACAAAATGTATAATGTGATATTTGGTTAAAGTTATTCTGTTACAACCCACGAAATCCGTCCACAATCCTGCACAGATATTTTATTTTGTCTCCTGGCTCTGCTCTTTCACTGTAACAGGAAACACGGCCCAGACTTTAAAGTGTGCGATGGCTGAGAGCGCCCCCATCGGGTGTTCCCCGGCTCCCACAGAACCCATTGATTTGTCCCATTCTCAGGCTGAACGCTGTGATTCCCTCGGGGGCTCTGCGGGGGGCGGGGGGGAGCAGAGAGAGCGCTCCGAGCCCCCGCGGCCCACAGGAAACGGACTTATTTGAACAGAAGGAGGAGGAAGTGTGCTCCACGCAGACACAGTAAACAAGCTCCACCGCTCCTCCGTCCTCTGGCTAAACTCACACGTTTATACATTTTATAACAAACGCGCGGACCTGAATACTTAAACGACAGGGAAGAGCGAAAAGACATGATTTACGAATACGAACCGACGTGTTTGACTTCACCAACTGCAGCTTTTGTCCATCGAATGTGCATTTGCTGCGCATCTTTTCAGAGTTAAATTTGGCACAAAAATATTTCCACGTAATATTTGCAGATGATGTTTGTTCCGATGCACTGAGGCGGTTTGACCCGAGTGCGAAGCGGCTCGAGCGAGAATCAGCTCCTCCGAATCCGAGGCGCTGGAGGAGTTCAAGTATCTCGGGGTCTTGTTCTCGAGTGAGGGGAGGATGGAGCGAGAGATTGACAGTTCTGTATCGTCTGTTGTGGTGAAGAAGGAGCTGGAGTCCAAAGGCGAAGTGCTCGATTTACAGGTCAAACTACGTTCCTGTCCTCACCTGTGGTCACGAGTTCTGGGTCATGACCGAAAGGACGAGAGCGCGGATACAAGCGGCTGAGATGGGTTTCCTCCGCAGAGTGGACGCTCCCTTAGAGATAGAGGGAGGTGTTACAACCCTGGGCCTTAAGTTCCATTTTATATTTTGTTTATCGTGTGTCCCCAAGTCGTCTTTTCCCCCTTAAACATGGCCGCCAGGTCTCTGGGCCGTGATTGGAGGACCGTCTTCAAGCCTCGCTCATCTCCAGCCGCCTCCCTCCCCATTTAAGAAGATCGGGGCCACCTGCTCGGGGCTGCTGGGGTGGCCCATCTGCCTTTGTGTGTGTCTCTTAAGTTCAGTCACTCCAGGGGCAGTGGCTTTTGTTTTAGGAGAGACTTTGATTTGTCTGTGCGTAAGATTTTTTTGTGTAAAATTCGTGTTTAGTTTCTTTACCTTTGTTTTATTTGGTTTAATCCCTTGCAATGTACCTTTGTTTATACATGTTTAGTTCCCTTTTGTTTAGTTCACCCTTACTTTTCCTGTTAAATACTTCTTATTTTACCATTTATCCATCTTGGTTTTCTTTCTTTTTGTTACTTCCTTTCTCCACATGCGCTGGATTGTAACAGGAGGAGCTTGGAGTAGAGCCGCTCCTCCTCCACATTGAGAGGAACAACTGAGGCTCAGGCATCTATTTAGGACACTCTGGAGGGACTGTGTCTCTCTCTGGACTGGGGACGCCTTGGGCTCCCACTGGAGGAGCTGGAGGACGTGTCTGGGGTGAGGGAAGTCTGAGAGTCCCTGTTTAGAGGAAGAAAATGGATGGACGGATGGATAAAAACATTTTAATATAAACACCTGATTACAGTGGTGGAATGTAACAAAGTAAAAGTGGTGCAGTACTGTACTTAAGTAAAATGTTTATCTGTACTTTACTTAAGTTCATTTTAAAGTGCAGAACTGAAGCGGCTTGGATGAGCAGCGAAAACGTCTTCACTTTTACAACGATTTGTCCAGTTGACAGATTTTAACTTCGCCTTTTAGCTAAAGACCTGGACGACTGAGGGTCTACACAAACATCATTTTAAGGTGGATACTTTTTACTTTCTACTCCACTACATTTTGACCTGGACGTAAAAGTTAAAGTATTTTTGATTATAGTTTGAGACGTGCTGAAAAGGCGGAGGGTTTATTTTTCACACGTTCACAGTTTGAGCAAAAACAAACAAAAACATTAAAACATCTGTTCAGTTTCCGTTGAAAATTCAGCTCAAATCTTTATCAGAATCTCTGTATTTGAAGCGAAGTACTGATACTCTCATATGAAGTTATTTGAGCGTGTCAGAGTAGCCCGTCCTCCCCGTGGCCACTTGTACGGCTGACTCATACTCAACACATCAAATATTCATTAGGCTTTATGAAAAATAGCTTGTCTGAACTCAGCCGAGGCGATCGTTCACATCTCGGGCTCTTTTATGGAACAGAAACATCGCCGCGTTTTTCCCGCCGCTGCCCTCGGATGCAGTGGGTTTTTGTGGCCGTGGCTTTAAGTGGAAGTGCAGTAAACATGGCGGCTGCAGACTTCACAGGACTGAGTCTGACCCCTGCGATGACCTCTGCTCCGCTACTGATGGAAATCTAACCAAGCGTCGCACACAATCTGAGCGCGCGGTGCGAGCAAACAAACAGCGGCGCTCTTCAAACAGGTAGAAAAGAGGCGGACACTTCGCCACATGATTATTTACGTAGAGTCGATCAGGTTTCAGACAGAGCCGTGCAAAATAATGATGTTTCTGCTGTTTTTATGTGACGTGAAAGAGGATGATTCATGTCTTTATGTGCGGCGTTTATGCTCTAGACTGTGACGTCCTGATGCTCTTCTGTACGTGCTGTACCTGGGGTTTGTTTTGACTGTTATTATCATTATTACGGCTGTTTTTAAAGTCTCCAGTGCGGCTTTTTGCACGTTGAGAAAAAAAAAAAGTTTTGTAAAGCATTTTTTGGGTTTTCTTCATCATTAAGTTTGTATTTGACAGTATTTGTTGCACCAAAGAGGACTCATTCTATGGAAATTGTGATTTTTATTCATTTATTTATTTATTTTAGTGTTCATTAGAGCAATCCCATGCATAAAATCGGAAAGAATAATAATAATAATTACACATAAAATGCACCAGAACACATGAAATTACATATAATTTGCTCAAAACCCAGAGACCCCTAAAAACACTTCAAAAAAGTCGACCAACCAACATAAATACAAAATGTTATATATTGTTTATAATGTGCAAACGGTTGATTTACTTAGTTAATTATAAAAATGTCTGGCTCGTTCTGTCTTTCACTTGGTTTGTTGTTAAAGGTTTTTGCAGGATGTGATGATGTCATGCTTCCAGATGGGGGCGCAAGAGCCAGTTTTCCCGATTGATTACGTTGTACTTTGTCATGAAATATGCAAAAGGTAAACACATCATTTTAGCTGCCCCCGTCAATAGAAAGTTGTGACGTCCTTTGAAACACAATACATTTATAAACTTTATTACCGTGAGTGGCGTCTCCTCTCCACAGATCTTAACTTATCCACGTGGTGTTTCTGTGGAAATCTGAAGAAACTTTAATGCCGTACTGTGGGAAATTGTAGGAAACAGAAACAGGGCGTAGCTCCACTTCAGCTCGTGTGGTCAGTGCAGAAACTTATAAATGACAGACCGATAATGAACCTTTATTCCATTTAAATATGAACCACCGCAGACGCTAAAGCCGGAGTCTGCGGGTGTCACCGTCTCAGCGGGTGTCACCGTCTCAGTGGGTGTCACCGTCTGCGGGTGCTGTGGGCGCGCACTCTTCTCTCCGCGGCGCGCCCACTCACCCGTCTGTCAGTGCGACTCTCAAACGTCCAAATGAAACAAAACCAGTCGACTCTTCTAAACGTCGTCTGCGGTGAGTCTGGTGTCTCCGTTTTGGCCTCAGTGAAATCGCCACATGTTTGTATATTATTTGTGTAGCGCCGCACGTTTCAAAACAATGACAAAACGCTGAAATGTGGCGATCGATCAGTTCAGTATGTGCCCGGAATCACATCCAGATGGAGCGAATCACGAACACAAACTGCAACAACTTTATTTCATGAGCTCAAGATGTTTCTTTTATGATGGACAAACAACTAAATACACGCACCAAATATGTAGAATACTCAGTCGACTTTAGTAAAAGGACGACATTGCGGTGCGTGATCATGTGATTTGAGCTTTGAACTGCAGGTGAGAACTGAGAAAAAAACAGAATATAAACTGAAATCGTGAGTATCGAGCTGCAGTGACGTGATCGGACCATGTAAAATCCAGATATTCTTGAACTAAATACATTTTCCGCAAACTTAGGGACTATTTGTGCGGCGCTGACAGTCCGATCTGACGCCTGTAGGTCCAGATGCTTTGCTCCCGCCCCGTCGCTCTCCGTCTCACCCCTGATTTCATGATGTATGTGACAGTACGAGCAGATATGTGTTTAAAACGTGACGTGAACTCAAAGTCTTGTTTATAAGATTTAAGCCCGATTGTCCCATGAACCTTCACGTCTGTTTTAATGAGGAGCGGGCTCGGGAGCTGCACTCACGGCGTGTTTAATTCAGCCGCAGTTATAGCTCTGTGCTGCGTCTAAATCACTTCCTCCGGTCTGGCGCTGGCTTTAATACGGCGCCTGTCGATTGGCCGTGCTCTGTGCTCTCCTGACAGCCGGGTGAATGCTGGGCCCGCGGACACTGTAATTCCACCACCTATACCTGACATTACCACTGATCTTATTTGTCACCTTTGGAAGCCCGGGCCCTATTCACCCAGAACAATCTCCACACACGGCCACAACACAAAATAGTCTAATGGGCTCATAAAGTTGTCAGGCGCTCATTGAAAAGTGACCTCAGTTAAAATAGTGGAGTTTGTTATGGGCTTCAGCCGCGGTCGACCAGGAGCCTATAGAACGGACAATGTTTTATATAAAGGGAGAAAGAATGTTCCAGATTCAGTTAAAAACATTGATTAAATTCATTACTTCTTTAGAAAATAATGCTCCACGGTCTGCACTTGAACATCACTTTCAGACGCTGTGAAAAGCTCAAAGTAAACCTTGTGTTTTGTAAGTAAGAACATTAAAAAATGTTTTCAGAAAAAGCCCGTGTTGAGTTGAGCATTAAAATGGTTAAATGTTTTTTCAGCTGGTATTTGCTGCATGAAACATTCCATAGTTTCAGATAAAATGATGAAAATCCACGTTCTCTGTGTCACTTTCATGCACTTACAGCTGATTCTCCAGAGAACACGACCTGAGCCCAGACACCGGGTCATTTTACTCAAACATCAAAGACGTTGAAATGAATTAAAATGAATCCGAAACATCTGATTCTTCACGATTCATTGAGGCGGACGGATAATCGTAAACTCTCTCAAAGTCAACACTGTACTTTCTGTTTCCAAATAGGTTTTTGACCTAAAATACTTCAACTAAACTCCATAAATATGTACATGTATAAGAGAAAAAGTGAAGGAGCCGATACTTCTCCTGCCGCACTTCGAAATAGAATTTGCTGAGATGAATTCTTAGATGTCGTTTTGGTGAGAGTTTATATTTGGAGAAATATAACATAAAGACACCTGAGGAGAGGAGGAGGAGAGGGGGGAGAGGGGAGGAGAGGGAGGAGCGGATAGGAGAGGAGAGGGAGGAGGGGGGAGAGGGGCAGAGAGGAGGAGGAGAGGGAGGAGAGGGGGATAGGAGAGGAGAGGGAGGAGGGGGGAGAGGGGCAGAGAGGAGGAGGAGAGGAGCGGAGAGGAGGGGAGAGGGGAGGAGAGAGGAGGAGGAGGGGAGAGAGGGGGAGAAAGGAGGAGAGAGGAAGAGAGGGGAGAAGAGAGAGGCACAGAGGAGCAGAGAGGACCACAAAGGAGCAGTAGAGAGGAGGAGGAAAGGGGGAGGAGCGGAGGGGAGAGGGGTGGAGAGAGGAGGAGAGAGCAGCAGAGGAGTAGAGTGCAGCACAGAGGAGCAGCAGAGAGGAGGAGAGAGGAGCACAGAGGAGGAGCAGAGATGAGGAGAGAGGTGCACAGAAGAGCAGAGAGGAGGAGAGAGCAGCACAGAGGAGCAGAGAGCAGCACAGAGGAGCAGAGAGCAGCACAGAGGAGCAAAGAGCAGCACAGAGGAGCAGAGAGCAGCACAGAGGAGCAGAGAGAAGCACAGAGGAGGAGGGAGCAGCACAGAGGAGGAGGGAGCAGCACAGAGGAGCAGAGAGCAGCACAGAGGAGCAGAGAGGAGGAGAGAACAGCGCAGAGAGGAGGAGAGAGGAGGAGAGAACAGCACAGTTCCAGTGGTGTCTCTGTCATGTGAGACTCTGCTCCTCATGACTTCGTGCTCACACTCTGCTCACACTTCACTCTTTCATCGCTCCACTTCGCTCTGAGGGCTCAGTATCGGCTGCTCTGATTGGCTCAAATCTCTACAAACGTTATTTTAGTTGGACTCAGCTCTTCGCTCCAACCTCAGGAGAAATCCAGTCACTTAACCAGAGCGGCTCATGTTTAACAGACACATTATCACCGAGTCCACGTCCTCGTCCTTTTCCCCAAACGCTCGACCGCTCAGTGTTTCCTGACAGTTTTCTGCTAATCACAAGAACCTGCTTTATAATTTAAGTCCTTCAACAACTTTCTTATTATCGTGTGTAATGATGGAGTCAGGTTTTGCAGTGAGTGAATGTGATTTGAAGAGGAAAGAGTAAACACAGAGATGTGACATGTTGGATGGAGACGGTTTTAAATGAGTCGGAGAGAATGAGGTAAAGAACACACCAGAGATGCAGTGTTTCATTTCTCCTGCGCCGCCTGAGGGCCCCACACACTAACAACTCACAGCACTCATCTGTGTTTCTCACTTTAAGTGCATGTGACAGGTTTGTTTTTTATTCTATCATTACTTTGTTTGGTGGAATACTGCTGGTTGTAAATAGATTTATGACAAATAGTTGAAATATACTTGTAGAATGTATTGATGACGTGTGTGTACTGTGTTTTCTGGAGTATAAGTCGCATCAGGTAAAAACATGCATAATAATGAAGAAAAAAACATATAAGTCGCATTTTTGAGGGAAATTTATTTTACGAAATCCGAGACCAAGAACAAACATTTTATCTTTAAAGTCAAGTTATAATAATAATAATAATAAAATAAAGAACAACAGTATCTATTAACAGTATTTATAAATTTTTGCAAGGTTCTGCTAAAACATAGAGATAAAATTGGACAGGAAGTAGTGACGCCAACAGGAAGTAGTGACCAAGAACAGACGTTTTATCTTTAAAGTCAAGTTCTAATAATAATAATAAAATGTGGAACAACAGGCTGAATATCAGTACATCACGCTAACGCTAATGCTAACGCTAACGCTAACGTAACACATTTATATTTATTCAGCTCCATGAAGCACAGACAGAACTGAACACGTGTCTGGTTTGTTAACGTAAGATATTAACAGTTAATCTGATAAATAAAGTAGAAAAGTTTACTCTGGATCTCACTCCAAATCAATAAATCCACTGAATTCTTCATCCTCGGTGTCGATTCTGAACAAATCCACCAACTCCAGAGGAAGATGAAGCGTCGCAGAAAACGACTTTATTTTAGGCTCATTTTTGTTGAGTGTTTGTCTTTGTCTTTTAAATGAGTGTAATGTTGATATTTTAAATGTTGAGTGGTTCAGGAGGAGTAGATACTGGTCCAAGTCTAGAGCCCCTCGCACGACTGTCACTGTGACAAGAACCAACATGTGACTTTATAGATTTGAATCATTTCACATATAAGTCACATCTGAGGAGAAGTCGCACCAACGACAAACTGTCAACAAAAGTCACACTTATAGTCTGGAAAATACTGTACACTTTCTATTCAAACAGATTTCCATTCAGAAGACACTGTTTACTCATAATGGACTTTTTTTCTGGCAGTTTAAACAAAATACATGAATTCATATTTATGTTAGCTGTCAAAAAAATAACAGTTTTGGTGTTTATGGCGTGTTTTTTCTAGGTAAAAGTTATGTAATCTTATGTATCTAAACTAAACGTCACATCTGCGGCTCATGTCCAACACCAGTCAAATTAAACTGGTGAATGAGCACATTTTATATAACAGTTTCCACTAAAAGACACTAAAAGCTCAAAGAACCACACACACAGTCTCACACACACACACACACACACACACACCCACACACATACACACATACACCAGTGTACGCAGACACCAGAGCAAGGGGGGGTTAAGTGTCTTGCCCAAGGACATAATGACAGCATTCATCTGTGGGAAGACTCGCCCCTAAACTTCTCCAAAATTGTTTAACTAAGGATTTTTTGCCAAATCTTGACATAATTCTGTTTTTGTTAAAGCTCGTGTAACTCGTCCTTGTCCCTTGTGTCGTCCTGGGGTAATTTATGACCCCAAAAAATAACTCACTCGCAGCAGAACTTTGACATTTCTTCATCAAATAGGTTGAAAATTGGGCTAATTGAAAAAATGTTGATTGTACAATGAGAACTGTCTGATAAATAAGTTACGTTAAAGTTCAATTTGAGGAACGTCAACGTAACTCAACTGGGAGGAGCACACAATTATGTCATTTTTTGTCATCATAATGTCACCGTGGACCATTTCCTTTTACCACAGACAACGTGCAGACAGTTCCACATCACGCAGACAGTTCCACATCTCACAGGCAGTTCCACATCACGCAGACAGTTCCACATCTCACAGGCAGTTCCACATCGTCCAGACAGTTCCAGATCGTGCAGACAGATCCACGTCGCGCAGACAGTTCCACATCGCGCAGACAGATCCACATCGCGCAGACAGATCCACATCGCGCGGACAGTTCCACATCGCGCAGACAGTTCCACATCGCGCAGACAGTTCCACGTCGCGCAGACAGATCCACGTCTCGCAGACAGATCCACGTCTCGCAGACAGTTCCACATCGCGCAGACAGTTCCACATCGCGCAGACAGTTCCACATCGCGCGGACAGTTCCACATCGCGCGGACAGTTCCACATCGCGCGGACAGATCCACATCGCGCGGACAGATCCACATCGCGCGGACAGATCCACATCGCGCGGACAGTTCCACATCGCGCGGACAGTTCCACATCGCGCAGACAGTTCCACATCGCGCAGACAGTTCCACATCGCGCAGACAGTTCCACATCGCGCAGACAGTTCCACATCGCGCAGACAGTTCCACATCGCGCAGACAGTTCCACATCGCGCAGACAGTTCCACATCGCGCGGACAGTTCCACATCGCGCAGACAGTTCCACTGCAGCGTCCTTCTCTTCAGTCATTGAAATATAGTTTTAATGAAAATGAAAAGTGGCAGTCAGTGGCGTAAGTGGCTAATGTGTTTTGGGCATTGATCTGTGCCAGGCTCTGTGTGAACTAATAAGGTGAGGTCTTCTTTAAAGCTGCTGTCGTGTCTTTATTAAACACAGGGAAGACTCTGGATGAGATTAGAGCCACCAGAAGGAGCCATACTTCTCTCAAAATCAATAACAGCATAACAAAAGTCGAAAATAGCTGATTGCTTTTTGGCAGCATATGAAAGCCTCCGTGGTTACCGATTGTGAGTAGAAACGGTTAACTTTATTTGCAGAGCGGCGCCAGTTTATTAACAAATTAGCCAACGATGAGATATGAAAGACGATTAGCTCTACACAATCTATATTTGATCAAAACAGATGGAAAAGTGCGACTACTTTTTCAAAACATGTGACTTTTCTGCTGGAGGAAAGTGCCATGTGTTTGTCTCCATGAAATGACCTGGTACTGGACTAACTTATGAGGATGTATAAGTTTAAAGCTGTACTGTGGAACATTCTATCCAAAGCAACATAATCTCCAGGAAGAAGAGCAGGGGCAGATCCTTCACCCAAAAAGTGACATAGGGAAGCGTTAATTTGAGAGACTGCATGGTCATGGTTTAATTTCCAGAGAAGGAATGGTAGATATTTTTCAGTTGTGATGAAGACGCCGGCGCAGTGATGAAGACGCCGGCGCAGTGCTGAAGACGCCGGCGCAGTCAGTGGAGTTTCACTAATGCGTCTGACTGAAGGGCAGCTGATCATGGAAAATGAACAAATAAATAAAGTCTATTGCTCATTTGGGAAATAATGACAGTTTTATCTGAACTGATTCAGACACGACGTGAACGACTTTATCAAAAACAAGAGCTTCAATCAAACAGAATATCAAAGAAATGACACTTTTCTGCTCCTCGGTGATCAACAGTGTCTCTGTACTGATGTGTTCTATAAAATGCATAATTGGCTGTGTGTCTGCGCCTGTATGTAGATGAGTTGTTGGCTTATTAATAGGCTGTTTGTACGCCGAGCGCGCTGATATTTAATTACATCTCCCAGTCCCTCTCTGCTGCGTCTCAGCCCTGTTCACTTGTTTACACTGCTCTACATCACGCTGTTTGTTTGGGGCTATCACAGCTTTTCTCCTCATTGTTCCTCACGCGCCACACCTGCGTTCTGTTTATGACTCGTTAAAGTGCGTCTGGTCTGTTGAATGAAGGGTTTCCGTGGCGATGGTTGACACTGTTGTTGTGTTGACAGATGCGATGCTGATGGTGGCCAACAGGCTCCAGGGGCCGTTCAACATCGAGGCGGTGGTCCAGCCGATCGACGTCAAGATCTCCGAGGCCATCATGACCATGCAGGACAACAGCATGCACGTGTCCGCAAAGGTACGCACGCTTTACCCCGCCGTCGCTATGGTAACACTAGGGATTATTACAGTGATATGTTTGGGCGCCTGGTATTTCACTTCAGCCTATAACTTTAAACAACTAGGTGCACCAGGGCCAGTTACAGGGCAGATCTGTGGTGAGGCAACCCCCTGTCAAGATGTTTTTAGAAATATCAGTAATGGAATAAGTACAAGATCAATACATTTAATGCCAAACTGTGAACCATTGCAGGTAAAGCTATAACATCCCCATGGAGACGAGCACATTACTAAATCCCTCATATATTGCAGCTCTAAATATGTGTAGTTTCATGTCTGACAGTATTTCCATCACATAATAGTCTTGTGGTTTGCATGTTGCTCTTCCTCTGCGTCCTCGGAGCCTGTGGATGTGTTTTTGCCTCGGTCCTGATGTTGTTCTCAGTGTAAAACTTGTTGAGTTACTGACAAATGGGAGAGAGCGGGCAGCTGCTTGTCCTGACAGCACTTGAGCACATTAGAGTCCTCCATCACACACAGAGCCAGGGGCCGAGCACCAATCATAATGAGGCGCCGCATTCAGGGACACAGTTCGGAGCCTTAAGCAACTAAACCATCTACATGTAAATATATTTACACAATGAAGTCACTACTCAGACCGAGGGAGATAAATGCTACAACAACATGACATGAATAAAAACATGGGACTTGTTGCTTTTTCCTGTTGTTTTTTCAGATATAATGTGAAGGTCTGTGTGATGTTTGTGTTTCTGTAGCTGCACTAAACAAACACTGTGTCCTGGAGCTTTAACGAGGACGATGCAGGACAGTGATGTGATGATGAAATAATAACATGACACTGCAGTAACCAAACACTGTCACATATTGTGGAGTGTTGATGCTCGTGGTGTTGTGAGCATTATGTGCTTGGCTCTCGCTCTAATCTGGCACATAAGGGGAGTCCGCGATCCAGATGGACTGTTTATTTGCCTGTCTTATCGCACACGAGTGTTGCTGCTGTGAGCTCACGCGGGCCAAAGATATCCGAAGGGAAAATGTCAGTGGTGTAGGCAAAGCGAAAATTTCAGATCAAAATGGAGGTGTATTCTTCAAAGAAATGGACTGGCCTCCGCTCGGCACAGTCACTACGGGCTGAGAATTCTGATAAACTGCCTCAGATGGAGTGTTTGCGTTCGCTCGGCTTTACCTGGGGCCAGGTGCTTTGTAGAAACGGCTCCAGTCACCGGTCACTGATTGGTCAGAGTGCAGCTGTGTCCATGATTGTTTCTTGATTATTGTTATGCTGTGGGCAGACTCCATGCCACAAGCTCTCACCAGATCAAACTGATTTACACACAAAAAAAGAGCTTGTGACTTTTTCCGTGTATGTTTACTTTTACCTTGGTCAAAGAAAGGTTAACTCTGCAGAGTTAGACCAAGAAATGCACAATGTTTTTATTATAACTCATAATCTCGTCTTGTGGATTCAGTCTCGTGTCTCGTCTTTGTCTCGTCTTTGTCTCGTCTTTGTCTCGTCTTTGTCTCGTCTTTGTCTCGTCTTTGTCTCGTCCTGATGGAATCAGATTCTACCAAACACTGTGGAGTTAAGTGGAAGTGGTGACTGTGGAAAAGGACTAGACCCATTCAGCAGTTTTAACCCGGTGCAGCGGGGCATTGTTGTGCCCTCAGGGAGTGGCAGGTGTGCCTGGAAAAAAAATCAAATTTGAGTCAACTAATTGACCAAGTTATTGACTGTAGCTACAAAGCTGAGCACAGGCTTTGTGTAATACAAACACTGCACTAACTCCAGGAAAAAATCATATTGAATTTAATAACTTGCCATTTTCCTGAGTGACCTGAGCAAACCTCTGAAGCAGAATAACACAAATATGACTGCAAAACCCCAAGAACCAGACACAGTGATGTGTCCTGTGTGTTTCTAATTTGAGTTTTTATTTGATGACGGTCTCTAGAATAATGTTTGAGTGGACGGTGTGATGTGGCGTCTTTTCAACACAACAGTTTATCACCAAGATGGAAAAACAAGATGTTTTCAGTCACAGTTGGAAGATTTTTGTATATCATTTTGTCTTTTCGTTGCTGGTTATCTTATTATAGCCGTGTTCTGGTTGCAGGTGTTTCAGGGCTGTGGTTCGCCAAAGCCTTCGGGAGTCGGCCGCTCAGCTCGGGGGATCTCAGACGTGTTCAGTGGACGATTCAAACACTTCAGCCACGAAGAACGACCCACCACCACATCTGGAACAAGCCTGGACAGACTGGTACGGAAACCAACGCAAAACACCACGACTACGAACACATGAATGAAGAAGTGAGGGTTAAAGTGAGAGTCGTACAAAACAGATGAGGTAGTTTTGACTCATTCTCAAAGGTTTTATTTGTAAGTATATAAAGTTACCACAAGCATGATACTTGACAGGCGCTAACAGCAGACAGCGGTGTTTATTATTTGATTAAACGATGTCAGAATTGCTTGATTTAAGTTTGGACAGACCTAAACCAAACAGGAGAGCAGCTGACGAACTCAAAGAGAAAATAAAAGCAGAGGATGAGGTCAGATGGTAGTAAAAATGAGTCACTGTTCAAACAAACTGAAGAAGCTAAACTTGGCTGAGAGAGAAATAAAAATCCTCCAGTTAACAAAATTCAGGTGTTTATTACAACCAACTGGGGCGAGCTAATTTCAGAGTAGTTAGCGTCACTCACCAGAACAGTCACGACTGAAGAAGCTACTTAGACTAAAAAAACTACTAAAAAAAAGTGTGTTCTGTTGAGAATTCAATATTCAAAGGAGCAACTCAGAGATAACCATTGCTTTTTATGTTGTGAAATCAAGTGCAACCAGACCAACTAGTATAGAACAGATAGACCGATATTTACACTTCGTAGCGTATCAGCCATCGGCCTTAAATCTCCAGCAGATGCTGATATTTAGTTTATCCAACCAGCTGCCTCCATATGCACAAAGATTATATGCACAGAGCTTTATTTAAACACTTTAGTCCAGAGAGGCGGCTGGAAAAATGTGACTGCACTGCTCTATTTTCCAGTTTGTAGTAAAACAAGGTTGTGGATGCGATTGTACTAAATTCAAATGAGTTAATTTACCTAAATCAGTCCAAAAATATCGATAGAACTGAACAATCGGATCAGCATCGGCCATGGAAAAACACATAAACACAAAGATCTGTGCTACAAACTCTGCACAAACTGGAGGGGAAAATCTCACAAAGTTTAATCGACGCTATATAAAGTTGCTTTCAAGTTTCCCGTGTCTTTAAAAGCAGCGGTGTAGGAGGAGGCTGCGTCCACGTCGATTATAAAAACACAGTCAAGTCATAACTCTGCAGACTCCAGCGTCTCCCACTGCACGTTAAACATCACCGCAGACGATCAGGCCGAGTCAGAACAATACACAACAACATTTTACAACATTTTATTTATACAGAAAATCGTACTGTTATTTTCTCGTCATATCCAATTAGAAGTGTTAATGGTAAACTGATCTGTGGCTTAAATATAAGTAATTATAAAAGTGGGAAATAGCTGTTTTATTGCAGAGAATAAGGACATTTTTTCTTTGTATAAAATATGTCCCACAGTCAATGTCAAAGCTCATTTGAAAGCAATTAGCGAGTACTCTTAAATTCACTTAACACTGAAGCAAAGTAATTAGTTGACATAAATTCTATGACAGCTTTTATTATTGTGCCTTGTCTTCAGCTTGTCATTTTTACAAGCTGTATTAAGTCTAACAAGGCTGTCTATTCTTAGGCGTGACACATCAAAACCTACATGTAAAGCGAGAAAAACAAGTGAACTAACCAAAAGAAATCGCGCTTTTATGGAAAAATCCTCAGGTTCTTGTTTCCTTTAATAATTTATCTGAACATTTTGTCAGAACCAGCTTCAAATAAAGACAGAGAAAAGCTAGCTGTCAGTCTGAGGCGCGCGGGTTTCATAACTGCTCATGCTTTCGCTTTTTTCACTTGATCGTATTTGACGTCTGAAATAATCAAAAGGTTCTGTCGCATGTGTCACTCCTTCATCGCTCAGAGATGTTTCGGTGAAAGACTCGTGCCACGAAAGTTGGACAATCTCCTTTATTTTTCCCAAGAACCATTTACGATGTTTGTTTTTTGTTTTATCTATATTTACTGTTTATTAATCGTTGCATTTAGCATAATTAGCCGCTCCAGAAATAAAATCTAAATAATTTTCTAGACTTTTTGGGGGGAAATTTTACAACTTACCAAGATTTCAGCCTTTAAGTGTGTTTCTTTTCCCCAAAACATTACCACTTTCTATACATTTTGCAAAAGTTCTATGGGAAAACTGATTGGGAATGTCTTTTCGTTGGGCAGGACGCTTTTCATTCACCTGTTTAGCGTCTCAACAACAACAGAACAGCGCCGTTTATCTCCGTTTCATCTCGATTTATTCTAAGGTCTACCACATGCCGCCCTATAATTACGATCATCTAATATAATTGCAGAGAAGGTTTCATCTGGATGCTGCTTTTTGCAATCACGACGCCCCGGCTTCCACCCAGAGCCGTTTCAGTGCCGTTTTCAACGACTTCTGGACGGGAGCCGAAACATCTTGATTGCAAAAACAGTGTCCAGATGACCATTGATTACACGACTGTTCCTTGTCGCACGGGCCTAATATAAGTTAAGGCCACTTTGCTCGTTACGGTGATTACATCTGATGACCTCCTGTTTTGAGTATTTAAATCTCTCACAGTAAAATACCAGCTCCTGTGTGGCTCCATTTGTCGTGTAACTTTGTGCTTGACTAACTCAGACTCGTGCTCTTGCCCAGATCCTCTCTCTAAATCTCTAAATGACTCCACTGTCCAATTAACCGTCTCTTCTTCATTTCACTGCTGCTCCCAGAGGATAGTGTGGAGGACAATGCAACACAGTGTAAGTCCTCCTTTTTCCTTCTCTTCCTCTCACCACTTTCATTGCACCAGAGCCATTTTCATGCAGGGACATTTTGGTAAATCACTGCACACTGGGGCTGTTTATAGGCCTGTCACGATAATGCATTTTGGAGCATGATGTATTACAACCATAGACTGTATAAAAAAAGTGGACTAAAGGAGTTTGACGCTCCAAATGAAACTCATCGAGGTTAGCGGCTATAGTGGCTAATTTGGAGTAGAGTTGTCTGTGTAAACCCTCGGTCGTCCAGGTCTGATCCAGAGCAAAAGACGAAGTTTAAATCTGTCACTGGTCAAATTGTTGTTGGAGTGAAGACGTTTGGCTGCTCGTCCAAGACACTTCTTCAGTCGTGGTCAGATTACTACAGGACTCTGCCTTATATCTGTCTGAAGGGAGGAGCTAACTACACTGAAACTGTAAACATCTATTGTCTCCAGCAGTTTTAGCCGAAATGACCCTATTCAGCCGCTAACGACCCTGCGATTGTTCTCTTTGTTTGAGTCTGAGGATGGAGTTACAGATGGAGGAGAGATTTTTGTGAAGAGTGCAGTGAGCGTTATATTGGAGAAACCAAACAGCTACTTCGTAAGAGGATGAACCAACACAGAGAGAGAGCAGCTCAGGACCACAGTCTGCTGTTCATCTCCATCTCAAAGACACAAAAAACACAAAAGAAGAAGAGAGAGCAGCTCAGGACACAGTCTGCTGTTCATCTCCATCTCAAAGACACTGACCACGAAAGAAGAAGAGAGAGAGGGTCAGATCTGAGAAAAGAAATGGTTTGAGAGGAGAGTTAAAGAAGATATTTTTTGTTAGGAAAGAGAATCCTTCATTAAACAGGAATGGGGACCTCAGACATCATCTTTCCTCCATCTACAACTCCATCCTCAGACCCAACACAAAGAGAACAATAGATCAAACAATAGATGAGATTCAGACAGATTTAAGGCCGTGTCCAGCAGCAATCTGACCAGAACTGAAGAAGCGGCTTGAATGAGCAGAGAAACATCTTCACTCCAACGATTTGTCCAGTTGACAGATTTAAACTTCGTCTTTTGCTTTGGAGCAGTGTTCCATATTTAGAATTCTGACCATGAGTATCATAGCAACCAAACAGCCAATCCAGAGCGAGGATGCTGAAGGTAACGCCGCTTCCTGCCCACATCTCTGGTTTAGGAGGGAGCAGGCGCTTAGCAACACTGTCAATCAAACCTGTTGCTAATGCTAACAGGAAGGACTTCAGGAAGGACTGATTTGTCTGTTATTAATGTTCATATCTTGATTTACAGACACAAAAGTGAAATAAATAAAAAACAGGATCATGTAGAGGGTTAATACGAACATTTAAGACCAGAATGACATCAAGTCCATGGACCCGGAAGCGCACACACGAGCACTTCCTGTATGAACGGCAGCAGCTAGCAGGTTAGCTACGTCCATTTATACAAACAGTCTAAAATTACAACAGAAAAGGATCTTAATAAAGGATAATATGGACAGTACTTTACCCCACTGCCAAAATAAGTGACATAATAAACCTTTTTTAAGTGAACCATGTTGTAAAAACGTGGCTGCAGTACATTAACGGCCCAATTAAACACTCGCACTTCGCTCTAGTATCTATAATGTGACATAGATGTTAATTATTCAACCAACTGCAGCTCAAATATAGGCTTTAAATTATATTAAAAACAACAGAAATGTCCCTGGTTGTGCAAAAAACTGAACAATAAAAAAGTCGATATATTCATTACGGTGACAGGCCTGGCTGTGTGTGGCTCGCCGTGTTGTGCGTTGGTTATATACACGTACAACGGGACAAAGTAAAACAAATTGATACTGCAGTACACAGGAGGGGTAATGTAGTAGATATAAATCAACATTAACAGAAGAATATGGTGACTAATGACTCTCTAACCGCTTGCACTTTTTAACAGGACTTGCCACCGTTTTGCTAACTTTGGCAGAAGTTTTGGTCAAGTGGGTTTTAATAATGCATGACACAATTTATGTGTTAATGTTAATGAATTCTACTTTAGTTAACTTTTCCCATTCATTTCAATGATCAAACACAGAATGTTTCAACTGTTTGGGGCGACAGTGGTTCAGTTTGTCGAGCGTTAGACCCGCTGAGCTGAAGGTTGCTGGTTTGAATCCCGCTCTTGACGTAAACATCACGAGTCGAGCGGTCAGATCCAGGTTGGCGGTGCGATTCCAGCTCCACAGATGAATGCTGAATGTGATCGTGTCCTTGGTAAAGACACTTAGCCCCCCTCGCCTCCTGTGTCTGTGTACTCTGGTGTGTGTGTGTGAGTGTGTGAGTGTGTGAGTGTGTGAGTGTGTGAATGTGTGTGTGTGTGAATGGGTGAGTGGTTCCTGGATGTAAAACGCTTTGAGCCTTGAAGGTGGAAAAGCTCTATATAAAAACGTGACCTTTTACCCTTATTTTTATATCACAGATTTGGGATCAGTTCCAACGTTGCTGCTTGGAATTTGAGTATTTGAAGCTGCTGGCACAGAAAAGCAGTGGATATAGTGGGTCACACAAGACGCAAGATCGATTCAAATCAGTTTATTTAACACATTTAAATACAACTTGAGCTGACCAAAGTGCTTCACTTAAAAAGACAACAAAAAAACACATGTAGAGCTAATACGATACAAAGGCAACAAACAAAACAATAAAACATCAATAACACCTAGATATATTGTTAAGCTTGTATTAAATACCAGGGAGAAGAGGTGGGTTTCAGTCTTGTCCTATCTGTGTTAAAGACTGAGAGGATCTGACAGGCAGAGGGCGCTGTTCCATAGTCTGGGGGCTGCTACAGAAAAAGATCTTGAGCCTGGTTTTGGGCACAGCAGCAGGAGCTGGTCAGCTGACCTCTGACCTCTGACCTCAGGGCTCTGGGTGCAGTATAGAGCTGCAGTGACTCCCTCAGATAAAGAGGAACCACAGAGAGCAGACAGAGGACACACAGAGTGAGACTGGACCCATAGAGCGCAGACATTTAAACACGATCAATGACATTTTGAATTGGACTGATATAAACAGGAGTCAGTGCCGTCGGCTCAGCTCAGGCTCCTGTCTCTTTTCTGTCTGCAGACAAGCTGCAGCTCGTTGTTCTGGACATTCTGTGAGCGCAGCGGGGAGTCCGAGTCCAGCCCCTCACACAAAGAAATACAATAATCCAGACTCGACGATACAAATGCATGGATTTTACTTTGTCAAAATCCACCTGTGGAAGGCAGCGTTTTACTTCAACTGAAAGAAGCTGAAACAACTTTGATGTTCAAGGCTCTTTTATTACTATAATGCAGAGTGTCTATTATGAAAACAGCACTTATTAGTTTTGTGTGTGTGTCGTTGGGGTTTATGGGCCTGACTGTGCTGTAATATTCAGATGAATCATAATCTGGACGGTTCTTGGTGTATGTAAAATAGTCGTATGAATTATTCCACGTCCCACAGAAGAATATGCTTGCCTTGCCTTAAACTCCTTCTCTTCACTTTTGTAATCTATATTCATAGCAGTAATTCTGACAAATCTGCAGTAAACTCCTTTTAAACAATGTCCATTAGCGTCATTATGAATTTCAAGCACAGCGCCCGAGATCCTGGTAACACATCGATTATCATTCAGTGAGGAAAACGCTCCAGGATTTAGAGGAGCGGGGTTTCTGACACCAAATCTGATTTTAATCATTTTAATGACTTCATCAATATGCTCAGAAATGCTTGTAAGATAACCTATTGGCTCTCCTAATGCAGCTGATCTGTTCTATCCTCACATGAGGCTCAGGCTTTAGCCGTGTGGAAGTTAGACAGAAGTGCACTTAACCCAAAACTGTTTTTATCCGAGAGTGAACGAGACGTGTGTTTATACTTTTATCTCACAAAACATGTTACGATATTTACACCGAGCATTTAAGCAAGTTTGTCTGAGTTTATATAAGTGGTTCATGTCATTCCACATGTTCCACCAGCTCATATTTACTGTGCACGAGGAAAATAGACTCAGATTCAAACATGCAACACACTCAAGCTGCTCAAACTGGGCCCATTTTTTTCTTTTTAAAATGAATCAGATCACGTGTGTTTGATAAAAGTCATAATGGAGCTGTTAGTTTTCAGGAGGAATCAAATAAAATAAGTCAGACTGTAGTTTTTGTCCTTTCCGAGGGCGATGTTGGGTCAGAGCTCGTCTTTATTCGGACAAACCTCGTCAAACTCTGGTCTTGTCACATTTCAGAAGCTGAGCGGGGCAGGGCGAGGTTAGTACTGAGATGAGACGCCGCGGGGAGTTTCAGACGCCACAGTGAGGCGCCAGTGTCAAAAACTGTTGTTGCGTCCTTAGGCAAGACAGTTACCAAAATTGCCTTGTATGAAATAATAATAATACAAGTTTTAAAGTGATTTTGAGCGTCTGGAAAAGCTCTACGTGAGACTAATGCGTCGTAGTTTCTTCCCCGGTCCGTTGCAGTGTGTATTTTTCAGAAGCGGCGGATTCTCCCTGTTACACACTAGACAAATACGCACTGTCAGGAATCCCTCTCTTTAATCGTTTATAAAAAACTGCAGCTTCCAGACGGTTGTTCAAACTGTTAGCGTTATCTGATTTGTTACATTCTTCGCCCTCTGTCCCGGGTTGTTTTTTTGTTTGGGAGCTGAATAGTCGCTGCTCTTAGACAGAAAGTGAATCAGTCATTACCGTGGCCAACCCGCTTCCACGCTCCATTTCACAGCTTCTCTATCAGGCCAGCGCAGCCAGGAAACCAGCCTCTAATGAGCATTTTCAAAGGAAGGCCAAAACTGTAAATAATCATCAGCGTTTTATTCCTTCAATCAATCATGTAACTATATTTCACACAGCACCATTCATCGTAGAAGTGAGAGTGTCATTCTTATGTGTCTGCTGCTCTGCGATTACTGTAAGTGTAAAGTGGGGCCTAATGGCTTTTCAAGAGGTAAAATACACAAAATACACAAAGTACGGCACTATTTATGTGTATTTATGTACTTATGCTAAGGACTTTGTTATTCAATTCAGTTTATTTTGTAAAGCACAAAATCACAACAAATTCGCTTTGCGCTGAACATGAGAATCGATTTAACGAAAAAAAAAGTTAGAAAATCAACAGTGAAAGAGAAACAGATGAGGAAATTTATCAGCAGAGAGCGTCCCCGTCCTTAGATTCTTCTTCTCGATGAGGAAAAACTAAAAAAAAAAAACCTGTGAGGAAAAAGAGAAACCTCCAGGAGAACCACTTACATGAACGATGAGGCTGGAGACGTGTCCAGGACTAACGTGCGTTTACAGAGAGGGTTTGGATGGTTTAACCGATGCAAAATCAAATTATAACTTAAACCAAAATGTAGACGATGTTCACGTGTCAAAGGAGCGTCTCACGTCTTAGATAAAGTGAGATAAACCTCGACTATTTGTTCTTTCCGAGTAGAACTGATGTGTCTCCATGGTGACCAATAATCGTCTTCTCTTTGTCTGTCCATGGTTAGAAGGTAGAAATAAACGCTATGAATGTGATAAATGATACAGTAAATAAAATATCAAATGTATGTTAATAATAATCATAACAACAAACATCTAAATACAGAAAATACAAACACAGGAAACATCAGAAAAATGCTTTATGTAATAATACAAAGCAATAAGGAACTAAAAGTGAGACCGTGGCATTTTCTCGCCTGAAGTACAAAATTCCGCGTGTCCTTGAATGCACCGTGGACAGCAGCAGAGTTGGTCCCTGAATGCATCACTGGCGCAAGTTTCATAACAGCGACGCGAACAAAGGAAACAACGAATTAAGACCAGATCGATGTGATATGAACGACAAATACTAATAATAATAATAATAATAATAGTGACTTACGTTCTGAAGGACACATGAACTATCGTAGAAAAAGTCCAAAGTTGGAAAAAACAGCAGGAGCGACTGTCCCAAACACAACGCTGACGACGACTAAAAGTTCCGCTGGCGGCTGATGAATCCTGATTGGTTGAGGAGTGAAAAGGGCTGATCACTGATTGGTTAAGATGGTCGCCAATATAACCAAATAATAAAAAAAATTGTGAAAACCTAATGCCTAAAAACCGAGGAACGTCATAAACAAATAAAACAACAGAGATAATAAGAATAAAATGACACTCTTGTCAACAAATCCTCTCTTTACATCAACATCATCGGTAGAACGGTCAGATCCAGCGCCCTACAGGTTGGCGGTGCGATTCCAGCTCCTACAGATGAATGCTGCTGTTGTGTCATCGGGCAAGACACTTAACCCGCCTTACTCCTAGTGTCTGTGTGCACTTTTGTATGAATGCATGAGTGGTTCCTTCATGTAAAACGCTTTAAATGCCTTGAATGTGGAAAAGTGTGATATACAGATAGTACCACAGTTTTAGCATAAGGATGTAGCGAAAAATTTAGGCAAACACAAGAGAAAAATGTGTCTTTACCCCAAAAATACATGTTTAAAATGACTGTGTGTCTCCTCCTTCTAGTTTTACTCATGTACATTATCATCTCTGGGTCGTATCTTCCTAAATAAATTGCTGTTTACGAATCACCTGAAAGTCTCTTCTTTCGTTGCCTCTTAAAACAATGGCCCTCGTCTGTATCCGGCGTCCGTGGCAGCCGCAGTGTGTCTGAGCTGAGTGTTAGCGCGCTAGGTCTTAAAGAGATGCATCTGTTAGTGCGACTCCACCGCTGAGACAAGACCAAAGGCTTTTATGCAGATCTGGGGCGCACACTGTGAATCTGAATGGACAAGAAATCACTGTTCCCTCGTCGAACTTTCTGCCCGCGACAGTAATCAGTCCCCCCCGTCCTCCCCCGTCCTCCCCCATCCTCCCCCGTCCTCCCCCAGCTGCCCGAGCCCTCGTCCAGAGTGACCAATGCGACTGCAGCCAAATCTGTTCAGACTTGTGCCATGCGGAAAAAATGGAGGCGCTTTAATGAATCTCTGGCATGTTTTTACAGATTTGTACTGTGGCTCTTTGCTCTTTAATAGCTGCAGTTTTGTGCTAATCAGCAGGCAAAAGAACAGAGTTAAGACCAGTTAATTCTGCTGGCATGCTAATTCAGTAGACTGGGCGTGCTGAGCAGAAGCTTTCTCTGCAGTAGTATCCGTGGGGTGTGAGCGCTGTCGGGCTTTGTATTAGATTGTGCTGACAAAGATTAGGTTAAAAAACTTTACGATGGCGAGACTCGCTTGTTGTAGCTGTGTAAAATAAAGTGCAAGGCGACAGTGGCTCAGTCGGTGTTTGTCCACTGATTCACGGGTTGGCGGTGTGATTCCAGCTCCTACAAATGTGTCGTTCGCCCGAGTGTCTGTGTGCACCGTGTGTGAATGTGTGCGTGTTTTTTTTCTTGATGTAAAGCGCTTTGAGTGTCTTAAAGATGTAAAAATGTGACCATTTGCTAAGAGATGGAGGGTGGGACTTTGATTCCTCGTCATTAGCAGGTACATGATTAAGTAGGTCATAAAAGATTTTACGACCTGCTCAAAAGGCCATCGCTGCAGCTAGGTACTCCCATCAACCTACCATAAGATTTGCAGAAGTGTCCGAGTATTGCACTGGAGTGTGTGGTATAGAAGAGCGGTTATGTTAAGTCCAACGGTCACATTTTTATACAGCGTTTTTCGACTTTCAAGACTCTCGGAGCATTTTACATCAAAGAACCGCTCGCTTATTCACACACGCACGTTCATACTCCAGCGTACGCACACACGGGGAGGGTTAAGTGTCTTGCTCAATGTTACAGACCAGTTCTGTTTGGCGTTGTCTCCGCTTTTTCGCATCCACCCGCCCAGAACCACCTGGAGCGGAGAGCGATCTACTGGGGAATAAAAACCCCAAACGCAAACCACATCGGCAACCAACGGGGTTCTCCACTGCAGCCATTGTTTGGGTTATTTCGTTTATTTTTGTATTATCTAGTTGTTTATCCACTTTTGAACATTATTTTGTAAGAATAAGTCTAATTTATCACTTTTTTACCACGTCTCACGCTCCCGTTTTGTTTTAGCATAATTTTGTTGCGTGTCGCCACCTCTGGAACAACTGGACTCAAGTCTTGCCCAAGAACAGAACAAAACTAAATATTTATTGACGGTAATCATCTGCTGAAATCGCACCGCCAACCTGTGGGTCAGTGTGTCACGCGGGTGAAAAACTGGGCTCACGAGCAACACAAGAAAACACAGCCCAACTCCTTGTCTCGGTGAATACATCAGGTTTATTGTAAATACAGAGTCTGCGTGTCTTCAAAGTCAAGTCAAACTGAACACAGGGAGAACATAAAGGCCACACCCCTGATTAGCAACGAACTTCAGGTGCGGAGAGAAACAGGGAGGCAGCAAACGAAGGACTGGAGCTGTGGAAACGACGCTGGACTGGAGATAAGCAAAACGTCTATGTCGAGAGCGATTTTCGAAATACCAAGCTTCAGATCAGCGACAAACGATCTACCAACGCTGGAGGGGCTATGTTTCTCATCTGACCTGGGAACACCCACTGGAGGAGCTGGAGGACGTGTCTGGGGCGAGGGAAGTCTGGGAGTCCCTGCTTAGACTGCTGCCCTGAACCTGGATAAGAGGAAGAAAATGGATCTAATGGAAAGAGGAGAAACACGAATCGCAGCTGTCAGCATCTTTTGTTAAACCTCTCGTTGCTGTATAACATATTTTCAGATAAATCCCACGATTAAAGAACCTGACGGATGGAGATGTTGCTCCTCTGGACCACGGACACCTCCAGCTCAGTCCTTACCCTCCTCCATCTCACATCTACAGTCTCCTGCGTCTCTTTACATTCTCTGATGAGTGAGTGATCAGTCTTCCACTCTCTTCTTCTACACGTGTCATAAGAGATGGAGACCTGACACAGACTGATGTTTCTGCTCATCCTGCGGTTTTCCACGTGTAGATTAGGATAAACGCTCAGCCACAACAGATCAATGTGCGTCCACACTTTGATACCTGTGTTTCCTGCTCCGCGTCTCACCTCAGCTAAACTCATCGCGTGGGCGCTCGTACTCGAGGGCAGCTCCGGCCCCTCTGAGAAAAGCAATAGTTTTAAAAGGAACAGTGGCCTTTTGCTCTGCTTTCATGTCCAAAGAAAAGCTCATTGTCGTGGACGGCGGCGCAGACGTACTCTCTGTCATTTGGCTCCTTCAGCAGACGTCGCACGAATGAAATAGACGAGAAATCACAGGGAAGATAAGACTTTGTTGTGGCGTTCACTGGGCCCTAGTGGTCAAACGTGGTACTGTCTTCAGAGATGTTAATGAATCAATCAATAATAATGTCATTTTCCAACCAGGACTAGTGCAGTTGGACTTTTATCAAGAAATAAACTGTAAATCATTGTTTTTGGTGTAGAGTGAATATTAGAAGTTTCAGATTAATCAATGACGTTGGTAAATATGTTTTTTTATCCTGCCATCCCAACAAACAAGGCTCTGATTTGTATTTTTTTGTATTTTGGGGGTGAATATATTACTTTTACAAATGTGCAGTGGGTGCAGAGGTAAAAATGTTACTCAAGTAAACTCAAGTATGTGCTTTAAGAGTAAAAAACAAAAGTATTTCACACAAGTGTTGTTCATTTGTTAAATTCTAAATGTAGTGATATTGATTACAGTTAAATTTATTCATTTTTCTCATGAATTTTGTGCGTTTATTTTAGTTTTACTCAAAGTCGAAGCTTAAACTTGAAAACTTTACCACAAACATGTAAAAGTAACTCCTCAGATCATACAGTGGAGGGTGAAGTACTCAGTTTTGTTACTTAAGTAAAAGTACAGATCCAGAGGTAAAAAGTTACTCAAGTAAACTTAAGTATGTGCTTTAAGAGTAAAAAGTAAAAGTGTTGTTTATTTGTTAAATTGTAAATGTAGTGATATTAATTACAGTTAAATTTATTCATTTTTCTCATGAATTTTGTGCGTTTATTTTAGTTTTACTCAAAGTCGAAGCTTAAACTTGAAAACTTTACATGACAAAAACATGTAAAAACAACCCCTCAAATCATAAGAAAAGTACTTTTACTTTTGAGTCCTGTTCACAAATGTATTGGAGTAGAAAGTACAGATACTGTACACACTGTAAAATGCACTGATACCTAAACTACTTTTACTTCATTACCTGCAGTTGTGTCTGTATCTTTAACCGATGTCGTCCGCTCTTTTCGTCGATGGCTTTTATAATGAACACATCACTAAATGTAACCGAATGTCACGTAAAATAAATGTAATTACTTTTTAACTTGTTAAATCACGGTTTCTGTGATAAACTGACATTTTTAAAAGTGTGTATCTGGTCGGGACACACCTCCTCACAAACCTTCTGCTCTGCAAATTCGGCCTTTTACAGACTTTTAATTTTTGGACAGTTTGTTGTTTTTCTTGCAGACTCACTTTTTCACACTTAGCTCCGTGTTTTGTGTCAAAATGTCGACGTAGATTGGACCGACCGCGCCTCAAAACACAAAAAACACACAGGTTTCTCTCCTCAAAGCACAAACTTGCATTCACCTTCTCCTTTCTTCCTCCAAACTTCCTTCCACGCCGACAATTTTCCTCTTCATGAACATTTTCTGATGATCATTTGCAAACATTTCAGACATTTGAAACACTCCACTTGTTGGGAAAATCTCATTAGTTTCTTGTCAGTGCACACGTTAAAGCAATATAGACTTAAAATGCCTTTTAATTTACCTTCTCGCGGGCCACATAAAATGACGTGGCGGGCCGCTTTTGACCCCCGGGCCTTGAGTTTGACACACGTGCTTTATGTGGTCACGGTGAAAAGCTGTGGGTGAATCTGAGGCTGTTTGGTTCATTGTTTTTTCAGACGCAGAGACAGAGACAGACGGGGTAGAGGCTGTTTACCTTCCTTAACACAGCAGAGCCCGGTGAGCCCCATTCATCTGTGCGGGCAGCAGACGGCTTAAATAAATCCTGTTTAGTGCATTATTTAGCAGCAGAAACACGGCATGTACGCGGACTGTGAGTGAACCGACCCCGCCGCACAAAACCCTCACAACAGTATCAGCTTTTTGGAGTTAAACAGGAACGTTATTTTTATCGTGTGGAAAAGAGACTGTGTTTTTGTGTCTTATCTTTATTAAAAAATGGACACGCTGGAGAAATGTCCGGATTCAACCACGACTAAGCTGCTCATTGGTTTATTTACTACAACTACTACTATTTCTACTGCTACTACTACTACTAATAAACCTGATATCATCACCACAGGGAGATAACATAAAAAACGGATTTTGAATCACTGTATGTTACTATGGAAATGTACTGCAGTAAATGATAAAAGTGAAAGTACTTTATGACACTGACACAAAAACAGTGAAGCAGGATTATCCGAGTAAACGTGTTTTTATCTACAGTAACATTAAAAGGTCTGAGCAGCAGCAAATACAGACGTGAAGAGAGAATCAGCGACAGAAATAACTTTTTCAATCATCTGCAGCTCAAATGTTTTTGTGTTACATCAAAAATAACAAATGTGCTCAGTATTGTAACGGAAATGTGTGTATGATAAATACTATAATAAATACTACTACTATAAATACTACTACTATAAATACTACTACTATAAATACTACTACTATAAATACTAACTACTATAAATACTACTACTATAAATACTACTACTATAAATACTAACACCCAAAATATATGGGGACAGATTTTACAGATTGAAGGATCAGTGGATTTAGTGATGATGGCGTGATGATGGCGTGATGATGGCGTGATGATGGCGTGATGATGGCGTGATGATGGCGTGATGATGGCGTGAGGATCATGACGGCCGTAGCTTGGGCACACGCTGGAGGCTCGTGTGATGATGGCGTGATGATGGCGTGAGGATCCTGACATGATCGTGATGGTCGTACCTTGGGCAGATGCTGGAGGCTTGTGTGACGATTGTGTGGTGATGGTGTGATGGTCGGTCGGTTGGCTGATGTGTGTCGTTGCCTCGCCGTGCTCTTGTGTGTCTGGTCAGTCTGTATCTGTTTAAAAGTGTGATTCTGCGGTTTGAACACGGCGTGATTCTGCGGTTTGAACGTGGCGTGATTCTGATCGTCTGCGGCCCGTCCCTCGCTGTCGTTCTCTTTGTGGTTTCTGTTTCTCCCACTGGGTTTTTTGTGTGTTTATTTTGTATTTTTTTGTGTTTATTTTGTATTTTTTTGCCAGTTTTCTCAGAGCGTTTGTGGATCTGCTCGGCTGTTATTGACCAGAAACTGTTTGAGTGATTTTGTAACGCTCTCGTGGTGAAATTAACAGTTTGTTAAGCCGTGCGAGGTGACTGCTGTTGTGATAAAATAAATGGAATTGAATGATAAAACGGTTTTGTGGGTCGTTCCGTGTGGATCCTTGTGCCGTTGGCTCGACTCCACGCCATACGCCTCAAGCTGCTCGTAATTACATTCATTTATTTGCTTCACCTGTACATGACGTTGTTAGTATTCTATGATTATGTTTTTAAAGCTCACATTTTTCCCTAGTTTAGAAAGTAATGGTCCAAACTCTGGAGTAACTTGCCAGAGCATCTGCTTATTGGAGCTGCTTCTCCCAAATGGTGTGATTACCCTTGGGACGGGACACGGAGGCAGCTGTGTGCGAGTCCCATCTGTGCTTACATTAGTCAGGTCATGCTTTGTTTAACATGTGCTACGCTAACGCTAGCTCCTCTCTCCGAGGTTTAGGATGTGGTTCTATATCAGCGGCTCCCTGTTCTATTTATTCACAGTAAATGAACGAAGCAGCGACGGGATCAAGGATCGCACCCACTGATTCTGCTGCATTGTCACTTTGCTAATGGCTAATCTTCTTACTCTTGGCCTTTTTTTCTTAAGGTTAATCCTCTGCTGCAGTGATTTGCATACAGTTTTGACACAGGTTTTATGCCAGATGCCCTTCCAGACTTCATTTATCCACGTCTGGAACTAGAACCAAGTCCACGAGCTTGAGTTAAGATTATTATTTTACTCTTTTATTCCATTATATGTATCTAGAATTGTGACGGCATCTGCATTTTAGCTTTAAGCCGTGTTTTAATGTTTTGTAATGTTTTATTTCATTCACACGGTTGTTTATTATTGGTCTGTGACATCTCCAAACCTCAAAACGCTCTGTTCCACCTTGTGATGTCATGCAGTGGTAGTTTTTCAAGTCAACAGCTCTTTTCTTTTACCTTTACTTCAGTCAAGATCAGCATTTCCAGTTGATTCTAGTGAAGGCGTGTGGAGTTTAAAAACACAGTGGAGCACTTCCTGTATCGCCAGATGACATCACAACGTGTTTTCTTCAGTTTGAGAGAAGAACCCAGTGTAAATATGCAGGATTTGTGTGTTAAACGTGTTTAAATGAAACAAAAAACACAGATATAACATAGATCAGAAAATAGTGTGATATAGGCCCTTTAAATATCAGACACTAGTGCAGTATAATGTTTTTAATCCAGTGCGATCTCGCCGTTTTACCACGTGGCCATAGTCTAACTTCATTCAAACCTGTATCCACACGTTAATTGCGTGAAATCCATCGATTAGAGTTAGTACGAGCACGTCTCTCAGCTTCGGGGTTGATTTTAAGATCCTGTTGATGGTTTAAACGTGCTGCTCGGTGCTTCTGTTCGTCCACGTTTCCAGTAGAACTTTAAAATCAGCACTAGATCATTTTGGATGTTCCTAAAAACTAGAGGAGCCTGGGCTTTTGCTGTGGCTGGACCCAGACTCTCAAACTGTCTTCCTCTGTGTATTAGACCAGCCCCATCTTGAAATATGTTTAAATCTTTGCTGGAAACTCATTTATCTGCACTGGCTTTTTGCACAATCTGAGCGTCACATTTGTTTTGCATTGTTTTATTGTGTTTTTGCATGTTTCGTTTTATAAGATTGCACTTTATATTGACTCGTGAAGTTATTTATACCATAAACACTTTGCAAACTGGGAATAGAGTTTCATCTTAAATATAACTTCATACCTCCTATGTTGTGTAGGTGCATTAGTGTAAATCTTTTTCTCGCGGTGTGTTGCCGGGGGCTGCAGACGGCCGTACATCATGTGAGACCTAATCGAGTCATGATTGCACCGCTGACCCCCACGCTTCTTCTTCTTTGATTTTCTGCCCAAATAATAGATCATTTACAGATTTCTGGTCCCCCCGCTCCGGCCGCATCTCCAGACGGATTATGTTTCACTCAGGTGCAGACTCGGCGCGAGATGCTCAGGTGGAAACTGTCACGTGGAAACAGTTTGTACATATATTGTATTTATTCGTAGCAAAGCACGATGGAAGGAGCACGTGTAAAGATGATTGTAGTTGAAGGTTGCGGTGTACTTTGTCGTCAATTTGTCCTGTAACTCGCTCGGGGGCGGAGTGTAAGAACAGAGCCACGCCCAGGGACCAAATCTAGATCTCAGGCTATAGGTTTGAGCTGGAGGATTAGCTTCATGTAGCGTAGCATTTTTAGTTTGATGGGACAAACCAAGGCGAAAGAAAAGCACAAAACATCCCAGAAGAAATTATATAAACTGTAGACAGTAATAACATTTAAATGAGCTGATGTGCAATGGTAAAATGTCATTAAAATAAACCAAATACAATCATTTTATTACAAACTTTCACAAAAAATCAACCAATTATCCACAGTAGAGACTTGAAGAGGTTTAAGTTCTTGGGCTGCAGTGGGTAATTGGTTACTCACGTCCTCCACTTGATGTTGTCTTGACGTGTTTCACGTTTAAAAAGACGTTCAAAGTAGTACAAGTAGAACAAGTATTCAGCTGAAGCGGACATCTTGACCTGCTCATTTATAGAACCACTTACACTCGTCCCAAAGGCCACAGTGACCACAGTCCTGTCCTCTCATTTATGAGACGCTCTTCAGCTCCTGCTCCGGATCCTGCAGAGTTTAAAATGCTGACGGAGGGATGTGTGGGACATGGGAGCGGTGGACATCTGGGCTTTGGACGGGACTGTGGACGGGACTGTGGACAGGACTGTGGACAGGAGTGTGGACGAGACTGTGGACAGGACTGTGGACGGGACTGTGGACGGGACTGTGGACGGGACTGTGGACAGGACTGTGGACAGGACTGTGGACAGGAGTGTGGACGAGACTGTGGACAGGACTGTGGACGGGACTGTGGACAGGACTGTGGACAGGACTGGACCGGACTGTGGACCGGACTGTGGACCGGACTGTGGACCGGACTGTGGACCGGACTGTAGACGGGACTGTGAACAAGACTGTGGACGGGACTGTGGACGGGACTGTGGACAGGACAGGACTGTAGACAGGACTGTGGACAGGACTGTGGACGAGACTGTGGACAGGACTGTGGACGGGACTGTGGACGGGACTGTGGACGGGACTGTGGACGGGACTGTGGACAGGACTGTGAATGAGACTGTGGACGGGACTGTAGACGGGACTGTGGACCGGACTGTGAATGAGACTGTGGACGGGACTGTGGACGGGACTGTGGACAGGACTGTGAATGAGACTGTGGACGGGACTGTGAATGAGACTGTGGACAGGACTGTGGACGGGACTGTGGACGGGACTGTGGACAGGACTGTGGACAGGACTGTGGACAGGACTGTGGACAAGACTGTGGACAGCACAGGGCCGTTTGGGGGACCGGCTTTGTCCGGCGCCGTCTCTGAGCTCGTTACCTCAATCCAAGGATCAAAAGGATCAGTCTGGTCTCAAACCCACATGTGTGATTATTATTGATGGACAGTGCAGTTTGTGATTCACATCAGATTCACTCTTGTTCCTATAAATTTGTGCTTTTGGTGCAATAATACATTTAAGTCATTCCTCTGGTCACTTTTCAAAGACACTAAGAGCTGACGTGACCCGCTCATCCTCAACTTCTTAACTTTTCCCTCTAAAACGACTCTTTTTGAGCCAATACCAAGTAACACTAAAATGTGTCATCAATTCATCCAAGTTCTGTCTTAAAATACAAAATAAAAATAATAAAATACAAAAGAAACTCCTCGACTATAAAGAATTCTACCTTGGTGTCATCATTTCTACCTCTCCAGCTCCAACTGATCAAATAATTAAATGTACAGTTTGTCCAGATTAACAAAAAAACTGATTTTTAGAAACATTTTAAGCATCTCCAGGTTTGATCTTTTGACTTTAAGGATCAGTGGCGTTTTGCGTGAGAGCTGATCTTTGGAGACATTCTGAGGTTTGATTTTGGCATCTATACATTTGTCAAATTCAAATTCAAAGTGTATAATTGCGTGTTTTGGTGTTGGTTGTGACTCGTTGTGTGTGTGTGTGTTGGGCGTGTGTGTGTGTGTTTTCCGTGTGTGACTCATCCTTTGGAGTGGTGAGACTGGTGCACTGCAGTGTCCGTTTGTACATCAGCCTGAATGAGGTGAGTCACTGTGAGTTCGTTTCTGAATCAAACTGTGCTTTTTTGTCCAAACTGACCTCAATTCAAACAGGAGACTCTTTTCTTTTTGAGTTCGTTTTGTCCGGAGAAGCGTTAACGCCTCACACACTCGCGCTCGTGTACTTTCGCCACGTGAGTTTTGACAGACGTCTGCGTTCAAACCTTTTCCCACGACTCCCGCGCTGTTCGTTCTGCTGTTGTCTCCACGTAATCCCAAATGACAAACATGATTCTAACTAAAACGCATTTGTTTAAACCACAACGACCTTCCCCCTGTGAGTGTTTAGTCTGTAACGTCCCTTTATTCCGTCGTGTTTGTTTACGTCAGCGTCGACCACGGCGGTGTCTGCGCCGCTTAGACTACACAACAACTTGCGCAATCCCGTGTTTACGTCCCTCTTTGTGTCCAAATATGTGGTCAGATTTTCCCCGCAGAATGAGGACGACGCAGATGTTCCGAGGCCGTGTATCAGTGGCAGGTAAGCGTGTGATTCTAACCAGCTTTGGCGTGTGCATAACGGGATTAAACACACAGAACTAAGGCCAGTGTCCAGCCGAGGCGTTCAGGGGCGGCGGGTTCTTTCATGCTCAGTGAGGTTTGTGTAGTGTGTGTGTGTGTGAGGGACACGGTGCACCCGCTGTGGACTGTTGTTACCACAGTGTGTTGTTGTCGTTTTGTGTCATTATCGGCGCTGGCCCTGTTTCCAGAAGAGGTTTAGGCCAAATTCAGAGTTTTTTAACACGGAAAAAAGGTCGACTTTTGCAGAGAGACGTCGGTGTGTGTCCCTCAGGCGTCCAGGTCGGATCCAGAGTAAAAGCTGAAGTTAAATCTGTCACAAAAAGTCGTTGGAGTGAAGACGTTTGGCTGCTCATCCAAGATACTTCAGTTCTGGTCAGATTCCTCCTGGACACTGCCTTATGTCTGTCTGAAGGAGGCGCTAACGACACTGAAACTAGAAACAGCTTTTGTTTAAAGTTTGTTGTGCACACAAACACACAAGCGCAAACAATAGGGGATTTTAGTTTCAGTGTCGTTAGCGAGTTAACCTAAACCCTGAGTCTGTCACCGTGGGAACTCACCTAACCTGGTCCTGAGCAGCTTTAATTAATTGAAATTACTTAATTTTTTTATGTATATAGTTAATGAGTTCCAAAAGTACAAGTCTAAAACTATATTTGTGTTTTAATACTTCACACTAATTATTCATTAAAGTATTACTCAACGTCCCATTTTAATCAAACCTGATTTAGCCTGTCCAGAGTCACATGACTTCCTGTCCACAGTCACATGACTTCCTGTCGCTCTAAGATGGCCGCCTCCTCTGGTTTACCGTTGCCATGGTGATTCCTCTTTCCTTTGATTCACTGATCGTGGCTTTTCTCCTCTGAACTCTGAACTCAAACTGAACAAACTGCTCCAAACCTGCGTCATGCACCTAAACCCTACACCCTAAACCCTACACCCTACACCCTAGACCCTAAACCCTACACCCTAAACCCTACACCCTACACCCTAGACCCTAAACCCTACACCCTAGACCCTACACCCTACACCCTAAACCCTACACCCTAAACCCTACACCCTAAACCCTACACCCTAAACCCTACACCCTAGACCTTACACCCTAAACCCTTCTTCCCTAAACCCTTCTTCCCTACACCCTACACCCTAAACCCTACACCTTAAACCCTACACCCTAAACCCTACACCCTACACCCTACACCCTACACCCTACACCCTTCTGTCTGAGGAGGAAAACTCTGAGTCAGGAGTAATCTCAGTTTTAGTTCAGCCTCTTTGTGAAACAGGAGCATTATCTCCACAGGCATCATGGGAAATCTGATCTGTGAGAGTTAGAGCCTCATCTTCAGCAAATATAACTGTTGTGTTTTGTTCTTTTTAGTAACGCAGTGATACGTTTAGTTTATTTACTACTATGTACTTTATCCCCAGCGTTACTGAAGTGCTCCTCTGTGTTTTTAAAGTCCACACACGTCATCAGACTTTGGTTTATTTATTTATGTTAAAACCGTGTGACTCAAAAATGTGGAAACTTTCTGTCTGCGTCTATTTATATTTTATTTATTTAATCTTTCTTCCTGCATTTTTTTTTGCCAGACTTCTGAATATTTTAGCATTAAATAGAATAATATTAAACCAGAATGGAGATAATGTTTTGTTTTCAGACTGATTCTCTCCTAAAGGTGAGAATCCTAAACCAGGGCTACTCTTTCTGTTCTATTTTAAGCTGTAACATTCACGTCCTCAACCTGGATTCTGAATAATGTTTTATATCTACAGTTAATTTAATCTTTTATAAGTTGGATAATCAAAATCTTTTTTCAGTCAGACTCAAGTCGCTCATCCTCAGAGTCAAACATCACTATAACATAGCACCGTATTATTATATTTTTACAGCTCAGACAAAAGTAAGTGATTATAATCAGTCGGGCATAATTTACCAGAGCGTTTGTGCGTCGTGTGTGAGTGTGTGTGTGTGTGTGTGTGACGTGTGGAGTGTGATGTGTTTATTCTATTCACAGGGAGTTTTATTGAATGAACTGTGTGGCCTGTAGCTACAGCCCAGATAAAGGAGACGACTGCTGCTCCCTGAATTATTACCAGAGGCTAAAGAGCCACCAGCCATAACTGTGTGTGTGTGTGTGTGTGTGTGTGTGTGGGGGGGGGGGGGGGGGGTGTGTGTGTGTGTGTGTGTGTGTGTGTGTGCGCGCCGCTTCACCGCAGCCCGTAGACACAAGCACGGCCTCCCCTGAGAGGTGAGGAAGACTGAGGAAGAGTGAGGAAGAGTGAGGAAGAGTGAGGGAGACTGAGGGAGACCGAGGGAGACTGAGAAAGACGGAGAAAGACCGAGAGAGACCGAGGGAGACCGAGGGAGACAGAGGGAGACAGAGGGAGACAGAGGGAGACAGAGGGAGACAGAGGGAGACAGAGGGAGACCGAGAAAGACCGAGGGAGACCGAGAGAGACCGAGGGAGACAGAGGGAGACAGAGGGAGACAGAGGGAGACAGAGGGAGACAGAGGGAGACCGAGAAAGACCGAGGGAGACCGAGGGAGACAGAGGGAGACAGAGGGAGACAGAGGGAGACAGAGGGAGACAGAGGGAGACAGAGGGAGACAGAGGGAGACAGAGGGAGACAGAGGGAGACCGAGGCAGCAGGGGAAGCACAAAACCTGTTAAATGAAGGAGAGAAACCAGTGTTTTTTTTTTTGTTTTTTTTTTTGACAGACTTCAGAGCTGTTTCCTGGCACAGATAGAGCGTGCAAATTTAGGACCGGTCAAAAGTTGAATGTCCACTGTGTCCACTGTGTCCACTGTGTCCACTGTGTCCACTGTGTCCACTGTGTCCACTGCTCAGTTTTACTCACATCCTGCACGAAGAAGTGACCGAGTGAGTGTGACGTCACCCACAGCGTTTGGCTAAAAATGAATCACATCCAGGCTAACAGTTACAGCGGCTAATTTAGAGCCGAGTTCCACATGTGGAAATCTGACCACGAGCACCATAGCAACCAAAGAGCCAATCAGGAGCGAGGAGCGGAAAGCAGGCGCCTGATTGGTCTGTTATTGATGTTCATATCTTGATTTACAGATACACTTTTCCACCTTCAAGGCAGTTTATGTCAAGAAAACACTCACACATTTACAGCATTCAATAGAGATGTTTATGTCGAGAGCGGGATTCGAACCGCCAACCTTCAGATCACGCTCTACCAACTGAGCCGCTGTCACCCTGTTACTCTTATAATACAAGAAAGTGTTAGAATTAATGTTGTTTTATGTCTTCAAACTGTATTTTAAAGTTTTGCAGCTGCTGGTAAAGTACATTTTGAACGAAAAGCATATCTCAATTTTATTAAACTAAGGGCCTCCCAAACGCCATCGGGCACAGGACCCCCACAAACGCCACAAACGGCCCTGCTGACGGACGGGACGGGGTGAAAGGGGCGGGACGATGCAAAAGGGCGAGAAAAGCAGGTTCACGTTCAGATTCATGGTTTAGTTGTGTGTTGTTTCCAGAGTCTTATGTTGTGATCTGAAAATCGAGCGGAATTCAACACAAAAGCGAGTCCCACGGCGTTTAAACGGCGTTTTGATGGAGCGATTTTATGTAATCATGAGTCATACATCTACATCTCATTATTAATCAGCCGCAGAAGAGATGACTTAACGAAGCAAAGTATTTACACGTGCACCTCAGAATATCACTCATGTTTAACCACAGCAAAAGTAAAAGTATTATTGAGTCTGCGCCTGGAGCTGTGTTTGCCGTAATGAAGAGACCACGCCCCTTTAAGTAACTACAGACCCGCCCCTTTAAGTAACTACAAGCTACAGACCCGCCCCTTTAAGTAAGTACAAACTACAGACCCGCCCCTTTAAGTAACTACAAGATACAGCCCCGCCCCTTTAAGTAACTACAAACTACAGACCCGCCCCTTTGAGTAACTACAAACTACAGACCCGCCCCTTTTGAAGTGAATATGTTTTACTTTTACTTCAGTACTTTGGAGAGCAGTATTTGTACTTTCTACTCGAACAGGACTGAAAAGTAAAAGTATTTTTGTGTTTGTCCAAGACTTGCTGAAAAGACGAGGGTTCGACCTCAAAATCTGCACAAAATACTTTAACTTTTTTTACTTTTTAAGCACATTTTTAAACAGATACATGATTAATTACTAGTACTTTCAGTATTTGTTTGGTGTATGTTAAATAAAATGTTTTTTAAAAGATCATTAATGACATAATGTGCAGATAGAATGAGTTTTTCGGTGCTGCTTTTATTCACGGTCCCTAAGAGCACATTTATTAACGTTGTGGACAGAAACACCGAAGCTTTTTACATGTATTTTTAAAGATTTTACATATTTTCTAAGTTCTCTTGCTGCAGTTTGAATCAGATTTACTCCACACACATATATTTCCCCCTAAATGCTCCGTGGAGAGTATTATTCAGCTCTTCTCTCAAACCCATTTGCTTTTCTGTCAGCTGCCGTCCCGGTGCAGCCCACAGAGTCTTCTTGTCTTCCCGGTGTCTTCCTCACGTCTGTCTCCGCTGCGCTCAGTCTCTCCATCACTGTGTCCAGATGGAAACAGCCGGGGGTCCGTCCAGTGCCAAAGTCTGCTCTCCGGTCTGTTTGGACAAATCACAAATGAGCACAATATGGGCGGAAGTGGACGCTGACAAAGTGAAGAGACTTAAGATGGCGGAGCTGCAGAAGGAACATCACGGGCTCGTAGTGACATAACAATCCAACAATCTGCTCTTTGTGCTTTCTCCTGAACGTAAAAACACACACAATAGTCAAATTTCCTCCTTTTAAAGTCTGAAATTTGCTGTAAATCTCATCTTTTTACTCTCAGAGCTTCAGTTTCATCGATATAAAGTGGGTAAAGTGTCTCGCCTAAGGACCGATCGCAGTACGTGCTTGTCCAAAATGGATTCAAACCGCCAACTTTCACGTTAGTTGTTGAAAACTCCAACCACTGAGCCGCATAAACTGTCCGTGGGATTATATTTGTATCGACACTGATCAGATTATTTAAAAAAAACTGTGAATTGAAGTGTTTTGCTCATGTTTATCCGGGACTTGAACTGTGCGACTGGAGTCTGTGCACATTATTTTACACTTTATATAACAGAACGTCCTCTGCAACAAATACATTTTTTTATAGAGAAATAGAAAAATGTTGTTGTACCTCGTAGACCTTGTATTTTATAGTTCTGTTTGCTCTCAAATCTTATTGCTCCTGGAGTTGTTTACAATGTGCCCTCTGAACAGAATCATACTTCTTAAAAATAAATTGCAAATATTCTTCTTTTTTTATTTGGGGATTTTTTCGTTTTTGTTCAAAATTGTGCGACGCATTTACCCGAGTGATCAGAAGTTGTTTGATATCAGTTTGTGGAGACTTTTCGTCGACTTTTACTCACGCGAATCCGTTTGACGAACTCATTTACGATCCAGCGTTTGGATTAATGTCCGTGTGTTTCTCCCTCGTTCCCTCTGGCAGGTGATCGACATTAAGGGGAAGCTGCTGGAGTCCAAGCGTTTCTGGTCCAAACTGCCCGACGACATCTGCGCCCGGGGACAGTTCAGCGAGCAGGACGACGAGCAGTGTTGGAACAGCCACGCCAAGGCCAGGTCTGAAGCTCATATTCACCCTCACAACTCCAGCGCTATCTCTGCTCTGCTGCCGGGGATTAAAACACACTCACTGCTCGCTCAGATTAGCTCTCCCCTGTAAGTACAATAGTCAGGTTTTAGACTGAGAACTTGAGTCTAAGCTCTGAGGCTCAAATACCCAGAAGGCCGTGCAGTTTCTAACACCTCTCATGAGAGCTGGGGTATCGCGGCGGAGCAGTCTGGGGTGGAGTTTTTTCTGTAATGTGGAAGGAAACGGAGAGAGAGAAACACTAGAGGGATCAAACTGTACATATATATATTTAAAATCTACATATTGAGTCTCGTTTATGTCACATTAACGTGTTCAATGCAAAAAATGTATTAAACGCTCGATGAAATGACCAGATGTCAGAGCGTTAGAGGAAAGATCGGGCCTAAAAAATCCAGCCCGACCCGACCCAGGCCCGCGGGTATTAAAGCCCGACCCAGCCCGAGCCCGAAGTTAACCCGAACTTTCATATTTTATTTGTGAGGATAAATAACAAAAAATTAAGAACCAAACAAAATTAAACATGCGTAAAAATAAGCTACTAATTACACAAAGTAATTCAAAGTGAGAAAGAAAGACATTAAAATCACAAAACAACAAACTAAAACATAAATACGCACTTGTCTGTGAAGAGGTGCGGTCTTTGGGTTTGGGACAAATGATAATATAGATGTTTGATCATCACTTTTGCCAGTACAGCTGTTTAAATGTCTGCTCAGCGTCGAGGTGTCAGTCTTTTTGCTCTCGTATGAAGCAAAGCGCCACATTTACCACATTCAGCGAAGCCAACGCAAGTTTCTGTAGCATTTTCAACAATCAATTTGAAGCCACACCTCACTCTGGCCGGTGCGTGTTTGCCTTTTCAGTTCCCCTGTCTTTAGTTTATCCTTTACTTCTTGCTGCTCCATATCAGGGATACCAGGTCTAAATAGATGTGGACTTGCGGAGGGGAAGATTATTACGAGGGGGCGTTCACGTGTGCAGAGTGTGCTCCTGTTTAGTAGTTAAATAGCAATTACCTTACAGCGCCTTCTCTGTTTTATCCAAATTATTTTTTTATAACAAGTATTCCTAAGTTGAGTATCCACACATCGTTTTAGTATACATTTTTATAAGCATATATTTATTAAAAATATCAGGCTCGGGCTTAAGATCTTACCTCTACAGAGCGTGTGACCCTTGTTTTGTGTCCACGCCGTCCCTCGACCGCCGTGAGATACTTAGAAACTCTCTGTGCCTAAAATTCCCTGAAATCAGTTTGTTCCTCTGATTCACAAACCTGCTCCTGCTAAGATCAACTATCGCAGAAACTGAACACACAAATGATCCAACTGTGTGATTGTTTTGCCCGGAATCACTAATTTGATCTATATCCGAGTTAAACCGATATGTTTGTCGACGTATCAGGGCGATATTTGCATTTTTAAACCTCCAGCACTCGTCCATGTTTTATTTGGTGCATAAATAATCATAAATAATATATGTATGAAGCTTAAGCTCAACACTTTAGTCCAAAAATGATACGAAAAAACAGATTTCTGGACCAATTTGTAGTAAAACGAGATTGTGGATGAGTTTGTACTAAATTAAAATCAAAACGTTTGGTGGAAAATGATCAAAATCAGCTCAAAAATATCACCAAAGCTTCTGGTTTCTTTGGATTTTAAACAATCGGCATCGACCCACTTCAGTTTCTAATGTATATCTATGGATTAGACGTGTTGTACCCCTAAAAACACAGAGAATTCATCACGAGAGTAATTTATAACTATAGCAACGAGGAGAAACAGCGTGAAAGTGTCGGGTAAAGGCATCACCAGTCGCTAAAAACACATGATCCCAGGTTTAAGAGCTGATTACTGATACAATACACATTAAATACAATATAATACACATTTTAGCAAACATTTAACTGTATTTATATTGTTTTTAAGGCTTATTTAAATGACCAAACCTTTTCCCGTTGCATGAAATCACATCATGACTCACATCGCTGAAGAACAGAGCGTCGTATCAGGGGTCAAGTTACAGGTCAGATCTAAGGAGAGGGTCACTTTAAGGTCGATCTGAGCAATAAAAACACACATAATGGAAAAAAAACAACTCTAGATCTTTGTGGAAAACTCCAGTTAAAGCACAAATACCCCAAGTGTAGTCAAAATTTTAATAATAATGTATTTTATCCGTCTGAAACTGTCCTTTTTGAGGCAGGGACCAAAAGGATCCTCTGTGCTTTGGTCCCAAACGGGAAAAGTAAGTGACTTTATTGATTCGTGATGAAATATGGATCGTTTTTGTGCTGCTTGTCCATTTTTTAAACCCTAGAAATCCAAAGCACGTCGCAGAAACAGGCAACACGCTCAGGTTTATTCTAATCCCTCGACCACTGCGAGATACTTGGACGTCGTTTGTGCCGAAAATTCCCCAAAATCACAGTTTGTTCCTCTGATTCTTTAACCAAACACTTTTACAAATCAAAAAAAAAGTGGGTCACATTAACAAAACCTCATGACGGGGTTTTGTGACTCCCGCTGAGGTCGATCGTCGCAGGAAAAAGCACAAACGCCGCTGTTGTGTCTCCGCAGATATTTCCCTGAAGTGGTGAAGGAGGGACTGACGAATCAGATCAACAACCCCGAGGTGGAGATCGACATCACGAGGCCCGACACGCTCATCCGCCAACAGATCATGGCCCTGCGCGTCATGACCAACAAACTCAAGAACGCCTACAACGGCAACGACATCTACTTCCAGGACTCGAGTAAGGACGCGCCCGTTTCACGCAGATTTAAGAGTCAGACGAAGCTGCAGATGTGACCGTTTCGACGCAGATTTGAGCTGAACGACTCGTGACGCTCGTTTTTTTTGTAGATGTTTTTATTTATTTTTCATTTTTTTGCTCAAACTATAAACGTGTTAAAAATAAACCTCAGACGACTTTTACTTTCCACTACAGTTAAGAAATGTAGTAGAGCAGAAAGTACAAATACTTGCTCTCAAATGTAGTGAAGTAAAAGTAAAAAGTGTCCACTATAAAATCAACTAAGTAAAGTACAGATACTTAAGTACACTACTACTTTAATACTTGTACTTTCTGTTCACTGCTCAAATGACATGACTGTGTTTAGTGAAGCAACATTCACACACAAAGTGATTCAAAGAGCTTTACAGAATAAGAAAGACGTTAAAATCACACAAATCCAAACATAAATAATCACAAATAATCATCATAAACTCAACATTAAAGGAGAAAAGTGCAGAATAAACCCCTTTCAGTCACAAACAGTTTGAGTCTGGATTTAAACTTTGTCAAAGTCGAGGCCTGAGTCACATCTTCAGGAAGAATGTTCTGTTTAGTCCTGGTTTAGTCCTGGTTTTGTCCCGGTTCAGTCCCAGTTCAGTCCCGGTTTAGTCCCGGTTTAGTCCTGGTTTAGTCCTGGTTTAGTCCTGGTTTAGTCCTGGTTCTGTCCCGGTTCAGTCCTGGTTTAGTCCTGGTTTAGTCCTGGTTTAGTCCTGGTTCTGTCCCGGTTTAGTCCCGGTTTAGTCCTGGTTTAGTCCTGGTTTAGTCCTGGTTTAGTCCTGGTTTAGTCCTGGTTTTGTCCTGGTTTAGTCCTGGTTCAGTCCTGGTTCAGTCCTGGTTCAGTCCTGGTTCAGTCCTGGTGTAGTCCCGGTTTAGTCCTGGTTTAGTCCTGGTTTAGTTCCGTTCACAGTGACTGAAAAAAGCAGCAGAGACAAATGTAAAGAGCAGAAAACGGAAAAGTTTGTAAATGTGATGAAGTTCATGTAAAATCACATAAAAACCTTTAATCTGGATTTCAAAATAATAATAATAATAAAACGAGCCGAGTTATGACACATGTTTGTAAAATGTTTAAAATCAGATCATTTCTCGTGACTTTAAATGCAGAACTCTGAGGCTCACACTGGCTCTTGTGACTTTTTCCTTTACGCGTCTTATTTTTTTCTTACTTTATGTTTTCAGATCTGGTCTTTTTTCTCTCACACCTTCACCGTTTGCGTCTGACAGAAATAGCGGCGTTAGCGTCGTGCTAACTGTTTGCTAAGGGTTTGTGGATTACTCCAGCGCCGCATCCTGACTCTTTTAAATTGATTTGATTTCACAGTAATTAAACTGAAGCTCGAGCGGTCGTCACTTAATCAACACGTTTTTTAATTTTATGCTTTTGTTTTTGTGACGTGTGAAGTTTGTGCCGTGGAGGAGTCGGGATCGACGCAGCGGGTTAAAAACATTTGTTAGAAAATAAAAACTGTGTCCTTGGGCAAACGTTGATCTTTATTTTATATTTGGGGATATTTTAAAGTGCAATATTGATCTAAAACAACTTAATAAAGCAGTCCAGGGGCTTTTTCTTCCAAAACGACGGAATAAAAATGACTCAAACATGTGAATCACTCGAAACACAACGTCGAGTGGGTAAATGAGAAGTGAAAATAACTTTAACATGGAGAAAAGCTCGTTAAAGTAAATCAGTTTGAGTTTATTTATACAAAGCACAATAAAAAAGAAACACTTCAGCCCAAAGAGTTTCACATTAAAGTCAAAAACAGATTTATATTTGACTGAGCAAAAGTCAAACTCAGACGGACTCGTGTTTATTCGTCCAAACTGTGACTCGCTGATCACAGAAGGTCAGATTCTCCTCGTTTAAATCACATCTGGACTGAAAACACAGAGCAGCAGAGACAAAAGGACAAGGCAAGTTTGAATCTGTTTTGGAAAAAGGAAATAATCTAAAAAAAAACAAAGGTAAACTGTCCAAACCAGACTCAGAGACTTATCCAGCGTCTGTGTCCAGTAGATTAGACGACTGTAACGTCCTGTAACTAGAACCAGGAAGAACTTCACACATGTGTCCTGTGGCTCCTGTGGCTCCTGTGGCTCCTGTGGCTCCTGTGGCTCCTGTGGCTCAGAGACTTTAAAGCAGCTCAGTGTGAACAAGTCTCTCCATGGACCAGGACCAAAGAACATCTCCCACATGAGCCACAAGAACCATCTCACATGAGGAGGACTAAACCAGGACTAAACCAGGACTAAACCAGGACTAAACCAGGACTAAACCAGGACTAAACCAGGACTAAACCGGGACTAAACCGGGACTAAACCGGGACTAAACCAGGACTAAACCAGGACTAAACCAGGACTAAACCAGGACTAAAGCGGGACTAAAGCGGGACTAAAGCGGGACTAAAGCGGGACTAAACCGGGACTAAACCGGGACTAAAGCAGGACTAAAGCAGGACTAAACCAGGACTAAAGCAGGACTAAAGCAGGACTAAACCAGGACTAAAGCAGGACTAAAGCAGGACTAAAGCAGGACTAAACCGGGACTAAACCGGGACTAAACCAGGACTAAAACTGGTGAATCAGTGTTTGACTTCTGTTCAGTTTAAATCTCTCTCTTTCTTCCTGTAGATGTGACTCAGACCTCGACTTTGACAAAGTTTAAATCCAGACTCTGTTCTGTTTATCTGTGAATTAAAGGGGTTTATTCTGCACTTTTCTCTGTTAATGTTAATTTCCTGATGATTATTCATGTTTTGATTTGTTGTATTGTGCATGTAAAGTCTTTTTTGTGTTGCGTTGTGTAACTGTGCGTGTAAAGTCTTTTTTTGCGTTGTGTAACTCTGTGCGTTTAAAGTCTTTTTGTGTTGCGTTCTGTGTGTTTAAAGTCTTTTTTTGCGTTGCGTTGTGTAACTCTGTGTGTGTAAAGTCTTTTTTGTGTTGCGTTGTGTAACTCTGTGCGTTTGCGTCTCAGGTGACGAGGGCAGCGCGTCGGGCAGCGGCAGCGGCTGCACCGAGGGCTGCACCACAGAGTACAGCTACGTCGGGACAGAAGAGGCTCCCGTGATCGGGGCCGACCGCAGCGACGAGCGGGCCGCGGCCGCCGGACACGCCCCCTCCCACAGACCCTCGCCCCGCCTCCTCCTGGTCTCGCTGGCCGTCCCCCTGTGGGCCGTGCGGAGACAGTGCAGATAATACTCCGAACGCGGCTGTGACTGGTTATATGCGCAGTGTGGACAGCAGGAGGCGCTGCTCACTGGAAAAGGTTTACCATGTGGTGTGCTCAAAGTGCTGCATCCACCCCCCAAAGACGCCCAGTGCCATCGCCGACGACTATCTTCACCGGACGGGACAAAATGTGCTGTTTTCGTTACATTCTGGTGGGTTTTGTCCTGAAGTGGTGACGTCCAGACTAAAGGAGATCTATATTTTTGTTTTATGGAAGACGCAGACGACGACACAACGTTTTTACCATTAGTGAACTCCCCTCGAACAAGCTGAAAGTCTTATGTGTGCATGTACGGCAACGATGTAACCCAACTTTGTTTTAGGCTTCAAACGCGGCGGCGGTAGAGGAGGGACGAGCTCGCGGTTCTCCTGGTTTCCTGTCCTGGCGTCTAGTTGCACATATACACTTATCTCTGAGGAAGTTCTGCACAAAGAGGATGTTTTTTTGCACAGATCGCTTTAGTTTACGGCTTCATACGTTGAACAGGTTATAGAGTTCACCCAGTCCGTATATAAAAACTATATTTTCATTTAACTGATTGTATTGGGACTGTACCTGTACTGCAATCTTATCGAGTTTTATATCGTGCTTTTTCATTTTAGTTCATCTCAACATAGCACTACATTAACTGCGTATACTGCTGCCGCGCCGATGGTAAATATGGTTATCCGTTATATCCAGGTAATGCAAAAACGCAGTGGTTCTCAAGCGGTGGGATTAGTTTGGTCGTGCTCTGGGGCGGCTTTTGCGGTTCTGCTTTTGGTTTTCGCTCAAATTAAAGTGAATTCAGATGTTATTCCTCATTAAAAAGCTGATTTTATTGCGATTTTACACCTGATTTGGACCTAATTTAGAGTTTTTAGTCCTGGTTTCGACCCGTAAACTGTGTGTATATATAATTGGACGTACAGAAACGAACCTGCTCGTCGCCACGTTTCAAACAGGAAGTGCTCACATCACGGCTCCAGCTGACGCCGCGCTCACTCGGTCCACTTCTTTACACAGTTTATGTTTAAATCGACACGTTATAGCGCAGAATTGACCGAAAAACTTTGCGCTGATGCTGTTTTTTTTTTCCATAGCTCTGATCCAAATCCTGATCCTGAATCCCCTTTCTACACGACTTCCTTCTTTTAATCACAAGCGCACTTCCCGTGTTGGGTCAGCGCTCGCAGTCTGGAGCGGTGCAGTGGAATTAGCATGTGCGTGTTTGTTTATTCCCCTCACACGCCGCAGCCCGTGGGGTAAAGCGCAGGCGGACGTGTTCTCTCTGAGACGTGCACCGACTCAGCATCTTTGAAACCGATTCCCGTGTCAAGGTTAGCGGCGCTCCTAGAACCGAGGTTACTGTTCATCTTGTTCTTCCGGCTCTCGCCTCCCGTTTGACCTCTGCGCTGTTTTACGACGGAGAAACAGCTTCATCCGCCATGTTGATTTGGAGAAAAAACAGTTACATGTGATGCTTTTCTCACATGTTTAAACACACAAAACCTGCAGATTTAGGCTGAGTTCTTCTCTCAAACTGAAAACACTCTGTTCCACCTTGTGATGTCATCATGTGGTGATACAGGAAGTGCTCCACTGTGTTTTTAAACTCCACACACCTTCATTTATAGAATTATCTGGATCATTTCAGTCCTGGAAAAACTGACAATCTACAACTGAACTAAAGGGAAAAGGAGCTGTTCACTTCGAAACTCCTCTCCTCCTCTTCTCTCCTCCTCTTGTCTCCTCTTGTCTCTTTTACTCCTCTTTTTGTCTCCTCTCCTCCTCTTGTCTCCTCCTCTTGTCTCGTCTCCTCTTGTCTCCTATTGTCTCCTCCTCTTGTCTCCTCTTCTCTTCCTCTCTTCCTCTCTTCCTTCCTCTTTTGGCAGAGCTGTTCACTTGCAAACTCCCACTTGATGACATCACAAAGTGGAACGTCTCATTTTGATCTTTGTAGATGTGACAGACTCATAACAAAGTGACTCAAACATGTGAATGAAACAAAACACAAGTCCAGGTCTGTTTTTGAGGAGGAAACAGCATCAGAACATGATTTAAAGCCACAGCACCTTTAAACGACTCATTTTAACTTCACAAACTGATTCTATTTCTACAAACAGGGAAGATTTAGACTTATTTTTTAACAATTATTAATTACAAAAACACTTGACATGAGGCCAATTCTTCACTTCATTCTGAAAACACAGACGCAGAATGATCCTCACGTCTGTCTCAAGTTTATGTTGCCAGTTTTAAAGCAGAAATCCTGTGTTTTATGACCGATCTGAATATTGACTGTACAAAAGTCTTTTCCATGAGTCTAAAAACACGAGTAACAGGTTCAGTGATTGTAAAACCTCTTTAAACAGTCAGAGCACAGGCCACATACTGTTCCTTAGAGCGTTATACCATTTAAATAGAAAAAATAACTCACAAAAAAAGCACGAAGCTGGAAAAGAATCAAAAGAAACTGAATCAAATGAACAGAAACGCTGGGAAATCAAGTCTATTTCTGTCAAATCAATCCCATAACACGTCCACACACACGATTATTCTGGAAATGTAAAATTAGAATCTGTTCTGCAAAACTATAGCCTTGGAAAAAACACTATTTATTCATAGTTTATTAGAAAGTCAAAATGGCGCGGGGCTCTTGAGTCGTTCATTGTCAGGACGCGTTCAGCTCTAACTCATCACATAATAAGGACCCGAGTCGCTCTCACAGAACCAATAAGCCCCGGCGCCGTCTCAATGGGAGACTCCTACACGGCGCAGCCCTGTAACAAATTAACAGCTGCTCTGAGCATCTCTAAGCAACTGTGAGCCCACGTCGCATACTAAACCCGCCATCCCGGGACGCCACTGTTGTGCTTTGTCTGAGCGGAGCAAAGAGGGAAGCCCCCTGCTCCGGCTCGGGCTGGTTCTGATTCTCCTCACACACGAACACGAGGAGCGGCTCACGGGTCACTCTTTACTCCTCACGTGCAGGAAAAACATTAGTAACTGCGGATATTTGATTATAACTAAATGGTTCTGGGTCATATGGAGCAGGGGCCATTTTAATGCTAAGATTTAACCCTGTGTGTTCCTCCCAGTCGAGTCACGTTGAAGTTCCTCTGGGCTCAGTTTGACCCCAGTTTGTTTCTCTTAAAACTCAGCCATAAAATAACATACTTTTTTATATATATATAATTTGGAGTCTTATTTTCAGTCAAACTTCAGACTAATGTGCTGATACCAAATGTATTTACTTATTTATTTATTAGTAGGCCATATTTTAGTAAAGATTGTGCCTTTTTGAACCTCTAAATCTCCTGCAGCTCTGATTTTCCATCACTGTCCTGTGTTTGTCGAGTGCAGAGGTGGAAATTAAGTCGATCTGAGATATAAGAGAAACAAACTGGGGTCAAATTGAACTTTAATGTAACTTGTTTTCCAGACAGTTCTTATTATACAATCAACTTTCTTTTTTGATACAAATCATCCAAATGAACAAATGGCCCAATTTTCAACCAATTTGATGAAGAAACGACCGAGTTCTGTGTGAGTGACTTATTTTTTTGGGTCATAAATTACCCCAGGACGACACAAAGTGGAATTTGTCTGTCGGGGTTCGCCACCTGCTCCAAAAACAAACATTAAAAAGCATCGAAACCATTAGTAACTGCGAATATTTTATTATAATTGGACAAAACTTCATAACTAAATCGTTCTGGTTCATTTTAACGCTAAGATTAGGCAAGTTTATTTGTACAGCACAATTCGTACACAAAGTAATTCAAAGTGTTTTACAGAATAAGAAAGAAAATCACACAAATCAAAACATAAATAATCACAAATAATCATCATAAAATTAACATTAAAACAGAACAGAGCAGATTCAGACAGATTTAAGTGGAAAATCGGGGTTCGTCTCCAAAAACAAACGTTAAAAAGCATCGATCCTCAGTGTGCGCAGGCTCGCCTTTCACTGATCTGAGCTGTAACTCCAACAGTGCACCTTGATTTAATAGACAGAGTGTTGTTTGTGAGAAAAATATTAGCTGTTTGCAGTGAACGGACGTCTTTGCTTTTTAAAACATTTATTTATTGAGATGAAAGTCCAGATTCGACAGGACGTGGTGCATTTTAAAGCAGCAATGAGGGATTTTTATTCAGGCTAATGACAAATTAATGAGTAAGTTTGCACTGACGGCTCAACCACAATGAAAAATACAGATGAACTGTGTCTTTCCTGTCGGCTGAAGCTCAAATAAACGTCCATCATTTACCTACATAACCTCCGTCGGCAGCAGAGCGCGGCGTCCAGGCCCGTCCTCCGCTCAGGCTGAAACCATCCATCAGAGCAGCTTGCACGCGGCACATACATGCACAAACAGATGGACGAACAGTTGACCCGCGCGGCCCTCCACGGAAACAGCTTCAGGGCGAGGTCGCTCCCGCCGTCACCGCCGCGACCAAATTAAATCACCGACGCATCACCCCTATTTGTCCAGTTTGACAGGAAGCACCGGAGAGCAGAGAGGGCGTCCAAACAACTGACCACAGCGCGAGGAGACCAGCGTGTGCGCCGCTAAACACGGGATGAACACGGATCTGGATGTCGCGGGAAAGCAACGCGGCGGCTGGGCGGGTCACGGGATGAACGGGAACGAGGTCAAAGGTCAAGGACGGAGCTGGAAACGCTTCAGCTCAGACTCTCGACAGACGTTGATGGTGATACCTACAGCTTTGACGTTCTCGCTAACTTTCCTGTCTCGTGTGAAGGAACGCGCTCGTTTGGCTGCACCGTGACAGACTGCTCCAGAGTGACGACCGCCCGTTGAGTCGTCGCGTACGTCAGGTCGGCGCCGTTCTGCCCTGGGTTTTCTTTAGAGAAGCTGCTACCCCTTATGCAATTAGATATAGACGTCCAATTAGCCGCTCGAAGTGTCGCCCTCAGATAGACTCATTAAGCGAACAGTTCATGAGCGTGATTAGCTAACGGCCGCGTCTGAAGCCACCGTTTCTCCTCGGGCTCCGGCTTTGGTTTGACAGTTTACGTGGGATTACTATTAACGCCGCAGATCGTGTTACGTTTTGTGACGGAGGACGACGCCGCCGCAGCTAAAAATGTAAAAATCAGACTTATTTTATCAAAGGAAAAAGCTACGAGGACGAGTCTGGAGCCGATTGGACACGCCTCAAGATTATAGCATAAGTAAACAACTGCTTTGAAGAGGAACGCGGTGGTAAAGATAGTCTTCAAACATGACCCAAACCTTTAGAAAATATATCTTTACTCTATATACACCTGTTTAAAGTCGCACCGTGCAGCTTTTCTACCACAAAATAGACTAACGTTTGTTTTTTACTTTGCATTTCCACAAAAAAATACTCCAAATTACAGCACAAACCTCGTCTATTTCCATGAAAAATGTTACAAATCCTGGTTTAAACTTTGAATTTTCCATGAAACAGCTCAAACACCACCTTCAGAAAGCTGCACAGTGTTGCTTTAAGTGTCGTCGTCAACCACAGGATACACTTTTTCAATTTGCAAGTGTCATCAAACGATACAGAAGTGCGCAGTTCGACGCGTTCGTGGTGATAAACGCTGAGGTTTTCACACTCAAACCTCTTATGAATTATTCCAGGTTTAGAGAAAAGTGGGTCCAACGTGGAGCTCGGAGTTTGAGCCAAACAAACGGGCGGCGGGCGTTTGCTGAGAATGAAACGGGGAGACGTGGCTTCAGATTGGCGTTTCGTTTCAGGCGTCCATTTTGTTTTTGTGTTTGATTTTTATGACTTTAGATTATGGATTTGTAACATTTTATTTGCGTTTTCTGTCCGACGTCGCTGTTCTGACTTTTGAACGATAAAGAATAAAACACTGCTGGATTTAATTATTAATAATCATTTATTTTTCCACAAAGTTTTATAAAATGTACCGTTTCTGCAAATACTCACTTTTTTTTTTGTTGGTTTGTTCAAAATCAGCGCATCAATACGTCAAAATATCGTCTTTAATCGCAAATGATTTTAGCGTAAAATGATGTGCTTATGTGTTTGCAAAGGCCTTTAGAGTCAGATGCCCTTCCTGACACAACTATCTGTTTTATTCTGAACATTAAATCAAAACGAGACGCTATTTTTCCCATAATTCTCTAGTTTACTGATGAAAACCTGTGGAAACTTTTTAAATATCGGTTCATTTCACAAAGTCGGATTAATATATTTAAACTTTACAGGTCCATCTTTGTTCACTCGCCTCCTCAGTCGCCTCCTCAGTTGCCTCCTCAGTTGCCTCCTCAGTTGCCTCCTCAGTCGTTTCCTCATTTGCCTCCTTACTTGCCTCCTCAGTTGCCTCCTCAGTTCCCTCCTCAGTTCCCTCCTCAGTCGTTTCCTCAGTTGTTTCCTCAGTTGCCTCCTCAGTTGCCTCTTCAGTTGCCTCCTCAGTTCCCTCCTCACTTGCCTCCTCAGTTGTTTCCTTAGTTCCCTCCTCAGTTGCCTCCTCAGTTGTTTCCTCAGTTCCCTCCTCAGTTGCCTCCTCAGTTGCCTCCTCAGTTGCCTCCTCAGTTGCCTCCTCAGTCACCTCCTCAGTCATTTCCTCGTCTCCTACCCTTCGTTTCCTCAGCTCTAAACCCCGCCCACAGGGGAGCGGCAGGTTCCAGTTGGTCCTTCCTCCTCTGATTGACAGTTTCGAGGAGGCGTGGAGGAGGCGAGTGAACAAAACAAACGCCCCCAGTCCTCCCAAACCAAACCGTCTCGTTCCTCTTGACGGGAAACGTTCTGCTGATCCATAATTCCATCTCCGTTCTCTCTTCGTTCCCTCTGAGCAGTTAAATCGTGGGTTTAAATCGGGCGTTGGGTTTTTCTACCGAATGTTTCAAACTAAATGTGTTATGCAAAGGTGTGTCGTCCATTCAGTGTCATTAGCTGCACTTTTGCTAACACTGCTGTGGGTGCGGTTGTGTCGTGGTTTTACAGTGAGGAGCACACACACACACACAGACTGTCCGTGCACGCTGTTCTAAGTGTTTGGGAAACGTTCCTCTGAAGTGGGTGGTTGTACAAGCAGACATGCCTTACCATTTTTTAAAAGACTAAAATGGATTGCTTATTTGGCTTTTGTTATACATTCTTGTATACAGAAAATACTACAAAGATAATAATAAACATTTTATTTAAAAAGCTGCGTGGTTTATGTTTTGTTCGGTGGTTAATCGACCTTTTGTCCTGCGGTGAACACGTCTCAGTTCTTCGTCACAGTTTGTCTTTGAAGCGCTAATGTGTTTTTAAAAAGGTGTAACGAGAGGCGCTTTTACACGTCCATGAAAATACTTCGAACACAAGCACCGCACGATCTGTACTCAAAGTCCAAGTCAATCGAAGAGCGTTACAGAATAAGAAAGACGTTAAAATCACAACACACTGGTCCCTGGTTTATCTCAGGGGTCACGGTCTAAAAATAACCCACAATAAGCAAAATCTGCGAAGTCGTCAGCTTTATTTTTACCTTATTCTCTGTTTTTGTCTGTCAAACCCCTCACCACACACTTTATACACTTTTCTCACACAGGCATTAACATTTTCTCACATTTCTCTCTCGTTTAAACTCTCTCAAAGTTCAAACCTTCGTAGGCGTCTTTGTCGGTGCAGAACGTTTCATCGACATTGTGGGTTTTGTCGGGGAGAAAACAAATTGCAAACGTACAGCACTTCAGAGTCACACTGAGATCCAACGTTTATGTAAATTTGTCTGAACACATTCTGTACTGGACAGGAGACACGGCACGGAGGAGACTGATGGACAATGGTCTACAGTCCAACAGCCAATCAGGACGCACGACACAATGGTCTACAGTCCAACAGCCAATCAGGACGCACGACACAATGGTCTACAGTCCAACAGCCAATCAGGACGCACGACACAATGGTCTACAGTCCAACAGCCAATCAGGACGCACGACACAATGGTCTACAGTCCAATAGCCAATCAGGACGCACGACACAATGGTCTACAGTCCAACAGCCAATCAGGACGCACGACACAATGCACGCTCATACAGTGTAAATAAAACATGCAAAATTGTACCAAAATAAATCTGCGATATAGTGAGGGACAACGGTGCAACAAATCAAAACACAAATAATCATCATAAAATCAACCTTAAAAGAAAAGAGGCAGAATAAAAACCTTTAAGTCTCAGATTTTTACAAACTGAAAATGACCTCAGCACTTTACAAAAATCAGAACAGAGCAGAACAGAGCGAGTTTAGTCGTTACAAACATCCAGTATTTTCCTGCACAGATGGACAGATTCCATACAGAGTGAGCAGCTCAGAGTAGAGCCGCTGCTCCGTGTGCAGAGGAGTTCAGCTCAAACAGAAAACGTCACAGAAACAGAAGAAATACATACAGAGAAATACACGCTAATATTTTTGAATTCTACTTTTTGCCCTGGACAGTGTTAGTACTTTTTACATTTAGTTAGAAGTTTATTCTTTAGTTGAAAAGTGAACCTGAGCGTTACCACGTCGCCCCCGTGCATCACTAAATACGACCATAATCACGCCACAGTGACATCATCACACGCCCCAGTGACAATGACACAGTGACGGCGTTTCAGCTAACACCAAGTACAGAACAGTTTGTGCAACAATTTACATTTTTTGCTTTTGTGGGTCAAAAATTGTAGTTAGAGTCTGAGCAACTTCACAGTAAAATACATTTATGTTTTTAGTGTGAAGTGTTTCCATATGTCACAGCAGAATTAAGCGTGAGAACTAACGCAGTGTGATACAAACCTCTGATGAATATTATTGTGTTACATTAATACAATATAATCTGTCAGTACACATTTTACACACACACACCCACACACACACATAACACTCAAGTCTCTGTGTCAGTCAAAACTACACAGTGGAACCACACACATAAAGTCGTGTTTCACCCCAAACATGCATTTATTCATTTTCACATGACAGCGTTCAAAAGCACAAACGCACAAACGCACAAACGCACAACACAAAGGCACAAACGCACAACACAAAGGCACAGCACTTCTGAAACTCTCATTATTCATGTTTCTTTTAAAAAATTATTTATGTGCTTCAATTATGGATACGCCAAACTGCAACACAACACACCCGAACATGGAAGTTTATGGATTCAGACGCACGGAGCATCTTTTTTTGCTGCATAGGCGGGTGGATAATTTGGGATTTCTCGTGGCTAATCCCTCACGACGGCAGAAGAAACTGTAACTGCGCCACGGCCCTGATCTACATGAAGGCTAAGTGAATACATTTCTCTGTTTTATCGTTGCTTTCGGTGTTTGAATAATTCTCACCAAACCCGATTGTGGAATTCTATTAATTCTTATGATTAGTATTTTGTGCTGCTGTGTCAAAAAGCTGACAGTGGTGGAGCGAGCGGCGTAAGAAAGATTATAGTCGGAAAAGAGAGAGGAAAAGGGGGATTGTTACAGTCTAATGTGGATTATAATTTTATTCTGCTGCATCAAAACCAAAGTGTCTGTGTGTAATATATCAGTAAATGGTGACGTGACGATTGAGACCAAGTAAAAGCTGAACTTTATACGACCCACAGATTAATTACTAAAGTGTTTTATTCTGCTGTTTTATCACGAAATGCACGAACACGAACAATAACATTAGATTTGTTAAGGGTCAGTTCTGTAGTTTTCTGCTGTGAGGAAATCTGAACACAAAAGCTTCTGTACAAACATAGACTGTAAATATAAATGGACAGAGCTAACATGCTAACATGCTAACATGCTAGCCGCTGTGTTCCAAACAGGAAGTGATCATGGGCGCGTTTCCTGCTCCGTCGACTCCCTCTGTCTGTCTCTGCTGCTTCAGACTCATTTTGGTCTTAAATGTTCATATTAACCCTCTACATGATCCTGGGGTTCTTTTTTTTTTCTTTTTAATTATTTTTTTTATTATTATTATTATTTTGAGTTGTTGTTGTTTTTTTTGGTTGTTTTTTTTTTTAGTTATTTTTTATTATAATTTGTTCTACTTATTTTGAGTTTTTTTTGTTTATTTTCTTAATATTTATTTATTTATTGTTATTTTGAGGGTGTTTTTTTGCTTGTTTTTTTAGTTGACTTTTTCTTTTTTCTTTTTTTTTTTATAAACTCTGTCCTCTGTCTCTGCTGCTTCAGACTCATTCTGGTCTTAAATGTTCGTATTAACCCTCTACATGATCCTGGGGTTTTTATTTCACTATTGTGTCTGTAAATCAAGATCTGAACATTAATAACAGACAAATCAGGTCCTTCTTTCCCCGAGGTCGCTCCTGTTAGCGTTAGCAACAGGTTTGATTGACAGCGTCGCTAAGTGTCCGCTCTCTGCTAAAAAACAGCGGTGTGGGCGGGAAGCGGCGTTACCTTCAACAGCCTCGCTCCTCATTGGCTCTTTGGTTGCTGTGATACCCGCAGTCGGAGTTACAAATATGGAAATCAGTGACTGCTCTGGGCTGAACGATGTGACGTCACATTCACAGTCAACAGAATATTTATACAGACTATGACCACAATGCACGCTAAAATAAACACAAAAGAAACGCAATACAAGCACAAAACAAACACAAAACAAACACAAAACAAGCACAAAATAAACACAAAACACAAAACAAGCACAAAACAAACACAAAACAAGCACAAAACACAAAACAAACACAAAATAAGCACAAAACAAACAAAAAACAAACACAAAACAAGCACAAAACAAGCACAAAACAAACACAAAACAAACACAAAACAAGCACAAAACAAACACAAAACAAACACAAAACAACAGCCGTCTCAATTTAACAGCGATCGCCTCATAACTGAGCAGTAACTGACAAAAAAAAAACTTCACCTCGTTACAGCAGTTACGTTAACAACATCACATTATGAAAACAAAACAACAAAAGGCATCAACAAAACATCAGATCATCACAGGTTTACACGGGTTTATGATTTTGAGTTGTGTTGGTAAAGCATCACTCTGTAAATTATACCACACTCATAATATTATAGTTTTTTTATTTACAGAGCACATTATTATTCAAAGCACATTTTATAAACAAGACCAACAAACTAAAATTATAAAATGAATGATTATTTTATCATGGATTACGAGGATGCAGCCATTTTGAAGAGTGAAGAGGAAGTTGGACGAAACGGGACTGAAACACAAAAGAAGCAGGTACGTCCACAAGTCACAGTTTTATAACACAATCAGACATTTTAGAGTCTTAAAGTTGTTTTTTTGACCCCGTTTTAGGATCTGAAGGAGGCGCCAGACCCTGCTCCCGTTCACCAGAGGGTAAGGGACGTCCGAATATCCACTGTGACCCCTGACCCCTCATCCACAGAGCGACTCACTTCACATCTGGGTCAAGTGGCTCCGGGTTTGAGTGAAAAAAAATCTGCTAAACTCGGCTAAAACGTGATTTGTGTCATAAATAATGATCAGACTGGACGGTCACACAAGGATTTATGGACTAATAATGGCGTCTGGCGTAAAAACGGACGGATTCATCAGCTTTTCGTGTGAGACGTGGACGTTGGCGCTCTTTTAACAGCTCAAGCTAAGGTAAGTGGCTAACGCTAGCAACTTTACACAGAAACGGTTTATTTAAAAGCGTTTTAATCATAGAATTATCAGCGGGGCGATGTCGTTCAGTCATGCAGTGTCCAGTTAAAGACCAGTCGCTGTTTCGCTGTTGTTTTTCCTACTCCCACAATGCATTGTGGTCTCAGTAACCAACGCTAGATGCTAATTTACAAGGTGTTTGCGTAATCCCCAGGTCAGATCCAGAGAGAAAGACCAAGTTTAAATGTGTCAACTGGACAAAAAGTTGTAGTTTTTCTTCAGTTGTGGTCAGATTACTGCTGGACACTGCCTTATATCTATCTATTTTCTCCAGTTTCAGCCTTTAATGGCCCTATTCAACCTTTAATGGCCCTACTATTTGTTTGCTTTGGGTCTGAGGATGGACTCGTAGATCTGTGAGAGATTATATCCAGATTTAAACTTTGTCTGAGAATTTTTGAAACCGTAAACACCTATTTTCTCCCGTTTCAACCTTTAATGGCCCTATTCAACCTTTAATGGCCCTATTCAACCTTTAAAATCCTGTTGTTAGCAGTGTGGCGGTCAGACTTCCACGCCGCCGACTGTTTACCTTCGTTATATTTGATTGTAACGCTCCTCATAATGAGAAACGTGTCGTGAGGTTTGAGACGATTTCATCTTATTACAGCTGTTTGTCAGATAACTCCCCGCAGACCCCGACACTCGCCGTATCTAATGGAATTTGCGGCGGCAGTGATTTCATATTTGTCCGTAATAGACAGCGTGACACCGGCGTCCTGACAATGAGCGCGTGTCTTTTAAACGCCCTTCACCGGCGGTACGGCGGCGAGCGGCGGCTGCACTGTAAATACGCGGGGCTGAGGACGGGGCTAATGGATTCTCAGCTGACACACTTCATCGTGGCGCTGATTGTAATTGGTTTTTACGTCGCCGCAGTAATAGTGCCAGGGCTTCGGAGACAACGCCAGTCCCCTGGAAATACAAACTTACCAAATTAATGCTGTCTTTTCAATTTGCCCTCCCACGTGGTCGCCGCAATTAAACGGATGTAACTCAGCGCCGTGTAATAAGGACTAAATAAGTTTGAAAGAGAATCTGAACTAACACAGTCCTGCGTTTAAGGTTTGATCAGAGTTTAAAGAGAATCTGACCCAACACACTCTGTTTAAGGCAGTGTCCAAACTACGGCCCGGGGTCCAAACTATGGCCCGGGGGCCAAACGCGGCTCTCGGACCATTTTTTATTGGTCCTCAGGCCTCAGTTGAACTGGCCCAATTGATCATAATCAGTACTTTTTATGGCAAATTTGAGTAAACCACCAATAAAACCTAAAAACATCACAGTGTCACACAGACCTGATATTATATTTCAGGCCTTATTTAAAGTATGAAGTCAAAACTACGTTAAACGCACCGTCTGAATTATCCTCTGTATTATCTGAATTATCCTCTGTATTATCTGAATTATCCTGTACTGACACTGGTCTGTGTCTCTGTGTCGAATATTTTTCCACATATGGCCCTTGGTGAAAAGTTTGGGCCCCTCAGGTTTAAGGGTTTGATCAGAGTTTGTGTCTGAAGGAGCAGAACGTCACAGGTGTGAGGATTAAACTTAAGAAAAGTGTAAATGTTCAGGACAATCAGGAGCTGATATTATTATTACTGTAGTAGCAGTTGCAGTTTTAGTAGCAGTAGTAGTAATAGTAGTATTGGTAGTAGTAGTAGTAATAGTAATAGTAGTAGTAGTAATAGTAGCAGTAGTATTGATAGTAGTATTGATAGTAGTAGTAGTAGTGATAGTAGTAGTAGTAGTAGTACAGTAGTAGTAGTAGTAGTAGTAGTGATAGTAGTAGTAGTAGTAGTGATAGTAGTAGTAGTAGTACTGTAGTAGTGGTGCTTCTGTGGTTAGTTCCCGTTTCCAGGTCGTAGTCTGTGATGATGTGACATTTCCAGATGATTGACACATATTTGTCTCATATTTGTCTCTTGTTTTGTGTCACGTCCTGAAGACAAATCCTCAAATGTTGAACCTGATCAAAAATATTAGACAAAACCAAACTTTTTTAAAAATCTGCATTTTTATCTGAAATATTATCGTCCCGCGTGTTGTGATGTGAACCAGCAGGGGGCAGCAGCCTGAGTGTGTCACAATGTGCTGCTTTAACAGAACATGAGGAAAAACACATTTATAATACTCTTATAAATACTTACTGTATTTCTGCTAATACACTACATTTATTTGCAGTTTGTTGCGGTAAAGTGAGCAGTTTGACACTTTTACACTTCGATACAAACAGAGACACTTATATTTGACTTTACATTATCATTATTACTGTTGGAGTGTGTGTGTTCTGTGTGTGTGTGTGTGTGTGTGTGTGTGATCACAGTTTAAATCCTGTTGTTTGACGTACGACGGCGTTCAAATATTAGCCTCATGTGCACACACTGCTGCTTTTCCTCCAGCTCTTATCACTCGTGTTAACTGAGCAAACTGACTTTTCTGCAGACACTGGATCTCTCTCTCTCTCTCTCTCTTCTTTCTGTCTCTCATTTCTGTCTCTTTTTCTCTTCCTCTGACTCTCTGGATTTGGGATAAAGTCTGAATTACACAGCAGAACAGTCCTGGATAGCAGAGACGGAGATTTACCCTCAGCCTGATCTATCTTCAGACAAGGAATAGTCGAGAACCCTCCCCGCGGGCCCCGCCACCTCCGCGCTCCTGACAGGCGATTAGCATGTACCGCCGAGGAGCGAGCGAGGGAGCGCACGCTTATCCTTTTTGACCCGACGCTTGACTTGAAAACGGGCGACTCTTGTGTCTTGTGTCGCTGTGTCGAGTTTACAGTCGGACCCGGGCGTTACATACGGCGCTGTCGGGAGCTTAGAAGTGCAGATCCAACAGGTAGAGCCTTTAAACGTGTCCTCCAAGAAAAGAACAAGGTTTAAGTCCCCGAAGCCGCTCAGATTTGCAACACAAGTGGAGATGAGATGTGTTCTGTCTCTGCTGATGCGGCTGGCACATGCAGAGCGCGGTATGAGCTGAGTTTGGGTTTATTTATATTATTATTTTGACAGGGTTTTGGTTTAAATGTGAAGTAGAAGAGATAAATAACAGTGTTGGGCCGTGGTTAGACATGAACAATCAAACATGTGGAAAACAGATCATCTCAAAGACTCAATTTTGATTAAGACTCAATAAAAGACACGTTTAAGAGTAAATTTGAGCAGGAAGTAAAGATGTTGAGGCGCAGTAGAGACGGGGATCCTTCTCCTGGACGCACAAACTGGAAGGTTTTCTCAAGCCCCTGGAGAAAAAAGACTTTGTGGTTTTAATGAGCTGGAGAAGTGGAACATGCAGCTCGTTTTTTATTGTATTGTCCATTTCATGATGACTTTATAGATCCTTTATGTCAGACGCGTCAAACTCATTTTCACCGAGGGCCACATCAGCAAAATGGGCCAGATGTGACTGTGGCTCATTTTAAACTTGTTAAATTACTGTTTCTGTGTTTATTACTTATTCAAGTTGCAAATATTACGTCTCTGTGTTTGTGAATTTCCTGATAAACTGACATTTTTAAAAGTGGATCTGGTCAGAACCTTCAGCTCTGATTCAAAAACAGACTTTTAATTATTGGACAGTTTGTTTTTCTTGAAGGTGAACTTTTTAATACTTGTGATTGGTGAACTGACCGCGCCTCATAACACAAAAAACACACAGATTTTCTCCTTAAAGCACAAACTTTATTCACCTTTAGTGTCTTTCTTGAAACTTCCTTCCACGCTGAAAATGTTCCTCTTCCCGACCAATTTGGAATGATTTGCAAATATTTCTGTGTCACTTGTTGGAAAATCTCATTAGTTTATTGTCAATGCAAACATTAAAGCAGTATAGACTTATATATATATTATTATTATTTATATATATTTAAAATGACAGTCAAGCCTTAATTTACCTCCTCGCGGGCCACATAAAATGATGTGGCGGGCCGCATTTGGCCCCCGGGCCTTGAGTTTGACATGTGCTTTATTTGATGAAATGTTCACCCAATGCTCTGATGTAACGACGACAACAAGATGAGACGGTCGTTTAATTCTAACATTTATAAGTTGACTTCATTTTTACGTAAAGTCTGGAAGAAGCAGCTCATGAGTTTGTTTAAAAGAGTCTGTTGTTTTTTTGTAACACACGTCTAGACTGTTGTTTCTTGTTAATCGTGTCAGACACAATAATAAATTCAAATAAATAAATCCTATGGGTGTTTTTCGTTGCCATGGTGATGCACGGTGCAAAGGTGACGTGTCTGTAGGTGGAGACGCCGGGTCGCTGGATTTTTTTCTTCATTTTCCGCTTCGTTTTTGCTTGTTGTCGCGCTATTTTTGCGTAGGCCGACAATTCAACCATCTGTGTGTGAAACCTGCTTCAGCCACAGTGCGATTAAAACACCAGAAAACGCACAACGCAACAACACAAACAGCGGCGCGTCCGACCGAAGCACTGGACCCGGACTCTTCTCTAAGCGACAAAGGCTCAGTCCGTCCCAAAGAAAGTTAGATAAAAAATAGACAATGGATCAGGATAAAATATTACACGTGTTTTATTTGTGGCGTTAAATCTTATCTTTACTGGATCCTCCTTCAGTCCGTACAAAAAAAAAAAAGGAAAAAGGACACAGGGTGGAGTGGTTCTGTTTTTCTTCTTTATTCTCTCTCTTTCACTCTTCCCCGACATGTGTCTCTCTCGTGGAAATCAAGCAAAACCAAACATCCCCAGGAACAAAACGGCTTTTCCAAAATAAAACACCAAAATAATAAAATTCACATATAACTTTGAAAAAAAAACATTGTACAAACAAGAAATATTAAGTGTATTTTTAACTCTGCAGCGCGCACTTTGACACTTTGGGATTTATTTGTTCGTCTTTAACCTGAACCTGCACCTTATGGACAAAAGTACGTGAGGAGCAGCACCGCGCCCTTTGTCCCGGCAGAACTCAGCCGCTCAATAAACCGCGGTCCAGGCTCTGACACGTGGACTGTATTTGATCCGTGTTCTTACATCGTACTCGTCTTCAGTCGTGTTTCTGTGGGACTTTTCCGCTGAGACAAAGTCCTGGGACAATAAAGGTTTTGAATCATTCGGTCAAAACAACACGACTGTCCGGGGTTTTGTGTTTGGATTTGTAACGGTCCAGGTTGGTTTCTCTTTCGTTCTCTGGAGGTTGATCTTTACTCCAGGTCTGAAGACGCGTTTCCACGTGAATTAAAGAACGGGTCAAAGGTCGTCGCGGGTTGGATTCGCACTTTCTGGGACTAAATCTGGGACTAGAACCAAACTGGGCTCAAAACACGATGGTAAATATCATCCAATGAGCTTTATGTCAAGGAACCACACACACAGACACTGGGGTTAAGTGTCTTGCTCAAGGATACAATGACAGCATTCATCTGTGGGAGCTAGAATCGCACCGCCAACCTTCGAATCAGTGAACAAACCCTTCTGCAAATTGAATATTGAAGGTTTTACGACACAGAGAGCTGCATGTTCTCATTCCTCATCTCATTTGTGTCTAAAATCCGCTGTCAAACTCGCGGCCCGGGTGCCAATTGCGGCCCGCGAGACGATATTTTATGGCCCCGCACGACGATATCAAAGTTTATTGTTGCGTGTAGAAGTTTTCGCCAAATTAGTAAACCCCAAACACACACGTCACTCACAAAAGATTCAACAAATAACAACGTGTATCCATAAAATACACAAGAACTGGCGTGTTTCCTCGTGTTTCCTGAAAACGGCGATGACGTTTGAGAAGATTTTAAGTCGAGTTTGAGACCCCTACTTTACTCCACATTCACACATTTCATCATTTACCTCATTCTCTCTTTACATCTTCCTGTCGGTTCATTTGAAGTATTTCTGGTGCGTAGTTGCAGTTGCAGTACACGCGTCTCAAAAAGTATCAGACGTTCACATTCAGAAACGCCGCGGTGCTGTGGGCGGAGTTTGGAGACGTGCACGGGGAGGTGACGCTGCCAGAGGACAAATTATCAGGGCACAACTGATCAGGAAACGTGGAAAATCCCGCGTTGGACTTGACTGGCAAATAGGTCAGTCGCCATGGGGACGGTCGTGCTGAGAAAGAGGCCAGTAAATAAAATACACAAACGAGGGGGAGGTTCATGAAATGGGCTCAGTTTGTTTTTACGCAACATTAAAGGACAATTCCAGGAAATAATGTGGTTTTATTTACATCAAAACAAAGTGCAGTGTAAGGATGGTGGGGTTTTTTTTGTTTTTTTATTCTGGAGTTAATTATTTGCTGCACAAATCGGATTAACAAAAGCACAAAACACATCAGTCCTACTCCACTTTCCCAGACATTTAAAGTAATTAGTTCATAGAGTTATAATAATCAGGTCAATTAGACTTTGTTGAGGCAGAAGTGACGGCTCTGGTCACGTTTTTATATTTTACTGCACTTTTCTTCTCTTGTTCTACTCACCGCTCCGTTAAGTGTCTTGCTCAAGGACGCAGCCACAGAATTTACCTGAAAGAGCTGGGATTGAACCAACAACCTCTGAGCTACTTTACAACAGCAAACATGGATTAAAGATTCTGTAGTACTTTAAAATACAGTACAGGACTTACTGTGGTACTTAGTAGATACTTGACTGGTAAATACTGTGGTACTTACTGTGGTAGTTACTGTGGTACTTCTGATGGTACTTTGGCTGGTACTTATACTGATACTTACTGATACATACTGTATAACTAATAGTGGTACTTTGTGGTACTTACAGCAGTACTTATAGTGGTACAGAAGTGATACTTGCACTAATAAGTACTGGTACTAGTACTGTACTTACTGCAGTATGTCGTATTAAGTGAATATGTTGTTATGAGGCAGATGAATCTTTATTTCATTATAAGTTCAGAGAAAATACACAAGACAAAACTGAAAACACAAACACTTTATTTATTATTATGACAAATGTCACATTAAAACAACAACAGACTGAAAAGAAACAATAAAAACAACAACAAATAAATGATACGATTTAAATTAACATGACAGTGAATCAATATCAAAACTTCAACTGGTACTTTAAAGACACACACTAAGGCATTATGACATTATGACATTATTATATAGTACTTACTGTAGTATATACTGGTAATTACTTGTACTTTCCGTGGTACTTACTACTGTTTTTACTTGTACTTTCCGTGGTACTTACTACTGTTTTTACTTGTACTTTCCGTGGTACTTACTACTGTTTTTACTTGTACTTTCCGTGGTACTTACTACTGTTTTTACTTGTACTTTCCGTGGTACTTACTACTGTTTTTACTTGTACTTTCCGTGGTACTTACTACTGTTTTTACTTGTACTTTCCATGGTATTTACTGCTGTTTGTACTGGTAATTACCGTAGTACCAGTGAGACCGGACTGTTTTTAAAGCGAGACATTATGGTACCTGTACTAGTATTTACTGATACTTTCCGACTTCACGACGCTGCCGGATCCTCCAAGTATCAGTAAATTAAATAAAACTGGAGAGTGAAGTGTGTACGTCACAGTGGACGTTTCCCGGTGACGGTGAAAACGAGGATTGATCGGGAACATGGCGTCTGGAAAAGTGATTAAAAAAACAACTTTAAGACGAGAAATGAGACGTGAAACAACTGTGACCTCGATAAAAGATCTGAAAAGTCCATTTTACAGAACAGGTTTGGTTTAAGAATCACCTGGGAGGAGGATGAGTGACACCGGACTGTGAAGACAAGTGTGTTATGTGTGTGTGTGTGTGTGTGTGTGTGTGTACTGCATGTTGATGGGACTGTACATTTATATACACACATATCTGAGCTCCTGACACGTCGTTTTTCATCCACACACGTGATATTCCGTCCATGTTTGCGTTTCCTTTTGCACATCACAGATTCACATTTCTCCTGTATTTTATTTTGAAGCGGGTCACGTTTTTCTTATATTTTTCGTGTCTGTTTCATCATGTTTTTGTGTTGTTTCGGGGGGACGCTCCTCACTCACTGTCCCAGATTCTCGTCTGCAGCCGTCACATCCTCTCCACATGAACTCTGGAAACTATGGCAACCTGCAGGCTCAAATTTACCATCGTGATCTGGATTTAAAGAGCAGGTAAAGCCACGCAGACCTACAGCAGAATGACTCAAACTACGCTAAAAAAACATGAGTGTATTTTCCAGACTGCACGTCGCTCTGGAGTATAAGTCGCACCGATCTGTGTTGTTTTTGTTTTCTTTACATTCACGTTGCCTGTTTTGACATGGACTATGCATTTCTCCATTAGTTTAATCCACCTCTCAGTCTTTTCCTCATAAAAACCCGTCTCAGACCGTTTGTCTTTACGTAGCCAAAGTAAAACATCGTGGCCGCTCAGGCTTGGAGCGCAGCACTGACCCGTCGCTTGATCCTGACGTCCTGAAGGATGAACCTAATTTTATTTGTTATAAAGACCTTAAACCATCTAAAATAAAAGTATTATATTTTCCGGATTATAAATTGCTCTGGAGTTTAAGTCGCACCAGTGAAAAATGCAGAATAATGAAAAAAAAAAACATGTACGTCACATTTTTTGAGCAATTTATTTTACAAAATCCAAGACCAAGAACAGACATTTTATCTTTAAAGGCAAGTTATAATAATAAGAATAAAATAGAAAATAATAATAATAACAACCATAATAATAATAATAATAATAACCATAATAATAATAATAATAATAATAATAATAATAATAATAATAATAATAATAATAACCATAATAATAATAAAATAATAAAAAAAAAATAATAAAAAATAATAATAATACATAAATAAATAATAATAGACAATGAACAGTCTGGGATGTTTATGTAAGATATTAACAGTTAATCAGATACGCTGCGCTAACGTAACATATGCGGCTTGTTCACAAAAACGAGGGACATAAGAGTTCTTTTCACTGATGTTTACTGGGGTCTTACTTCATCACAGTTCAAGCCGTAGAACAAACACGAAATATAACATAAGCTCTGACTCATATCACATAAATACACAAACTGCACATGAATGAAAATACACACAAATAAGAGAGAAAACAAACCAGTGAACTGAAAACTTTATATTTTACTTTTGTTGTTTCTTAAATGGCGCTCTTAGACTTAGCATTAGCGTAAAAGATTGAACCAGAAAACAGAAGTCGTTTCCGTGACCTTAAACTAAACTTATGATAAATTAAACATTTACAGTTTTGTTCCAAATGAAAAAATATCACCTTTATGGTTTTATAAATGAAAGGGAAATAAATAAAGAGGAATTAAATATGAAATGTATCAAAGAAAACGAGTCAAGTACATTTTCTTAGAGGTATTACACACACAGCAGCGCCAAAGAAATGAACTGTAACATGTAAAATCAACCGTTACATCACACATTTATATTTATTCAGCTGAAGCTCAGACAGAACTGAACACGTGTCTGGTTTGTTAATGTAAGATATTAACAGTTAATCAGAATCGGAAGTTGAGCACAGCAGAATAATAACGTTTAAAGTGCACTATGGAACTTTTCAGAGGGTTCGCCAACACGTCTCCTTCAGTGTGACATTAAACATATTTATTTAATTACGCTGCTTTTCCTGCTCAAAAACATCTCTACAAATGAGCGTTTTTGTCGTGAGTGCGCTTGCCTCTACACAGATCAGACCTGTAACTTTCCCTTTGTCCATAGAGGTAAGTTTAATGCCATACGGTGAAACATTCCAGGCAAAGCAGCTTTAACTTTAAGAGAAGGATTTGTGTCTCGTTAGACATCTGAAGTTTTAAATATTAAACCGAATGAACCGTTTTCCATTTTTACACCTTTATAAAAATAACAATGTGCCGTAGTGTCACTTTTTCGTTTGCCAGGTGCCAAAACTTAATTAGAATTATGTTTAAAAAAATCACAATAACATCAGTGTCACATTCGGAAAGGTTTTGAAACGTGTCAGCCCGGAGTCGACGCCATAGTCTGAAGCACAATGAATAATGTGCGGAGCGTTTTCTGTCGTATACGAGGACATTTTCAGATTATTATTGTGATTCTTTGCCGCGGCGCTGTCATTTTGGAGGAGAGTCTGTGCTGTGAAGCATTTCCTCGGAGACTCTCATGTAAGACGACGGTGAAAGAGCGAGTGAAGTGCGGAGCAAAGCGGGTGGATTTATAGACGGAGGCGGCGCGGTCCTGTCTGATCGTCTGACGGCGGTGGGCGGCGAGACGGCACAAACCTTATATTGATGGTCCTGTTTACGGCGACGAGCCCGAAATGTCTGAAACGTACGATATCGGCTCCTGTCACCGGCGCCGTGGCCTTTGTGCTGCGACACGACCGACACGTTCAACTGACACGTCTCACCGTGAAGTGCACACGTGTTTTTGTGAAAATGTGAAATGCTGTTTATTTTATTTTTTTGTTTGTTTTACTTTAGCGGAGACGGTTAGCTGCGTGTGTCTCAAAGCTAACAGTCACGTTTATTAAACTCAGGAAATATAAAATAAACAACCTGTTACGTTCTAAAATTAACCCACAATAGACAAAATCTGTGAAGTATCAGCTTTATTTTTACATTATTCTCTCTGTTTTTGTCCGTTAAACCCCTCACCACACACTTTATACACTTTTCTCACACAGGCGTTAACATTTTCTCACATTTCTCTCTCGTTTAAACTCTCTCAAAGTTCAAACCTTCGTAGGCGTCTTTGTCGGTGCAGAACGTTTCATCGACATTGTGGGTTTTGTCGGGGAGAAAACAAATTGCAAACGTACAGCACTTCAGAGTCACACTGAGATCCAACGTTTATGTAAATTTGTCTGAACACATTCTGTACTGGACAGGAGACACGGCACGGAGGAGACTGATGGACAATGGTCTACAGTCCAACAGCCAATCAGGACGCACGACACAATGGTCTACAGTCCAACAGCCAATCAGGACGCACGACACAATGGTCTACAGTCCAACAGCCAATCAGGGCGAACGACAAAACGCATTAAAAAAATCCACGAAACAGCAAAACCGTGAAAGTTGAACTGTGATATAGCGAGGGACAACTGTATTATGCTTCAAAATTAGCTTTAGCGTTAGCATCGAGACATAAACATCTGAAGTTTTCATTTTATTTGTGTCGTTTTTACCGCAGCTTCCTGTCCACTGCCTGACCCTCACCCCTAAACGTCTGACCCTTGACCCCTAACCCTCCTGCAGCTCCCTGTCCACTGCCTCATCTTTAAATATTTACTTATTTTAACGTGATTGTGCAAAAACATCACAGAGATAAAACTGGACAGGAAGTAGCGACGCTAACAGTGAGTTTGGGGGCGCTATTGTGCACAGAGATTCAATATCACAGCGTCCACTACCAGAGAAACTGAGGAACATTCCAGGTAAAGCAACATCTCCACGGAGACGAGAAGATAATAAACCCTCCACCGGAAAAATGACACTGTGCTCCTTTAAGTACCATCAGGATCTTTTGCTTTTCGCTGGTTTCCGTGACGTAAATCCTTTAGGGGGTTTAAGGTGAAGCGAGTGGCAATTATGCAGATTATTATCATGAATATAAATGACTGCGCCGTATCCATGGAAACCAAACAAATGTGAGAAGTTGCGTTTGAGCTTCAAGACAAAACGTTAGCGGTAAATTCCCCCCGGATGAAGATGGTCGGCGTTAGCGGCTCTCGGTTTTCCCTGTTCACCTCCAAATGAAGTATCTGAATAATACAAGTGTCATGAATAAATGCAGGACTAACCTTTTTCAGTGAATGTTGGGTTAAATATAACGGCGATTATCCGTAATGTCTCCAGATCATTACTCTGTGAAGGTCAACAGCAGCTCTTGACCTGGACACACCTGTTACGCGGCGCCGCAGGAGCGCACGCCGCCGCAAACGCCGCCGCCGTGGCGTTCCATTTGTCAGGCCCCACAACCCACAAGTGAAATTGGATTTTACAAAACAGCAGTAATGCGTAGAATTCAGACTTATCCTTCAAACTGCACCAGGAATGAGCTCGTTAGCACTGGAGGTCGAGAACGACAGATGTTTATACGACGAGAACGACAGGTATTTATATACGACAAGAACGAGATGTTTATACGACAAGAACGAGATGTTTATACAAGAACGACATTTAGATATTTATACGACAAGAACGACAGATATTTATATATGACAAGAACGAGATATTTATACAACGAGAACGAGATTTATACGACAAGAACAAGATATTTATATGACAAGAACGAGATATTTATATAAAAAGAATGACAAATATTTATTTACGACAAGAACGAGATATGTATACGACAAGAACGAGATGTTTATACGACAAGAATGACATTTAGATATTCATACAAAAAGAACGACATTTAGATATTTATACGACAAGAACGACAGATATTTATATACGACAAGAACGAGATATTTATACGACAAGAACGAGATGTTTATACAAAAAGAAAAACATAGTCCAAAACCAGACTAGCAAAAGCAGAATGCAAAATGAGAGGACACTGTAGTAGTAGTAGTAGTAGTTGTAGTAGCAGTAGTAATAGTAGTGGTAGCAGTAATAGTAGCACTTTCACAAGCAGAAGCAGTAGTAGCAGTACTAGTAATAGTAGTAGTAGTAGTAGTAGAAGCAGCAGCAGTCGTAGTAGCAGACACAGTAGTAGTTGCAGTAGTGGCAGTAGCAGCAACAGTAATAGTAGCAATAGTAGTAGTAGCAGTAGTAGTAGCAGTAGTCGTAGTACTAGCAATGGTAGTAGCAGATGCTGTAATAGTAGTACTAATAGTAGCAGAAGCAGTAGTAGCAGTAGTATCATTAGTAGTAGTAATAGCAGTAGAAATAGTGGCAGCGGCAGTCGCAGTAGTAATAGTAGCAATAATAGTAGTAGTAGCAGTAGTGATAGTAGTGATAGTAGCAGCAGTAGTAGTAGTAGCAGTAGTAGTAGTAGTAGTAGCAGTAGTAGTGACAGTTGTAGTCACTTTTCTTGTCATTTTATTTGTTTTCTTTTCAGGTAAAGTCTCCGTCTCACTGACTCACTTTTCACTTTTGTGCAGTTGCAGGTTTTGGACGTAAATGTCACTGCAGAGATAAAAATATCAGCTCGTTTCATTTTGATTCTTGGTTCGACTCTTTTCGTCCGGAGTCATAATAAAAGCCTGTCCTCCTCAGTTACTTTAACCTTGTTCCTGTGACTCGTGGCTGAACTCGTCCAGCCCGACTCAAAGCTTCGTCGAGCGTCTGCGGCTTCAGATTAAAGCTAACAGGAGGCTAAACACCGTTAGCCAAGGTCGCTCCACAATTCAGAGAAAGACACGATCCTCCACGGGAATGAGAAATTAATCAGAGTATACGTTTAAACAAGGCCGGTCCTGCTCCGCTCACAAGCTGCTCTTCTGTGAGGCGAGATAAAAGCGTCTAAAGACAATGGTTTGAGAGCGTTCCTCTGTATAATTGGCTCTTCGCCGCGCAGTGGGGCTAGCGTACCTGTCCGCACCTCTTTAAAATGCACCGCTGAGTTAATGTTCTTTTTATATCTGGGTCGAATGTCCAGGTTTTTCCCAATTACACCACCTAAAGTACGAGCAAATGAAACGAGGAGACAGCCCACTTCTGTCAGAAAGGACACGCCGCTCATTTGGTTTAAAACGTTAACGGCTCTTTCACAATTTCAGTTCATTATTGTAGATTTTTTTTGCATTAATTATGATTTTTTTTGTTTTTTCTGTGTAATCCCTCAGTCGTCCAGGTCTGATCCAGAGGAAAAAGATGAAGTTTAAATCTGTCACTGGACAAAACGTTGTTGGAGTGAAGACGTTTGGACACTTTGGTCAGATTCCTGCTGGACACTGCCTTATATCTGTCTGAAGGAGGCGCTAACGACACTGAAACGACCCTATTCAACCTTTAATGGCCCTACTATTGTTGTCTTTTGTTCCTTTTGTTTGCTTTGGGTTTGAGGATGGAGTTATAAATGGAGGACAGGTGATGTCTCAGGGCTCATTCCAAGGAAGGATTGTCTTTCCTCACATAAATATCTTCTTTAACTCTCCTCTCAAACCATTTCTTTTCTCAGATCTGACCCTCTCTCTCTTCTTCTTTTGTGTTTTTTGTGTCTTTGAGATGGAGATGAACAGCAGACTATGGTCCTGAGCTGCTCTCTCTCTTCTTCTTTTGTGTTTTTTGTGTCTTTGAGATGCAGATGAACAGCAGACTGTGGTCCTGAGCTGCTCTCTCTCTGTGTTGGTACATTCTCTTATGAAGTGGTGTTTAGTTTCTCCAGTGTAACTTTGTTTTACTTTGTTTGTGGCTCGAGGTTTTGTCCTTAGGTTGGACCAGTTTGTGTCTTAAAGTGTTTGTAGGTTTAAAATAGAGCGGAATCTCAAACTGTCTGAAAATTCTCTGCAGTTGTTTGCGTCTCCTTCTATGTTCAGATTCCCTGTTGTCCCGTTTTGTTTTGTTTAGCTCTCTTAGATCTATTGAAGGTACTTTTTGGATATCCACAAGCAGAGAGGTCTTTCTCCAGGTGTTTCCCTCTGTGTTTGTGTCTTGAGCTCTGTGTTGTAGAGCTTGGATATCTCTGAGTTCGTGCTGTGGTGGACGTTGTGAATCAAACTGCAGATATTGGTCGTTGTGTGTGAGTTTCCTGAAGACTTTGACCTGGAGTCTCCTTTCTCTTCCAGTTGCTTTTGTCTTAAAGTGTTTGTAGGTTTGAAATAGATGGAATCTCAAACAGTCTGAAAATTCTCTGACGTTTTTCCAGACAATAAAAGGTGTGTCCGTGTCCAGCAGCTTTAATCTGATCTGAACAAGTGTCTTAGACGATCAGCGAAACGTCTTCACTCCAACAACGATTTGTCCAGTTGACAGATTTAATTTCGCCTTTTGCTATTTTTTTTTGTTTGACTTTTGCACCACATGAGCTCTCACATTTATCACCCACACATGTTCTCTCATATGATTCAGCCAGATGCCCTTCCTCGCACAAGTATCTCTTTTCCATCTGTCTAAATTAGGACATGATTTCCACTGATTTACCCTGAATGTGTTGAGCTGCACTTTGTCACTTTGTCTGGAAACATGATGGATCTATACGTAAAATAAACGACTAAACTTATTTTGAGTTATTCCATTTCATTAAGAGGCAGTTTGAGTAAAAGTTTGTGCAGAACACGATGTGCCCGTGCACCAGTACATCTGTGAGCCCGAGATTACACCAGCCTCGAAACAACGAGGAGAGAAAATAGAAATAAAAGCATCGTCTGGGTTATGTCACAGAAAGTTAATAAAAGAATTGGAACTCAACATAATAATACACTTTTTATGGGTTTAAGTTGCATCGTATAAACCGTAGATTTTATTTTATGCACTTTAAATGGTTTATATGTTTTATTTTCTGTAAATAGTTGCATTTTCGATCTATACGTGGAAAATTCAGATAATTCCACCAATCACATGACCCAGAATTACACCTGATATTTGTGTTTTTGTGCATTTCACTCAAAAACATTTACGTGTCAGTTTATCAGTGATGGAAGAAGTACACACGTCTGTTACTTAAGTAAAAGTACAGACATCAGAGCAAAATAATACTCAAGTAAAAGTATCGCATGAACAAATCTACTTAAAAGTATTAAAGTACCTGTAAAGTATTTCGTATTTCGTCTAATAAAGCTTCAAAAGTTGTGATTTTCATAAAGATTCGTGCTGAATTTTGAATCCATTTTTCCCTGCTGTTTTTATTTTTATGCTTTTCTTTGCTCAATATTTTTAAAAAAAACTGTTAAAAATAAACCTTCAGCCTTTTCTGCAGGTCTCAAACAATAATAAAAAAAATACTTTCACTTTTAAATCCAGTTCAGAAATGCTGTAGAGTAGAAAGTACATCTGACTTAAGTAAAGTACAGATATGTAAAGTGTGTACATAAGTGCAGTACTTTACTACTTTTAAAGACGTTGACTTGTGTTTGGCTCCAAATGAAGCTCATCTGCGAAATTAGGCGACCACGAGTATCATAGCAACCAAAGAGCCAATCAGGAGCGAGGCTGTTCAAGGGAGCGAGCGCATAGCAACGCTGTCAATCAAACCTGTTGCTAACGCTAACGGGAGCGATTGATTTGTCTGTTATTAATGTTCATATCTTGATTTACAGACACAAAAGTGAAATAAAAACCCCAGGATCATGTAGAGGGTTAATAGGAACATTTAAGACCAGAATGAGTCTGACAGACGTAGGTACAGAGAGAGTTTATAACAGTTTATTAAAAAAAAAAAAAGTCAACTAAAAAAAAACAACCCTCAAAATAACAAAAAATAATAATAAAAATTAAGAAAATAAACAAAAAAACTCAAAATAACTAGAAGAAATTATAATAAAAAATAACTTAAAAAAACAACCTAAAAAAAACAAAACTCAAAATAACAAAAATAAATAAATAAAAATTAAGAAAATAAACAAAAAAACTCAAAATAACTAGAACAAAATATAATAAAAAATAACTTAAAAAAAAACAAACAACCTCAAAAAAACTAAACAAAAAAACTCAAAATAAGAAAAAAAATAATAAAAATTAAAATAATAAACAAAAAAACTCAAAATAACTAGAACAAGTTATTATAAAAAATAACTTAAAAAAACAAACAACCTAAAAAAACAAACAAAAAAACAACTCAAAATAACAAAAAAATATATATATATTAAAAAGAAAAAAAAAACAAAACTCCAGGATCATGTAGAGGGTTAATATAAACATTTAAGACCAAAATGCCGAGTCTGAGCAGCAGGGAGGGAGTCGACGGAGCAGGAAGTGCGCCCACGTTCACTTCCTGTTTGGAGCCCTCACCCGCCTTTGCAGGTAATCTCTTTTTCTCTTTTGTTTTTGTCTTTGCCACATTAGTTTGTCCTTTTTTGCTTACGTTTCTTGCGGAGTGAACAATCAGAGTTCAGATCACTCACATCAGATCACACTCGTGTTTTTGACGTCGTTTTGAAACATACAGACAGTTTTTAATGAAGAAATCCACACATTTAATGCAGTTTTACTTGATCTTGGCTTCAGCAAAGTCTGTTCCTGCTGGTCTCTGACAAATGTAACACAGATTTTCCTAATTACTTACATACATTTACATTTACCTTCACACACGCACACGCCTTTAAACTCCAGCACGGAGCAGCATTTTACCCGAGCGAACAGAGGCACAGATTACACTAACCCTTCATCATCTCGCCACTGTTCTATAATTGATGACGATGGTCCGCTTTGCCCAGAAATAACAAGCCCAAAGTGATTCTGGGTTTGGAAATGAAAGGCGCCTGGTTTGTTCACATCAATGAAAGATTTCCAGGTGAGAAGTAAAAGCTGCACATTTAATGACAGAGAGAGAAAATGGTGCGCCGTTAAAAGTCAAACTAAGTCTTTCTTGAGCTTTTTCTTGTTCAGACAGACGGGAACGACTTGGACACAGCGGGAGACACCTACACGAGTGATGCAAGCGCTTTCCGCCTTGTTATCATCCAAGCGCTCAGTCTCCGAGGAGTGTGGCCGTAATAATTACACTAGACATCCAGGGCTTTAGCTAAAGGACAGAAGGACTGGGATAACCCCGACTAAACACGGCCCGGACCTCAGCGTTTTCATCCAGAAACTCAGACGTGTCAGTGAAGTTTGGAAGAGACGAGGATCAACAGAGACACACTGAAAACATGCTCATTTATTATTTATTTATTCATTTATTTATAGTATTATTATTAGATTTTATTTTACTACAGTTACTTTATTATTATTATTATTTTATTTTATTTTATTATTTTTTTTGCATATTCTGCGTGGTTTGTGTCAACCTCTGTGCCTGTATTATTGTTTTCCATTAATATTACCAATTACTATGCTCACCAAACTTAGCTATTATTATTAGTAGTAGTAGTAGTAGTAGTAGTATGGATTCTCTTCTATTCTCTATAACACATTTCTTTTGTTTAGCTCAGATCTTCAGACGAGCGTTTTATTCAAAATGATTCAGGTTTAAATACGTAAAGGTAAAACGTGTCCCAGTCCAGATCTGCATTTTATTGTTCTGCAGTCAGGAAGTGCACGTTAGCATGCTCTTGTTAGCTTTACCGCCACAGAAAACCTCACCTCTGGTATTTGAGAGCCGTGCAAACTCTGATAAACTGTTTGTGCTGAATTATTTAGACGGAATATGATAAGTGAGGAGTAACTGAAGGACCAGGACTAGATCTGTTTAAAAATCAGGTAGAGCAGCTTTAATTAAGGATCTGAGGTCAGGATTTAGGAGTTAAGGTTATGGAATGATGCGTTTACAAAGCCTGAGTGATGAATCTATGTGTTTATTATGACAAACGTCTGCGTTAAAGCTTCATCAACGCGATTGAAAGCGAAGTTGATATAAATATAAAGTGTAATGGAGGAAAATGAAATGAAAACACATCGATTTGTCAGGCTTGACCTTGGCTAAAAGTTGAAATTGTGCATGTTTGAAAGTGCAGATGTGCAGTTAGGTGCTGCAGAAAGGTGAGGATGACTAATGACAGTGATTAGGATGCAGACTTCAGGAGCTCGGAGGAGTGAGGAAGGTCAGGGGCTTTGAAAGAAGAAGATCTGGACTCTTATCAAAAACACGACCGACGGAACTGGAGCTGGGAACTGAGTCATAATTATCTGAACTTAGATTTGCCTTTAATTCAAACTGAGATTTTTCACAGATTGGGTTGATTACACGTGTTTGAACTGAATCAGGCGTGATTGCGGGATTCAGGTGGGCGTTGCTATGGAAACTGAACAATTATGACCAACATTATTAAACCGCTCCACCGGTATTTTTTTGTTATACGTGGACGTTTTTGTTTTTTTTCTTTGTGCGTCCTCAGATGAGAAATAAACCTGTTCAAAGCAATTATAATGTTGATTTATGCACGATTACAAAAGCAGATTGCGTAACGTCGAAGTTGTGTAGTTTTTCAAGTCGATAATTCACTCAAAAAAGCAGAATAGCGCCTCACTTTGGGTCGACAGGTCCTTTGACTAACCCAAAAGGAGGATTGTGTTGTGTCCTCGTCCTCCGTATGTGACAGTTCAGGTGTGATTTCTGTTTTCAAGACGAAACAAAACAAAAGACTTAAACAGATCTCAAATAAATCTCCTTTCGAAACACCAACACTGGACTGTAAGCATCATTTAAATACCCAATAAAACATAATGCAACATATATTTATCATAAAACAGTCAAATAAAACATCTTAGGTGTCTCTGTGCACAGTAGCGCCCTCTACCGCACTGTTAGCGTCACTACTTCCTGTCCGATGTTCTCTCTCTGACGTTTTTGCAAAGTTTAAGTCGCTAAAATGAATAAAAAATGAGGCCGTGGATGTGGAGCTGAAACATGTTAAAAAACACACAAACAAAATGAATAGACATGTCTGTGTCTCAATGCTAATGCTAATGCTAATCAAAACAACAAACTAAAGCGTTATAGTAAAAGCTTAAGTTAAATCTGTCACTAGACAAAATGTTGTAGGAGTGAAGACGTTTGGCTGCTCGTCCAGGACACGTCTTCAGGTCTGGTCAGATTCCTGCTGGACACTGTGGACATGTGTGGTCTGGTCTGATTTTATTTGGACAGAGACAACGCACAACGACACAATGACCTTAAAAAAAAAACAGGAAAGATGTTTGGTGCCAGGTTATAGAAAAAAGACTAATTTCCACGTGTCGTCCCTGGACAGGCTGGTGTTAAGTGAGAAGAACAGTTTGTAAATAACAATACCAACACCGAGAGAGAACAGCTCAGGACCACAGTCTGCTGTTCATCTTCATCTCAAAGACACAAAAAACACAAAAGAAGAAGAGAGAGAGCAGCTCAGGACCACAGTCTGCTGTTCATCTGCATCTCAAAGACACAAAAAACACAAAAGAAGAAGAGAGAGAGCAGCTCAGGACCACAGTCTGCTGTTCATCTTCATCTCAAAGACACTGACCACGAAAGAAGAAGAGAGTGAGGGTCAGATCTGAGAAAAGAAATGGTTTGAGAGGAGAGTTAAAGAAGATATTTATGTGAGGAAAGACAATCCTTCCTTAGATAAGATCAGATCTGCCTTTATTAGTCCCACAGTGGGGAAATTCCAGTATTGCACCGCACAGTTACAGTTAAACAGGAATGGAGACCTCAGACATCACCTGTCCTCCATCTATACCTCCATCCTCAGACCAAAACAAACAAAAGGAACAAAAGACAACAATAGTAGGGCCATTAAAGGTTGAATAGGGTCGTTTCAGTGTCGTTAGCGCCTCCTTCAGACAGATATAAGGCAGTGTCCAGCAGGAATCTGACCAGAACTGAAGAAGTGTCCAAACATCTTCACTCGAAAACATTTTGTCCAGTTACAGATTTAAACTTCGTCTTTTACTCAGACCTGGACGACTGAGGGACAAAGACAAACTGAAGTATTCTACATATAAATAATAGGAGAGTCTTTATTTAAATTAATATGAATTTTAATAGGTTGTTTATTTTATGTTTTCCAATTTGCATAAATACTGTTAGCTTTGAGACACGGAGCGCTAGCTAGTGCGCTGCTGTGCGTAGTCTAATGTGTGCTGTGGGAAAACGGCGTTAAAAAGAACATTTTTAACAATATATGAAAATGTAAGGAACAAAGTTTTGCTCTCATTTGTTACACACTCACCCAGTTTGGTGATCGCTGTATTAAAATCCTCTTTACTCTGGTCCCACTGGATAAAAACAGACTCTGGAGACACTTGCTCATTAAATGTTCACACCATGACATATTATAGAGACTTAATTTTTGTGCTGTGTGCATCTTAACTGCCCGTGGTGAAACGTAACGCCACAGAATCGTCGTTTTATACTCCGCTGCTTCTCAATTATTTTCGAGCGCTCGGAGGCAAACGTGGCTATTCCATTCGCAGGTATAAGCGCTTCTTCCCTGTCGCAGTCGCTGACCAGACATGCGCGGCGTATGTGAGAGCCAATCGCGTCCTCCGCCCGCTTCTCCGGCTCAGGTGCAGTCGGAGGAATTGGATTGTGGAGCGGAGCGGCTATCGGGGCCCGTCCCAGGACCGTACGAGGGCCGAGGACGATTGGGTTTGAAACGTGATAATAGACTCCGGAGGAAAAACCAATACGTTTGTGCAGGAGAAAGACTCACACGGAGACACAGACACAGCAGGACCTGAGGCTGGTGTCCTCTCAGCTGGAGCGGGACGGTCCATCTGGGTCAAGGAAATACAGTAATTAAATAGACTCAGAGGGGACAGAGCACATACAGAGAACGTAAGGTGACATATTTTAAGTTAGAGCGCGTTTTTCTCTCTTTTACAGTGTGGAAATGACAATAGAACAGCCAATTAACTCAGTAAACAGAAGAAACTCCAAATGTTCAAGTGTGTAGTGGATATTACGCCATAAACTGTGGAAAAAAGTGGACTGAGTGAGTGCGACGTCTCCCACCGGCGCCAAATGAAGCTCATCGACGCTAAAGCAGGCACAGCTAACGTCTATATTTGTAATTCTGACCACGAGTGTCATAGCAACCGAAGAGCCGAGAGGACGCTGAAGGTAACGCCGCGTCCCGCTGGTTTAGCAGAGATAGCACAGCGCATAGCAACGCTGTCAATCAAACCTGTTGCTAACGCTAACAGGAGCGACCTCGGGGAAAGAAGGACCTGATTTGTCTGTTATTAATGTTCATATTGATCGATTTAGGGGCAAAATAGTGAAATAAAAACCCCAGGATCATGTAGAGGGTTAATACGAACATTTAAGACCAGAATGAGTCTGAAGCAGCAGAGACAGAGAGAGGGGACAGTTTAAAAAAAAATGAAAAATGAACTCAAAATAACAAAACTAAAAAAATAAAATAAAATAAAAAATAAACAAAAAAAATTCAAAATAACTCACAAAAAAAAGAAAATAAACTAAAAAAAACCCTCAAAATAACACAAAAAAAACAACCTCAAAATAACAAAAAAATTATAATAAAAATAACAAAACAAAACAAAAAAAAATCTAAATACAAAAAAAAAAACCCTAAAACTAAAAATAACTCAAAAAAATTAACCCCAGGATCATGTAGAGGGTTAATACGAACATTTAAGACCAAAATGAGTCTGAAGCAGCAGAGACAGAGAGAGGACAGTTTATCAAAAAATGAAAAATGAACTCAAAATAGCAAAAAAAAAAAAAAAGAAACAAAAAAACCTCAAAATAAAAAAATAAATTATAATAAAAATAACAAAAAAAAACTAAACAAAAAAAATCAAAATAACTAAAAAAAAAAAGAAAAAAAAAAAAAAAAAACCCTCAAAATAATAAAAAATAAACAACCTCAAAATAACAAATATATATATATATAAAAATAACTAGTCTGACAGCAGCAATTACAGACAGAGGCAACTTCTTCTTTTTTTTTATAAATAGAAAATGAATACTCACATTGTGTTTGGCAAAAGACGGAGTTTAAATCTGTCACTGGACAAATCGTTGGAGTGAAGACGTTTCGCTGCTCGTCTAAGACACTTCTGCAGTGATTTGTCCAGTGACAGACTGAAACTTCGTCTTTTGCTTTGGATCAGACCTGGACGACTGAGACACACAGACACTTCCTGTTTGGAGCGCAGCGGTTAGCGGGTTAGCGGTTAGCGGGTTAGCCCTGTCCGTTTATAGACACAATCTACGGTATAAACATCACACGTTTGAATCAGTCACTGTTTTCACTTGAGATTACTTTGACTTTTTGAAATAAATCCATTTATTGATAATATTTCTGTTGGTTTAGAGCAAAATAGTGAATGAATTGTGCAGTGTGTAAGTAAATAAATTATTACACATCATTTTTAACTGAACTTTATAAATAGACTTTCCCACAATACTAATTTTTTCTCTTTTAAACTTAAAAAAACAATTGCACAAAGAAACAAATCAACAGAATTAGTAAAAAGGTTTGACATTGCTGTAACTTTAGCTGTTTTATTGTTATAAAGTGAATATAATGGATGCAGCAGACGTAGATGTGCTGAAGTTCATCTGGAAACACGTGGTTAACCTAAAAAAAGACGCAGACTCTGTCCTTTCCACCTGGGATCTCACTAATAAGTTAAATCTGTCCAGCAAAACACAAATAATCAGGAGTAATTTCGCATGAACAAAGTCGATTCAGAAAATTGTCCCAAACATTACAGTGTAGTAACAGTGCTTTATGTACACATCAAAACAATTAAATTAAAATCAAACTCACCTTTTCCAGTCGACTAAATCATGGTATTAGCACATATAAATATTTTACTTTTGCGACGTCTAATACAAAATAATGTCAAGTTCTTTATAGCGGTCTGTCTGTCGAGTCCGTTCAGGTTGAAGCGCCTCGTCTTTCTCCGATAATCAAGCCGATAAAGTCCAAAAACGGGCTTGAGAACAGGTTTCGGAGACGGTTTATGTCAAAAGGCAGTAGTTACAAAGCCAGGAGTGTGTGTAAACAGGGCAGCAGCAGCACAAAGATGGCCTCCGTCAGCGCCACGCTCCGACACGAGCTCTTCACGCCCAGGTCGTTGGCAGATGGGGAATGATGATGACGACCGTGATGAGCGTCCTGATCGCTGGACACATCTGGACTCGCTGAGGAGAAAGAGGGAGGGAAAAGAGGGAGGGAAAGGGAGAAAAAGAGAGAAAGAGGAGGGTTATTAACATTCAGAACCTCACACGTTCTGCGCTGATCACAGACGAGAGGCAGCTGTCACGACGGGAACGCGCTCAAAACACAATCAGCGGCTAATCCTGGATAAGACAGTAACACGTTCTGTACATTTAAGTCGCACTGTGTAACTTTTTGGGTAGATCTGGCCCCTGCTTGTCTCCGTGGAGTTATTCCTTCGCCAAAAATGCTCCACATCTCCATGGACAAACGCAGTTACCAGCCGAAATAAGAGATCAGGTGTGTTTTTATTGCACATTTCAGAAATAAAAACACCAAAATGTGCAGTAAAAGTTGTAGAAGTGAGGACGTTTCGCTGCTCGTCCAAGTCGCTTCTTCAGTTCTGGTCAGATTCTTCTTCAGTTCTGGTCAGATTCTTCTTCAGTTCTGGTCAGATTCTTCTTCAGTTCTGGTCAGATTCTTCTTCAGTTCTGGTCAGATTCTTCTTCAGTTCTGGTCAGATTCCTGCTGGACACGGCCTTATCTCTGTCTGAAGGAGGCGCTAACGACACTGAAGCTAACACATCTATTCCTCCACCTACAGTTTCCGTTTGTTTCTCTCGGTCTAATGTGTGAACTGTGTCTGAGTTATATTTAGCATCATCATCCAGGCTCTTAACGGAGGCTCTCACACCTGTTAGCATACTGGCTAGCTCTGTTATTTTCTTCGTTTTGATTTAGATCTTTAGGAGTTATAAGTAGAAGAAAGATCAGGGGTGGACAAACTACGGCCCATAGAACGTGATTAAATTATATTAAAGTAGATTAAAAATTAACCTTGTTCAATTTATCTTTCCCCTACAAGTCCAATGTTTCCCCAAAATGGCGCAGTTCAGCCACATCGACCTTGTTCACGTGTGTTTGTCTCTTCTTCTCTTATCTTATCTTCTGCAAAAATGAGCTCATCAGAGAAAAGCGGACAGTGAGTGTTTAATCCGTAAGTAGACGAATTTTTTTCACCGAAGTCCGATAAAAGCACCAAGGCACGTTCTTTGTTGGCATTCAAATTAGCAAAATGAGGATGGAATATGCACAGATATATATCCTGGCCCCGCCCCTTTGTCAAAAACTGCTTCTTTAGCTCCTCCTCTCTAACCATTTCTTCTCTCTGGCTCAGATCTGACTCTCACGATCTTCAGACGAGCGGTCGGTGTCGTTCAGACGGAGCTGGACAGCAGACTGGTGTCCTGAGGTGCTCTCACGTTCACTATAGATCACACCAGAGGGACTACACAGACACCACAATGTGTTTAATACCACACTGTGACACATTCTTAATAAAATAACATCTCTATGGAAACACGCAGGTTTCACAGTGCAGCTTTAAGTCGACACCAACAGCAAATATCGTGAAGATTTCGTGCAGTTCCTTCCAGTCCAAACAAACCGGACTCGGGGGAAGATTAGAGCAGGATAATTAAAGATGCAGCTCTCATGTTTATTCTAATAAATGATATTTTTATATTTGCTCAGCTCTGTAAAATAAACACGTCAAGGCTGCTCATACCAAATTGAAAAAGTGAATTGTATAAAAAGAGCTAAATTAAAATACTGTTTTTATAACTGTTGGTAAGATTACCTTTTGTCACGCTAAATTGTTTTTGACTGCACTTTATCCCCAATTTTCATGTTTTAATAAGCGTAATTTGACAGTTGGCGATTGCAGCTGAAGCCGATCTATTAATGTTGGAACAAATTGGCTTTTTGTGATGGTTAAGTAATAGGTCACAATAATATATAATACACCTGGCACGGGTCAAATGAGTTCACTGTTTCCTGCTGCTGAAAAATGTAAACTGCAGGTTAAAAAGGTGTATTTGTTCAAACAGAATAACGCACATGTTTATATTGTTAAACTGAACACGTGTGAATCCACTGAGGTCACTTTACTGACTCTTTTGTACATAATAAGAAACAGTGTGTTACATTAGAGTCTATTTTTAGTTTATTTTTAAGCTATTTATCTATTATCTTGTTTTATTGCATGTACCGTTCTCCTTCTGTTCTTTAACTGTGCGGTGCAACACTGGAATTTCCCCTCTGTGGGACTAATAAAGGCGGAGCTTCTCTTATATAAACAGGGCGGCCCATGAGTCACTGACACTTTTAAATCTTCAGTCGCTCCTGTAAATCTTAAATTAAACTCACCAAATTTTAGCAGTAGATAAACTGAACCTTCTGAGATTATAATTTATAATCTGAGTTATAATTGTTCACTTACACTTGAATTCATCACTGCTTAAACAAAGTAAAAAAAGAATGTTTTTTAAGTGGGTTTGGCCCTGAATCGCTCGATCCAACACTTTGAAAAAACATTTGAAAACATTTCCAGCTCTTATTTGCACTTATTTTACCTTTATGCATCTTTTTTAACTTTATGTACGCACTTATTTGTACTTATTCTGTGTTTTATGTTGCACTTTATCATAGAAGAAAGTTCCTAGTTTGTGACAATGACCATAAAAGTCTGATTCTGATTCTGATTCTCGATGTCACGTTTAAGTCGTTTATCGTCTGAGGTTTATTCACAAACACCTTTTCTTCAAGATCGACCCACAGGAAGAAATCAGGACTATCAGGTCTGTGGAGATACTGCCCCCTGTCTTTGAAAAACACTTATTATTCCTTTAATGTCGTTTACACTCGGGGCGTCTCTGGTATTGGGTCAAATTTGACCCATGTGACTCAAAGTTCCACTCGTTCCTTGGTGATGGATTTGATCAGATTAATGTGGGAAGAGTCGTTCTAAATGCTCTGGAAAAATAAACGAAAAATATTTAAAAACAAAAGAGTTATGAAGGTTTTTTTTTTATATACTTTTATACATATATGGGGGCGAACGTGGCTCAGTTGGTAGAGCATTTGTCCATCCCGCTCTCGACATAAACATCTTTAGTAGAGCCGATCTGATCCACAGGTTGACGGTGCGATTCCAGCTCTTACAAATGAACGCCATCGTGTCGTCCTTGGGCAAGACACTTCGCCCTCCTCGCCCCCAGCGTCTGCGCACACCGGTGTATGAATGTGCGTGGGGAAACAAGCGAGCGACGACCATTCGCTCCACCACAATATGAAAAATGAAGTGTCGCCCGATGACAAACCCTCTCTCGTTACAATAGTCGCCTTTTGTTCCCGATCGCAGGCGTCTCTCACATTTAAACACAACTTTTTGTTTTTCCTCTCAGCCGTCACTTCTCAAACCCATATTTTCCGTGGAGCGCCACTCGGGCCCACACCTTTGAAATTACACCGCCGCTGAAACGGTTATCAGCCACGACAACCGCTCCGGCCGCACTGTCAACATCCATCTTCCTGTTTACTCCGGTCTGAGCCGACCCGAGAAACAAACGCCACATTCTTTCGTGAGTGAAGCGGCGGCGTCTTTAGCCTCGATTTTAAGTCACCTCAGGAAACCCCCAGACGATACAGAAACACCGGACTCGGTCTATAGACTGAAGACAAAATGCCCCCCGGAAAAAGGAGTTACTCGGCTAAAGGACGGGATTGCTTCAGCCCCGAGTCTTTCAGGGATCTCTCTGTTCACTTTATCTGAGAAAAATAGGAGCAGCAGCAGAAAAACTGTTCGAAAATGTGGAACTAAATGTATGTAATGTCATTCTTTTACTGAAAATCCACTCACTGAGCCACATTTGATGCAACTGGAAAGATGATGAACGATTTGAATAAGTTAGATTAAGATTAAACTATTAAAATAATGGCTAGAAACTTGTATTTTTAGACATTTTTTCCACACATTAAAGTCAGATCTGTGCGTATGATGTTTTATAAACTCACCACACACTTCTCTCCAAAGCTGCGGTTCAACTAATCTATACTCAGTCCAATTTTCCTCTCGCTAAGACACGGACTTTGGGGATAAAACGCTAAAGCTAATAATCTGCCTTTCACCTGTCAACAGCCGTAATGATTATAAATATCACACACACTGATTTATTATGAAAAGCTTCCACCGTTTTACAAAGAAATCACGACATTACTTTGGTCGAGTTCAGAAATACCAAAGTGCCACGTCCTCCTGGTGAACCTCAGACTCAGGACACGCCGGAGAGACGACGGTCGTGTCTCAGTTTGACGGTTGCACGCTTCGTCGGCTTGTATTTGAAAGGCGCTTACGACACTCCCGGCGAACGCAGCCGACGAATGTGCCCTGCTTTTCCCGCGTTTCCGTGGAGATCGGCCGTGAACGAAGCGTGCGCCTGAGCAGACTTTACGAATTCTGTATCCGATCATGCACCGAGCGGGACTTCTTCTACGGACGCGTTTTGTTAAAGTTATGTAAAAAAACTCACCTTGAACGTTGTATTTGTCTATTAATATTCAAAAGGAAAGATTAATTCCTCACGTCGTTCAGTTAAAACAGAAATAAACGGCTGCGACGACGACACCTTGACTCTTCTTCTACGAAATAATAAAGAATTAAAAGTAAAACTGTGATTATTCCAGTGTTAATTTTACACGTTTAGATCACGAGTCGGCAGCTGTCACGGTTGCTGGACGACGCCACATAAACGACGGAACGTAAGCGAACAGACAACGGTTTAAGTACGATCCGTGGCGTCGGGCTGTCCCATTTCGACACGGTATTTACGGTCGACAAAGGAGCGCCCTTCGTCAGCGAGGTACTTCAAACGGTACTTTGAAACGCGTGACCGTAGAGTTGAGACACGGCCTTCGTCTCTCTGTCCTGGGAGCGACTTGGGGTCCCGCTGGAGGAAGTGTCTGGGATGAGGGAAGTCCGGGAGTCCCTGCTTAGACCGCTGCCCCGGATAAGAGGAAAAACACGGATGGATGGATCTACCACCTGTATTTTCACATTTGATTTCAGAATGATGAGAAAACTTTGCCTGTTGCCGTAGAAACCTAAATATCACATCATTATTCCATCTTTTGAAAGGTAAAGTCCTCAAAATGTCGCCTTTGCACAAACTCGGGGAGTATTTTTAGACAGATAAAGTGTTACACAAGAAGATCAGAGCTTTCTTCTGAATCTATTGAGAAAAGTCAAACAGAAAATAAGAGTATTGACGTTTGGCGGAGACGACCCCAGGACGTCCATTGAAGACACGCGGCGACATATGGACCGCCGACCCGGGACTCTGAACTTTACCGCTTCAATACGGCGCTTTCATTCAAATACCAGGGCTCCAAAGGCCGACGGCAGCGCGGACGCTAACGCTAACGCCGCCTTTTGAACAAGAAATGGCACATTACTAAATATGTTCGTCTCCGCGGCGACGAACGGGCTTCATCAATCCGTTATGTCGTCAAACGCATAAGTCCGTTTTAAAGCTGGAGTGTGTAACTTCGCTGGTGGGCGGAGCTTTGCCAGTAATGCTCCAGAGTATGATTATCTCCATGGAGACCAGCAGCTGACACCACCAGCCCTGTCAGATCTGCGGAGAGTCAGGTTTTCTACGCAATAAAAACAACAAAACAACAAAAAAAAAGAGACGTTTAATGCGATACTGTGGAATATTCTAGCGACAGAATAACATCTACACAGTGGATTTTCACATTTTAAAGCCCGATTCACTTTTCTAAACAAAACACCTGTTACAAAAATGTCTTAATCTCACATTTTCTCTTTAAAATCGTGTTAAAGTCGCTGTAGATCTGTTCCATCTGTGAACGTAAACAGTTATAAAGCTACACAATCTTTTTTAAGTTGTCGCACAAACACAAAGGAAAACGCAGCATCTTTTCACAATAGCTGATTATATATAAAACGTAATTATGGTGATCAAGACAAACGTTAAATTGTTTGAGCGGCGCATGTACACGCTCATTATAAAACACGACAACAACCCGCCAAAGTAAAGATTTCACAAAGATCCAACATGGCCGCCTCATCTTCATCTAAATCAACAAAAAAATGAACTTAAAGTGTTTTTTGTTTCTTTTGTCTCATAGTTTGTCACAGTCACTTTATAAACAGACCTGGAGTTGTGTTTTGTTTCGTTCTCACATGTTTAACGCACAAACCTGCAGATTTAGACTGAAAACGCTCTGTTCCACCTTGTGATGTCATCATGTGGTGATACAGGAAGTGCTCCAGTGTGTTTTTAAACTCCACACACCTTCATTTATAGAATCATTTGGATCATTTACAAACCTGGAGTTGTCACTTATCTCGACTGAACTAAAGGTAAAAGGAGCTGTGAACGTGAAAACTACCACTTGATGACATCACAAGGTGGAACAGAGCATTTTGAGCTTTGTAGATGTTACAGACTAATAATAAAGTGACTCAAACATGTGAGAATTAAACAAAACACAACTCCAGGTCTGTTTTTGAGGAGGGAACAGGATTAGAACATGGATTAAAGCTCAGAGTCGGTTTGTGTGATTGAAAAAAGACTTAAATCATAAAAGACAAACAGTTTGATTAGAAATAAAGATCATTCTTCATGTTTTAGTGACGTTAATTAAAGGCCAGTTATTATGAAGTTTAACCGACAATTTGACTGAAAGAAAATGAAGGATTACGTTGTTTTTGGTGACAGTAGAACAAACGGAAGAGCGAGTCACGAGCGAGTCACGAGCGAGTCACGAACGAGTCACAAACGAGTCACGAGAGGGGCATCAAACGGAGGAGCGAGTCACGTCAAACAGAAGAGCGAGTCACGTGTGGAGAGTCAAACAGAAGAGCGAGTCATGTGAGGAGAGACAAACAGAAGAGCGAGTCACGTGTGGAGAGTCAAACAGAAGATTCACGTGAGGAGAGTCAAACAGAAGAGCGAGTCACGTGTGGAGAGACAAACAGAAGAGTCACGTGTGGAGAGTCAAACAGAAGATTCACGTGAGGAGAGTCAAACAGAAGAGTCACGTGGGGAGAGTCAAACAGAAGAGCGAGTCACGTGTGGAGAGTCAAACAGAAGAGTCACGTGTGGAGAGTCAAACAGAAGATTCACGTGAGGAGAGTCAAACAGAAGAGTCACGTGTGGAGAGTCAAACAGAAGAGTCACGTGTGGAGAGTCAAACAGAAGAGTCACGTGTGGAGAGTCAAACAGAAGAGTCACGTGTGGAGAGTCAAACAGAAGAGTCACGTGTGGAGAGTCAAACAGAAGAGTCATGTGTGGAGAGTCAAACAGAAGAGCGAGTCACGTGAGGAGAGTCAAACAGAAGAGTCACGTGAGGAGAGTCAAACAGAAGAGTCACGTGTGGAGAGTCAAACAGAAGAGTCACGTGTGGAGAGTCAAACAGAAGAGTCATGTGGGGAGAGTCAAACAGAAGAGTCACGTGGGGAGAGTCAAACAGAAGAGTCACGTGGGGAGAGTCAAACAGAAGAGCGAGTCACGTGGGGAGAATCAAACAGAAGAGCGAGTCACGTGAGGAGAGTCAAACAGAAGAGTCACGTGAGGAGAGTCAAACAGAAGAGTCACGTGTGGAGAGTCAAACAGAAGAGTCACGTGTGGAGAGTCAAACAGAAGAGTCACGTGTGGAGAGTCAAACAGAAGAGTCACGTGTGGAGAGTCAAACAGAAGAGTCACGTGTGGAGAGTCAAACAGAAGAGTCACGTGGGGAGAGTCAAACAGAAGAGCGAGTCACGTGTGGAGAGTCAAACAGAAGAGTCACGTGTGGAGAGTCAAACAGAAGAGTCACGTGTGGAGAGTCAAACAGAAGAGCGAGTCACGTGAGGAGAGTCAAACAGAAGAGTCACGTGTGGAGAGTCAAACAGAAGAGCGAGTCACGTGAGGAGAGTCAAACAGAAGAGTCACGTGTGGAGAGTCAAACAGAAGAGTCACGTGTGGAGAGTCAAACAGAAGAGTCATGTGGGGAGAGTCAAACAGAAGAGTCACGTGGGGAGAGTCAAACAGAAGAGTCACGTGGGGAGAGTCAAACAGAAGAGCGAGTCACGTGGGGAGAATCAAACAGAAGAGCGAGTCACGTGAGGAGAGTCAAACAGAAGAGTCACGTGAGGAGAGTCAAACAGAAGAGTCACGTGTGGAGAGTCAAACAGAAGAGCGAGTCACGTGAGGAGAGTCAAACAGAAGAGTCACGTGTGGAGAGTCAAACAGAAGAGTCACGTGGTCTCATTGTGGCTGTGAGTGACAGGTGCTTCGTCTCCATCCTCCTCCTGAGACAGAGACGTCCATTTCAGACTCAGTATTGACAGAGTGTTCACCTTCACCCGTCGTCTGGGTCAAACGGGGGAAGGACGAACGCTCCACAAACAGACGAGTTATCACTGTGGAGACTCATTATCCACAGGTACATTTAAATACGATATAAAATAATGGGACTCTGTTTATGTTTGAGTGTAAAAATAACACTGTTACCTCATAAACACAATTAACCCAAATATGAAGTTTGAGAAGTACTTTTTGTTATGGAAATGTTGCTTTTTAGAATTATTAGCTCTGGACAAAGTCGTTTATTTTGTCTGCTGATGTTTTCACTTCAGGACCTGGAGATTATTTTAGCGACATATAATCAGTCGTACAACCCAAAAAATCTGAGAATAATCACGTTTTGAGTGGAACCACAGCCACTGTTTGGACTCAGAAGGGTTTACAGACTAGAATTTTACATTTCTGGACAATTATTTAAGGGGAAAGTGCCGATTTCTACCGAACTGAAGGTAAAAGGAGCTGTAAACTACCAAGAATACTGAAGAATAACAACTAAAAACAATGGAAAAGGAACAAGAAATGTGACTGTTTACCCTGGAATCTTCAATTAAACAGATTTATTGCATGTTTTATTGCTCCAAAATACATAAAAAACATGAGAAAATTCACGTCTCCACTAGGGATGGGACGATAAATAATATAATAATATCGTTTATTGTGATAAAAAGAGACATTTTATATAATCGTGGTAATCGGCAACAAAGTTAATCACTGTTATATCACCAAAAAATGGAGAAAAAAAGTGCCAATCTCTACCGAACTGAAGGTAAAAGGAGCTGTAAACTACCACTTCATGACATCACAAGGTGGAACGGAGCATTTAGAGCTTTGGGGATGTTACAGATCAATAATAAAACTTGTGTGAATGAAACAAAACGACAGAAAACACCAGGTTTGTTTTTGATGAGGTCACGACTTAAAGCTCATAAGAGTCAGTTTTGTGTAAATACAGGACCTTTAAAGCAACACTGCGTAACTTTCAGGACCTGCAGGATTCCATGGAAGCAGAAAGTTAAAATCGTGGAGATAAATATAGGCGTAGGTAGTATTTTCAGGCTAATTAAGAGTCAGATCTGTGGAGACAACGACTGTGCTCCCTCCATTTACTAGATTCTATTTGATTCTATTGTTGCTTTATTTCATTTTAAAGCATTTTTGTTGTGAAGTTTGACGAAAAACAAATAGTTCTGGGTGTGATTATTATAACATTTCCAAACAGGAAGATCTAGAGTGTGGTCCGGTAAAAAAATCCATTGTAAAGAAATAGTTTTCACACCTAAAAATCCATAGTTTTGGAGCGGAGAAGTGTGTAAATAGACTTGGAGCTGTGAGTAATAGTGCTGTGTTTCGCTAACGCCGTCTCAGAGAGGTCAAGACGTAGGAAAAGGGAGGGGAGCGAGGAGAGAGACATACAGTAGGTCTGAGAGAGGCTTAGAGCTGAAGTGAAATCAATACGGGCTGATTCCTGAGGACTTGGAGCGGCCCTGATCGATACCACACTAACTGTTCAAGGAAAGAGCCACAGCCCGAGCGCTGATGGAGAGTCCCCCATTGTGTGTGGACATAAAAGAGGACGCACTACAGCTCTGGGACTGCAGGGGGGGCAGACGAGCGCGCCGCCAGAAACAGGTTTGGACAAACTTCATCACAGCCAAAGGGCCAAAAGCTGTTTCATTAAGTTAGTTTCATGGCCCCGGGCAGACGCTGGAACGCTGGAAATACTCAACTTATTTAGACTTTGAGAGAAGAAATGAAGTGTTTTGGTGGGAACTGTAGACGTCTGAGTGTCGGGCTGAAGAATAACGACTAAAAACAATGGAAAAAGAACAAGAAATGTGACTGTTTAGCCTGGAATCTTCAATTAAACATATTTATTGCATGTTTTATTGCTCCAAAATACATAAAAAACATGAAAGTTCACGTCTCCACTAGGGATGGGACGATAAATAATATAATAATATCGTTTATCGTGATAAAAAGAGACATTTTATATAATCGTGGTAATCGCCAACAAAGTTAATCGCTGTTATATCACCAGAAAGTGCAGGAAAAACGACTTCGCTCTGACGATTTCTTCTGGAGTATTTTTTGTTTTCACTTATAACAAAGTACAACTCTAAAACTATTTAAATATGGAGTCTGTTCTGTAATTTTGAAGCTATAATTAGTCATTTTGTCATTTTAAACTGTCAGCAGCTTTAATAAACGTCCCATGCCTGCTCTCCACAGATCTGACCTGTAACACTGCCTGGTGGGGCTGGCTGCTCGTCTCAATGGAGATAAATGCGTTTAATGCCGTACTGTGGAACAATCTAAGCAGGCAAAGCAATAACATCCTCAATTAAGACGAGCAGCTGGCCAGAAAAGTCTCTTAGTGCAGCTTTAAAGTAGCTCCTTGTTACAAAACATCGTTGATCAAAGGTTTTAGACAAAGTTTTAGTCGTCCTCCAGAAGCTTTTTCAGTCTCGTTAAAGTTTAAAATGGTTAAATTTGTCTCGTGTTTATTATTTCACTGGTTAAACACGTCCAAGTCTATTTTTATTTTTTATTTTTGGTCACAGAATCAGCGCAGTCATCAGGATTTTCAGAGCCGTAAACCCTGAATCAATTCTTGAAAGAGCTGAAATAAAGTTAGTGAATCAGCTCTTTAGCTCGTGTGAGAAAGACAAGTTAGAGGGATTATAGCAGCATTATATTTTAAAAAAAGCAAGAGGATAAAACGAAGCGATACAATTTACAAATCCCTCTTTTCTTAACGTGTCTGTGCCGTTTGGTGGAGTTAAGAAGTTCAATAAATACTCAAAGGACATGTGCAAGCAAATGCAGCCTAATCCTAATTAGGATTCAGAAAAGATGACGCCGCATGTTTGAAGTTTTTGTACAATACGCCACGACGGAGCGCGGCGCGATGGCGTAATCTGCCACGGGACAGTCTCATTCTGTTATGTAACGGCGCTCAGACTTTATGTGGGTGATATGACAAAAAGTTCATGCTTTTCTTTTGCAGTACTAGAAAGTAAAACAAAGTAAAACAAAGTAAAACATGCCCATTTCAATCCTTAATCCTGAGGAAAAAAAAAAAAAAACAGACACTTTTTTTTATTCATTTTTGTTTTGTTAATGTTGCTGATCAATGAATTTATTATTATTTATTGATTTTATTTAATTTTAATGTTTTAATTTGATATTTAATTCAATTGCATTTTATTTTATTTTATTTTTTCAGTATCAAATTGTTGAATCAGTTCAAAAAATGTGTATAGTTCAAATTCACATAAAATAAATAAATAAATATGAATTTCAGGGACATCTTATGCATTTTACATATTACTGTTACAATGTTATTAAAGTATTTTTTGTTGTGAGTTGATCTATTTTGCTTTCTCGTTTTTGTTTTGTTAAATTGTACTGATGTTTTTCTTTTTTGAGAAGCCCTGACTTAGATACAATCATTACTCAACAAAAACTGCTTTTAATGTTTGATTTTATGTTGTAAATTTTGTGATATTTTATTCTTGTTTGTTTTGTGAAGCGACTTTGAGTATCTTGAAAAGCGCTATATTAATAAAATGTATTATTATTATTATTATTATTAACACGTCCGGCTCCACAATGATCTCTCCCTGTAGTTTTTATATAGATTGATTGATTGATTGATTGATTGATGTCTTGTCTTGTCCTCACATCCTCCGCTGCCCGGTCAAACGTGATCGTCCAATCAGATCTGTTTTTCCAGCTCCTGTTACCGCCCAGACCTTTAGTTCTTTTTGTGGTTTGTATTTGTTCATTATGTTTCGTGTGTGCGTCTCTGAATCTTTCTACTTCCTGTCTGTGTGAGTCCTCGTCTGTGATTGGAGGACAGTTTCCAGCCTGGCCAATCGTGCGTCTCACCTGCAGCCGCCTCCCCCTGAGTCAGAAGAGTCAGTTCACCTGTTCTGAGCCGCTGTGTGTGTCCAGTTTGCCGTATTTGTGCGTCTGTCGTGTCACTACAGCCGTAAAGACTGTGTTTGTTTGTCCAGATTGTGTTATGTTATTGTAAAATGTGTGCGTTATTTAACTTTACCTTTGTCTTCGTTTAACTCTACAGCGCCGGTTGCTCTTGTCGCCCATAAACTCGCGGTTGTGGACTTAACATTACCGAAACTCCGCAACCGATCGTGCTCTCGTGTAAATTCAAATGGCGAGGCATGAGGTTCTTTAAATATTTTAGTGTCGTTACGTTAATCTGCCTCTGCTGTTCCTCAAAGGTGACGAATCAGAGCACGGGAGAAAGAAAAAATACGGATGAAAGTGTAAAATCGAGGTAGTTGTGTGAAAAAATGCAGTTAATTCTGATACTTTAACGTGATGTTTATGGCTACAAAAATGTCTACAGTGTGCTCAGTCCTTAAAGGGTTAAACCTTACAAAGTACCGTCTCTTTAAATATTTTTAGTCCCTTTTTGTTTATTTTATTTAATTTATTTATCTTTATTTATATAGGGCGACCCAATGAGACACTTGGACTCTCTTTTTTTCATGTTCGCCCTGTTTAAAATACAACACAAACTGAAAAAACAAAACAAATAAGTCCATAAAAAACATCAATAACAAGTGCAGGTGTGTGTATAAAAGTTTATCAGATTATTAAATTGCAATTGTGTCTCCAACGTGTCCAGTTTTGCTTTTCCTTGGAGCATATTCCATTTTTGTGAAGCAGAACAGCGAAAAGCGTCTTTCCCGTCTCAGTTCTGGCTCGTCTTTAGTCTTATGCATCATGTGACCTGGTGTTAAATGTTCCAGTATCAATAATTAACAAACAGGTGAGGTTTTCTGTCAGTTTTTGAAGTCGTCCCTTATAGATAAACTTAATGCAGTGCTGTTCTCTTCTAACAGACACTTTTCCGTTTAGTTTACCCTTAACATCCCTGTTCATTAAATTACTTCTGACTTTACCATTTTCCATCTTTGTTTTGTTACTTCACTGTCCCCACATGAGCTGGGACGTAACAAATTAAGGGCTCGTCCCGGATCAAAATACTCCATCCAACCTTTAAATAATTAGTTCACCTCAGATTAACACAATTGAGGCTTCACTCATTGATTCTGCAGAAATCCACAGTGATTTTCAGCCTCTGTGATATTTTTTTCATGATTTTTTCCGATACAGATGGACCTGTGCCTGTCCCTGATTGGCTAATCCACCTGTCAATCACACACATCTATAAACAGGGACATTCCTCTGTGTCCAGACTCACGTCTCTGTAAAGTATTGATCTTGAGTGTGTCCTGGATCCATGTGATGATCGATAAATGTCTGTGTGGAGAAGCTGGAGCGACGTGGACAAAAATGTGTCTTTTACCAGATGGAATTTATTAAAAGATGCAAAATAACTCAAGAAAACGACATAAACTTTTCACACAACTAAACAGAAACTAAGAAACCAACTAAATCTGGCGTAACAAACACTTCAGAGCACACAACTGCACTGACAAACTCAAACCGACAGCGTTTATACTCACAAAATCTGTGCAGGAAACAGGAGTTTAACATGAGCAGGAAAGTACAAATATGTTCAAGTATGTTTGAAATACAGCGAAAAACACAAGATCACGTAAATCAAACACACAAATATATAGAGAAATAAATGACTCTTCAAACAGACGGTTAAACGCACATGCTCCGCCCCATGACGCTGGCCACGCCCCCCATTTGTCTGGACCATGTGACGAACCAGGTAAGTTTGAGCACGTCTGGATTTAACTCAAATGTTTTAGTAAATACAGAACATTTCAGTGAAGTGTGACTGAACTGAAATGGAACTAAATAAACTAAAGCGGATTGTAAATGTTTAGCTGTTGTTACTGGTGTTTGGTAAATGAAGAAAATGGCAAATGAAATAATGGGACAAAGTGACCGAACCCACTTTGTCACGTTAATAAGTCGATTTTACTGCAGTAATTCTCGGTTAAACCACAACACGAACGTTGAGTTTATGAAATACACTTCATCAAAACAGTAAAACAGTAAACACGACATCACACAAATGTTTACTCGAAATAAACAGCAAAACTGCCATAACTTTGTGAAATTGTGCATGGAAAAATACTGATATAGTAATTTAATTTAGTGTAATTAACGAACTTCATATATTATGCATCATAAATAAAAAAAATAAATAAAACAAACATTGATTATGAGAGTGTGTGTCCAAACTTTGACTGGTCGTGTATTTCTTAAAGCTCCATATTATTTTATTTCCTGGTCTGTTCTAATGTTTCCTCATCACAAACGGACCTGTTCCACCTTGTGATGTCATCATGTGGTGATACAGGAAGTGCTCCACTGTGTTTTTAAACTCCACACACCTTCATTTATAGAATCATCTGGATCATTTCAGTCCTGGAAATGAAGTAAAACCTCCACTGAACTAAAGATAAAAGGAGTTAAATCATGGGTGTCCAAACTTATTTATTATTATTCTGTTTGGTGCATTTGACATCGTTTTGACGCCACCACCGTACCTTAAAAAAAGCTTGGAACGTTATTTTTACGCCTGTTTCACCATGAAATGTGAGATTATTGAGGTTATAGAACTAGAAATTCTTAAAGTGCTGAGAAAACGTCTGTATGATCAACTGGACCAGCTCAGCACAAAGTCTGAGGACCAATAAAAATGGTCTGAGGGCCGCGTTTGGCCCCTGAGCCGTAGTTTGGACACCACTAAGTTAAATGGAAAACTACCACTTCATGACATCACAAGGTGGAACAGAGCATTTTGAGGTTTGGAGATGTAGACAGACTGATAATAATAAAGTGTGAATGAAACAAAACACAACTCCAGGTCTGTTTTTGATGAAATAACGACGTTCTAACATGGATTAAAACTACGAGAATCAAGTCTGCGTAAAATAGAACCTTTCAAATCTGTATAATATCAGTGAAGGACAAAGGAATGAACGAGGGAAATGTTCCTCATTACTCTCCAGTACAACTTCACTCAATAAACACATCCAAACACAATCTTACCAATGGAGAATTCACGAACACAGAGAATTTTAATCAAAGAAATTGCATTTTTAAGTTTCACGAACAGCAAGAATGTGAGCAGTTATAAAATCCACCATGTGTTCTTGACCTTTAGCCTTTTCTCTGGTTTTTAATATTTCATCAAAGGATTGGTATGAAATATCTAGTACACAGTGAGTGGAGGAGAGGCCCTCGACAAAGCAGAAAGCTAAAGGGAGAAAAGGCTGCGGTGCCGTGTCAGTAGGTGCAGATGTTACACAGTTCATCTGCTCCATTAAACTGCATTCATTTCCAATAATGAGAGTTTCTGCTGGTACTCTGCTCTCTCCTGACCTTCAGATCAATCAAACAGCTTGAGTGGGTGTTGAGCGAACGACGTCACTATTCTCACCCAAGCTCGGAGCAACATGTTTGTACGGCGGCTAATGCTAAAGGTCAGATTAAGACAATTCCTGACCGGTACGGCGTCCTAATCAAGTACGTTCATGTAATATCTGGAGACTCTGGAGTGTATTTGAGGAAGAACTAGTCTGTGCAAAGTCATTTAGGTCTTTTAGGGTGAGGGCGGTCGGCGGCGGACAGTCGGGAAACTCGTGTTCGTTGTTTTGTTTGCAAAGCTCCTGCTGCGTTTGGGTTCAAGCTGTGAGCGCGTTCCTGTGCTGTTATAGTGGGTTTTTCAGATTCGAGGATGTGGTGATGTCATACGACCAGGTGGGAGGCATAATATCATGAAAATAAGTACGATTTTCAGCCTGTGGACCCGGGTAAACACTTAGAAAAACACGGATCGCGTTGTGTTAGAAGTGCTCCGAGACGCTGAATCAAGGACGCCGGGTCTGTGTCCTTGTGAGGCGATATATATTTTTCAATACGTACGAGAGCCGCAGGAGCCTTCAAAATGACATGAGTTTGTTTTACGATACAAGTGTCTCCCTGAAGTATTTTTGAATCAACATTTTTAAAACACAGGAGATCAAGATGTACAAAAATATGCAAACATCCGGTTCAATCCACTTCATTTCTGCAGCATTTTATAAACAAGGAGTGTTTCCAAAGCTCTGCACAGAGTGAAATAAAATCAGCAATTCAACATAATAAAAACAACAGAATCAAAATAAATAAAACAATAAAATGTGAGACTGGAGTGAGTGGCAGCGGAGCTATCACTGTTACATATACACGACTGTAAAGTGGCTCCGGGGGAAAGGACAGACACTGAGTTCTAATAATAACACTCTGCACTTTACACGGCTGTTGACGCCTCTTAAAGCTCGACGCTGTGGCCATGACTCATTCTCTACAGATTCTATGGAAGGAAGAGAAGTCTGGAGCTGAAACTGTCGATCTGCACCAACGAACAAGCACCAAGTGTTAAACACCAACGACCGAGGACCAAAGACCAAAGACCAAGCACCAAGCACCAAGGATCAAGTATTAAGCACTAAGGACCAAGGACCAAAGACCAAGGACCAAGCACCAAGTGTTAAACACCAACGACCGAGGACCAAGGACCAAGGACCAAGGACCAAAGACCAAGGACCAAGTATTAAACACCAAGGACCAAGGATCAAGGACCAAGGACCAAAGACCAAAGACCAAAGACCAAGCACCAAGGACCAAGTATTAAACACCAACGACCGAGGACCAAGGACCAAAGACCAAGGACCAAAGACCAAAGACCAAAGACCAAAGACCAAGCACCAAGGACCAAGCACCAAGTATTAAACACCAATGACCGAGGATCAAGGATCAAGGACCAAGGACCAAAGACCAAGGACCAATGATTGAGCACCAAGAACCAAGGACCAAGCATCAAAGACCATGGACCAAGGATCAAGTATTAAGCACTAAGGACAAGTGACCAAAGACCAAAGACCAAGGACCAAGAACCAATTCAATTCATTTTTATTTTTGTAACGCCCAAAATCACAACAACAGTTGTATCGAAGGGCGTTCATGTTTTGGTTGATGAGGGAAACCGGAGTACCCGGAGGAAACCCATCCAGACACGAGGAGAAGCATGAAAAACTCCACACAGAAAGGCCTGGGCGACCCGGGGATCGAACCAACCTTCTGCTGTGAGACACCGTGCTGAGTGGCAACCAAAGACCAACCAAAGACCAAGGACCAAGGATCAAGGACCATGGATCAAGGACCAAAGACCCAGCACCGCAGTCGCACTGGCTGAAGCGTCTCGCCTAAGGACACATCATCAGAACTTTGTCGGAGCGATGTGGTCCGAGTAGGAGGCAGACTTACATAAAAAGTGTCTTTTACCAGAAGGAAATTAACTCAAGAAAACAACAAACTGTTCACAACAAAACAAAAAATAAGCAATTAAATCTAAACTTGCCGTCACAGCCACACGGTCACGACTACACTCAGGTCCCCAAATAAAACAAGGCAGCTTTTATTCACCTTGCTCCAGAAGTTGTCATGGGCACCGGCATCTTGGTTCAGGCTGTATTATTTTACATGGCGCTGCCGATCTTGAGTAAATAAGTTCTACATGGACGACAGAGGATGGACATTTTACACAAACAATAAGCCCGCCCTCTCAGTAAGTCCATTTTTCTGTGCGGGTAAACAGGTCTGGCCCATGACGTCGACCAAAAACTACAAAAATGGCCGACTTTGAGCACACCCTGTTTGTCCGGAGTGGACCCTGCGACAAACCAAATAAATATGAGTTGTTATGTTGTTCTAATGGTTTTCAGACTCAAAATATCGAGAATCTGTCGTCCTTTTGGGTTTGCGGACGAGTGTTTACAAACCCTTGAGCCACCGTCTCTTACTATAAGTATTATTGATAAAAAAGATTTGCTAAAATGTTTTTCATTACACAATATAATTTAGCCAACTCTGAACAAATGAGAGACGAGGACTCTTCATTAGGAGCAAATGTCCCGACAAAAATGACTCATTACACCTGGTTCAGAGGGGAAAGAGAGACAGAAGAGAGACAGAACGAAAAACAGATCGTCAATGAAGCGTGAACCGAATTAGCGTCAGTGTTAACGACGAAAAGATAGAAACACGCGCGAGTATTTCCAAAACAACAGCAGAAAATCTTTAATAATAATTGTCATTCTTGGTGGCGAATCGGAGGCAGAAAATCAGTCATTCCAAACACGCCTCCACATTTCAGTTTTATCACAGCGCCATAAAAACATTTAGACACACACTGGCCACGCTCCCTGACAGCGGCGCGTGACTCTGCATTTTAATTCACCTTTTAATCAGAGCCCTATATCTAACGAAGCGCCGAGCAGATGCAACACGACTCCATTCTTAAGCGCAGAAGACAAATGTAGATTTCCGCACCGCCATTGTTTTGTTTACACTAGAAACTAAATCAAGAGGAACCACCTGAGACCGCGAGGAGGGAACGCCAAGTGCTCCCAACAATTGAAACGCGCTCGCCATCCCCTATTCAATTAGCAGCAGACACCCAGAGAAAACGGCATAAATTAACTCTTTATCTTAACAGAATATACCATTTTGAAGTGGGTTTGTACGCTCCATCTAATATGTATAATTAGAGAGTTGAATGAAATCTAATTTATGATGATTGACCCTCGGAGAATGTCTTTATTTCGCACGGCTGACGAAATAAACAAGTGTCAGGAATGTTCCGCTGCCAACGCCGTTTTAATGAGAACTAAAAAGAGAGATTATTTTTGAGTGATTGTTAATAACACATACAGCGCCGGTTCCAAATAATAAAGTTTAAAGTTAAAAATCTGCTGCATGCTTCATAAACGCAGCCTTTGGGGAATGGTTTTATTGAGCGCCGTTAAACAAATTGCTGTTATTGCTTTAAAGCTACACTTTGGATTAGTACAAATGAAGTCAAACTGAGGAAGAAGAATCGTTAGAACAAGAGCTTTTTGTTACGATTTCCACTGTTGGGGCGATAACTTGTGTCTTTAGCGCTAATCTGTGAATCTGGAACTATGCAGACATTCAGAATTATTATTAGACATAGACCAATACATCGTTTGGCAAATTTATCGGGCCGATATTTAGTTTGGGACAATCAGAAATCACAAAAACTTTATAAGAACAACATTAATGTCAAGAGAACACTGTACAAAACATGACCACACCACTCTAAAAATCCACTTATCTGTAAAATAGGGTTAAAGATGAGTTTGTAGTCATTTATAATTAGTAAATAATTAAGTCGCACCAGCCAAAAATGCAAAATAACGAAGAAAAAAACATATATAAGTCGCACTGGATTATAAGTCGTGTTTTTTGGGAGACATTTATTTTACAAAATCTGAGACCAAGAACAAGACTTTTTATCTTTAAAGCAATTTATAAGTCGCATCTCCGGACAAACTATGAAAAAAAATGCAACTTATCGTCCAGAAAATATGGGAATTTGGGGAAAATAATCGAAATCGGCCCAAAAATATCAGCAGCAGAGTTTAACGTCATGAGTTTCTCTGGATTCTAAACGATCGGAATGAGCGTCAGCCACAAAAAATCCATATCGATATTGAATTATTATCTATTTCCAATGGAACAAGACCTATTTATATCAAATACGTGACAAAATACAAACCGATTTTTGGATTTGTGTGAAGTACAAGCTTCATAACGAGGTTGTGAAGTAAAGGTTTGTGCGGCAGATGCTTCGCTCAGTCTCGCAGATGTGGAGTTTCTGGTTCACTGCAGACATTTGTGCTGTATTTAACGGTGCTGTGCCTGATTTTTTACAACAGAACAAGTTCATTTTAAAGGGACTGCAGCGGTCCAAACCTACGCCTCAGTTTGTTAACACATTCATACGTTATAATTAATAAACACTGTGAGTTTATGGGGAATGGTCACGTTTTTATACAGCGCTTTTGCATCTTCAAGGCTCAAAACGCTTTAAAATCGAGGAACCATTCGCCCATTCACACACACAATCACACGAGACGGCTTAAGTGTATTGCCCAATGACACAACATCATCATTCATCTGTGGGAGCAGGATTTGACCCGCTAACCATGGGCTCAGTGGACAAACGCTCCACCAACCGAGCTCCTGTCGCCTTTTATACGCGTGTTTCATTATTTTCAGAAGCCAGAGTCGTCACAGCGATGCTAACCACAAACAGCATGCTAACAGCGCACTTTCTAATCAGATGTAGACGGCACATAGTCGTCGCATTTAACCCCAGCAGCTGCTTTTTTAATAAATCTACGCAGGGGCAAGACAAACTTTACTTTAATCGGGCATAAATCTTTGCTAATTGTTGTAAAAAACGTCCAAAAATTCAAGTCCAGTCCAAAAAAAAACCAAATTATCCATTAAAAATACATTTGTTTGGTATTAACGCGCCTCTGCTTTACTTTTGAGGTGGCACGAGTTTAATTATATTGTCAGAAACTGCTGTAGGATTTAAAAATGTGACCTTGAGAAAATCAAACGTGCTAATATAACGGCGCTATAATCAAATATATCACCGCTGACACGTCACCTTGAGCCCAACGGTTTGTTATTGTACTTTTAATAGAGAAAATTGATATAGAGAACATGAGATAAATATTTCTCACAAGTTCGACTCCAAGGAGAATATTTTGTGAGCAGATTCCTGGGAGCTCCACGATATGAGGCAGAGACGTGAGAGATGAGCCGGACCGCGGAAATATGGCCTCTTTTGACATTTACGACAAAGCAATCAGAATGCGCTCCAGATTCGTAAACATAAACAGGCTGTGTACCCGGGTCTGGGCGTATCGCAGACAGCTCCGGGAAAGGCCGAGCAAACGGGAGCGCGGAGAGACGCCACGGACACCTGCCAACGCGCCATCAACTCAACGAGGACATGAGAAACAAAACTAAATGACATGAAGAATCAAAACTAAACCATCAACTCAATGACATGAGAAGAAACAAAACTAAACCATCAACTCAACGACGTCGTGAGAAGAAACAAAACTAAACGACATGAAGAAACAAAACTAAACCATCAACTCAACGACATGAAGAAACAAAACTAAACCATCAACTCAACGAGGACATAAGAAACAAAACTAAATGACATGAAGAATCAAAATTAAACCATCAACTCAACGACATGAAGAAACAAAACTAAATGACATGAAGAAACAAAACTAAACCATCAACTCAACGACATGAAGAAACAAAACTAAACCATCAACTTAACGACGAAGAAACAAAACTAAACCATCAACTCAACGACATGAAGAAACAAAACTAAACCATCAACTCAACGACGACATGAAGAAACAAAACTAAACCATCAACTAAACGACATGAAGAAACAAAACTAAACCATCAACTTAACGAGGACATGAAGAAACAAAACTAAACCATCAACTCAACGACATGAAGAAACAAAACTAAACCATCAACTTAACGACGACATGAGAAGAAACAAAACTAAACGACACGAAGAAACAAAACTAAACCATCAACTCAACGACACGAAGAAACAAAACTAAACCATCAACTTAACGACGACATGAGAAGAAACAAAACTAAACGACACGAAGAAACAAAACTAAACCATCAACTCAACGAGGACACGAGAAGAAACAAAACTAAACGACACGAAGAATCAAAACTAAACCATCAACTCAACGACGACATGAAGAAACAAAACTAAACCATCAACTCAACGAGGACACGAGAAGAAACAAAACTAAACGACATGAAGAAACAAAACTAAACCATCAACTCAACGAGGACATGAAGAAACAAAACTAAACCATCAACTTAACGACGACATGAAGAAACAAAACTAAACCATCAACTCAACGACATGAAGAAACAAAACTAAACCATCAACTCAACGACATGAAGAAACAAAATTAAACCATCAACTCAACGACGACATGAAGAAACAAAACTAAACGACACGAAGAAACAAAACTAAACCATCAACTCAACGACATGAAGAAACAAAATTAAACCATCAACTCAACGACGACATGAAGAAACAAAACTAAACCATCAACTCAACGACATGAAGAAACAAAACTAAACCATCAACTCAACGAGGACACGAGAAGAAACAAAACTAAACGACACGAAGAATCAAAACTAAACCATCAACTCAACGACGACATGAAGAAACAAAACTAAACCATCAACTCAACGACATGAAGAAACAAAACTAAACCATCAACTCCACGACATGAAGAAACAAAACTAAACCATCAACTCCACGACATGAAGAAACAAAACTAAACCATCAACTCAACGACATGAAGAAACAAAACTAAACCATCAACTTAACGACGACATGAGAAGAAACAAAACTAAACGACACGAAGAAACAAAACTAAACCATCAACTCAACGAGGACACGAGAAGAAACAAAACTAAACGACATGAAGAAACAAAACTAAACCATCAACTCAACGAGGACATGAAGAAACAAAACTAAACCATCAACTTAACGACGACATGAAGAAACAAAACTAAACCATCAACTCAACGACATGAAGAAACAAAACTAAACCATCAACTCAACGACATGAAACAAAACTAAACCATCAACTCAACGACATGAAGAAACAAAACTAAACCATCAACTCAACGACGACATGAAGAAACAAAACTAAACGACACGAAGAAACAAAACTAAACCATCAACTCAACGACATGAAGAAACAAAATTAAACCATCAACTCAACGACGACATGAAGAAACAAAACTAACCCATCAACTCAACGAGGACACGAGAAGAAGCAAAACTAAACCATCAACTTAACGACGACATGAAGAAACAAAACTAAACCATCAACTTAACGACGACATGAAGAAACAAAACTAAACGACATGAAGAATCAAAACCAAACCATCAACTCAACGACGACATAAGAATCAAAACCAAACCATCAACTCAACGAGGACACGAGAAGAAGCAAAACTAAACCATCAACTTAACGACGACATGAAGAAACAAAACTAAACCATCAACTTAACGACGACATGAAGAAACAAAACTAAACGACATGAAGAATCAAAACCAAACCATCAACTCAACGACGACATAAGAATCAAAACCAAACCATCAACTCAACGACGACATAAGAATCAAAACCAAACCATCAACTCAACGACGACATGAAGAAACAAAACTAAACCATCAACTCAACGAGGACATGGTTTAAAATCATAGTTAAACGTACAGTGCTTTGGTATATTTTAGGTATTAAAGCTGCACTACGTGACTTTTCTGGTGAACAGTCTGCCACATGCTTGTCTCCATGGAGATGTTACTGATTTACGTGGAGGTTTAAGTTTACGTTCAAGTTATGACATTTATACGGGTGATTTTAAGGCTAAAAATACCTTGACAAAAACATGCATCTTATTGTGTCTGGGATCGCCTGTCCACAGATCTAACCTGTAACTTGGCCTAGTTGTATTTTCTGTTTTTGGGCAGCTTCAGGTGTATTTTAAATGTGCTGTATAAATAAAATTGATTTGAAATGGATCGTCTGCTCGTCTCCATGGAGATGCTGCTACTGCATTGCCTCGAGTTACACAACATGGCGGACACGTTCAGACAGTCAACAACGGCCTGTTTTTAAGATATTTTCAGCGATAAAAAACATCTGTAATCAAATAAAAACCATCTGTAATCAAATAAAAACATCTGTAATCCAAAATAGATCAATTCAATGTCGCACTGTGGAAGATTCCAGGCTGAGGAATAACATCACCATGGAGACAAGGAACTGGAAAAGACTCAAGACTCACACAAACACTGACCAATACCTGCTGTTTGATTCACAACGTCCAAACTCAGAAAAAATGGGCCTTCAATAGATCTAAGAAGGAAAAAACACGACAGCGGGGAATCTGAACGTAGAAGGAAAGACGTAAAACTGTGAGATTCCGCTCTATTTAAAACCTACAAACACTTTAAGACGCAAACTGGTCCAACCTAAGGACAAAACCTCGAGCCACAAACAAAGTAAAACAAAGTTACACTGGAGAAACGAAACACCACTTCATAAGAGAATGTACCAACACAGAGAGAGAGCAGCTCAGGACCACAGTCTGCTGTCATCTGCATCTCAAAGACACAAAAAACACAAAAGAAGAAGAGAGAGAGCAGCTCAGGACCACAGTCTGCTGTCATCTGCATCTCAAAGACACAAAAAACACAAAAGAAGAAGAGAGAGAGCAGCTCAGGACCACAGTCTGCTGTTCATCTCCATCTCAAAGACACAAAAAACACAAAAGAAGAAGAGAGAGAGCAGCTCAGGACCACAGTCTGCTGTTCATCTCCATCTCAAAGACACAAAAAACACAAAAGAAGAAGAGAGTGAGGGTCAGATCTGAGAAAAGAAATGGTTTAAGACGAGAGTTAAAGAAGATATTTATGTTAGGAGAGACAATCCTTCCTTGGAATGAGCCCTGAGACATCACCTGTCCTCCATCTATAACTCCACCCTCAAACCCAAAGCAAACAAAAGGAACAAACGAGAACAACAGGAGGACCATTAAAGGTTGAATAGGGTCGTTTCAGTGTCGTTAGCGCCTCCTTCAGACAGATATAAGTCAGTGTCCAGCAGGAATCTGATTTAAACTTCGTCTTTTGTCATAGATCACCTTTAAATATTCTTAAATAAAACCCAACCCATAAAACGTCTTAATTTGGACTAAGAAAACTAAATTAAACCGGGATTAGAGCAGCAAGTCTGCATCAAGACCAAGTGTGCGCACAGATAAAACCGACCTGCTTCAGCCTGAAACGCACTCGCTTCAGGCTGAGACCCTTTTTGTCCACTCCCCTGGCCGGTCCGTTTCCTGGGCTAAGTATTGTAAATGTCTGCTGTGACCCTTAATAAAGCCGACATCCATCCTGTTTGTGCAATTTTAGAGCCAGGCCCGATCAATGAAATGTAATTTAAGTCCGGAGCATTATTCTAAAAGCGAGGGCCCCGTGATTCTCTGCGCGGGGCCGACTCGTGATAAAGTGTCCGGAGTCGCCTGGACGCCACACGGCCACAAACACATCAGCAGGAAACGGGTTTTTATCGGTGAAATATAGACAAATGTAAACAAGTATATTGGCTGTAATGAAACTAAAACTGACACGAGGTAAAAAAAAACAACAAAAAAACACATGAAAAATATCCTGCAATAACAATAATCAGATGAGGGTTTCCAGGATATTTTAAATCATGTAATAAAATAAAATAAAATACATTAACCTTGTGTTTTTTGTACAAATAAAGATAAATAAACTATATTTTTTTTCTTAAACTGTCAGATTTTGTTGACCAAAGCAGTGGAGAAGGTAACGAAGTACAAGTAGTGATTGACTTGCATACGGTACATTTTACTGTAGTACTTTTTAGTTTTACTTCACTACATTTGAGTGCAGTATCTGTACTTTCTACTTCACTACATTTTTGAACAAGACTGAAAAGTAAAAAAGTACTTTACATATGATTTGAGGGAGTATTATTACCGTGTTTGTTCACTTTGTTTTGTTACTTTTGACCAAAATATGTGTCATTTTTAAATTAAATTCACTAAATTTACAGTTTAACACCTTAGAGTCCCATTGTAGGAGCTGGACGAAGTGTCTGGGGTGAGGGAAGTCTGGGAGTCCCTGTTTAAACTGCGACCTTTGCGTACATTTACAACCAGGTGCTTAAATACTTTTACTTAAACTTCAGTGACTTTTTCCCTCTGTATCTGTACTTTTACTTTAATTTACGTAACAAAACTGAAAACTTCATCCACCACCGGAAAAAAACTGATACAAAACTGAACGTCTGTGTCAGAATAAATAAACTGACGATCGTCTCAAAACCCCAAAGACGTTGTTGTTGCCAGTTTAAAGGACTTAAAGCCATAAGTGGAATAAGCCCAAACAAACACTCCACATTTGTATCAGAACTTTGAATATTTCTCTCAAAACCAGTAAATCCCCCGTCGAGTTCTACAGGCGTCTCCCCCGTCTGGAATAATGACACAATGAGTTCTGTTTAATAATTATTATAAAAGATACACTTGGCTTTAACGCAGAGTCCCACAGTGTAAAAAAGACCAAAGACTGAGCATATATCTGCAATTTTTGAGCATATATCTGCAATTTTTAAACATATATCTGCAATTTTTGAACATATATCTGCAATTTTTGAACATATATCTGCAATTTTTGAACATATATCTGCAGTTTTTGAATATATATCTGCATTTTTGAGCATATATCTGCAATTTTTGAACATATATCTGCAATTTTTGAGCATATATCTGCATTTTTGAACATATATCTGCAATTTTTGAACATATATCTGCAATTTTTTAACATATATCTGCAATTTTTGAGCATATATCTGCAATTTTTTAACAAATATCTGCATTTTTTTAACATATATCTGCAATTTTTGAACATATATCTGCAATTTTTGAACATATATCTGCAATTTTTGAACATATATCTGCAGTTTTTGAATATATATCTGCATTTTTGAGCATATATCTGCAATTTTTGAGCATATATCTGCAATTTTTGAACATATATCTGCAATTTTTGAACATATATCTGCAATTTTTGAACATATATCTGGAATTTTTGAGCATATATCTGCAATTTTTGAACATATATCTGCAATTTTTGAATATATATGTGTTTTTGAACATATATTTGCATTTTTTAAAGATATATGTGTGTTTTTGAACATATATGTGCCTTTTCTTAACATATATCTGCGTTTTTGAACATACATGTGTGTTTTTTGAACATATATGTGCATTTCTTGAACATATATGTGCGTTTTCTTAACATATATCTGCGTTTTTGAACATACATGTGTGTTTTTTGAACATATATGTGCATTTCTTGAACATATATGTGCGTTTTCTTAACATATATCTGCATTTTTGAACATACATGTGTGTTTTTTGAACATACATGTGTGTTTTTTGAACATACATGTGTGTTTTTTGAACATATATGTGCATTTCTTGAACATATATGTGCGTTTTCTACACGTTTATAAAGGCTCTTGCTCCATCAGAGGTTTTGACATCACCAGACTCTAAAATGTGAACGCACCTATTCAAAACCCAGAGGAGGAGAGAAAAGGGGAGGAGAGATTCATGTCCAGTATCCCATCAGCCCCCGGCCTATTACATCCACACAGCAGCAGTCAATACAGCGCCACGACGGCCGCTCACTCAGCCCCGCTCACTCAGCCCCGCTCACTCAGCCCCGCTCACTCAGCCCCGCTCACTCAGCCCCGCTCACTCAGCCCCGCTCACTCAGCCCCGCTCAGGTTCCAGCGCCAACACCAGCAGAATACAAATCAGGCAGGGCATCTCTCTGCACTCACTCCAATGTACCCAAGCCCTTTTTTAACTCTGCCAGAAATGTATCGCTTCTAACGGAAACTAAATTGGACTGCCACTGTAAAGACAGAGGTTTTAATTAAGATATAAATTAACCGAGCTGTGCTGTGTATTGACAGAGTGCTGAAGAATGGATTTCAGAGTTTAGTGCAGTAAAAGTACAGTTAAGATCGTGATATATACACATTTGAACTTTAAACTATGTCTGGGTTTCAGATGACGTAACAATATTCTATCGTCCTGTCATATTTAACACATAAGAGACAGAAAGACAAGATGAATATTGTTCAAACGCAGATTTTTGTTCTAATACAGTGAGTTCTTGGGTCGAGTCACGAATAGAAATGATCAGGTTCAACATTTGTGTATTTACCTTTTGGATATTTCATGGCAAAGTACAATTTAATCAATGAAAGTACGACATCATCACATTGTACAATCTGAAAACCACCAACAATAATGAATGTGCGACGTAACTATTTTCTCCGCGGTTATCGACGCATTTAAGGCAAGTCCTGGGTAAATACTGGAGCGTTTTGGAAACATCCTGAGTTTCTTTTGGTTGTTTATTTTCTGAACACGGGCGACTACAGGTCAACAGCCGACTCAACTCACAGACTTTATAAAAGTGCGGACCAAGGGAATGAGACGTCGCCCACAGCGTTCAGCTCCAAATGAAGCTCATCGAGGCTGGAGCGAATCTGGAGCTGAATTCCACATTTAGAATTCCGACCATGAGTATCATAGCAACCAAAGAGCCAATCAGGAGCGAGGCTGTTGAAGGTCATGCCCCTTCCCTTAGCAACGCTGTCAATCAAACCTGTTGCTAACGCTAACAGGAGTGACCTCGAGGAAAGAAGGACCTGATTTGTCTGTTAATGTTCATATTGATCGATTTAGGGGCAAAATAGTGAAATAAAAACCCCAGGATCATGTAGAGGGTTAATACGAACATTTAAGACCAGAATGAGTCTGAAGCAGCAGAGACAGAGAGACACAGTTTATAAAAAAATGAAAAATAAACTCAAAATAACAAAAATAAATAAACAAAACAAAAACTCAAAATAACTAAAAAAAGAAAAAAAACAAAAAAAAACTCAAAATAACCAAAAAATATATGATAAAAATAACACAAAAAAACCTCAAAATACCAAAAATAATTATAATAAAAATAACACAAAAAACTCAAAATACCAAAAAAAACAAAAAACTAAAACAAGAAAAAACAACAAAAAAAAAACAAAAAACCAAACAAAAATAAATAAATAAATAAACAAAAAAAAACCTCAAAATAACTAAAAAAAGAAAATAAACAAAAAAACCCTCAAAATAACAAAAAAATAATAATAAAAATAACACAAAAAAACTCAAAATAACAAAAAAAAAAAAAAAAAAAAAAAACCAACAACCTAAAACTAAAACTAACTCAAAAAAAGTAACCCCAGGATCATGTAGAGGGTTAATATGAACATTTAAGACCAAAATGAGTCTGAAGCAGCAGAGACAGAGAGACGGGCCCATGATCACTTCCTGTTTGTAACGTAGCGGCTAACAGGTTAGCTACGTCCATTTATATAAACATCAGTCTGTTCCAGTGACTGACGAATAGAACCTCCACGTCAACCACGTTTCACAAAAGCAGCGACAAGAACAACAAAAGGAGTCAACACAAAACATCAGATCTTTACTTTATCCAAATCCTTCTACAATTTGGCGTTTAGCTTCACGACGTTTCTAAGGACACTGTGGGTGAAGTGAAGAGCCCAAGGACACGACAACAGCCATGAATCAGAAAAATAAACAACAATCAACGAAAGGTCAAGGTTAAAGAATGTTTTATTGTCCCCGTAGGGAAATGTGTCCTCTGCATTTGACCCATTCCTCCAATCTCTTCATCTTGAGCTAGACCAGACTAAACACCTCATATTGTTGTTTTGATGGAGGTTTTTTAATCTGGAGTGAGGCTTAAAACTGAGGGAATTACTTTAATAATTCCAGATTGTGTAGTGCATGTTTTAAATAAGTCGTATCGTGAAGTATTTGTGTCTCCGAGGCCTTTACCGTTATAATCTGTGACAGAATTTGGACAATTTAAATCACAATATTTATCTAAAACATCTATAAATAATAAAAGAAGCAACTCTGCTAGAAAACTGCAAAATGGGAGCGGACGTCACCGTAAACGTCACCAAAACAAAGCGGCGTGTAGCTGTCAGCGCCCCCTGTGGACAGCTGCAGGTCACACTAGCGAGCAGCAGATTTGTTTTTTATTCCTGCCAAAATGACCACGTGACGCTGCCCAATCTTACGCGTCTCATCGATTAAGAAAATAAAACTGACCATCGAAGAAAGTGCAGAGACGTGAGCGTGAAAACAAGGACTGATCGATAAAATAAGCGATTAAAGATGACTCAAACGTGCACGAATCACTCCAAAAAAACAACTTCGAGACGGTAAATGTGAAGGAGAAGCTCTGAAAAGTCCATTTTGCAGAACAGGTTTGCTCTAAATGTCCTTCACCTTTTGAATTTAGGATAATTCCGCTTCTACATCTGCAGAATCTCGCACATTTTAAAACACGGTGGCGCCTGTGTGTTTCAGTGGGTGCTAATCTTAGTTATTTCAGATTAGCTTGACTAATAAGGGATTATCGCATCATATCTAACAAATTAGGCGTAATATATTTTGGTACGAAATAAACTGAACGCAAACAAATGTTTAATCTGGTGTTTGTTTACTGTAGGTGTGTGCGCATTAATAAGTCAGGAGAGTAAAGGTGCGACGCTCCAATAACGCGCTTCACCGTCAAATGAAGTCTTTGATGTCGCCCGAAATATTTTAACTTCCAAAAACAAATAAAAACGCATTTCCATTTTTTGGCAGGCGATGAAGACGAGTCCAAAACAATGAGTTAATATTGTATTGGATGGAGTCAACAGTGTTAACAAAAGGAGGGAAGTGTTGAATTTTTAATGTGCGTTTCCTTTTTTCCAGAGAAACACAGACTGATCAAACTGACGTGCGCTTCGGTCCAGTCCACACGCATCACTTCTGTTTATTTCCTTTGGGGACTTCACATCCAGAGCGTCGACCCAGCGGACCTCCAGCACAATAAGATATTTAGGGTTTAATGAAAAAGAAACAAGATGCTTTTAAAAGATGTCAGTCATTCGGGGAGATGTCAATTTTTAACTGTTCTGACTCAAACATAGGTTCAAGTTTCTTTTATGCTGCAAAGTTAATGAAGTCGGGCTCGCGGGAGCACGGAGAGATATATTATTGAGCTGCGTGTGTGTCTTTGTGCGGCTGTTACGCTATAGGGCTTCACTGTTTTTTGTACAGTTGGTTCAAATCCTCTGTAAATGTGTTTTTTTTTTTACTATTTTTAAGTTTCTATATGACACAAAACTGACTCCTGAGAGGTTTAATCCATGTTATAATGCTGTTAGCGCATCAAAAACAGACCTGGAGCTGTGTTTTGTTTCTTTCACACACGTTTGTTATTAGTCTGTGACATCTCCAAAGCTTAAAATGCTCCGTTCCACGTTGTGATGTCATCAAGTGGTAGTTTTTTCAAGTGAACTCCTCTTACTTTTAGTTCAGCAGAGATAAGTGGCAACTCCAGAGCAGAAATGATCCAAATGATTCTAGAAATGAAGGTGTGTGGAGTTTAAAAACACACTGGAGCACTTCCTGTATCACCACGATGACATCACAAGGTGGAACAGAGTGTTTTCAGCCTAAATCTGCGGGTTTGTGTGTTCAACGTGTGAGAACGAAACAAAACACAACTCCAGGTCTGTTTGTGACGAGGAAACGACATTAGAACAGATCAGAAAATAAGAACTGGAACAAGTTTGTGAGTTTCAAACTGATGAAAAGGGCAAAGGCAAAGTTACAGGTCAGGTCTGTGGAGAGGAGACACAGCTCACAGTCACATGTCCTCAAAACATCACCCGTAAACAGGAAGGTGAAACATGAATAAAACATCGCAACATGGTCAGTACAAGAGATATTACGCCAAATCAAACATTTTGGAGCTTTCTACCGACGTTTCCTCGTCCCCAACACGACCGGAGACGGTTTAGACGTCGTCCACGCACGTCTGAGTGATTTAACCCCGTTCGAACCGTCGTTATGGTAACAAAATATTGTGCAAAGCTCCGCCCACAAGCCTACGTCACCCATACTCCACACGACGATCAAACACAACAATCCTCCATAAATATACAAAAACATGACACAAACCGTACACTATGACGTGACAAACCTGAGGTGATGTGCAGTAGTGTTAACGCTCTGAAGGGAGAGTGACTTAACACAGAGAGCAAAGCGAGGGGAGACTCAAGAGCATCAAAAACAAACGTAAAACTTCCAAAAACATGTTAATTTTCAGTGAATATCACATTTAAACGTAGCGTGACGATCGAAGTACATTAAATATCGCTCCACGGCAGTAAAATACTCGTCTTTAATGAATATTCTGAATTATAATCCAAACAGTACATCGTTTATTTTAACGTGAGACTTCAGATTCTCCATAACAAGACCTGAGTAAATGCGCAGACTCTCCAGCGCTTTGCTAACACTAAAACAGAAGAGATAAATGAAAGAAATGTGTGAGTGATACCAGACAATCCAATTTACCCACAGCCCATATAGTCGCATCTATTTACTCGCACTACATAAATATCCCCCATAATGCCTTCTGTTGCTCACAATGACTGCGGATGCTGAGCTCAGCGCGGCGTTTACTGCACCGGCGGCCGATTGAGACGCGGTGGCCCTGCGTTTGATGGAGTCGATATGAAACGGCGAGGCAGATAATGTTGTGCGTGTGTTAATTAAAAAGGCGGGCTCCTTCCTCTCCGCGCTCGTGTAGGTCATAATGGAAAAGCACTACCCCGAGTACGTCCGAGTTTGACTAAAAGGTCCGATAAATAATGAGATCTGCGCTCGAAATCTCAAAGGCGCTTGTATTTTTATCTCATTTACAGAAGCACTACTCATTACCACCATTCTTTTAACGAATTTGCATAATAACTTTTCTAAATTTGCGGACTGCTCGGCGTTATTAACCTTCCATTAACCTTTAGATAAACATAGGCAGCTCGGAGCAGTATTCCCTGGGATCCCGCGGCACCACAAGGATTGGCCCAAATTCTCGGGACCAGCTGTGGAATTGCTTCTGGACGATTAGGCTCGGGATAACGGCTCGGCGCACTTACTATGGAGATCCGGTCGCATCAGTTCAGACGGGCTGGATCCGGCCCCGGCGTCCCCCGTATCCGCTCAGGTAAATGTGGGGATTTGGAGACGATCGGGAAGTCAATACGAGGAGACGCACTCGTGACACGGGAGTAAATGGACTGAAGTAGAGCTGGAATATCGTCCCACGCAGCAGACGAAGACAGATCACGTCTGGGTGCGTCTCGTGTTTGAGTTTGGACGGTTTTGGGTTTGGGATTTTGTTCAGGTTTAGATTAAAATACGTGCCATGAAGAACACAATAGTTTTTAGTTATTTTTTTACAATAAAGTTTATGAAGACATGAGAAAAATGTGCACTTTTAACTTTAATGATGCCATGATTTTAACTTGTGTGTCCTTTGGTAAATGTTCATATTTTTATAAAGAGCTTTTCCACCTTCAAGGCTCAAAGGTCTTTACATCAAGAACCACTCACACCTTCACTCGAGTGGACACAGCGGGGACGAGGTGGTTCAGGGTCTGGACCAAGGACACTGTGGGTTTCTCTTCTGTTGCATGAAGGAGCAGAGTCACAGGGATCGTTGGATTTTTATTGTCGGTTACAAGAAAACAGTCGAGTTAAAGGCGAAGTCAGCGACATTTAAAGTAGAGTCAAGTGAGTCGTGTCTGAAGCAGAGTCTAGTCCAGAGTCTAGTCCAGAGTCTAGTGCAGAGTCTAGTCCAGAGTCTAGTCCAGAGTCTAGTCCAGAGTCTAGTGCAGAGTCTAGTGTAGAGTCTAGTCCAGAGTCTAGTCCAGAGTCTAGTCCAGAGTCTAGTCCAGAGTCTAGTCCAGAGTCTAGTGCAGAGTCTAGTCCAGAGTCTAGTGCAGAGTCTAGTGTAGAGTCTAGTCCAGAGTCTAGTCCAGAGTCTAGTCCAGAGTCTAGTCCAGAGTCTAGTCCAGAGTCTAGTCCAGAGTCTAGTCCAGAGTCTAGTCCAGAGTCTAGTTCAGAGTCTAGTGTAGAGTCTAAAACAGAGTCTAGTCCAGAGTCTAGTCCAGAGTCTAGTTCAGAGTCTAGTCCAGAGTCTAGTCCAGAGTCTAGTCCAGAGTCTAGTGTAGAGTCTAAAACAGAGTCTAGTCCAGAGTCTAAAACAGAGTCTAGTCCAGAGTCTAGTCCAGAGTCTAAAACAGAGTCTAGTCCAGAGTCTAGTGTAGAGTCTAAAACAGAGTCTAGTCCAGAGTCTAAAACAGAGTCTAGTCCAGAGTCTAGTCCAGAGTCTAAAACAGAGTCTAGTCCAGAGTCTAGTGCAGAGTCTAGTCCAGAGTCTAGTCCAGAGTCTAGTGCAGAGTCTAGTGCAGAGTCTAGTGCAGAGTCTAGTCCAGAGTCTAGTGCAGAGTCTAGTGTAGAGTCTAGTCCAGAGTCTAGTCCAGAGTCTAGTCCAGAGTCTAGTCCAGAGTCTAGTGCAGAGTCTAGTCCAGAGTCTAGTGCAGAGTCTAGTGTAGAGTCTAGTCCAGAGTCTAGTCCAGAGTCTAGTCCAGAGTCTAGTCCAGAGTCTAGTCCAGAGTCTAGTCCAGAGTCTAGTCCAGAGTCTAGTTCAGAGTCTAGTGTAGAGTCTAAAACAGAGTCTAGTCCAGAGTCTAGTCCAGAGTCTAGTTCAGAGTCTAGTCCAGAGTCTAGTCCAGAGTCTAGTGTAGAGTCTAAAACAGAGTCTAGTCCAGAGTCTAAAACAGAGTCTAGTCCAGAGTCTAGTCCAGAGTCTAAAACAGAGTCTAGTCCAGAGTCTAGTGTAGAGTCTAAAACAGAGTCTAGTCCAGAGTCTAAAACAGAGTCTAGTCCAGAGTCTAGTCCAGAGTCTAGTCCAGAGTCTAGTGCAGAGTCTAGTGCAGAGTCTAGTGCAGAGTCTAGTCCAGAGTCTAAAACAGAGTCTAGTCCAGAGTCTAGTCCAGAGTCTAGTCCAGAGTCTAGTCCAGAGTCTAGTCCAGAGTCTAGTCCAGAGTCTAGTCCAGAGTCTAGTCCAGAGTCTAGTTCAGAGTCTAGTGTAGAGTCTAAAACAGAGTCTAGTCCAGAGTCTAGTCCAGAGTCTAGTTCAGAGTCTAGTCCAGAGTCTAGTCCAGAGTCTAGTCCAGAGTCTAGTGTAGAGTCTAAAACAGAGTCTAGTCCAGAGTCTAAAACAGAGTCTAGTCCAGAGTCTAGTCCAGAGTCTAAAACAGAGTCTAGTCCAGAGTCTAGTGTAGAGTCTAAAACAGAGTCTAGTCCAGAGTCTAAAACAGAGTCTAGTCCAGAGTCTAGTCCAGAGTCTAAAACAGAGTCTAGTCCAGAGTCTAGTGCAGAGTCTAGTCCAGAGTCTAGTCCAGAGTCTAGTGCAGAGTCTAGTGCAGAGTCTAGTGCAGAGTCTAGTCCAGAGTCTAGTGCAGAGTCTAGTGTAGAGTCTAGTCCAGAGTCTAGTCCAGAGTCTAGTCCAGAGTCTAGTCCAGAGTCTAGTGCAGAGTCTAGTCCAGAGTCTAGTGCAGAGTCTAGTGTAGAGTCTAGTCCAGAGTCTAGTCCAGAGTCTAGTCCAGAGTCTAGTCCAGAGTCTAGTCCAGAGTCTAGTCCAGAGTCTAGTCCAGAGTCTAGTTCAGAGTCTAGTGTAGAGTCTAAAACAGAGTCTAGTCCAGAGTCTAGTCCAGAGTCTAGTTCAGAGTCTAGTCCAGAGTCTAGTCCAGAGTCTAGTGTAGAGTCTAAAACAGAGTCTAGTCCAGAGTCTAAAACAGAGTCTAGTCCAGAGTCTAGTCCAGAGTCTAAAACAGAGTCTAGTCCAGAGTCTAGTGTAGAGTCTAAAACAGAGTCTAGTCCAGAGTCTAAAACAGAGTCTAGTCCAGAGTCTAGTCCAGAGTCTAGTCCAGAGTCTAGTGCAGAGTCTAGTGCAGAGTCTAGTGCAGAGTCTAGTCCAGAGTCTAAAACAGAGTCTAGTCCAGAGTCTAGTGCAGAGTCTAGTGCAGAGTCTAAAACAGAGTCTAGTCCAGAGTCTAAAACAGAGTCTAAAACAGAGTGTAGTCCAGAGTCTAGTCCAGAGTCTAGTCCAGAGTCTAGTGCAGAGTCTAGTCCAGAGTCTAGTCCAGAGTCTAGTCCAGAGTCTAAAACAGAGTCTAGTCCAGAGTCTAGTCCAGAGTCTAGTCCAGAGTCTAAAACAGAGTCTAAAACAGAGTGTAGTCCAGAGTGTAGTCCAGAGTGTAGTCCAGAGTCTAGTCCAGAGTCTAGTCCAGAGTCTAGTCCAGAGTCTAGTCCAGAGTCTAAAACAGAGTCTAGTCCAGAGTCTAGTCCAGAGTCTAGTGCAGAGTCTAGTCCAGAGTCTAGTGCAGAGTCTAGTGCAGAGTCTAGTGCAGAGTCTAGTCCAGAGTCTAGTCCAGAGTCTAAAACAGAGTCTAGTCCAGAGTCTAGTGCAGAGTCTAGTCCAGAGTCTAGTGCAGAGTCTAGTCCAGAGTCTAGTGCAGAGTCTAGTCCAGAGTCTAGTGCAGAGTCTAGTGCAGAGTCTAGTGCAGAGTCTAGTCCAGAGTCTAGTCCAGAGTCTAAAACAGAGTCTAGTCCAGAGTCTAGTGCAGAGTCTAGTGCAGAGTCTAAAACAGAGTCTAGTCCAGAGTCTAAAACAGAGTCTAAAACAGAGTGTAGTCCAGAGTCTAGTCCAGAGTCTAGTCCAGAGTCTAGTCCAGAGTCTAGTGCAGAGTCTAGTGCAGAGTCTAGTCCAGAGTCTAGTGCAGAGTCTAGTCCAGAGTCTAGTGCAGAGTCTAGTCCAGAGTCTAGTGCAGAGTCTAGTCCAGAGTCTAGTCCAGAGTCTAGTCCAGAGTCTAGTCCAGACTCTAGTCCAGAGTGGGGTTGGGGGGTTAAACTTTCTATAGATAAATCATTTAAATCAAAGTTGAAGGAGGTGAGAGTTTTCTTCTCCTCCTTCGTGGGCGTCACATTCCTGAGACGTGGCTTTAACCAAAAAGTCCAGAACATCCTGATATTTGACGACTGCTGCATGATGGGAAACGTTTTGCATATTTGTAAGAAAATATAAAGTCCACAACACGACGACAGCATTTATTTCTTGAACCGCTTTAAAAACGTTTCTGTCGAGAGCAGGTTTCAAACGGCCGACCTTCAGATCAGAGGACGACTAAGACGATCATTGTTGCCACAGCTGCCCTGGGGTAAACTGAGAGAAACTAGGCTGCCAACCTGCACCATCAGCCGCTCTGACTCAATATTTTGCCCAAGGACACAACAACAATGGCTTCCGAGATCAGACGAGATCGGGGATTGACGAGGCGCTCCGGCCATGAGACTAAAACCCATCTCAAATTAAACGTTTTTATGTTTTTACACAAATCCTACATTATTCTACGACACTAATGTGAAACTCAAACTCTCAACCGACTTCTGTAACAACTCAATGAATCAGCGCGGCCCAAGTTCACCTCTGTGGCTTTAGAGCGAACGCTAAAAACGACACCGGGAAGAGCAGAAATGCGGTGTTTTTCTCGATAAACGCGCTCAAATCTTTACATAGCGTCGTACGTAAACATGGCCCTTTAAAAATGTTAAATTAGACGATACACTAGATTAAAGTTAGCCTGACTTTTCCTCAAACTAAAACCCCACTTTGTACTTTGCCTCGTCCACATGACTAACCATTAAAGTCGCAGATGACAGACTCGGCGCGGAGGTGACGGACGCGGCGGCGTTTTCAGATTGTATATGTATGAGTCTGAGGTCCCGGTGGAGATGGCTGAACCTCCTCTTCCAGTTCAAACCAGGCTCTCCCTGCGCTTGATTAACTTTGTGATCCATTAAGTGGCTTCATCCCCAGAGCGGGAAAAGTGCCCTCCAGCCTGGCCCCAAAGGATTATGGGAATCCCTACGACATCATCAAAGTGCCCACAAGGTGAACCACCGCCACCGACTTCTGAGAGACGGAGGAAGTTGAAGAAACTAATGCACCTCCCTGCATAAAAACATGACCTAAAAATAAAGCCAAAGCAGAAAGTAGAAATGCAATAAAATCTGTGACTTTTCTGCTTTTAAATGTCAAAGAACTCAGACTAAAAAGAAGGAAGAAGAAGAAGGAAGACGACGGACCAAACACATCCAGACTGAACAGGATCTTAAAATATGTGCCCTGAACATGCACGAACCAAATAAAACATTCTGTAAAAGGATTTCAAACAGCGACGCTTTGAATGGAGTAAATTATAAAACAACATTGATTCTCTAAAGTAACTCTTCACTTTAAAGGGTTTTATTCTGCTCTTTTTTAATGTCAATGTTATGATGATTATTTATGTTTTGTGATTTGAACGTCTTTGTTATTCTGTAAAACATTTTCAATGACTTTGTGGAACGATAATAATATTGATGTAGACAATTTATACCTCAACAAGTCAACTATTTCTCCACAGCGAATAATGTTCATGGATGTAGGACTGATTCAATTCAATTCATTTTATTTTTGTAATGCCCAAAATCACAACAACAGTTGTCTGAAGGGCGTTCATGTTTTGGTTGATGGGGGAAACCGGAGTACCCGGAGGAAACCCACCCAGACACGAGGAGAAACATGAAAAACTCCACACAGAAAGGCCTGGGCGACCCGGGGATCAACCAAACCTTCTGCTGTGAGACATGAGCCACTCAGCCACCGAGATATACACTTATGGCTCCTCTTGTAGCTCCTCTTTTGGCTCCTCTTATGGCTCCTCTTGTAGCTCCTCTTTTGGCTCCTCTTATGGCTCCTCTTGTAGCTCCTCTTTTGGCTCCTCTTTTGGCTCCTCTTATGGCTCCTCTTATGGCTCCTCTTCTGGCTTTGGCTCCTCTTCTGGCTCCTCATTTGTCCTTCTCCCCTCTGCACAAACCTCTCCACAGACTTTTGTTTTTGGCTCATTTTCACTGGCTCATGGCTCTATAAAAAAAATCTATAAAAATAAAAATAAAATTCAATAAAAAATAAAAATAAATAAATAAATAAAAAATAAAATAAATAAATGTTAATAAAAAATAATAATAATACAAAATAAAAATAAATAAAAAATAAATAAACTAAATAAATGTTAAAAAATATACAATTTTAAAAAAGTAATAAAAAATAATAAATAAATAAATAAATATTCTGAACTATTAGAAATATTCAAAATTGACCATGTTATTTTTGCTGTTCTTCAAAAATTTGCACTGTGGCCTAAACAACCCAAAATGTGTCCACAGATGAGGACACCAGGTCTCAGGAGGTTAAATACTTGTCTTACACAGAAATGTTCAGAAATAAGAAGTCTGGAGTCAAGTCTTTGGTCAAATATTCCAAACTGTATCTCACAACTCACTTTTTCCTCAAACCTTGTGAATGAGACACGATTTAAAGCACGTCCCTCTCACAACGTAAACTGAATCAAACCATTCAAACTGCGCTGCTTTAATTATATTTAACGTTTGCCTAAAACCGTATATCACATAATCCTGAGCGTGACTAAGAGCGTCAGCATCATCTGCCCGTTTCACTCACATTCGTCACGTGACTCTGTTTTAGGGACGTCTTTTTGTTTGTGCGGTCCCAGCAGAAATCACCGACTTCATCCGGAGTTTGAGCCGTATCACATCGGAGCCATTTCTAGGACTTTCATTTCAACTTCTCCTCCACGAGCCCGGGCAAGGTGTGAATGTGGCATGAAATGAGGTCCAGAAAGCGAGGCCAATTGATATTTAATTAATGCCGGGCAGGACTGCAGGGCCTCCCAACTCATCTGCTGCGTGTCTCATCCAATATGCATGATTTACAAGCAGGCAAGTCGCCATCGCAAACTTTCCGTGCGTATAAGGAGGTATGTAAATGTGGAGTGTGCACCGCGAGCCAACATGTGCTACACCCAATGCATAAGATCAAACTAAATAGAGCGGAAAGTTGTCCAATCTCCATGCATCGGGATATAGATTTGTCTTTGAAAGCCTTTGTAATTTTATTTTAAATATTTATGAGGAAAGTATAAACAGTTTGTGGTGTTTTGGCGGCGAGCGGGTTGCAGAGGACACCTTCCTTTTAAGCCCTCGTGTTTTATTAATGACTGGAGACTGAGATGAATCTTCGCTACCTGAAAGAAAATTGGATTGTACCAACTGTCTGTTTGAGGGAAAATCTCCTTGAACTGTTTGTCTTTGCTGTAAAGGAAAAGAACTGCACGTCTGGATGATCCGTAGACAAAGTTTAAACAATGAAAAACGGTTGTTCTGCAGACGGATGTGGAGAACGTGCGAATACGGCGTCTTTACGGTGAATAGTGATTTAAAACTCCAAGCGTCTCTTTGTTTCCTCTGTGTTAAACTTGATAAAACTTTGGTTCATCCTCAACTTTCCCTGATGACACCTGCAAATACGACTTTCACGCATTAAAAATCAGACGGAGTAACACTTTTCAAAGTGGAAAATCATTCGAACAGCTGGAAATTCAGTGAAAATGAAGCGTAATTATAATTCTGTTTAATTATAATGTTTATGCTTTTGATTTGTTTTACTATAAATTGGTTAATTAAGACAGTAATATTGTCTGTTTAGCCTTAAAAGTTCAGTTTTACTATTTATAAAAGACCTGAGCGCTCACATCCGCACGCTAAAGCGAACAAAACAAATCAGGAAAGTCAATTATCTGTTTATCAATGTGTTTTGAAACTAAACTCTCGAATGAATTAAATCTACTTTGCTATAATTTTGAGTGTTTTTTAGTATAGCGATCTTTATTTAACCATTAGACAAAGTTATAAGCGGTTTGAGTTTAATTCAAGCGAGATGTGAAGAAAAGAAAGTCCTGCCGTCCCAAGCACAAATAAAAGCAGCGACGCATCAGAGGAACGTTTTTCACCAAGGGCCACATGCTCAAACATGTTCTTTTACATAGTTTTGATCGAGCCACTGAATCTTTAATACGTTTTATCACAATCCAGTCAGATGATGCTGAGGTTTTAGAAGTAGAAATACTTATATTTGCTCTAAAAAGTTCAATCTATCGGCATTCGGCCAAGAAAACTTGATCTGAGGGCCGGATTTCGCCCCGGGGCCATACTTTGGACGCTCCTGGTTTAAACAAAAACTCTAAATCAGATTATGGGTTTGTCCTCACGAGAAGAAAAGCCAAAGAGCGTCTGTTAGTACGACCCACTGTGGCGTCTATTCATCATTTTGATTTTTCTTCAATCTCATTAAAAGTCAGATCGATACATCGATTCTTAGTCAAATGTTGAGTTTGTCGCCGCGCCGTCCACTCCATCCATCGACTTGCTTCGGCAGCACTAAAACCCCGACCCCTGACGTTCCCCAAAAGCGTCTCACACTTTCAGGAGGTTCGAATGGCGTTTTCTATCATGGACGTTCTGCGACGTGTGAGCGACAGGAGCCGGACGAGCGCGGGATCGAGAACAATGACGACGTCCCGGTGGAGATGCGTGAGGTCAGGCGAGTTAGCGTCCATCACAGAGCCTACAATTACCTATTAGACGGCAAAATTAACAATGTGATCTCCAAGTCGTCCGGCGCCTGTGGGCATAGTAATAATTTATAGAGTACGCAGATTACGGAGGGAAGTGAGTAAAAAAAATCATAGTTTCATTCTTTCTCTGACCTTTACTTTGGGTCACCACAGCAAATCCTCCAGTTACTCACAGCAGATTCACACTCAGACTCATCCATGCCTTAAATTGACAGAAGAAATACTAGTTTTTCCTCGTTTTTTTTCCTAAAAGTCTCAGTGCGCTGGCTGTACAAGCTTAGATATGATTAGTTCCACAAGTAAAACCAGATTTACCAAAGTGAAATAGCCCATTTTGCAAATTTTGCTGCACAGAAACACAATAAAAACAACAAAAAAAAGAAGTGCAAAGTTTCGTTTTACTTTTATGAAACAATAAAACCAGTAAAAATAAAGAATACAAACTAGACGACCACAGCAAAGGCCTCGTCCGCTCCTCGTTTGAGCCTCAACAACGAGACGGACGTTACGACTCTTTACATCTGCTCAAACAGAACTAACCCTGACGACGTAATCATTCGTAATACCGTATTTTCCGCACTATAAGACGCACATAAAAGCCTTTCATTTTCTCAAAAACCCACAGTGCGCCTTATAATCCAATGCGCCTTATATATGGATCAATATTGGTCAATTGTGACACCTGTAGTCAGGAGGCGTCGCTGAAGTAATAGCGGTAATAAAGGACTGAGCTATGGGCCAGTATAACTCACCTGGACCTGGACTTTTATTATTTTTTAGCCATAAAAATCATGTTAAATGAAGTATCAGAATTTACTGCATTTTTTCACACAACTACTTCTATTTTACTCATCCATCCGTATTTTTTTCTTTTATGCATCGAATAAATGAGTGAAAATCCCCGCAGCCCCGCGCTCTCATTCGTCACCTTCAGGACAACAGAGGCAGATTTACCGTAATGATGGTAAAATATTTAAATAGCCCCGTGTCTCCGCTTTGAGACGCCGTTTGAATTTACATGAGAGCACGACTGGGCGGAGTTACGCTGCTGGAAAGTCCACAACCGCGAGTCTAACGGCGACGATAGGATCCGACGCTATAGGGATAACGGGGAGACAGCGCCGGGCGACATACGCCACAATCTGCCAATGGATCACAGACGCCTGGGCTGAGATATCCGTCTGTGGTCCGAGCTCACGAAGGCAAGAAATGTCACTGAACTGTTAAAACAACAGCAGCGACACGGATAATGGCGATTTTGACGAGACGGAATCAGACACTTTGAATGAGCTCGACCAACTGTTCAACTCAGACACTGAACAGGAAGAACTCGACGGATTCATGAATGAACTGAAAAAGTGAGGCTTTAGTGTTTCTTTCACGAGTTTACAACTAAACAAGGCTGGAGATAATGTGAATATGGACATTAACGTTTGAACAACGCTGAGTTATTGTTATTGATTTGCACTATTTCCAGAGTTACTATATTGTGATGCATTAACTTGTTTTGTGAGTGAACGAAGTTTTCAGAACGTTTTTTTTTTTTTATTATTCTATTAATAAAGTTTGACTGACTTATCTGACTCTTTTGTTGACTTTCCCTTCAGCGCAGCTCCATCTTGTTGCATAACACGACCCCAGATACTGCAGTAGTTTATATTCTACGTGCCTTTTACTGCGGAGCGCCCTGTGTATGAAAACTGTTTTAAAATAGGCCGTTCATTGAAGGTGCTCCTTATATTCCGATGCACCTTATAGTTCGGAAAATACGGTAGTTCAGAAGTTCACGTTCGTTAGTGTGTCTTCGATTGTCCAGCGCGGCGCACCTTTGGGACGATCCTCCTGTTCACGCAAACCGCAAAAGTCCCACACAAAAGTCAAAACAACGACAACAACAACAACAACGACAACAACATCAGGCTAACCCTCCTCCTCCATATTCCACAGACTCATTCATTATGCAGGAGTTTCAGACGCACACGTGGACCTTCTGCCTCAAAGTTTCACGGTTGGGAAATGGTCGGCGTCGCGTCTCCCGGATGACTTCAGCGCGGACGAGTCGTGGTGATAAGGTTAGGTTTGTATGAACTGCGGCGCTTGAATAAAACGCGCTGATTTGCATATATAGTGCTCTTATGTGGTTCACTATGGGGCATACGGTGAGTGTAAAGTGTCCGTAGGAAAATGGGCAGTCGACAGGTACGAAGATAGAACGCAGACGCAAAAGGAAATAAAAAAGAGTAATGTTAGTGTCCAGTTTGTCTGCGCCGGGCGGGTTTGAGGAGAAAATGTGATGCTGAACAGTCTGGAGATTCTCAAAATATTTAAAAACGTAAAAAAAAACATTTAGTTTGACAGAATTTTGTGGTGTTGTGGTTAACGTCCTCACCTCAGAGCGAAGAAACAAATCATCCCTGTTTCTTTTTATTTGTTTGTTTTGGGGTTTTTCACAGGGTTAAACAATGAAGTGATTTTCCAGACTTTTTTTACTGTTCGTTTCTCATCAAAAAAATGTCTGTTTTGTTTCGTTCTCACACGTTTAACACACAAACTCAAACTGAAAACGCTCTTAAAGTCATTTTCCAACGCTGTTCCCTCCTTAAAAACACACCTGGAGTTGTGTTTTGTTTCATTCACACATGTTTCAGTAACTTTATTATTAGTCTGTAACATCTACAAACCTCAAAACGCTCCGTTCCACCTTGTGATGTCATCAAGTGGTGATACAGGAAGTGCTCCGCTGTGTTTTTAAACTCCACACACCTTCATTTCTAGAATCATTTGGATCATTTCCACTTCTGGAGTTGCCGCTTATCTCGACTGAACTAAAAGGTAAAAGGAGGAGGAGTTAACTTGAAAACTCCCACTTGATGACATCACAAGGTGGAACAGAGCGTTTTGGAGCTTTGCAGATGTTACAGACTAATAATAAAGGAAACAAAACACAACTCCACGTCTGTTTTTGAGGAGTAAACAGGATTAGAACATGACTTAAATCTACAAGAGTCAGTTTTTTGTGACATAAGACCTTTTAAAAACGCTCTGTTCCACCTTGTGATGTCATCAAGTGGTAGTTTTCACATTCACAGCTCCTTTTACTTTTAGTTCACTCGAGATAAGAGGCAACTCCAGGACTGAAATGATCCAAATGATTCTAGAAATTAAGGTGTGTGGAGTTTAAAAACACAGCGGAGCACTTCCTGTATCACATGATGACATCACAAGGTGGAACAGAGCGTTTTCAGTTGAGGGTTTGTGTGTTAAACATGTGTGAATAAAAAGAAAACACAACTCCAGGTCTGTTTTTTGAGGAGGAAACCTCATTAGAACACGGATTAAAGCTGCACGAGTCAGGTTTTGCGTAACGTGGGACTTTTAAGGAAACGAACCGAAGTGAACGCCGCAGGATTTTTAAAAACAGCGCCGCCATTTTGTTTACAGGACGACGTCTCTAGCTCCTGAGACGGACGCGCGGACATGAAACCGTCCCCCTCTCCTCCACACGCACAGTATCGGTCTAAGTTGATTAATTATGCAGGACTTTGCAGACAGTAGCGCGGAGAATCTTCCTCGCAGTCAGAACCGTGTCTGCTGTGCGGCTCCCAGCAGGCCCCGGTGTCAGTCTGTGGACAGCTCCTGTGATAATGGATCGCTCTAATGGTCAAGCCTGGACCGCACATTAGGACGCCCGCTCGATCCTCACTATCGCACACGGGAAGCGCTGCCAACAATCAATGCTTAGGCTAATGCGCCAAGAGGAGTAAGTTGAATGTCAGTGCAGCTGATCAATAACTATTCATTTTCGCCAACCGCATTTCCACAAATAGGACACTTAATATTACCAGATTGGATAATTACCGCGCCCAATTAAAGCCCCGTGACACTAAGCGAAGGATGTGCTGCGAGGGACGGACGGAAAACACCAGGCGCTAATGGAGACGCACGCCAGACGCCGATCGACAGGGACGAGACGGATGGCGATGTCTCCGAACTGTAGGACACACCGGCTGAACCCGAGGAGCCCGATAATCCGTGTCACAGCTGCACACGTGATGGATGTGCGCGCGCTCACGGTCCGGGACGATACGGGGGAAACGCGCGACCTCGACTCCGCTGTTTAGTGTTTTAGGCGAATGAAGCGAAACACGAGTACGGGTGTGTTTTTTGAGGAGGAAACGGTGTTGGAACGTGGATTAAACGGCGTTGGAACGTGGATTAAAGCGCAAAAGAGTCCGTTTTCTGCGTGATATCGGACCTTTAATCTTAACGTGACAACATCAAAATGCGTCGTCTTTGGTCAATTAAGTCAAAATCAAAAATAAGAACAACAAGCTCTTGTCTCGTCGACGCTCGTTTATCCCATGGGTGTGATTGACAGGTGCGTTGGCCAATCAGGGACGCGCACGCTGTGTTTGTATCAAAACAAATACGGCTGCTTACGAGGAAAAAACACGGGAAAAATGTGGCGTGGAGGGAGTCGGGATCAAACTGTTTTTTCTCTTCAGTTTGGACAACATCAATACAAAACTTGAGGTATGTTTCAGATTTGCGATAACAATAATTAAATAAATACAAGATTAAATAATAAATACAAATTAAATAAATACAAATTAAATAAAACACAAAATTACGGAGCCGCACAGACGACAGAAAGGAGAAAAATTATATTAAAAAAATTAAAATATATTATCTTGAGGGAACATAATAATTTCTATACATATATTTTCACGATGACGACATGATATTTAACTTAAAAAATAAAAATAATGTCTTATTCCCTCGTGGTAATTAAGTCGTTCCTTCAAAATAAAACACACGTGAAACAAAATTGTTGGTCCCTTTTGTTGATGAAAGAAAAACTCACAATTGTCACAGAAATAACTTGAATCTGACAAAAGTAATAATAAAAAAAGTCAGACATTGCGTTTCAACAGAATTATTAAAAAAAAATAAACAATGAAACAGGCCTGGACAAAAACGACAGCGATTCAAGTTATTTCTGTGATGATTGTGAGTTTTTCTTCCATTAACAAAAGTGTGTATCGTCTGGTCATGTGATATTTTCTCGCATTAATGTTATTTTTCACAAATGTCCTACACTGGGCTCCGTACAAATATTGCAATAATAGTCAAAAAATACAATAAAATGTGATAATTTCATGACACAGATTCCCCGTGGAGCAGGTCGGAGGCGTCAGAGTCGTGTCCGTATCGCACTTTAGTCCGATCGCTCTGGGTCAAACTGCGTCCTTATAAAACGCCGCACTGATGTGGGAACACGCGTGAACAGTGTGCGTGTGCGTGTGCGTCCTGCTTCTTTACACGGATCCTCAGAGGAATGAAGCGTCGTTATCTGCAAAGCTTAATGTCAAAACTACCTCCACTGTGAAAGTTCTCCAGCGACGCAGCAGCCGTTTAATTAAGTGCGATACATAAATTACTAGATACTTTATTAACAACTGCGTTTATAAGTCTGATTGTGGTTGGAAAACTCATTATAATTCACCGTACACTTAGAGAGAAACACGGCGACGACAAGAAACGTTACAGAATAAAAACAGCTCGTGAAGTCGTTTGATTTTGCAGTTTTTATGGGTTTTTGTGAGATATTTGGACACATTTTAAGACAATTCCAGACTTTCTATTTGTACTAACAGAATCGTGGTGAGGTATTTCAAAAATCCATTTCATTTTCATTTTCTTTTTCAAAAACTTATTGCAAGGTTATATGTAAATACACAAGATGCACCGAAAGTCAAAATCAACTTCACACTGATAAAACGAGATTAAAAATGTCTGTTAGTTTAAAATAATCTCAAAGTTTGACAAATGCTTTGGTCTTTGTGTTGTTTTTAGGATTAACAGGATGATTCCTCCGGTACGTCGGCTTTTTGTTCAGGTCATGGTCGTCGTTTTTAGGGGAAATGTTTGCAGGACGATGGGATTTAGAAGTTTGAACTTATTATATAATCAAACTAACGGCTCAAGTGTTGCATTTTCTGCTCGTGCTTTGGTTTCCGTTGTGTTTGTCTCTGAATAAAATAAATAAATAAAAAAAATAAAAAGAATTGAATTGATCGGAAAGTTGGAGGTTCAAATCCCACATTATCAGTCGAGCGGACAGATCCACTGACCCACTGTCCTTGGGCAAGACACTTAACCCCCCTCGCCACAGTGTGTGTATGAATGTGTGTGTTTTCTTGATGTAAAGTGTTTGCCTTAAATGTGAAAAGCGCTGTATAAAAAGTGAACATTTACCTTTTCAATATTAACTTTTATCGTCTTTATTTTCTTCATCTATACTGTGCATCACACTCAGACATTCGATATTACAACAGGACGAGTTGCACTTTGAGATTTGACCCCTGACCTGAACTATTCATGAGTTTCAAGCACAGACTTTAAAGAAATGGACTCACAGCGTTCGGCTCCAAATGAAGCTCATCGAGGCTAACGGTTATAGCGGCTAATCTGGAAACGAGGAATTCCAACCGCGCGTGTCATAGCAACCAAAGAGCCAATCCGGAGCGAGGCTGTTGAAGGTAACGCCTCTTCCTGCTTCCTAATTTAGCACAGTTAGCAACGCTGTCAATCAAACCTGTTGCTAACGCTAACAGGAGCGACCTCGGGGGAAGAAGGACCTGATTTGTCTGTTATTAATGTTCAGATCTTGATTTACAGACACAATAGTGAAATAAAAACCCCAGGATCATGTAGAGGGTTAATACGAACATTTAAGACCAGAATGAGTCTGAAGCAGCAGAGACAGAGAGAGGACACAGTTTATAAAAAAAAAAAAAACAAACAAACAAAAAAAAACCTCAAAATAAAAAAAACAAACCTCAAAATAAAAAAACAAACTCAAAATAAAAAATAAATAAATAATAAAAATTCAGAAAATAAACCAAAAAACCTCAAAATAACTAGAACAAATTATAATTTTAAAAAAACTTAAAAAAACAAGCAACCTAAAAAAAAAAAAAAAAACTCAAAAAAAAAAAATTTAATTAAAAAGAAAAAAAAAAAAAAGAACCCCAGGGTCATATAGAGCAGGTTAATATGAACATTTAAGACCAAAATGATGAGTCTGGGGACAAGGTTTTTCAAAAAATAAAATAAAAGGTAAACTCAAAATAACTAAAAAAAGTCAAAGTAAAAAAAAAGAAAGGAAAATAGACAAAAAATAAATAAATAAATACAAATAACTAGAACAAATTATAATAAAAATAACAAAAAAAAACTCAAAATAACAAAAAAAAAAAAAAAAAAAGAACCCCAGGATCATGTAGAGGGTTAATATGAACATTTAAGACCAAAATGATGAGTCTGACATCAGCAGGTACAGAGAGAGGCTGAATGTAAAGTGAACTGGAGCCAGAGTCGACGGCGCTGGAAACGCGCCCATGATCACTTCCTGTTTGAAACGCGGCAGCAGATTAGCGACGTCCATTTATATAAACAGTCTGTGGTATTGTAGTGACGTTATCTTCACGTTTGAGATGCAACGTTCATTATAACCCCAGAGCTAAAACAGCCGTCGATACAGAACATGTTTTATTCATTCACGTTTGTATCTTCGCCTGATTTAAAACGCTTCACTTTTGTGCTTTTGCGTATCCCATTTTAGAGCCTGGACAAAATGTATTTTCAGGACAAATTGATTCGTTTTAAGAGCATTCTGTCCCTGAAGAGTCTTTTCCACATGTTTTCAGCTCTAAACTCAAGTGCTCAGTTAATTAAAAACATAAACAAAGCCGTGGATGTTACCCTCGTTTTGGCCAATACTCCGTTTTTTTTGCGTTCAGTATTAACTCTGTGATAAGTCATTTAGACCATAATAATAAAAATGCATGTTGGCTGGAGATGGAGGGCGTATTCTTGAGCCAAAGATGAGGCACAAAAGGCAGTTTGAACGGTTTGCTCAGGCTAAACTTCAGCTGCAGACGTGGGATTTTATAAAATATATGTTGTTTGTTTGGTGGAGGTAACGTAAAAGGACGGAGCGGGTAGTTAATTTAAATGTAATCACGCGTCTTTTCCCCAAAACTGACATCTTTTTAATATTTAAGACTACAGCGTCGCAATTTACTGAAGCAGCAGTTTATATTTAATTGGGATTGTGCGATGAATTATCTGCAGACGGTGCTGTTCCTGTGACATTCTTTGCTCTGGTTGCCATGGTAAATTAACTACCTTGTTTTGCATGTGCCCTTCTCGAGTCACGACACGCCCCTGCCCATTTATTCAGCGATAAATTAGACTCAACTGAAACAACAAACCGTACATCTAACCCAGGGCTGTCCAAACTACGGCTCACGGGCAAAACGCGGCCCTCAGACTCGTTTTTTTGGGCCGTTATGCCTCCTCCTAAAGTATTTTTACGACAAATTAAAGAGATTCTACCTTTATAACCTGAATATCATCACATTGCATCGTGACACAGACCTAAAAAAGTCTTATTAAAGGTAAAATATGTGTCAAATCTGTGCTAAATGCGGCGTTTAACTTCCTGCGACCCATAAATATGTTTCCGTAAGCGGCACTCGGTGAGAAAAGTCTGGACACTCCTGATCTAACCGTTTAAATAAAGTAAAAAGTTCACGTTTCTGACATTAAACTCATCCAGCGGTACTGAAAAAATGGGTCAAACGCAGAGGCCAAATCTCCTTTTTATTCATGAGCTTCCTGTTTTCTGCAACATTCTGAGACTTTTCGCCGTTCAAAAGGCAGAACATTTAGTTTTACTGTATTAATAACTCTGCAGACTCATCGTCTTTGAAAACATTATTATTGATTTGTGCGTTTCCTCTTTAGAATCTACTGAAAATTGTTGCTGTAAACTTGGCTAATTTATGTGGAGGCGCCGGAACTTTCATAAATATTTCGCATTTTCGCCGTGGGCTTTGTTTTTATCGTCCAGGGTTGATTTAAGGCACAGGGCATATCCATATTCAGGCTTTTTTTGCAAATTGTGGAAGCGCGCATACGTAAACGTGAAGCCTTGCATATAAAATGGATGGCACCCATAAATCAGGCGTTAGTTCAACAAGGTGAAAAGCTCCAGATAGTGTGCATACAATACTTAATGCTCAATTTTTATTTATGGGAGCTGTTTATCACCGCGGCTCGGCGATGGCAGCATCAACATCTACTATTCATGTGTTTAAATAAAATATGAAGCTCGAAGATTTATTCTGAAACTTACCGTCCAAACTTATGACCTGAGTGCGAGTCCATAAACGAGCACATCCCACTCGGCGTAAAATCAATATATGTCTGATCTGATAAGTTACATCTGATACAGGCGTAATTATAGTTGTTAAAACCGCTTCACAAGTTATGGAGCAGTTTCGGTGCGATTTACGACGCAGATGTGTTTTACTCCGGCGAGTCCCGTGGATCCAAATGAGGTTTATCTGGTGTTTCGTTTCTTTTTTTTCTTTTCGCTTGTTTTATTTGATTTTATTGTTTTATTGCTTTTATATACATATGCATTATTTTAATTTCACTATTTGATTCTAGTCTAAATGTCGATTTACTTAATTAGTTGTTTTTATTTATAATGTTTTTGTGCGGCGCTTTGGAAACTGCGTTTGTGAAATGTGCCGTTTAAATAAAGTGGATTGGATTTTTTTCAGACGCAGGTTTAGTTTGTTTTCATCCCTGTTTCGGCTGCTCTTCCTCAGTGACGTTTTGACCCGAGTGGAGGCAGGACGATAGCGCCATCTGCAGCCCGACTTCTTCAGGACAGTTTCCCCGGTGTGTGAGAGTAAAAAAGCCCCTTGTCCTGGTTTACAGTTCCCTAATCCAGCCTCTTTAACCCAGAGACGATGTTTGTTGTCCCTCTGTCTCTGACGTTTGCTCCATCCTGGTCTATAATGTGGTTTTCTCTTTTACGATGGTCAGAAATGTCCGGTTTGAGTCGCTCCTGTTCTGCCGTCGCCGTTTCCTTCTCTTATTCCTTTTTCCTTGTACTCAAAGCCCTCGCTGTTTTTCCTGATGTACATTTTTATTGCGAGACCTGCAGAGTATTTCAGATACAACTTTACATTTGTGCTCTGGTTCTATTTGAGATTTTGGATGGACGAGCAACAAAACCTGTTTAAATGAGCAGACCGGACACGACCAGCGTCACATGACCACGACCAGCGTCACATGACCACGACCAGCGTCACATGACCACGACCAGTGTCACATGACCACGACCAGCGTCACATGACCACGACCAGCATCACATGACCACTCTGTAAACTGTTACATGGACTTAAACTCAGAATCAGACTTTTATTGCCATTGTCAGTGAAAACAAATCACAAACTAAGAACTTTCCTCGGTGATAAAGTGCAACATAAAACACTGAATAATAATAATATAAAAAAGTAGAAATATAGATATTATAATAAAAAAATATATAGAACAACATCAGAACAACAGAGTGAACATGACATAATAAAGTGACCGGTTTTAATGTGCATTGTGTCGTGCGTCCTGATTGGCTGTTGGACTGTAGACCATTGTGTCGTGCGTCCTGATTGGCTGTTGGACTGTAGACCATTGTGTCGTGCGTCCTGATTGGCTGTTGGACTGTAGACCATTGTGTCGTGCGTCCTGATTGGCTGTTGGACTGTAGACCATTGTGTCGTGCGTCCTGATTGGCTGTTGGACTGTAGACCATTGTGTCGTGCGTCCTGATTGGCTGTTGGACTGTAGACCATTGTGTCGTGCGTCCTGATTGGCTGTTGGACTGTAGACCATTGTGTCGTGCGTCCTGATTGGCTGTTGGACTGTAGACCATTGTGTCGTGCGTCCTGATTGGCTGTTGGACTGTAGACCATTGTCCATCAGTCTCCTCCGTGCCGTGTCTCCTGTCCAGTACAGAATGTGTTCAGACAAATTTACATAAACGTTGGATCTCAGTGTGACTCTGAAGTGCTGTACGTTTGCGATTTGTTTTCTCCCCGACAAAACCCACAATGTCGATGAAACGTTCTGCACCGACAAAGACGCCTACGAAGGTTTGAACTTTGAGAGAGTTTAAACGAGAGAGAAATGTGAGAAAATGTTAACGTCTGTGTGAGAAAAGTGTATAAAGTGTGTGGTGAGGGGTTTGACAGACAAAAACATAGAGAATAATGTAAAAAATAAAGCTGATACTTCACAGATTTCATTTATCGCGGTTTTTTTTAGAACATAACCCCCACGATAAACCAGGGAACATACTAATCTTTAACTGTTTACAGAAAAGCTGAATATGTTGCTGAAAAGTTGCGCCACAAACGTCTTGGACACAGGTTTATGGACGGACGGTCGCAGTGAAGACGTGTCGGTAACGCACAGTATCCAACACAAGGTTTAAGAGCGAAAAGATGAAACACAAATGATGTTTTCACTGAAGACGAGCGCTCGTGAGCCGTCCGAACTGTCAGACGTGAAAAGAAAAAAAGAATCTGTTGAAATAAACCCCATAGATTCATACAATACGAAGACGAGCTTTAATAATTAACCGTGGACGACGCCGTAACACGATCGATGCTCATGATTTTTAAAAAAAGATGTAAATAATGTGAGGATTTCTGTGCGTAAAGCGGCGGGCGGTGATTGAGAGATTCAATAAAAGTTATTTTAAAATGAGAAATGTGCAAAAGAGTGAAAGGAAAGAGAAAAACGGCGCAAAAACGTTAAAATCGAACTTATACTTTAGTGCGGCGGCGTCAGGGCGTCGGGTTAGAGGATGTTTTTTCTACTTTAAACGTTAAATATTAAAGACACGCTGATTTGTTTATCGTTACCGGGAAACGAGGACAATCGACGGGTCTCAGAATGATTCAAAGTGACGACTGTTGCCATAGGAACAATTCAAACCAAAGTATTACACCGTCTGATTGGTCAAGCGTCCTCAAAATGGCGCCGTGAACACTCCGGGGACATATTGACACCAGACAGACACAGACGTCGGCCTAATCTGCTCCCTGGGTGTGGAGAGATAGAGATCTGAATGACAGGGAAAAGACGGCGAAAGAGGGAAAGAGGAGGAGCGGTGACATTCAATCAGGCCGCCACGGGACGGCTCGTCGCGGCGCCGAGCGGAAGAAACAGCAGATCGTGACACATCTGGTCTGATAGGCCTGATACGAGCGTGCGGTTACAAAGCTGTTGACATCTCCACATTCTCACTTCCAGATGCTTATCGCCGTCGTATTCTGAGGAGCGCTCGCCTCGCCGCGGCCGCGTTTGACTCGTCCTTGCCCGCTTTATACGGCGGTATATTAGCGGCGCGTTCAGCTGGAGGCCATTTTAAATAGAGAGCGATAAAAGTCAGCTCTGGTTTTACACAATCTGAGTTATGACCCGAAATGAAAAACCAAACAGTTAAATTAAAGTGAGACGATACAAGGATTAAATATGTACACGACTTTAGAGACGGAGGGAAATGTGTTCAGAGTCTCATTAGGAGGTCAGGTACTCTGCGTCGATACTCGAGTAAAAGTACTGATATACAGGGAAAAAGTTACTCAAGTAAAAGTACTGATATACAGGGAAAAAGTTACTCAAGTAAAAGTAAAAGTATCACATGAAAGATCTACTTAAGTAAAAGTACTGACACATGAATTTAGAGACAGAGGGAAATGTGAGAGTCTCATTAGGAGGTCAGGTACTCTGTGTCGATACTCGAGTAAAAGTACTGATACACAGGGAAAAAGTTACTCAAGTAAAAGTATAAGTATCACATGAAAGATCTACTTAAGTAAAAGTACTGATACATGACTTTAGAGATGGAGGGAAATGTGTCGGGTTAAGAGTCTCATTAGGAGGTCAGGTACTCTGTGTCGTTACTCAAGTAAAAGTATCACATGAAAGATCTACTTAAGTAAAAGTACTGATAGACATTACTTTACCGAGGAGGAAAATGTGTCAGGTTAAGAGCCTCAGTCAGTACTCTAGTAAAAGTACTGATACAGAGGTAAAAGTTACTCAAGTAAAAGTACTGATACAGAGGTGAAAGGTCAAATACACAGCCCGCCACTGTGAAAATGGTTAGTTTATCCAGGTTTCAGAATTTTGAAAAAATGAGAAGAGCGACTGTCACGTCCCCTGTGCCATGTTTTTTTAAATTGATAATAATAATAATAATAATAATAATAATAATAATAATAATAATAATAATAATAATAATAATAATAATAATGTGTGTTTTTGGGGGTGTCCTGGGCGCACTAGGCCTCAGCACATCCACCTACGCCCAGCCCTGCTCCTCTGACTCGACTCCACCTGGCCCCGCCCATCGTCTCCACACACGTCTCAGTTTGCACATATTTATTGCAACTTACAGAATAAACGCTCCAGCAGAGACTAAAACCTGTTCCGTCGTGTCTGCCTTTGAGTCGAGCCTGAACCGTGATTAACAATTTAAGACGACATTGTACATCCTTTAAATCGGAAAAAGTCCTTAAAACGTTTCTGAACAAGAAGCTGAAACTCAAAAAAATAACAAAACCAAACGACAGTAAATGAAACTTGGGTCATTTTAATAACAGTGATTTCTGGAACACCTGAAAAAAACAGCCACTGCCAACAAATAAATAACATGATATCAAGTCAGGAAACCACCTCGAAGTATCGCCACGAAACTGAGACATTTATAAACTCGAGAAATAAGTGAGGATCTGCGCCTGAACCTTAAAAACACAGGGTTTACTGCACAAAGGCTCCGTGTGAGTTCAGCGTCACCGATTACAACCACAGCCAAACCACAAGAGCTGGAGGTCAATAACCCGACATGCAGCCCTGACCACGTCCAATCTCCCATCCTCCCGTTTGTGAAGAGTCAGGGCTTTGTGAGAAATTTGTCATAAATAAATTATTAGTGAGGTGTCCTGTGGAAACTGCTGATCCCGGCGTAACCGTGGCTTATGTGTGTGTGTGTGTGTGTGTGTCTCGGTGCAAATTAAACGCCTTAAAACTAAGTGAAAATAAACGCTACACGGTAATTAGCCGATGTCCAGGAGCATCTCTTCATCACCACCGAGAACCTTTAAATTAAAGTGAAGCCGAGCCCCCGGGTCTGCACAGCCCCCGTAGTTCAAAGCAGGTTAGGAACATGAAAGCACAGCCAGAAAATGTGAGAGATACTGGTATTTGTGCGATACGATCAAATTAGTATCACGGAGGGAAATGTGTGTGTGTGTGTGTGTGTGTGTGTGTGGCCTGAATAGATATAGAGTTTGGCTTTTTAGGAAAGTTTATATGTCCAGGGTATGAATAGACATAAGTATTATTATTATTACTATATTTATTATTATCATAATTATTATTATTATTATTAGTAGTAGTAGTATTATTTCTATATTTATTATTATTAGTAGTATATTTATTAGTAGTAGTAGTATCATCATTATTACTATATTTATTATTATTATTATTAGTAGTAGTATATTTATTAGTAGTATATTTATTATTATTAGTAGTAGTAGTATCATTATTATTATTAGTAGTAGTAGTGGTATTATTAGTATATTTATTAGTAGTAGTAGTATCATCATCATTATTATCATTATTATTTTTATTATTATTATTAATATATTTTATTTTTATTTTTGTAATGATGAGGACAGTTAAATTTACTTCTAGAAGTGACAGGAAGAAAAAAAAAGAAGAAAAAAAATGCATTTGTGAATCAACATAATTTTTTTAACCATAATTCTGTGTGGAGATTAAATAGTATTGAGACGTATTTTAAAGACATTTGACCCCATGTACAGGGCTGTGTGTGGGACATCTGAGGGGCCAGTGCTGCAGGTTTTCAGCCTCGTCTCTGTCAGTCTGCCCTGAGGCGGCTGTGGCCACAGTGTTGGTAGTTTTCAGATTTTAGTTTTAATGTGAAAATGTCGTACTCTCAGAACGGGGAACAAGAGACACTTTATCCTATTTATTACACTGAACTTTAACATAAAATATCAAAAAAAACAAATGCACAAATGTTAATGTGAATATCGGCCTAAAGAATATTGTGATCTCATCTGAAACTCTCAGGATTTACCCCAGTCAGTGTGAAAAGTGACGGAAAATGCACAAAACTGCTTTGTCAGGAAAAAAAACAATATAAAATTCTATTTAGAAACAGTGAGGTGCTTGAAGAAAAGCTGTTAAAATGTTTGAAACAAAATTCTAAATATATCTGTTTATAGCGTTAAAGGTAGAATAAACTGTGCAGTGAGATCAAAAGTCACATTCACAGATGTTCCCTTCACATGTTACACACCTCCCTTCACATGTTACACTTCTCTTCACATGTTACACACCTCCCTTCACATGTTACACCACTCTATTCACATGTTACACCCCTCTCTTCACTTTACACCCCTCCCCTCACATGTTACACACTTATCTTCACATGTTACACACCTCCCTTCACATGTTACACCACTCTATTCACATGTTACACCCCTCTCTTCACTTTACACCCCTCCCCTCACATGTTACACACTTATCTTCACATGTTACACCCCTCTCTTCACATGTTACACCCCTCCCTTCACATGTTACACACTTATCTTCACATGTTACACCCCTCTCTTCACATGTTACACCCCTCTCTTCACATGTTACACACTTCTCTTCACATGTTACACACCTCTTCACATGTTACACACTTCTCTTCACATGTTACACTCCTCTCTTCACATGTTACACACTTCTCTTCACATGTTACACCCCTCTCTTCACATGTTACACCCCTCTCTTCACATGTTACACCCCTCTCTTCACATGTTACACACCTCTCTTCACATGTTACACACCTCTCTTCACATGTTACACACCTCTCTTCACATGTTACACCCCTCTCTTCACATGTTACACACCTCTCTTCACATGTTACACACCTCTCTTCACATGTTACACACCTCTCTTCACATGTTACACACCTCCCTTCACATGTTACACTTCTCTTCACATGTTACACCCCTCTTCACATGTTACACACCTCTCTTCACATGTTACACTCCTCTCTTCACATGTTACACACCTCTCTTCACATGTTACACTTCTCTTCACATGTTACACACCTCTCTTCACATATTACACACCCCTCGTCACATGTTACACTTCTTTTCACACGTTACACGTTGTGTCCGTGACCACAGTAAAAGTCAGGCCGCCGCAGTCGTGTTGTTTCCTGTTTCGAGATCAGACTTTTCCATTATTTCTCATCCATTATCACTGAAGGTCAACTCCTCACATCCGCCCGACTTTATCCACACGCCACGTTCCTATTGGCCGAGTCCGATTTTCCCCGCTTCACCTGTCGTGTTCCCCTGCAACGCCGTGGCTTGTATATGGATGTCGGAGCGATAGAGGCAGAGGAAGACAGGAAGAGAGAGGGGGAGGAAGGTGAACTCAGGTTGTACAGTACAGAGTGGTTTTATTCAGCTCGGCAGGACAGATGGAGCCCGCGGTTGGTGCGTCGGGCGGTGGATGCACTTCTAAAGGTCGACCTTGAGCTCTGAAGCTGCGCCGAGTGAAAATTTCAGAAGTCATAAAGAGGAAGGAGAGCGGCGCTGTCCGTCATGTGTCGCCGCGGTGACAGAAGCGGGGTCAGGCGCAGTACGTCCGCTCGGCCACCGGGGACAGGGTGAAAAAAAAACACGCTGTGCAGAGCGAGTTCACGATGTAAACCGCAAAAAAAAAGTGATATTTGTGGTGCTTTTGTATTTATTTACTCCCAAAGGTTATACATTTTAATAGACATAACAGCTTTAAGTATTATAAATGTAGATTATTTATAAAAAAAGACGAGGTTTGCATTAAAAACATGTGAAAAAACTGGTTCTGCTAATGGACAAACTATACTGTTTATATCCTGATGTTATAACGTGGGAAGTAGGAGAACGATGACTTGTGGCTACACTGTCTTACTTTTTAATTAACGATGCTTCGGCGTACTTTAAATAACATTAATTACAGCATTAGATGGAGCGGGAGCAGGTCAGACAGGAGAGTCTGGTCCACAGATAATAACTTATTAATGGAGCTCAGTTTGGAGAAGAGAACGACCATTTAAATTTGATGTGGACTCGATTTAAACTTAAACTAAAGTCCAGACAGTCCTGCTGTTTCCTTAGGCCTAAATTAAATTGTTGTAAGAATAAACAGTGGCTGGTTGCACTTTGGCAGACTCACTTTTGTCGTCAGCTTGAGGAAAGTGTCTCACCAAAAACTGAAGAATAATGTCGACAGTGCGGCGCTTTCTGGGGCTGGTCAAACTTGTAAAACGTCTGTAAACGCAGCGTGATCACGGCCGGTCATAAACGATAAGCGGTTTCCTAATTCTTTGTTAATTTCAAATATATTTTTTACTTCATTTTAACATATCACAGCCCCTCCCATCATCCCTCCTCCCCTGTAGGTGGCGCCAGTGAGCACAGGAACACAACTGTACAAACCAATATAAATATGAAAAATATCTGTAGTGAAATAAACAAATAAATAAATAAATTAATTAATTAATACATAAATAAATAAGTAAATACATAAATAAATAGATAAATAGATGAATAAATAAAAAAATAAATTATATCTTTCCATCTTTTCCTCCACAGAACAATCGTCACTAAAAATATTTGATAACATTTAATACGCTCCAAATCAGACATTATTTATACTTTACTTTCATTATAAACTTCTGTTATTAAAAATCCTCTAGTTTATATAATATTATCTCTGTTAAAATCTTTATGATCTTGGTGATTTTTACTTTATTATTACTTTGATTTCTGGTCTGGAGTTTGACCTACTTCCCTGTTTGAAAGGTCAGAGGTCAATCCATCCACAGAGAATATTGGCCCTAAAAGCCTCGTCTGCTGAGCTAATAACTCTGTGAATATCGTTAATAAATCATGAAAAAAGACTTCAGTCATAATGAAAACATGATGATTCAGGTTTAGTAACTAGTTAATACTTTAACGCTGACTCTTAAACCTAATGCTTTAATTAAGTAGTTACTGTAAAACTGAAGAGTTCTTACTAAACTATTTGTTCAATATGAAATAATGCTTTATTAACACTGATTAAGATGCAGTAATAAGGAGCATCAGGTTTATTCAGATGAAATAATGCTTCATTAAGATTGATTAAGGTGTAATAATAAGTAGAAGAGGGTTTGTTTAGTTTAGTTTATTAGTTTATTTGAAGGGACACGGTGCAAAAAACCATTAAAGATGCTTTGTACCAGATTTTAGCCGAAGCGAGTTTCCGTCTGTCGTCACTGAACAGGTGAAAAATACAATACAATATAAAATGTGAGCAATATACAAATATACAGTAAAGTAAATATAAGTTAAAAGTGCAATGTGTGATGTCATGTAATGTAATATAATGTAGTTTAATGTCATGTAATGTATCCATCCATCCATCCATTTTCTTCCGCTTATCCGGGGCCGGGTCGCGGGGGCAGCAGTCTAAGCAGGGACTCCCAGACTTCCCTCACCCCGGACACGTCCTCCAGCTCCTCCGGTGGGACCCTAAGGCGTTCCCAGGCCAGCCGAGAGACATAGTCCCTCCAGCGTGTCCTGGGTCTTCCCCGGGGCCTCCTCCCGGTGGGACATGCCCAGAACACCTCCCTAGGGAGGGGTCCAGGAGGCATCCTGAGCAGATGCCCGAGCCACCTCAGCTGGTTCCTCTCAACGTGTAGGAGCAGCGGCTCTACTCCGAGCTCCTCCCGTGTGACCGAGCTCCTCACCCTATCCCTAAGGGTGCGCCCGGCCACTCTGCGGAGGAAGCCCATTTCAGCCGCTTGTATCCGCGATCTTGTCCTTTCGGTCATTACCCAAAGCTCATGACCATAGGTGAGGGTAGGAACGTAGATTGACCGGTAAATCGAGAGCTTCGCCTTCCGGCTCAGCTCCTTCTTTACCACAAGGCTCTTTGCTAAGGGCTGTCCGGTCCCTGTATGCCCGGAGCAGGAGCTGTGTTCATTGCCGGCAGTAAGTCAGACCTGTTCCCGGTGCATGTTGGACTCCGCCAGGGCTGCCCTTTGTCACCGGTTCTGTTCATTATATTTATGGACAGAATTTCTAGGCGCAGTCAGGGGCCGGAGGGGGTCTGGTTCAGGGGCCGGAGGGGGCCTGGTTCAGGGGCCGGAGGGGGCCTGGTTTGGGAACCACAGGATTTCATCTCTGCTGTTTGCAGATGATGTTGTCCTGATGGCTTCTTCGAGTCAGGACCTGCAGCACTGGGGCGGTTTGCAGCCGAGTGTGAAGCGGCTGGGATGAGAATCAGCTCCTCCAAATCCGAGACCATGGTTCTCGACCGGAAAAAGGTGGTTTGCTCTCTCCGGGTGGGTGGTGAGTCTCTGCCCCAAGTGGAGGAGTTCAAGTATCTCGGGGTCTTGTTCACGAGTGAGGGAAGGATGGAGCGGGAGATTGACAGGTCATGTAATGTAATATAATGTAATATAATGTTATGTAATGTAATGTAATGTAGTAACACTATAGGTTGGTAATCTGGGGGCCATCAGATGATACCCACGAGGGTAACATCTGATGGCAATGTACAGATGACATAATGCTTAATTAACACTGATTAAGGTGTAGTAATAAGTAAAACCGCATGTGTTCAGATGAAATAATGTAGTGTAATGTTATGTAATGTAAGGTGTAGTAATAAGTAGAAGCGGGTTTGTTCAGATGAAATAATGCTTAATTAACACTGATTGCACTGTAGTACTAACACCAGGTTTGTTCAGATGCCCTGGTCACTCCCAGCCCGGCGTTTTGGCCGTGTGCCTGTCTCGGGTTGATTATTGAAACAGTTTACACACTGATGTGCAGTTGCCCTTTTCATGCTTCATTAACACAATGAGGTGTCCTTCCACATGCAAACGGCGGCTCATTACAGCCGCCATCAGCCCCCGCACGCTACGAGAAAATGATGGAAAAATGGGACTGCTCCGCTGTAGATAATAACAACCTCGTCTTGTTAAAGGCCTCGCTTAAACAAACAAATACCTGGGAGGGAAATGATAAAGAGAATTCACCTTTCTATGATCTGAATAAAAATGTCATTATGTTTACTGCAGCCAATCAAAAACGTATTACTTTTCATTCTGATCCTGGCGCAGATTGAGAGGAGACGATGTTACGCAGGTGGATATTTCATCTGCAGATTAATCTAATCTGAGCTGTGGCCATATGTTAATACAGAGCCACTGTTAATCTGTGTGGCCTTATCGAGCGCTTTGAGGCTTACGTATGGGAAAGGCCAACGAGAGAAAGATTATATTAAAGCGCAGGATAGAATCTGTTGGTATAACCTTGAACTTAAATATCATGGTATCAAAGTATCTGAATTTAAAGTTTATAAAGATATGTTCAATTTAAACGACAGTGGTTAGCATTGTGAAATAAGTACGCCGTGTTTTAGTTAGAGACAGAAAAGTGTTTGAGTCATTTGCTGATTCATTTGGCAAATATTCTTAACTAACATTTTGTGGTTCATTGTGTTTATCCCAGAATACGGTAAAAAACATTTATCACAGTCTTAGGTGAATAACTGTAAGCTCTGTACGATCTAGAAGACAGAAATGACTTTGCTGAAACTGGAAAGTGTCTGAGATCACATGTCCCTGACCTGTGGGGTGCCCCAGGGGTCAATCCTAGGACCCCTTTTGTTTAAAATTCTACACGCTGACACTTAATACGCAGCAATAATGTGTCACAGCTCTGCAGACGAGTCAGATCTATGTCTCACTGCAGCAGGTGAATAAGGACCAGAGGATTCACTGCATCAACAGATCAGTGTGTGGAGGAAAAACAACTTTGTCCAGATAAACTCAGACCAGACTCAAGTTCAAGTCGTCATCTTTGGCCACAGAAACAGAGAAAGTGTCAGCGTCACCTCCAGACTCTCTCTCTAAAACCTTCAAATCAGGACAGAAATCTAGAGGTAAAAATGGACTCAGACTTGAACTTTAACAGACACATCAAATCAGTAACATCTGCAGCTTTTTACATCGAAAAACACGTCAAAAACCAAAGGTAAACTGTCCAAACCAGACTCAGACTTATCCTGCGTTTGTGTCCAGTAGATTAGACGACTGTAACGTCCTGATCACTGGACTCTCCAAACGAGAGACAGAACAGAACATCCAGAACATCCAGAACATCCAGAACATCCAGAACATCCAGAACATCCAAAACATCCAGAACATCCAAAACATCCAGAACATCCAAAACATCCAGAACACTGCTGCTCGGGTCAGGACTAGAACCAGGAAGCACGAGCACGTGTGTCCTGCGGCTCAGGTTTAAATCCAGACTCAAACTGTTCTGTTTCTCTGACTGAAAGGGTTTTATTCTGCACTTTTCTCTTTTAATTCTAATTTCATGATGATTATTTACATGTTGATTTGTTGTATTGTGATATTTATGTCTTTGAATTACTTTGTGTGTGAATTGTCTTTTCAGATAAAATGTTCCTTGCCTTTTCTTTTCCTTTTCTTACCTGATAATGACTTTCTTAAAAACATGAAAACAGAACTGGTTCATTTTAAACTTTGCATTGGTCCAAAGTTATTCCTCATTCATTTTATGCTTTCAGAACATCCTAATTCTCCAGCAAAATGAGTTTATAAGCACTTTTCACAGAGACCAGTGCAGAATTTAAGCTAACGACAACTAGCAGCGACAGTCCTGATTATCGGACAATAACAGAACATCAGACTTGTTTTTGTGTTCAAGGGTTGATGAGAAAAGTGGGTTTAACGCACAAATCCTTCAACAAATGTGTCTCAAACCAGTTCACAACCATCCCAAAGAAACAGAACGCGCCGTGTAAAAACCTCCTATCTGCATATCGCACTGAGAAACGCCACGTAAACTTCCTCGTAGCAAATTATAGTTTGAATCTGAAAGTAGATTTGGAGAACGCAGCGTCGCACAATTATATGGGCTGGATGCGCTGAGAGAAAACGGAGGAGGCATTCATGATGAGTCACTGGAGAGTGATTATATAAAGTAATCCCACAGTGAAGCTCAAACCAGGAACAATCTGCAGCGAGTGGGAAGCAACGGGGTTAATACAGTGTTCAGGATAATTTAGTCATATATATGGGGCAATTCAAGGTAACCTACTTCCACCGCACAACAAACTAACCCCGTCGCATTTGAATGTGTTTCCATAGACGCCCACGTAAAAGCTCGTCCAGCGTGACGGCGGTAACGGTAAAATGAAAAAAAAAGGAGACGTTTCTTGGTATAGGAGACACAGCGGAGAGACAGAGGCCAAGAAAATAAATAGCCTGTTCTCCATAGAGCCATCAGGGTTTACTCACAACTCCCAGGGCCCGGCCGACAAGGACAGAGCCACCTCCAGCTCACACTAAACAATACAGAAGGACGGGGAGGAGACGAGACAATCTGCTGATGCCAAGTGACTGTCCCCAGACCGGAGCACAGGCAGCACAACACAAAAGAGTAATTAGCTGTCCTCAAATGACAGCGATGAAGACACTAACACTGCTAAAAATGAACAGTTAGGATTAGAAATGCGTTGATCAACACCGGAGGAGCAGAATTTAAATGTGGTTTGGGGACGAATGTGAGTCCGGCCTGGAAAAGTCACATGTTTTACGGCGATATTGGATGGAAATGGATTGTTTGTTATAGACGACGTGGCTCCTCGCATGTCGTTTTGTGGATAAACTGCAGAAATTAATGGGAAAATTAGTAAAAAGTTGTAAGAATGAAGCCAAACGTCTTCATTCTTACAATTTTTTGTCCACTTAACTGATTAAATTTAGGTTTTTACCATGGACCAGACACAAATAAACAAAAAAACAGCCTAAGTATTCATATGAACAGTTTTGTTGAAAGCATATTCCAAATTGCAGTGTTGTAATAATAAAAAAAAACATAATTTGTGAAGGACAGATGCACAAAAATCACAAATTTCCTCTGGTGAAATGATCCAGCGTGAAACAGTGGACGATAAAACTGAAATATAACTGTAATAAAATAAAGACATGGAAATGATAAAGTAACACTGTGTTAAAGGTCCTGGAGTTGTGTTTTGTTTCACTCACATGTTTGTGCGCTCTGTTCCACCTTGTGATGTCATGAAGTGGGAGTTTTAACAGCTCATTTTACCTTTAGTTCAGTCGAGATAAAGGGCAATCCTCTCTCCCCTCCCCCTCTCTCCTTATCCACCACTCTCTCTCTCCTCCTTCTCTATTTCCACCTCTCTCCCCCTCTCTACCCCACTCTAAGTCTCCCTTTCTTTCTCCCTCTCTCTCTCACCCTCTCCTTATCCACCACTCTCCCCCTCCCTCTCTCTCTCTCCCTCTCTGCATTGCTCCCTCCCTCCCTCTCTCTTCCTCCCTCCTCTCCAACTCCTCTCTCTCTCCCTCCTCTCTCTCCTGTTTCTCCCTCTCCCTCACTCCCGTCCTCTCTTTCTCCCTCCTCGCTCCCTCCACCTCTCTCCCTCCTCTCTCTCCCCCCTTCGCTCTATCTCTCTCCCTCCTCTCCCCCTCCTCTCTTCTCTCTCCCTCCTCTCTCTCCCCCTCCTCTCTCTCCCCCTCCTCTCCCTCTCCCCCTCCTCTCTCTCTCCCCCCTCTGCCCCTCCTCTCCCTCTCTCCCTCCCCCCTCCCCCTCCTCTCTTTCACTGACTGTATGTTTTACTCCATTCTTTCAAACGCACATCCTGCACTCCCCCTCCTCTCTCTCTCCCCCTCCTCTCTCTCCCCCCTTCGCTCTATCTCTCTCTCTATCTCTCTCTCTCCTCTCTCTCTCCCTCCCCCCTCCCCCTCCCCTCTTTCACTGACTGTATGTTTTACTCCATTCTTTCAAACGCACATCCTGCCGACGCCTTTTCAAATATAAATGTGCAGGATTGACACTTCGTCTTGGCGCCGCGGCGTTGAACCTCCTCCTGCTCTGGCACAGCGTCGAGAAGTGGGCAAGAAATCCAGGGCAGCTTCCTCCACGGCGTCTTCAGAAAAAAAAAAAACTCCTTTGTGCCGGAAAAGCGACTGAAAGTTAAAAGAAGGTGAATCACAATAGGCCGAGGTGCAGCCGCAGTAAAGCCGCGCTGTGGGGCCTTTTCTTTCCTCGTTCCATCGCCGCGGACGTTTTAGCAATTTAGTGTTTTAACGTCCGACCGAGAGACGCTCCTATAGATTCAAACGCTATCTCGCCATCGCCCGCCGCTTTTGTGTGGACACGTACGCCGCCGTGCATTTTATCTATAATTATGTTCACTCATGTTTTTCCTTTTTCATTTAAGGCTATTTATAATGTGCTTTAAAGGACCACTGTGGAACTTTTCTACTGAAGGATACGTAATAATAAAAGTAACTTACTATGCCGCCGCCATTTTAGTTTGATTTGTTTGTATTTGCAGTGTGTTTACGTTTATTTATCTTGTTTTTTCTGTGCCCGTTTCTCTTGCAACACTGGAATTTCCTCATTTTTGGACAAATAAATGTTCTCTTGTCTTGTCTTCTTGCTCGTTTCCATGGCGATGTTATGTTTTTTATTTTTATTGACGTGTGAACAAATATAACACTGTCATTTTTACAGCAAATGCAGACATGTCTTTTCATTTTTATATAACAAGAAATAAAAAAATTAATAATAAAATAAATAAATAAATGATAATAAAAAAATAAATAATAAAAAAATAAATAAACTACACAAATTTTGAGTGAATAGAGGAATAAGAAGAGCATCGCACAATAAAAAATAAAAAATATATGAAAAAAATGAAAAATATATGAATGATAATGATGGGGAAAAAAAAAAAAAAAAAAACAAGGGTTAGGGTTAGACAGTTTCAAAAAAGTCAATAAATAGTCGCCTTTTAATAAAATTTGTTTACAATATCCTTCTTGGAATATCTAATCTTCACTTTCAAAAAGAACAAAACCTCATTAATCCGTTTTGCGCTGGATTGGGAATTTTTTTATTTCCGATGTGACGAGACGTAAACACAAAAAGGGAAGTCTGGAAAACCAAAGATGGATCATGGATTTACACACGTGACATTAAACCAGGGCCGGCTCCAGCTCTCAGGGGCCCCCTCCTCTCAGGGGCCCTGGGCTGTGTCTCTGGGGCCCCCTCCTCTCAGGGGCCCCGGGCTGAATGTGTCTCTGGGGCCCCCTCCTCACATTTGACACATTCTGACTCTCGTCACTTTGACCAGTTGTTTTGTTTTTATCTGAACAACATCAGACTGAAAACATCCAGAACATCTTTGTTTCTGGTGAATTTTACTGTGTCCAGTTGTGTGTCCAGTTGTGTGTTCAGTTGTGTGTCCAGTTGTGTGTTCAGTTGTGTGTTCAGTTGTGTGTTCTTACAGAGCTGTCCTCACCTCTGCCCGACTCAAACACAAACAGCAGAGATTTTACTATAGATATAAAATAAATGTACTTGTTTCAGACGGATATTTAATCTGCAGTAAACACACAAGCCCCGTGCCCAATAAAACTTGAGATATTATATTATTTACCATATAAATTTATAGGCTCTTGGGGGCCCCCTGCTGGCCTCGGGGCCCTAAACACCTGCTCATTTTGCTTAAAGTCTGAACCGGCCCTGCATTAAACTCATATATTACAACTTTTCAATTGCATTTTTTTTATAATTGAAAAAACAAATATCTTGATAAACACGTTGTTACTGTCGTCTCCACAAACCTGACCTGTAACTTGGCCTGGACCGTAGAAATAGATAAAACATGCAGCAAAAGCAATAAGCAAGTGGTGCACTCCAGCAGAAAGGTTACAGAGTGTGGCTTTAACTAGACCTTCATTATTTTCTTATTCGTTTTGTCAGAATCGGTTGTAAAAAATAAGATTTACACAACAGCCTTTACTAAACCAACACATCTCTGGTTCTGCAAATTACAGGCAATCCAAGAGCAGTGTGATGGATGTGTGTCAGGATGAAACGTGCACGTACAGAACATCATAAAGAAACACCCCCCCCCCCCCCCCCCGGGACCCCGTGCACCGAGCGCCCGGGGCTGCACACGGAACTCAAGAGCGGGGGGAAGTATCACTGAAGAGACCGGTGGATATATCAGCGGCAAATTGACATCGAGAAGTCAGAGCGCGGAAAAGACGGGCCCGAAGACGCCGCCTGTTCTGATCACGTCCAGGGTCTGAGAGCAGAAGGACCCACGGGACGCCGCACTACATCAGCCCCGCTCATACGACGCACAACCCGCCGTAATGAACTGACCGGGACGCTGTGGGAGAGGGGAGTGCGGCTCGGGACCGGCAGAGCAGCACTGATGATGTCTGATATAAGACAAGAGCCTGTTTGAAGGTTTTGTGTGAAGTCCAAACGAAACAAACTGCGACGAAAAGGCTTGATATTTACTGAACTGCGTTTATGAGGAAAAGTACTTTTTTTTTAGACAATACGACGTCATTTTTAAGTCGGTTTATTATTCGCACGTGCTCCAATTTCAAATGTTTGGTCCAGTTTCTACAGTTTTTGTATTTTGTGTCTGGATTTTTGACGACGCTAATTTCAACACACGTTATAAAACATGTAAACAGAAAAAATACATGAATAAATATGTGGAAAAATACACTGCATCAAAGAAAGTGTCTGGGCTTCGGAGGCTGAGATGGAAACGATAAAAACATTGACAGATATAATGAGGCATTGAAGATTAAACATAAAAAAAGAGTTAGTTTTCTCTTCTCGTGTTCATTTAGTCTTTTTTGTTGTGTTTTTTTCACCCTTTGCGTCGGTTTGTAGCAGTGATAAATCTGTCTAATGATATAAATACTTTTACAAATCTGCTCCTCTTTCATCACACAACTATAGTATTTGATAAATCTCTCCATAAATCTTTCTTTTCTCTGGTTAATGTCCGTCTGCTCTGACCCTCTGCAGCGTCTGTCGGGGCTGAAGTTTCACGTGTCGTCTGTGAGGCCTGATGTTTGTTTTTTGACGTAGTTCATGGTGGAGAAAAGCTGCTCACGTCTGATTTTCCGCACAGTTTCACTCTTGTTTTTAAAGTTCTTGAATAGATGATTCCTCAGATCAGTCTCCGCTTCAGTTCTGAAACAGATTTTTGTCTCTGTTCTCCCTCCAGATGTGTTTATTTTGGAAAAGTATTGTGATAAATACATGTTTTGTTGAGTCCAGCTTCTACGAGTGTGACGTTTATTTTTGAGTGATGAAAAATAATAAGATATAATTTTATTTCAGTATTTCCAGACCACAATAATCTTCCAATTTAGAAGTACAATAAAAAAAAAAAGAACTAACGCAAATAAAATAGGATAAAAAGGATGAGGGGGCCCCTGATCTAGAGGCACTGCTCCGTCTGCAGCTCTGTTTCTAAACTTAGACTTTAATTTGTGCTTAGTTTTAACACAGTCTGACGATAAAAAACAGACTTAGCTGGAACTACAACAGGTGAACAGACCTTCAGTACCAAACACGCCTCTTAAACATATAATTAGTCACAATCTAGTGAGAATCAGCCGACTGCTTTTCCGTTTGTCACAGTCACCGTCTTCACACTCGCACCGATCACAGCCTCTGAACACGTGTCGTTGTTTTTTGTTTTTTTTTAATTATTATTATTTGTCTTGGGCAAATGGACGTCTTTTCTCTTTGCACAACCTGGGCAGCCACAATCGATATCAATCAACACAATGATACAAGAGACGAGGAAAAATAAACAAAAACAGACAAACAAAACACACACACAAAAAAAAAAGAGTATCTCCGATTGCCCAAAAAGGAGCGGGAAGAAGAAAACTTATTTAATCCCACCCCCTCTGTTATTATTTCTTACATTTATCATACTTTACTTCCTTTTCATGATTGTATTACATGATTACATTGGGGACTATGAGTTAGACTTATGCAACTTAAGTGTTACATCATATTGGATAAGACGCCAACAATGGTAAGGAAAGTTATTAATACCAACAAAGGTAATGAACAGCAATACAACAATGGTAATGGACAATAAATACAACAATAGAAATGGACAATAAATACAACAATAGAAATGGACAATAAATACAACAATAGAAATGGACAATAAATACAACAATAGAAATGGACAATAAATACAACAATAGTAATGGACAATAAATACCAACAAATTTCTTCTTGAGTTTTCAGACTGTCTTTGGTGTTTACTAATGTGCGCACTGTATCCCGCCATAGAAATACATACAGAACACCCCCAGCGAGATGTCACTGCGGAGTATTAATACCGCCCTTGTAAAAACGCAGTTTTGTTCATTAGTTCAGAATCAGATTAGACGGCACAAACCATAAGTGCTCAGATCCAGTGGGACTAGTTCCAGACGGATGATCAGCTGACACGTACATTTAATAAACGCGGCGTTCAACACCGTCACGAGGAAAACTGGAGGTCAAAACGTCCGTTACATTCATACGTCGTCCTAATAGAAGGTTCGAGCTGGTAAAATGCTGATTAATCCTTTACATATCGTATCCGCGGCTCCGTGCGTTTCCTCTCTTCGTGCCAGATGGCGTCTTACTCCGGCTCATGTGTCATCGATCTGCGCACGACAGCAGCCATTTTAATAATGTACTCATGAACGCTTCCTGTTTGAGCGAGTCCTTGGCAGTCACCTCCACTGTCTCGGCTGCGGCGCGGGGTGATCGACTCCAGCTCAAATCTGCGGCGCTGGGTAAGTGATTTTTCATCTTTGGGATCAACAGTTTCCATAGCCTTTTAAAAATGGCCTGTCCGAGTGAAAGATACAGCTCGGACTGGGTTTTGGCTCCAGACGACACACTCGGCCAAAGGTACAAGCCGCTGCGGTCGGTCTATTCTACGGCGGATTCTTCTGGGGCCCATCAGACTCTGCTGGTCCTGGTTAAGACGCGGTTTATTCACGTGTTGGAATTAGCGTTAATCCTTTATTCGACTTTAGTCTCAAATTGCGTCCTAGTCCTGGCTGGATCTACTTTGCTTTGCCACTTTTCATCATGAGTTCGGAATTAGTTCTTATTTATTTTTGAGCCGTCTCCCTGCTTACAGAGGGTGTGATTGACAGGTGAATGAACCAATCAGAGAGACGCACGGTCCATTTGTGTCAAAAACAAACATGGCTGCTCACGACGAGAAAAGGAAAAACAAAAACAAAAAACATAAAAGACTGAGAAACAACGCAGGTTTTTGCAGAATCAACAATCAAAGCACCAAACTCATATTTATCTCAAGTAAAATAAGTTTTGTTCTGAACGTTAAGGATTAACGTTACGGATTTTAAGAGGAGACGTTTTCTGTGTTTGACAAACACGTGATACAAACGTCCGTGTGTCCCTCAGTCGTCCAGGTCTGATCCAGAGCAAAAGACGAAGTTTAAACCCGTCAACTGGACAAATTTTGAGACATAATTTCTCACAGATCTATGAGTCCATCTTCAGAGCCAAAGCAAACAAAAAGAAGCAATACAGGTTGAATAGGGTTGAATAGGGTGGGGGCCTCCTTCAGACAGATATAAGGCAGCGTCCAGCAGTAAACTGACCAGAACTGAAGTGTCTTGTAGGAGTGAAGACGTTTGTCGAGCAGCCAAACGTCTTCACTCCTACAACGATTTGTCCAGTTGACAGATTTAAACTTCGTCTTTTGCCACGTGATACAAATGTGTGACTGTGTTTGGACCGTCTCAGGTTTGGACGGAGGATTTTCACCTTCTATTGTCCAGGTCCAGACCCTTCTAGGTTCAATCAGAATAAAGAAGACGACGACGACGACTGGTCAGGCAAACCCATCTCGCGCAGAAGATCTGACGACCCCTGACTAAGACTGAATAAAACCGTCTCTCCGTCTTTGTAAAGTTTTGTCAAAGCGTGTGGTTCTATCTGTAAGAGACTGGGCATTTTGACGCTGATGTCGCCACAAAAACGTATTCTACGAGTAAATAAATCAGAACAAACTCATAGAAGCAAAGAAAAACGGGCTAAACCAGAACGACGACGGCCTCTGAACGTCCAGAAACCCCCGCGCGACTCAAATACACTCGTTTATTTATTTATTTTGATCCCCGCTAGCATCTGCAGAGTCAGCATTACACTGCCGATTTCTGTCTTTATCTATGATTTAATCGCGACTTAACCTCAACTACGTGTAATTTATTGCCGCTCCAAGTCTCGCCTCCTCGGTGTGATAAGATTGAGATGTAGTGCTTTAGATGGTCAGTAATGTCCTCTGCTCACTCAGGTCCTTCACTCCCAATTATCCGGCACTCATTTCCTCCAAAACTACAACATTTATCTGCTGCCAATGGCTCACAGTGGCATTTCTGCACTGATTTTTGTCACTGGGCCAGAAGAGAAGGCTATACTAATAAAAGCCAGACTGGAAAATGTCCTCCTACATCAAAAGCTTGAATTAAGGCTTGGCCGATAGCAGACAGAGAACATTTACTTGGGATAGGAGTGAAGAATATTTGAGAGTATCCTTTAGTGGCTCTGCGTATTGATTTACCCGTTTAGTTTATGAAGAATCGAAAGTATTCTGTGCCTGTGTCGATGTGGAAGCTAGGCTAATACATTTCCAAGGCCAAACAATCATAAAGGGATTAAAGCGAACTTAAAAAAGCACGTAAAAACTATAAGATCATTAATATAAGAACTGTGTTACTTGTGCACGTGCAACCGAGTTAAAAAGTCAATTAAAAACACTCAAATTGCGAAAGGATTTGTTGATATTACTCCGTTTTCCTCGTCAAAAACAAACTTAAGCTCATGTTTTGTTTCATTTACACACGTTTAAGACACGGTAAGATCTAAAATTTCCCATAAAACTTATAAATATTTGCGTTTTCCAGTTGAGTATGGGCTTGTCAGTGCGCACTTCTCATACGCTCATAATATAACATGACCATAAATCAATTTCCAACCAAATGAAGCGTGTTACGACTTGGTGACACATAAACGCCTTGATGAATTGCTTACTTACTCATTATTTCGAGGGTTAATGGGGCAATTATAGCCGACCTAGGAGTCCAGTCTGGAACAGCTCAGTGGTCAAAGTCACAGGAGTCTCAGTGCAGTAAATGACTTTAATCCTATTATTTGTGCGCACGGGAGGGCGAGAGGCGCAGCAGGTCACCTCATTTGATCTGACTGTGCGACCAGGATAAAGATCTGGATAATAGGACCCGTATTATTAGCGCGACTGTTTGGGAAATGGCTTCCAGTGAAAGGCTTATTACCAAGTTCCAGAAGCAAAGAAATGTAATTCTTTTCATGTTTGAGAGCACTCATTTAGACGAGAGACAAAAAAAACTTCAGAGCATTTGTAAAATTGCGCGGGCCGGTCGACAGAAAGCCCTTTGTGGATTAAAAGCCAATTACCAATGAATTTAGAACAAAGACTTTTGTTCTGTGTACATTGTGCAGAGTCACTGTGGAGACACAAAGTCAGGCAAACAAAATGACAAATGCATGACCGTCCCTCAAATACTGTCCAGTAAAAAAGGTCCAGAAGTCTGAGTGTTTTCTGTCAGAACTCGCAGTAACGTGTTTCAGTTTGAGGAGCAGAAACAGCAGAGTCTTTGCGTTTTCCTCAGTTTGACGATGAAGATGCTCTGACCCAGTTTCAAACCATCACCGTTTGATCAGTCACATTCACTTTGTCAAAAAAAACTGTCCATTGTTTTACTTCAAATCAAATTTATCTTCCAGCGATGTTGTTATTCTCACATAAGTGGTGAACGTCGTGTTTCAATTTTGATTCTCAGTTGGTCTAATTGTAAAACGAGAACGACAAGACGTAATAAATGTAAACTGTCTGGACAAAAGAGCAACAAAAAAAAAAAAAACCTTGAAAAAACATGTATTCTCACTGCTGGGTCTCCTTTCCTCAGATCTGACCTGTAACTCAGCCGGCTGGACTCAACTTCCTGTTTTTGTGCAAAGTGAAAGCATCTCCATGACGACAAACAGATATAAATGTCGACTTCAATAAAAACTGACCATGTACTTTTCAGAAACATGCACAGTCTGGACAAAATAAAAAAGTCAGCATAAAAAAAAAAGGTCACACTCTAATATTTGGTTGTTCCTTTAACTTTGATCACGTCACATTCTCTGCGTCATTGTTTCGATTTCACTTCTGCAACGTCACAGATTTATTTCCATCCAGTTGTTGCATAATTTTTTCACCTGTTTCATTGATGATGGTCGAGTCTGACGCTGCTCAAAGCTTCTCCAGCTCATCCCAAAGATTCTCACTGGGGTTAAGGTCTGGACTCTGTGGTGGACGATCCATGTGTGAAAATGACGTCTCTGCTCCTGATCCTCTGTCGCAGTTTGAGCTCGATGAATCCTGACCATCATCTTGGAATATGCCCAAAAATCCACTGATGGAATAACCTGGTCATTCAGTATATTCAGGTGTCAGCTGACCTCACTCTGCTGAACCTCGACCGGACCAACTGCAGGAGACGACCTGTTTGTTTAGTTAAATCCAGGTGGAGACTTTATTTTTTGTCCGGACAGTGTAAGATTCAGTGCGATACGCTTCAGAGACACTGTGTATTTGTCTTTTTAAAACGTAAATGTTACTGTTTTTTGTATTGTCACTGTGTTTGTTTTAAAAATGAACCACGAGTCTAGAATAAAGATAAACTGAATTGACTTTGTGCCATTTCAGGGTCAAGAAATGCCAAGAGTGTAAAGCAGTGACCAAAACACAGGGCGGCTTTTAAAAAAATCTAAAATCTAAAAGAAGTTTGGAGTTATTTTGAGTTGCGTTTATGTTAACTCTGTTCCATATGTGTCTACTTAGAGGTTTGATGCCTTCAGTGAGAGTCTACAGTTTAAATAATCATGAAAATAAAGAACCGTAAATGAAAAAGTGTGTCCAAACTTACGACGTAAAACTGTTTTATCAAATGAGTCAAATGCTCCTGATCCTCTGTCACAGTTTGAGTCTGATGAATCCTGACATTGTCGTCTTAGAATATGCCCAAAAATCCACTGATGGAATAACCTGGTCATTCAGTATATTCAGGTGTCAGCTGACCTCACTCTGCTGAACCTCGACCGGACCAACTGCAGGAGGAGACGACATATTTGCTGCGTTAAATCCAGGTGACGACCTTTTTTTTGGCCAGACAGTGAATCTACGAGCGATTAAAACACAAATCGCACTGTCCAACGTCTCATTTAAGCCTGAAGCTGATTATTTACAATACGAAATGACTGAATCTGATTTGATATAAACTGTATTAAACGCAGAGGCCTATTTTCAGTCCTACCACAGTAAAGTGATAAATATATCCGCCCGCAGTCCCTCCACTGCTCTTTAGTTTACTCTTTATGTTACGGCATCTCTGCGGACGTCTGCTCGGGTTTTACAACAAATGATGATGGATGTCACCCAAAACAAACAAGCCTTTTATGATCCGGAGAAGAGTGGAGTAAAGAGTCAGCGTTCGCTTTAAAGACGTGTGAGTTAGCGGCTCAGATAACCCTCTAACACTCTCCCGCTGAGACGCTATTAATTAATAAGAAGCTAACACTAAAGTAGCTTCTCCTCTTTCACTTTGTGCTTACTCTGCTTCGATCGATCGCTGTCCTCTCCGCCTCGTCTGTGCCTGACATGTGTCTTTGCCCGATCCGGAGCTCCCGGCGGCTCATCTGCTCCGCACAGACGCCCCGAGCCGCCTTTTGGGGTTAGCCTGGTTTTAAAAGTTTGTTGTTCTTTGCTTCTGGCACAGTGGACAGATGTGGCGTTGCATAAAGGACAGTCGAGCAAAAAACACCCCAGACTGCCGCTTGCATAATGTCGTCGTAATCGAGCCAAACGCACACACAGCGACGACGGCCGGTAGGTTATCGCTCTGTTGCGTTACCATAGCGATAAGTCCGTTATGTAAAGCCTATTTAGCGCCGAATATAGAGCAATAATGATGCAATAACATAAACTTACATTACTGGTTGGGTTTTAACGAATCAAAATAAAAAGTCCAAAGTCCAAACTAAAGTTAAAATACTGTTTAAAACTTGTGATGCAACTGTTACCACTAATTCTGCAACGACTGCTATTAAAAACATTTGCAGCGGTGAGTTTAGGAGCACATCGGTGACATTAAAGCAGCTATTTCTGCTTTGTGTTGTCAAAAAGAAGAAAATGGAACTAAATCGGTATCGAGTTTTGGCCCTATTTCTTATTATGAAGTATCTTTGCATTTGTTTCTATGTTGGCTGCTATAAATTCACTTTATTCTGGACGTTGTTGTAGGCGTCGCCATCTTTGTTCGAGTTGGATTATTTTACACGGAGCGGACGATCTTGAGCAGAGAAGTTCTACAGGACGACAGTTTAAAGCCTCCGGGAGAATCCGAGCAGTGTCCACGTGTCGGTCAAACGAACGCAGAACATTTAACGCAAATCAACCAACTTTACATCACGTTTTAGCGGCAAAACGTTTGTCAAATTCTTAACTGAAAAGAGACGGATTCACGCTGGACCACAAGTGCCACTGCAAAGAAAACGTGGTGTAAAAGCATTTAGAGACTTAATAGAATTGCAGTTGTCCTTTGCTGTATCGCGGTTCACGTTTCGCGGTGTCGAGGAGCAGGACGGCGCAGATCCCAGGTCATCGGCGAGTCCTTTTCACGCAGGACTGAGCTCGTTTAACGCCACCAAGGGCTGGTTTGACAAATTTCAGAAACGCTTTGGACGTGAACAACACATTTAAAGCAATCATGGAGGAAAAGGGGATGTAATCTACGAAGGTTTGAACTTTGAGAGGGTTTAAAAAAGAGAGAAATGTGAGAAAATGATAACGCCTGTGTGAGAAAAGTGTATAAAGTGTGTGGTGAGGGGTTTTACAGACAAAAACATGGAGAATAATTCATGGATTTCACTTATTGCGGGTTATTTTAGAACATAACCCCCGTGATAAACCCACTTTTTCACGTTCACTTCCCGTCCCAGTTGGTGAGAGCAGCTTCCTCTTTTCAAACTCGTGCCTGATCGCGCCGCTTTGTTTGTAAAACGCTACGACGAGGTGTTTGAGTCGGATGTTATTTCAGAACATCCACACGTCGCACAAACAGACGTACGCGATGACAGCTGCGTCGGCCGCGCTAACATGCTAACTGCGTGTCAGTGCAGGCTAAATGAAATCAGGTCCCGTCACGTCTGCTGCAGATACAGTTGTTCACACAGACTGATCCAGGCTAATGAGGATAATCCTTCAATCACACCGTGGAGCTGTCTTCTGTTTATTTATATCACGCACAGATCTGGAGTACGGCACATCCAGGACTCGTATGGGGATTATAGCGGCTATATATGAACACTGGATATATATAATTTAGATTAAACCCAACACCAGTCTCGGTAGAAAAGTGTATTTCTGTCGTTTAAATCAAAGTGGATGAAGTGTCTGAACCTGCAGAGTCATTTCCCATGAATCTAAGGTTTTTATACTTTCTGTTTGCATTAATTAAAGGTGAAATATGAACAGAAACGAAGCCTGACGCATAATCTCTCCCCCGTCAATAATTACATCCACAGACCCAAAGCAAACAAACAAAACAAAGAGAACAATAACCAGTTTGAATAGGGTCGTTAAAGCTGTTTCCAGTTTCAGTTTCGTCCAGTTGACAGATTTAACTTTGGTTTTTGCGACGGATCAGACCTGGACGACTGACACACAGATAAAGGTGTACTGTGTAACTTTTCTGGTCGAGGGTCCACCACCTGTTCGTTTCCATGACGATGTTCCTCAGTGGTTCATGGAAACGAGCAGGTGGTGGAGTCAATGACGTTGGTAAACACGTTTCTTTATCGCACCATCCCAACAAACAAAGATCTGATTTTTATTTTTATTATTATTTTTTGGTATTTTGGGGGTGGATATATTACAAGGGTCTGATTTATTTTATTTTATAAATTATTATTTTTTTTTATATTTTGGGAGTGCATATATTACAAGGGTCTTATTTTGATTTTATTTTTTTTATTTTATTATTATTATTTATTTTTTGTATTTTGGGGGTGCATATTACGAGGGTCTTATTTTTATTACTTTATTATTATTATTATTTATTTATTTATCTGTATTTTGGGGTGCATATATTACAAGGGTCTTATTTTTATTTTTATTATTATTATTATTATTATTATTTTTTATTTTTTTTATTTTGGGGGTTCATATATTACAATGGTCTTAGTTTTATTATTATTATTATTATTATTATTATTATTATTATTTATTTATTTATCTGTATTTTGGGGTGCATATATTACAAAGGTTTATTTATTTATGCTTTGACAATGTTTAAATCCAGACTGAAAGGTTTTTATTCTGCCTCTTCTCTTTTAATGGTAAATTGGCAAAAAGTTACTCTAGTAAAAGTAAAAAGTATCATGTGAAAAATCTACCTAAATACTTTTACTTAAGTGTTAAGTCCATTTAGAGGAACAAAAGTAGTGTAAATGTTTTTATATTGATAAAAAAATTACACATATTTTGTTCAACAGAAACAAAATGAATCAATTTCTTATTTTTTCTTATTTTTTGGTGGATTTATTTTTGTTTTGCTCAAAGTCAAAACTTGAACTTGAAAAAAACACAAACATGAAAAAATAATCCCTCAAATTATAAGAAAAGTACTTTTACTTTTCAGTCCTGTTCAGAAATGTAGTAGAGTAAAAGTACAGATACTGCTCTCAAATGTACTCAAGTAAAAGTAAAAAGTACACACTGTAAAATGTACTGAAGTAAAGTACAGATACCTCAAAATGCTACTTAAGTACAGCACTTTTTAATAGGGCCACAGGGCAACTTCTCCACAGATCTGACCTGTAACTGAATAAACGCAGAGATCCGTTTAATGCCGCACTGTGGGAGATTCCAGACAAAGTGATAACATCTCCATGGAGACGAACGCGCTGGAAAGTTCCATGTGGCTCTAAACTTTATTTGAGTTCACTTCAAATGAAAGATAAATGGAGAGACGGCGTGGGGCGACGGCGTGGGGCGACGGCGTGGGGCGACGGCGTGGGGCGACGGCGTGGGGCGACGGCGTGGGGCGACGGCGTGGGGCGACGGCGTGGGGCGACGGCGTGGGGCGACGGCTTTCCTCGTGGCATTTTTCACGGGCGAATCGGAGCCCGTCTGATGATGATTCGGCGCCGTGTCCTTTTGGTTCTGACAGTGTCACTATCAACCCTCTTGATTAATGTTTTACCTGTTCGCCCTGTGATTCATCGCCATCGTGAGCGCCATCGTGAGCGCCATCGTGAGCGCCATCGTGAGCGCCATCGTGAGCGCCATCGTGAGCGCCATCGTGAGCGCCATCGTGAGCGCCATCGTAGCGCCGCGGCTGATGCAACCGTCAGGCAAAAAACAGACAGAATGTTTGAGACGAGGGCATAAACTGTGTCAGTGTGGAGCTCCACTGTACGACGTCTATTCAGTTTAATTAAAACCGACTGAAAAATCCAGTTCTCCAAAGAATTATTAGGAAATGGCAATTAGTTACTAAAGCTCGTTAAGTCAAAAGCCGTTAATTGCATCACCAGAGAGAAGTTTTCAGCATCTTTTGTTAATTAAATGGTCTCAGAAGAAATGTCTCCAATCCATAGAATGTATTTGTGCTCAGCCCAGCGCGGACGGTAGGACTAAACTGGATTTAAACCCAGATTAAACCAAGAGACAGTCCTACACAGAGACAGTCCTACACACAGACAGTCCTACACACACAGAGACAGTCCTACACACACAGAGACAGTCCTACACAGACAGTCCTACAGAGACAGTCCTACACACAGAGAGACAGTCCTACACAGAGACAGTCCTACACAGACAGTCCTACACACAGACAGTCCTACACACATAGAGACAGTCCTACAAACAAAGAGACAGTCCTACACACACAGAGACAGTCCTACACACAGAGACAGTCCTACACAGAGACAGTCCTACACAGAGACAGTCCTACAAACAAAGAGACAGTCCTACACACACAGAGACAGTCCTACACAGAGACAGTCCTACAAACACAGAGACAGTCCTATGAACACAGAGACAGTCCTACACAGAGAGACAGTCCTACAGAGAGACAGTCCTACACACAGACAGTCCTACACACAGACAGTCCTACACACAGACAGTCCTACACAGAGACAGTCCTACACACAGACAGTCCTACAAACACAGAGACAGTCCTACACACAGAGAGACAGTCCTACACAGATACAGTCCTACACACAGAGAGACAGTCCTACACACAGACAGTCCTACAAACACAGAGACAGTCCTACACACAGAGACAGTCCTACACACATACAGTCCTACAAACACAGAGACAGTCCTACACAGAGACAGTCCGACACACAGAGAGACAGTCCTACACACAGACAGTCCTACAAACACAGAGACAGTCCTACACACATACAGTCCTACAAACACAGAGACAGTCCTACACAGAGACAGTCCGACACACAGACAGTCCTACACACAGACAGTCCTACAAACACAGAGACAGTCCTACACACACAGAGACAGTCCTACACAGAGACAGTCCTACACACAGACAGTCCGGAGCTCTGCCCTCCAGAGCTCCACCCTCCAGAGCTCCGCCCTCCGGGGCTCCGCCCTCCAGGGCTCCGCCCTCCAGAGCTCCACACTCCAGAGCTCCACACTCCAGAGCTCCGCCCTCCGGAGCGCCTCCTACTGTAGAGGAGGATACATGTCGCTCTCTGCAGCCGATGATGAAACTGTTCAGTTTCTTTCCAAAACAAAAAAACACCAAAGCCCAGAGACAAACTGAGGAAACATTTATGCTCAGAGCAGGGCTTGTTTGTCTGACCCCTCCTCCTCCTCCTCCTCCCCCTCCCCCTCTCCTCTTCCTCTCCTCCGTCGCTAAAGGCCGAGCGACATAGAGGTGATTAATCAGGTTGTTAGCATGAGAGATGGAGCGAGGGAGAGCGAGAGGAGAGCAAACACAAAAGAAAAGATCCAGCGTAACAACAGGGACGGCCATTCTCCAGAGAGGCATCATTTAAAAAGTAACAGGCCCTGATCGCAATAATGTTCTCATAGCAACTATTAAATATAATGACCACTATTATGGCTCCAGAGACGAGCACAAAGACGAGTAAAATACAGTCCGCCGCCCGACGCACGGACACCGCGTCTTCTGGTGAGTTAGAAATCCAGTTTTGTGGCGATGTTTTAACAAATGTGTTTAATTTTGGACGAAATGTATAAAAATCTGTGTGAAAATGGTTGGAGTAATGAGCGGTGTAGTCGTTTGTGCAGCGACACCAGCTCCACTTGGACGTTCTGCTGTCGTGTCCTTGGTCCAGACACTTAACCTGCTTCAGTTCCAGCGAATCAATGTGAATAAAATGAGATCATTTACCACTTCAACTGTAGATGACCCTAAAAAACCTGCTGCAGCTGAAGTTCTGCAGAAGAACAACTCACTAAACAACGGCCTTGACTTTTCGAACCTAATCCCAGCGTTACATAAACCCAAACGCCGTGAAAACCACTTACTTTTAGAGACTCTGGAGTGTTTCCTCTTGACCTCTCCTCCTCCTGACCCGCCGCAGCCGTCCTCATCGTCACAGTCGCCGCTGTACCGCCCCTCCGAGTCGCCGCTTCCTGTTTCGATCTGGTCCAAAGTGCCCAGTTTAGGGATGGACTTTCCCTGGAGGAGCTGAAATGAAGAAAACACCGAGTCACAATCTGAATCTCAGTTTGTCGGACGCAGTTTGAGACTAAAAAGCTTCGTTTTTCTGTGGAAATGTCCCTCATGTCGTCTTTTTTGGGGTAATATTTTGAACTTTGTTGGTAAAATGATGAGTAAAGATGTTCCTGTCCAGTCGATTTGTGTAACATTATTAACTGTGTAACATTGAGTCAATGGGCTTCGCCCATTGACTCAGTGTTGACGCTGACATGCTAGCAAGAACAAATATGCATGTCCCATGCCTACGGCATGGGTTGCTAGGACACAGGAGTCTGTGAAAGGTCGCGGTGATGCCACGAAGTTGCGCGCAACTTCGTGAAGACAGTCCGCAACGATGAGTGCTTCGCACTCATCGTTGCGGAAGCAATAGGCCCTACGCCCTGTAGGGGCTCAGGCCTAAAAACAAAGCTCAAAATAACAAAAAATGAATAAATAAATAAAAAATAAACTCAAAATAACAAAAAAACAAACAAAACTTAAAAGAACTAAAAATATATATAAAAAAAAATAAACTCAAAATACCAAAAAACAAAAAAAACTCAAAAGAACTTAAAAAAAAAAAGAAACTGAAGAAAAACTTTTTTAAAAAAAACCCCAAATAACAAAAAAAAGAAAAAAAAAGAAAAAAAAGAACCCCAGGATCATGTAGAGGGTTAATACGAACATTTAAGATAAAAAAAACGAGTCTGAGCAGCAGCAGTTATGATTTAAGAGAGAATCAGAGTCGATGGAGCCAGGAGCGCGCCCGTATGCTGCGCCCGTATGCTGCGCCCGTATGCTGCGCCCGTATGCTAGCAGGTTAGCTACGTCCATTTATATAAAGAGTCTGTGTAAAATAATAACATGGAAACAAGCGGAAAAGTTACAGGTCACGTCTGCGCACGGGGGGAAGAGTATACAGATATAATACTGTATTTTTCAACAGTAAATGTGTAAATAAAGACACATTAGACAGAAAAGTTCCACAGTGCGCCGCGTTAATGCTTCATTTTACACACACGTTTGTAATTAACACTGAGACAGAGTCAGATCACAACCTCCAGACTCTTCTTTTCAGATTTATCAAGGACCACAGTCGGCACAAAGAGTAATTTGACTAATGCAGAGAAGGTCGAGCAGGTGAAGAGATAATTTGATCAGATGTGCAGAAAAAAGACGGTACAGAGAGATTTCAAAGCCCAAAGTGAATAAATGGAGTCTTTACCTGAAAAGGCTTAAATAAAGTTGAGAATAAGACAAAATAACCTTGTTAAGGATGTGACTCACTGTCTGATTCATTTCATGCAGAAATAAAGGCTCTGACAAGAAGCTTTATTTAAAATGTGTTGATTATCACACGAGGGTAAAGTTGTTTCTATATCACAAACATCAGACTCCGGAGGAATTAAAACTGTGAGAAAAGCAGCAAAAATTAACACTTATTATTTAGAAAACACAGATGAAAGAAGCAGCGTGACCTCGTCTGAATCAGGTTTAAAAATGAAACTTTATGGAACAATTTTGTCTTTGTAGAAGTTTGAAACTCGGACGATCAGTTTAACGAACCGAGAAAAAGAAGCAGAGCAAAATGTGAAGCCATGAAGTACAAAGTATATGAAGTACAACGCTATGAGAGAGTAGAGTACAGCAGAGTACACCAGAGTACACCAGAGTACAACTGAGTACACCAGAGTACACCAGAGTACACCAGAGTACACCAGAGTATATCAGAGTACGCCAGAGTACACCAGAGTACAACTGAGTACAACTGAGTACAACTGAGTACACCAGAGTACACAAGAGTACAACTGAGTACAACCAAGTACACCAGAGTACACCAGAGTACACCAGAGTACACCAGAGTACAACTGAGTACAACTGAGTACAACTGAGTACAACTGAGTACACCAGAGTACAGCAGAGTACACCAAAGTACACCAGAGTACACCAGAGTACACCAGAGTACAACTGAGTACAACTGAGTACAACTGAGTACACCAGAGTACACCAGAGTACACCAGAGTACACCAGAGTACAACTGAGTACAACTGAGTACAACTGAGTACAACTGAGTACACCAGAGTACACCAGAGTACACCAGAGTACACCAGAGTACAACTGAGTACAACTGAGTACAACAAACACCAAGGGACAGGACACATAATTCAATCTTACCAACTGGACAAAAGAACAGTTAAGTTTCACAGCTCAACCAAGTCTCCCTGGTATTTCACACTAGCCCCGCCTCTTCTCCCTGGTATTTAACATTAGCCCCGCCTCTTCTCCCTGGTATTTAACACTAGCCTTTTGTTGACTTTTTATGTGAATAGTAAAAGTTCAATTGTGTCAGCTTGAGTGTCGTTAGCGCCCCCTTCAGACAGATTTAAGTCGGTGTCCAGCAGGAATCTGACCAGAACTGAAGAAGAAACTCGAACGAGCAGCGGAACTTTTTATCCAGAGACAGATTAGAGTTTTTCTTTCACTTTGGATCAGACCTGGAGCGACACAGACACTTTTATGTGACGCACTTTGGACAAATGAAGTTGTTTTTTAAATGTTTTGTATAAATAAAACTGAAATTATTTGAATTGAAAGTAGCTTCTTCAGTTCTGACAGGGTTCTGTAAATCACCTCCTTAAATTCAGTATTTTCCAGAGTATAAGTGTTTTTAAATTCATTATTCTGCATTTTTCCTGGTGCGACTTATTCTCCAGAGACACAGTTTCTATCCAACAACATAAAACTGAAACTAAAACATCCTTGTCGTACGGTAAGACGCATCTGTTATTAATCGAATTTAACCTCCCTAAAGTGTGAACTGAGCCGTGTTAATCCTGACGGTTCCAGACGCTCAGGAGCGAGCTAACCCCTGCTAGCATACGCTGATTAGCCCCATCATTGTGTTCCAGTCCCGTGTTAGCATTAGCCATTAGCGCAGTACAATTCCTAACCTGTTTAACTCTACACTTCGACCGGGGCTTCACTTTGGGCTTCTCCGCCGCATTGCAGAGTCTCAATCAGAAAATCGTGTGAACTCGACAGCGGGGGAGCGGCGCACGCTAATTGGCTCATTTAAATTCACAGAGCGTCATTGGCAACAAGAAAGAAAGCTTTGTGTTGATCAGAAAGGTAGCGTCTATGCTAATTAGCTGCTGTGGCGGTTGGTGCAGAGGACGAGTCGGATCAGGGCTGCGGCTGAACCTGGATCATAACGAGCGTCGTCCGCGGCGCCGAAACGCTCCACATCCACAGACGACTTTCTCTTCTACGCGTTTGATTATAATGATTTTTATTAATTACACTTAAATTCACATCTGCAGAGTGTTACCTGGAATAATGAATCTCCAAAGACGAGGAATTGATTCAAAGTTTGTGCAGAGTTTGAGTGAGAGAAAACGGAAAAATAAGAGTCTGAGAGAAACGTTTGAGCCGCAAAAGCAACAACACGGAACATTTCAGGCAGTTAAACACAGTCAGGTTTAACTAGAATGATCTGCTACGGCAAAACTGCACCGTGACAGAGCAGGAAGAAGTCGAGTAAAAGTACAGATACTGGAGTAAAAAGTACTCAAGTAAAAGTATCAAATGAAAAATCTACTGCAGTAAAAGTGTTAATGTACTTAAAGAGAAAAAAGTAAAAGTATTTCGTGTAGATTTTGAGTCTTATAAAGCTCCAAATGTGGTGATTTTGATAATTTTTTGAACTGAATTTTGTTTTTTTTCTGTTTTTTTTGTGTTTATTTTTGTTTTGCTCCAATAAAAAATAAAAATAATAAACCTCAGACTTTTCTGCAGGTCACACACAAAAATAAAAATACTTCTACTTTTCAGTCCTGTTCACAAAAGTACATATACTGCTCTTAAATGTAAAGTAAAAGTAAAAAGTATCCAGTTCAAAATGTACTTAAGTAAAGTACAGATACCTCACATTTATACTTAAGTACAGTACTTTACTATTTTTAATACTATGTCACAGTTATGGTCAGTGGTGGAAGAAGTACTCAGTTCTGTTAAGTAAAAGTACACATACCGGAGTAAAAGTTTAAAAAGTACTAAATTACCTGTGTGAAAATGTATTTAAAGAGTAAAAAGTAAAAGTATTTTGTGCAGATTTTGAAGCTTCAAATGTCGTTATTTTACTAAAGATTTGAGCCGAATTTTGAAGAAACGACTGAATCAATCGTGTTTTTTCTGTTTTATTTGTATATTTTTGTTTTGATCAAATTCTGAACGTGTTAAAAATAAACTCAGCCTTTTCACACAATAATAAAAATACTTCAAAATGTAGTGGAGTAGAAAGTACAGATACTGCTCTCAAATGTACTGCAGTAAAAGTAAAAGTACGCACTGTAAAATACCTCCAGTCCAGTACTTTACTACTTTTACTTTGTTACATTCCACCACAGATAAAGTGAAGTAACAACATAAAGTATAACATAAAGTATAACAAAGTATAACAGTACTATAGTAATAAAGTGATAGCAATATTTTTCACAAGATATATATTTATTGTACTCGCTAAATCCAGAATAAAAACAACTTTAAAAAGAGAAAGCAACAAAACATCACAGGAAAAATAGAAACAGGCGTCAAGCAGCATTTTATCTGTATAATAATAATAATAATAATAATAGAAATAAAAATGATAATAATAATAATAGAAATAATAATAATATTAATAATAATAATATAAATAAAAATGATAATAATAATAATAATAGAAATAATAATAATATTAATAATAATAATATAAATAAAAATGATAATAATAATATAAATAAAAATAATAATAATAATAATAATAATAGAAATAATAATAATATTAATAATAATAATATAAATAAAAATGATAATAATAATATAAATAAAAATGATAATAATAATAGAAATAATAATAATATTAATAATAATAATATAAATAAAAATGATAATAATAATATAAATAAAAATGATAATAATAATAGAAATAAAAATATTAATAAAAATAATAGAAATAAAAATGATAATAATAATATAAAAAAGATAATAATAATAATAATAGAAATAATAATAATATTAATAATAATAATATAAATAAAAATGATAATAATAATAATAGAAATAAAAATGATAATAATAATAATAATAATGATAATAATATCTATTTTACTTAGCATAAAAAAAACACAAAGACTGTTTTAAAACAAAGTATCATTACTGAATCTCGATATAAGTGACAGTGGCTCAGTTGGTAGAGTCTGACCCACTGATCTGAAGGTTTAAGGTTGGAATCCAGCTCCCACAGATGTTGTCGTTGTGTCCTTGGGCAAGACACTCACCCCAGTGTGTGTGTGTGTGTGCACTGATGTAGGGGTGTGTGTGTGCGCGCACTGATGTGTGTGTGTTTCTTTGACATAACGCTCTTTCTCCAGTCGTTGAACACACACTTGAACAGTTGAACAGTTGAGCAGGTGACTCTTTATTTAAACTCAACTGTGTTTAAATGAACCAGATCTTTTATTCCAGCTCTTTCTCTGTCGCCACGTTCACTTAACACTTGAACTGTCCTGTGTAAATTGCCATTTTCCGCTGCATTCGCCCCATGAGTGACAAAAATTGGATTATAAAAGCAGGAACATATGATTTGTGTGGGTAAAAGCTCTTATCACATTTGACCGTGACAGTTCTGGACTCTATACAATTGTTCCACTTTTCAAAGACGTAAAGTGCCACGTTCCACAGAGTTGAAAAGATATAGTTCTTTTTGACACGTAATAAAAGGGGACGTGACGGTTATTAAGCCGCGGTGAACGACATCGGCCTTTGTCTAATCATGAGTGAGAGACGCGAGGTGGAAATTTACACGTCCGGCCCAGGAGCGGCGGGCGGCGAGCAGCAGAACTTTGAACGTCAAAGGAAAAACGCATTTGAAAGTGAAATTAACGTTGTTTAACAGAATTTGCAATAGTGAACCTTTTATTCAGTCCAGGCTCAAACGGTTCTGTTCAGCTGTGTTTTGTTCTGCACTTTTCTCTTTTAATGTACATTTTAAGATGATTATTTATGTTTTTATTTGTTGTGTTGTGATTTTAATGTCTTACTTTGTCTTACTTTGTGTATAAATTGTGCTAAACAAATAAATTCTTCTTGTTTCTTGCTGATAAGAATAAAATCTCTCTGTTTAATGTTATTTCTGTTCATTTTAATTCAGATCTGTTTAAGTTCACATGTGTCAAACTCAGGCCCAGGGACCAAATCTGGCCCGCAGTGTAATTATATTTGGCCCGTGAGATCGTGTCAAATGTGCATCAGAGCGGCAGCAGCTACTAGTCACCTCGGCCAAATGAATCACTACAGAAACAGAGAGAAACATAATTAATTTCCTTTATTTTTTAATTCAAATGTATTTTTCTCTGTTTGTAAAATCAAGCTCGAGTTATTCCAGATTTTGCGTTTAAACAAAACTCACGTCCGTTTCCACATGAAGACGTTAAACACACATCAGGTGCAGTCAGTTTTTCAATAAATATTAAGTTTGTCCCGTGAATTTGTCTCAGTTTTTAATTTGTGTGAGTTTGAGTTTGACGTGTTCAGGTCTGAGGAAACACGGCACGTTTTTCTTCTGGTTGTTTATTTTCTGAACACGAGGACGAATGTAGAACAAAACAAGAGCCAAACAACAACAGAATCACCACAAACACACACCAGAGTCACACAAACACAGTGACATTAACAAACACACAACAGTTACACAACTCTGAGCTTAACCCTTTAAAGACTGAGCACATTATAGACCAGTACAGACTTTTTTTTTCTTTTTTTAGTCATAAAAATGTCACAGTTCTGTCTTTTTACATGTTTATCCTCAGTCCGGCTCCGTTTTTTCCGGTCTTTCTTTTGTTCCCTCCGTGTTTTTCCTGCCGCTGCCTCTCGTTTTGTTCATCAGCCCAGAGTCGTCCGTATAAACTGTTTCTGTTCCGTCAGGTCAAACTCATCTGAAACATTCTGTTGTTTGTATTTCTGCACTTCAGTATCTGCACTAATCCCTGAGTTTCCTGCTCCTGAGTTTATTTATCCGCCTTTTTTTCGTTGATATCAAATAAGACGTCATTCCTCAGTTGTTTAGTCCCTGATTTAAACGACACTTTGTAGTATTTTCTAAGACGTTTGATTGTTCTCTTTGTGTTGCATTTGAGCCCAGTTCACCTGCATCATAAAAAAATCACGTTAAAGGAGGTATCAGCCTGTACTTTTACCTTTTTTCACACGCCTTCCTTTATTTTACGCCTCTGTCCATCCTTATTTTTCCTTTGACGCATCAAATAACTGACTGGGCGGCTCCTGCGCTCTGATTGGTCGTCTTCGAGGGCGACGTAAGCACATTACCGTAATGACAGTGACATATTTAAAGAGACGCCGTTTGAATCTACACGAGGCACAATCGGTTTGCGGAGTTACGGTAATAAAAAAAAGTCCACAACCACGAGTCTATCGGCGACGTTTTGCATCCGACGCTACAATATTTCCTTAGTTTTACGTCCAGACTTCTCCACACTGGCGCTCAAAGATGTGAAAATTACTACGTTTCTTATTAAAATATTCAATTTCACCTCGTTTCAAACTTAAAACTACTCAAGGTGCTCCGTGGTAAGTGGTCCCCAGGTTGAGCTTTAGCTTTAGAGCGTTTAACTCTGCGGATAAGTCAGATTTATTATCTTTGTCAAAGCCGTGCGCGTAAAAAGAAGAATATTATGGACTTAAACCAGAGCTGTGACATTCGTTCAACGCTTCTGCTACATCCAAACAGCAGGGGGCAGATGTAAATCAAATCGTTCTATATCCGTAAACAATCAGAGTTAAAGTCGTCGGCCATCTTGTCTTGTCCCCGCGTTTCTCCGCTGCTGTTTAGCGTTTGATGGATGAAGGGCTCAGGGGGAGTCCGCACAGCTGCCTGGAGACTGTAATAATTAAAGATGTGTATGTTTTGGTAATGAGAACACGGGCACATGTGTAAAACGCCGCAGGCTAACGCGCTAGCATGTGTACAGAGGTGCGCGGCGGCAGGTGTGATGTTTACCGTGATAGCCATCGAAGACGCGCACGACGACGACGCTAATGAGCAGCAGTCAGGCAATTACCCAAGTAATTACAGAGCGTCCTACGGGGCACGTGCGTCTGCCAGAAATACACGGAGAATGATCATTTTTGAGAGATTAAGACGAGTAAAAGTTTCATCATCACGAGCGAATCTCAAAACAACATAATCGACCTTCTGCAGATTGAATATTAAGATCGGGGAGATTTGGAGCGGGGAGATATTTATGTGGTTTTACCGAAATCTCTGCCGACGCCCACGGAGAGGAGGAAGTTAAGGCAAAAGAAAAAAAAAGTGGAATTGAAGAGTTTGCCACGGCGACGACAACGACAGACAGGAAGAAGTAAGATCCGCGGTAAAGGCGTCCCGTTTTCATCTCGTGTCGCTCACGAACAGCGTTGATAGTTAAACGTTCGCTGTAGCTTTTCCGGCGATCGTCTTTACCTTCTTTAAACGCTCTCGTCTCAATGGAGATGTTACCGTGAATGTTCCGCAGTACGGCATTAAACTGATCTTGAGCGTTTAGTCGATCACGGACGGTTTTATCGCTGGAAAATAATGTTTAAAAGTTGCGTTAGCGTTGTGTTCGACTCTGCGCTCGTCTCACTTGTGTCTACGGTGGCGTCATCCGCTCGTTTCCGTGGAGTTTAATGCCACAACGTGGAACATGTGACGACCGCAACTTTTAGATTTGTACCAACTTTGTTCTGAGTATTTAAGTCACTTCACATTTTAAAAACATCAAACTCTATACAAAGTGTGGGTCTTTTTACTGTTTAAAGGCTCATTTTATGCTATTTTCTGATATTTTCTAATGTTTTTTCTTCATTTTATTTATTTATTTTGTTGTTTTATTCACATTTAACACACAAACCCCGCCGATTTAGACCGAGCTCGTCTCTCAATCAGAAAAATAGTAAAAGCCGAAGTTAAATCTGTAAATCTAAATCGTGTATTAAGGAGTTAAAGAACCAACTTTTTTTAGGAAAGACAATCCTTTTTTGAACAGGAATGAAGCCTGAGACGTCACTTATCCTCAATTTATAAAAACATCTTCAGACCCAAAGCAAACAAAGGCAACAAAGAGAGCAATAGATCGAGCTATTAGGGCCATTAAAGGTAGAGTCCAGCAGGAATCTGACCAGAAATGAAGAAGCGGCTTGTAGGAGCGAAGACGTTTAGCTGCTCGTCCAAGCCGCGGCTTGGACGAGCAGCTAAACGTCTTCGCTCCTACAACGATTTGTCCAGAAAACACTCTGTTCCACCTTGTGATGTCACGCGGTAACACATGTGTCATCATCATTTGGATAATTTCAGCTTTGGAGTTGCTAGTCTCTACTGAATTAAAGGTAAAAGCAGCTGTAGGAACTGGAAAACTACCACTTGATGACATCACAAGGTGGAACGTCACATTTTGAGCTTTGGAGAAGTTACTCAAACACGTGTGAACGAAACAAAACACAACTCCGGGTCTGTTTTTTTGAGTCTTTAACAGCTTCAGAACACGACTAAAAACCTCACGAGCGTCAGTTTTTTACGTCACGTTTTGCGTCACATTTGACCTTTAATCCTTCAAAAAAAAAAAAAAAAAACGTCCGCGGCTTTACCCCCGCGTCACTGTTCAGCCGGGCGTCTTGGACAGAGCGCGCCCTCTTTTTTTCTCGTTTCACGTTTGCCTATTCCGGACTCGACACGACCATAAAACACGTAGTTTGAGAGCGTGACTGGCGTCGGCTCCGCGTGTGATATCTCCATTACGGCGGCGCGTGAGGGGAAAGCCCAGAGCGTCGAGGACAGCGGCGATCCGCCCACACACTCTTCTCCCCGAGCCATCTGCAAACAGCTCCAGTCTTAAATCACTGCACAGACAGGAGCTTCCCACAGGTAGACACTATAATGAATAGGCCCCATATTCAAACACACGGACGTGAAGTGCATTTTGATTCTGCCTCAGCACAGAAACCAATTTACAGCGAAGAATGCAAATATCTGCAGAGTGAGTGTTTCCCGTTTAAAAGAGGAGACTACGGAGGCTCCCTGTAGAACTTTAGAACAAGCTGAGCAATAAACCGGCGTCTCTCTGCTGTTTTTTATAACCAAACATGTCTTAATCAATGTTTAATTTGTCGTTTTTGGTTTTATTAAAAGCCTTAAGTGACATATTTACACCAACACTGTGTTTAATCAGATTCGCTGGGCTGTTATTAGTGTTTATATCTGGATTTTCGGACAAAACGATGACATAAAAACACCAGACAGCGGGTTAAAGACGACATTATGCCTGACAGGAGCAGTTACACAGAGAAGCGACGTCATTTTTCAATAGAAAGTGAACTGGAGCCAGAGTCGTGCTCGTTTTTCACATAAAGGTAAAGCCTGTTCTGCTGCGATGTGAAATATTTGATTTTAGTGCAATAAACGCAGCTAATTATGAGTTATGAGATCTGAATTCTAGTTTAGTCCTTCGTTTTTGGTCAAGTCTAGTTTGTTTTTACGTCTTTTTTACGCAAAATCCTGCTTTAGACTTCGACGAGACTCTTGAACGTTCGGCGGTTTGTGGTTCAATCTTCGTTCAAACAGATCCGCTCCTTAAACTCTTTTAAACTCACACATTTTATCCTTCACGCCCTGACCCAGAGATCCAATTAATCTTGATATCACCCCGTTTTTGAGTCCCAAACATGCAGCTCAAATATTTCCCTCCCGTCGTCCGTTCTCGACGCTCATCCTCTCGTCTTTCGCTGGGCGCTGTACATCTCCTCTGTCTATTATCTCTAATATCATCCCACTTAGATGTCACTTGCAATTAGCGACCTCTCTCCACGTCTGCGTTTTCCGTTTGAACAAGACGACTGCTGTTCCTTCACTACCTCCATTTGTAGCTCTGTCAAATGGCTCAAGTGGAAAGAAACGGCGTACAATTATACGCAATTAAACGTTGCTAAAAGGTATAGGAGCGGCGTGCGGAGGCGGAGCGAGCTGTCGGGGGTTAATGCTTCGTCTGGACTTGGATCTGGTGATGGATTTGCTGTGAGCCTGGGTGCAGTAAATAGGGGCCGGAGCAGATCTTACACTCATCATATTTGCCAGTCAGAGGAGGGAAGTGTCAGGATGTGAATGTGCTCCCAGGACGCAGCCTGTCACTCTGCGTTTGGCTCATGGCTGCTCCGGCTTTGACAGCGCTCTTATACGCACCAGGGGGCGCTCAGAGAGGCAGGGACGAGCCGGAAATTATAAACTGGAATATTTTTAGTTGAGGAATTGTGTTTTAATTGGAGCATTTAAAGAAAGAATGTACGAATGTCCACTCTGCTACTCCCACACTTCAACAATCCTCGATATCGACTCGTTTAACGCGATTCTGACTCGTTTCTGCGTCGACTCTGCACATTTGACCGGACGAGAGCCGCGTTAGACTGAAAGGTTTTAAGAAAAGATCCCGAGGAAGGTCAGAGGAGAGAAAGGTTGTACTAATAAAAGTGAAAGACGAGTGAAAGCGTGTGCAGGAGTGTTCTTAAAACCTTCTCGTTAAAGCGATCCTGACCACTCCAGTGTGTTAATCGCGCCAAACTTTCACAAATCCGCACACAAACAGCTCTATAAAGGCCTAACTCTATTATATTTGGAGAGAGCAGGGTCTGTGATACTGACAGTTGCTCTAAAAATAAAGGAAACGTGCTGTTCTTCTGTGTATTGTTGTGTTGTCGTGTTGTCGTATTGTCCTGTAGCGCTGCATCCTTCGCCGTCACGCCATTTTGTAGTCACGCGTGAATGTCCGGCAGGTGTAAAAGTTGTGCGCTCACGATGCATTTCGAAAAGGAAGCAATATCTGATGATCACTTTACAGTAAAAACCACAACGCACTGCAGGAGTTGGAGGAGACGCAGCGTTTATTGCCGCATTATTGACACGAAAAGCTAAAAAAACAACAACGTGTGAAGCCGTTATCGTGCAACGCTTTAGTTTTTTGCTGTAAAATGATCAGGCAAAGGGTCAGATTTAAAGAGAGAAAACAATTATTGATTAATACACGTCGAATCCTGCAGCGGCGGTCGGATTTAATCGAGTCGCGGAGCATCTGGAGTTTGGGACGACACTGGATATTCAGATTCAGACGTACATTTGTTGGTTTGTTTGTTCATTAGTCACTATTTTTAAACGCAGTAATTATCCTGTACTTTAAGGTAATTGGTCGAGTTAACGTGTTGCATATTTTCTGAGATTCTTTAGGTTAATTCAGGTTAACGTTACACATTGTTTCATCAAATACGCTGCAGTATTATTGTTCTTTATAATACACTGTAATTACCCAGTCGCTCAAAAATACGACTAAACACGCTTTGGTAAATTATGTGTACGCCATAAGCAATTTAGATTTCTTTTTTTGTTCCACCGCTAAAGAAAACGAACATCATTTCTTCACAGTACCTTCATTTGAGACGAGGCTGAGTGACAGAAGACGACGTGCAATTATGAGCAATCAAACCAAAACTACTATAATGTCGTAACGGTGGGTGTAGCGGACCAAAGAGCGCAGACTCGGGGGAATATTTACAGTGTTTATTGTACAGAATGAGACATGAAACAAAACTGAGGGTTGATCTGATGGTGAGCAGGAAGCCAGGAGCGGATCAAGATCCAGGAACGTGGAGAGCAGGGAAAAACCAAGACAGTACCAGGGCTGAGAAGCAGGGTCGAAGCAGGGTCGGAGCAGGGTCGGAGCAGGGTCGGAGCAGGGTCGGAGCTGGGTCAAAGGCACACATAGGATCCGGCACCAAACACAGATAATCCAGTACGGAACAGGGTGAAGCAACGCAGGCACGACAGGCACACAGGAACACAGGGAATGACAGGAACACAGGGAACGACAGGAACACAGGGAACGACAGGAACACAGGGAACGACAGGAACACAGGGACGACGGCACAGACAGGGTGAGGACACACAGACGACCTCGCACTGAGTGTCTTTTCCCAGCTCCTCTTATCCACGGCAGGTGTGGTGATTAGCCAGATGACCAGCAGGTGCACGCGGGAGGAGCCGAGAGCTCCGCCCAGCTCCAGGTACAGACAGGTGAGGGAGGGGGAAGAGCAGGACAGGAGGTAAAACGTGGAGCGGACATATAAACGCAGGAATGTGCAGCCTCCGGTCGCCTGCTCCTTCTGCAGCGACTCACAAACACAATTTACACAAGTTTAAGGCTCAAGGTTTGACTCTTTTTCCCCAGAATATTGCATGAATTTATATAAATATATGAAGCGTAACAGTGAAAAAGACACTATGTTTCCTGCAGTGTTTTTTTTTTCTTCTATTGTCAACAATGTCCGACTTTAATTACACAAAGAGGATTACGGAGCTGGATTTTAATCTTAAATAAACAGCCACATTAATTTATTTGAGATAATTCATTATCTTCAGGTTTCAGGTTTGGATGTGCCCGGGTGTTTCTCCTGGGCACGGCGCTGCAGCCAATAAGAGCGGATTAAAAGCAGCTCTCCGTGCTGTTTGTCTAGCGTTACATTTCTTTCCCATCTGAGATTCGACGCTGGATAATAAAATGAATTTCTAAGCCTCGCCGATACAAGTGGTGCTCCAGATGTTTTATTAATGCGGTAAACACGGCAACACACATGACCAAGATTGTTTTCCCTCTGCTTTAAATGGACTTTATCAGAGGCATTTCCATTTATCAAGTCTGCACAAACTCAACGCGAATATATTCTAAGTGTTAATCCCTGCGAGTAAGAGGAAGGACATGAATAATGCAGGAGCAAAACTGCTGGTCAACCACCACATCAATGACGAGTAAATAATTCAGGACGGGGTAAGACGGGCAGACGGTGACGAGCGTGATTGAGAGACGCGGGGACAAGACCTACTTATAGATTCTAGATGGGTTTTTACCACATCGGGAGCAGAGGACGGCAAAAGCAAGAGGGCGGTCAACAAATTATTTATAGCAAAGAGCTGCTGATGAGCAAGATGATGAAATCTACAGTGGAGCAGAGGAGCATGATGAGTGTGTCAATAGCTGCGTCGCCATTTTTCACGCGCGCTCCGACTCTCCGGTCCCGCGCTGTGGAAATCTGATGATATATTTCGCATGCGCTTGGAGGGAAACGGCGGAAGAACCTTTGTCTGGCGTTTTTGTTTGTCAAGGTCAGGGGCAAATAAAGGAAAAAGCAAAAAGCGTCACGGATATGCAGATGAAATGCATTGGGAATATATGGCGCCCGGGAACAGCTCACACGCACGAGCTGATGGATGCGACGGAGTTAGCATTTTAGGACGTTAAACAGGGGCCCAGGCTCGAGGGATTTCAAAAGGGCCGTGTTACGCAATTTTAGCATCTTTGTTGTAATGTTTCCTCATCAAGAACATATGGAAATACAACCTCGATTCAAATAAAGTCAGGACGCTGTGTAAAACTTTTAAAAAATACAGAATACGATGATTTTTGCTCATTCTTTTCAACTGAATGAACTGAATAAAGTACAAAGACGTGATATTTAATGTTAAAAATGAGCAACACATTCCAATAAAGCTGGGACAGGGGCAGCAAAAGGATGGGAACGTTGAGGAATGATTAAAATCCACCTGAACATTCCACAGGTGAGTGTCATGAGTCTGTTATTCACTACGAGGAGGCGAGGTTCAACACTTTGTGAACAACTGTGTGAGGAAATAGTCCAACAGTCGAAAAGTGAGTGAATATTTGCATAAAAACAATAAAGTTTATCAGTTTGAACATTAAATATCATGTATTTGTTGTATTCAGTTCAATAAAGGTTGAAAAGGATTTGTAAATCATTGTATTCTGTATTTTTTAAAGTTTTACAGGGTCCTCACTTCATTTTAATCGTGATATAATAGTGCAGGCCCAAAAGTCACTGACAGTTGAAAAAAATCATAACTCTTTTTTTTCTAAGTATTTTTATTTTATTTTTCCAGAGCATTTAGAACGACTCTTCCCACATTAATCTGAGCAAATCCAGCCCCGAGGAACGAGCCTCATTGTCCAGTGGGACTTTGAGTCACATGGGTCAAATGCACAAACCCAGTGGTGTTTTACTGTCGACATTTTAATACCAGAGACGCCCCGAGCGTAAACGCCATTAAAGAAATAAAAAGTAAGTGTTTGTCAAAGACAGGGGGCAGTATCTCCACAGACCTGACTAGTCCTGATTTCTTCCTGTGGGTCGATCTTAAAGAAAAGTCGTTGTCATGAGGCACATATTCTGTTCCTGTTTTGTCTCCCTGTGTGTTCTCCTCCCTCACCTGTCTGGGTCTGGAGCTGGGCGGAGCTCTCGGCTCCTCCCATCGGGGCAATCCACACCTGCCGTGGACAAGAGGAGCTGGAACCAGACGCTTGGGCCAGACCATCCATGTGTCAAACGTGACTATTCCAGCTCTGTTGTTGTACTCTTTCATACTTGACTTTTTGATGCTCATTGGATTCTTGCTGCGGGTTCCGTTTCTGCCGTCCGTTCCAGCTCCTGGTCTCCGGCTCTGCTCCTGACCCCGCGCTCCCGCTCCGGTACAGTCTACTCCTTACCTTCACCTCCTGGTCTCATCCTGGACCTTGTCTGCACCACGTCTCCTGTCCTGGCTCGGCTGGTTCTGTTCTCGGTCCTGTCTTCGTCCCGGCGGTTCCCTGTTCCCGTCTCTGCTCCTCTCGGCGCGCCCCTGGGCTCTGAGTGCGCCCTGCTCCGTGATCCCTGTCGGATTACTGGACTATTGTTTGTTAAATTCACTAACTGTAAATCTGCCCTGAGTTCTGCACCTCTTTGTTCCACCTTTCACCGGCCATTACGACAGGTGTTTGTGAATAAACCTCAGACGATAAACGACTTAAAACGTGATATCGAGGATCAAATAAGAGACATAAGCCGGAAATGATTTAAATGTGACGCAAAGTGAGTTGGATTGAGGTGTTCAGGGAGAAACTGAAAAAATTTGGTCATTTTTACTTCCCCTTGTTTAGGCAGTGAAAGGTTCAAGTGTAAGTGACAATTATAATCGTATATATCGCCAAAAATCTCAGAAGGTTCAGTTTATCTACTGCTAAAATTTGGTGAGTTTAACTTAAGAATTATAGGAGCGACTGAAAATTTAAAGTGTCAGTGACTTTTGGGCCGCTCTGTACTTCCTATGTGATTAAACCTGTATCATGCTCAGAAAATTCCCATTTCCACCCACCCCCTATCTCCGCCCACTGCTCTCTCTCTCTCTACTTTTTGCCGATTCTCCAAAAAGACTTAAAATTTGAAACTAAATAACCAAAAAAAGCGTAACATGTTTTTTAAAGTTAATATTAAAGCCAAACTCCGGTGCATTCCTGACTGATCTTTGTTGTAAATTCTTTGAAATAACTTGTTGGCGTCGCAATAAACTGCACCAGAAATAAAACGCTGCTTTCACTGGAGAAATGAGCTTGTCACGGTGTAATTGTGTCTTTAACATGCAGCTGTAATGAAGGACTGACACACACTTTATTCTCACACAATTATACATTATTAGGCACTATGAGCTCACTTGTCATGGAAATAACACTGATTATCTTGTTTCCATGGCGCCCGCAGTGAGTGGGATGTAAAAAAAAGAGACTAAACAATCTGCGTTTGGAAGTCAACGAGCAACTTTGACAATGGCCACGGCGCACGAGCGAGAAGCAGCGACTTAGAAACGACAAATAAAAAATACATATGCAACTATTCAACAGAACGACTTTTTACGACTTTGACAAACTTCCACAGAAAAAGAATTACAAAAATATGATAAAGCAAAAAAGTCAAAAAAAGCAACACGCCCTGGCATAACGTACATCCGCTAGCGTTAGCAACAGTTTTGATTGACAGCGTTGCTAAGCGGTGTTGGGGGGACGAGGCGTTACCTTGTACATCCTTGCTCCTGATTGGCTCTCTGGTTGCTATGACACTCGCAGTTGGAATTCCTCAGCTCGAAATTCTCCGCTATACCTGCGCTAGCCTGGATTAGCTTCATTTGGAGCTGAACGCTGTGACGTCACACTCCTTTACTCCGCGTCTTTACACAGTCTACGACATAAACACGTTCAACACTCACTTAAACAAACTACTACGTTTAATTAAAACCGTAAAAACGCGAGAGACATTCCTGGAAACGCCGTCTGCTGGTTTGTTTTAACACTATTTGCTCAGAAAACAGACAAACACTGAATTAAACTAAATCTGTGTCCTGGAATCTGCATATTTTTACTCTAATGTCAGTGTTATGCAACCAGCAGAATTCTAATATCGTTCAGGATATAAAAGCTGGAACTGTACATTTTGAGGCTAATATTTATCATGTGCACAGATTCTTTGCAGTGATGGAGATTTTGGGGGATTTTTTTATGTTATAACGTCAAATCTGAGCTGTACAGAGTAAAATAAATCACTTCTGTGGCTAATTATCAGTTGTATTTTATGTAAAAACGACTCTCCTGCTTCGTGTCAGTGGCATAAAGTCGTTTAAATATTATCGTTTATCTCTGTATTTCTTTGTAGCGATATATCGTGCTTCAAAATGTGTCGTGTTATTGCTCCAGTCAGAAAATTAACTAATTAACTTAGTTCCTCTAAATCTGCACGTCCAGTTTCCAGTCTGAGCTTTGTGACTTTAAAACAAAATATAAGTAAATAAAAAGTTTGACCAGCTCCTCCTGAGTTAAAATGAAAAATGAAGTCACAGGTCGACCCTCCAAATCTTCACTTTTGACAAACGTTTCAAATAATTGTGATTTGAAATGTGACCTGAATAATCCTGAGTCGTCCTGCGTCGAGTTCTACTTTCCCCCCGTCTCCATTCTGATCGTCTCTTTCCTTCCATGACCCACATATTTAATCAAGTCCTAGTTTTTCCATCTGCCAAAGCTTCATTTTGACTCCGTGACATGATTTTACCAGTGCAGGACCACACGCTCTGGAGGAGGCGTTTTCTCACAGAGCAGCTCTACGTCAAACTGAGATCTTTATTTACTAATGTCAAAGTAAATAACAGTGAATATGGAAGGTGTGCGTCCCTGAATCTGTCCTTTTCCTCCATAAAGTCCAGTCTGTGTGAGCTCGGACGATATAAACTACTGACTCTTCCCCAGGATTCCAAATTCAAAAGACTTTACCAGCAAAGACGTCGTTTTTGTTATTCTTACGCATGATAAAAAATGTGAAATGATTTTAAATGTGATCTTTGTTCTGGGTAAGTTCTTTATCCACTGGAGCAGGTTCTTAAAAATCAAACATCCTTCCTCACATTTCATAAAGAACTTTGTCTGTTTTATGTAAAAGAAAGATGCTATAAAACATAAATTAAAAATGTAATAAACGATCTAAATCTTATGGACAACCCCTAGTATTGTTTTTTTTCCCTCTGTCTGTTCTGCCACAAATGTTGTATATCTTTATTAATAAAACAAAAAAAAACTACAGTGGTGTTTAAGATTTTGTGATTTTGTGTCTGTTACTTTTGTTTCTGTTGTTTAAAACTGTGCAAGTTCCTTCTGTTTAAGTATTTTTGTTTCCTTGTGTTTATTTTACCTTCTACACTCCTGCTCATTAAATTACTTCTTACTTTACCATTTTTCCATCCTGTTTTTGTTTTGTTTTTTGTTTTTTCCCTGCCCCGAGCTGAGACGCTGGAGATTACAAAGACGTGTGGACAAAAAGACGACAAGTATGTTCTGGTCATTTTGGTTAAAGCCTCGTCTCACTAAGGAATGAGTGACCTGCACGAAGAGAGGGTCAGAAAACACTCGCTTTGTTCGAGTTTGCCTAAAGTTTCTTAACGTGTAACGCCGTGCAGACCAGAAGAAGACCTGCCCCACGCACAAACACACTGAGAGACACTATAAAAGCTGTAAACACGCACATCTCAGGACTCTCTTTTCTGTCCTTTCCGTAGAGTCCGTTGCTTCATTGTTCACTTCACCTGTGGAACTCATTAAACCTTCTGATTTTGTTTCATTCTCTTGGTCCTCTTTGACGTTTGCACCAGAAACGCACATTCTCAGAGCGTTTCACAGGTAAAGGATCATTTATGAGGTGTGTTACGTCGCTACAGAACCACACCCGTCTGGAGCGTGTCACGGGTGAAGGACCATGTGTGAGACGTGTGGACTTCTTCTGTAGGACGACATCTCAATGGTTAAGGAATTCTATTTTATTCTTACGTTTCAGCCGCTCTGACCTTCCTCAGGTCTGAGCACAGCCCCTTCTGCTCCTTTTATATAAGTTAAAGGACCGCCCCCTTCAGTTTAATTAACCAATCAGAACAGTGAAAACACATTTACGACTAGACTCCAATATACAGGCAAAATTGTGCATAATTCACTGTAGAAATGTCTTGTGAGTTAAAATGCATGGATAAAAGCTAGAAAAATTCAGTAGGACGACACCTGTTTGGAGTGTTTCACAGGTAAAGGACCAAGTGTGAGGTTTGTGTACTTCTTCTACAGGTCCACACCCGTAAAAGAGGCGTATCTCACGTCGTTAAACCAGAAGAATAAAACACGAGCCGTTTTCTGCAGATGGAGACGCAGAGATGATAATCCAGGTCATGACAAAGCCATCATCTTCACACAGCCCCCTCTCTACGACGCTGTACGGCCCATAACGAGACAACGCCAATCAGACGCACAATCAGAGTCCTTTGCAAATCAGGTCCCAATGAAATGATAATGCAACAGAGAAACATCAGAGAGCTGTGAGCACACAAGCTGTTTAATGAATCAGAACAGCCACGAACACACAAACAGTGATTGGATGATTTCCCATTCCACTTCCTCTGAATATACTGCAGGAAATATGCCAAAAAGTGCACATCACAATCCCGTAGAGCCTCCATAACGCACTTTAGCAGAGAATACAAACATTTAGGCTTTAGAATATCCTCAAAATATGTTAGAAATGTGCAAGGTGAACTCTGAAAACCATAAATCTTAAGTCCAGTCTTTATATATTGTCTTAAACAGGTAACTTCACCGTGATATAAACTGCACAAACGCCAAAAAATTACCCCAAATTTCCCATATCTGACCCTGATCCTGGAACGATCCCACTGTAATTTATTTATTTAGCGAGTATTTGTACAACGAGAACTTGATTATCGTCTGTAAACATCTGAATCTGCATCACAAGGTCAGGCAAAGACTTCTAACTGTCCAATTTAAAAAGTGCCTGTTCCCTGAAGTTTTCACTGTTAAACTCCATTAGCCTTTCTCGTTTCTCATTAAGTGCTGAAGGAAATTATACAAATGGCTGGAAGCAATGAAAGAGGAGTTTCTTTTAAACTTGTGGCACGCTTCATTAAAAGTAACATCACGCGCCTACGACTAAAAAAGCAGGAAAAACACACTGAGAATGTGCTCGAAAAATGTGTTCTGGATTGTGGCTCTAGTTTCCGTTATTTCTGAAGTTTGATCATTAAGACCTGGCCGCGGGATCGCAAAATAAAACTGGTAAAAATATAGTTAATAAGGATCATAAAAGTACACAAGACAGACTTTTAAATCGGACAAAGTTTAAAGGTTCTACGAGACGCAAAATGGATTATTCTGAGATTTTAGTCGTGTTTTAAAGCTGTTTCCTCGTTAAAAAAACAGACCTGGAGCTGTGTTTTGTTTCATTCACGTGTGTTTGAGTAAATCTGGTTCATTAGTCCGTTACATCTCCAAAAATCAAAACGCAAAACGCTCTGTTCAACCTCGTGATGTCATGAAGTTGTAGTTTTTTTTCCAAGTTATCAGCTCCTTTTACCTTTAGTTCAGTCGAGATAAGTCGCATTTCCAAAGGTTGAAAATGATCCAAATGATTATTGAAGTTTAAAAACACAGTGGAGCACTTCCTGTATCACCACATGATGACATCACAAGGTGGAACAGAGTGTTTTCAGTTTGAGAAAAGAACTCTAAATGTCCAGGGTTTGTGAGTTAAACATAAAACAAAACAATTCACACAACACATCCGTTTGTGACGAAGAAATGATCAGAAAAAAGAGTAAAATGAGACTTTAAAAAAATCAATAGTTTCACCTCCAGTTTCATTTAACACAAAATAAATCAAATTAATTAGTAAAATATGGTTGGCTCAAGTCAAATGGACCTGGACACGTCTCCAGTCGTAATCGACCTTTAAACTGGTACAAAGCTCTGAGGACTTTCTGTTCAGAGACATTTTCTAAACAAAAGCAGGTTTTCGGAGCCACAGGCTTTGGCTCAGACTCCGTCCATTTAAAACTCGACTCTGCTGTAGATTTCACTGTTTTATAAGTTTATACATCTGTGTTTTATTTTCTTACAACGATTATTCTAATGAGATGAGCTCTGCTGCATATTTGATCCTGTTCTGTATCCAATTCACTTTTATTGGACACAACTCGGCTCCCGTTTGTTCCCGGTGGCTCCTGTTTGTTCCCGTTGGCTCCTGTTTGCTCCTTTTGGCTCCTGTTTGCTCCCGTTGGCTCCTTTTGGCTCCTGTTTGCTCCTTTTGGCTCCTGTTTGCTCCTTTTTGCTCCTGTTGGCTCCTGCGCCTCCCTGAACAGCTCCTGAAGAACGTTTCACGTTACAAAACGCCGCGCTGTAATGAAGAGGGAGGTCGACGGCTCCTTATATTATGTAAATGAGTGAGTCAGCGTCTCAATCAAACGAGCCTCTGAATCTAATGAAGAAAAGTCGTACAGATGACACTTTACACACGGCGACTCGGGGTGAGACTCACCTGAGCGACGGCGGCGGAGGCGACGCGCTAAAACAGGTGGAATGTGGCTAATTACGACACCGACAGGTCAAAGCGAGTTCTAATTAGTGTAAATTTCAGACTATAAGCTGCTACTTTTTCCCCCCACGCTCTGAACCCTGCGGCCTGTACAACGATAGATTTTTACTGGTTAACATCCACCAGGGGGCGCTCTCCAGCTCTAAACGCCAAAGTGAGACAGACGTGGGGGAAGATTATGAGATGAAGAATACACCAGTTTTGAGTTTGAACTGTCATTTTGAGCATCATGTCACAGGAATACTCAAAGAAATGTGTCAAGGAAGGAAATAGAGCCACTGCATGAAAGTTTGAACTAAAAGAAGGAAATGGAGCCACTGCACGAAAGTTTGAACTAAAAGAAGGAAATAGAGCCACTGCAAAATAAAAAAATCTATTCAGCTCAAATTTGCATCAAAATCACTGCATTTGAAGATTTTTAATATTATTATTAGTCTTTATTTATTAGAAGGGACAATGTACAGAGACATTATAAAACAGATGATCTGCTCCAGATTATAGTTAAACAGTTTACATCTGCAGTCCCTGACAAACAATAGAAAAAAAAGAAAAAAATTACACAGTGGAGATTAACATAATCAATAATAAAAGACAATAATCATTAATTCCTATTAGTCAGTGCATACATTACATAGTAAAAGACATTTCATATTAATTGCATATTATAACAAAGGAATAAAAAAACAGTTATTTCAATGCTGACAAGTCTGACTAGCCCAGTAATACATTTTTACACATGCACTTTAACACTTTGACTTAAGTTCATTTTTAGGTGATACTTTTACTTTAGTATTTTCTTGCTCGGGCATCAGTACTTTTACTTAAGTAACGAGTGTTATGTGGAGGATGAGGACATTTCCCTGAAAAAGACGACAGATGAAGAAAAACTCAGTGATGTTTTATTCTAGAGTCACCAGCTCCAGGTTTAGTATCCGACTAACGTTTTTTCTGACACCTCCAATTCTGAGGGATAAAATGACTCAACTGAAGAGCAAGGACAAAACACACAGAGAGAAAGTGTGAGTGTCCTCCTCTCTCTCCTCTCCTGTTCCGTCTCTCCTCTTTCGCTCCGTCTCTCGGGGGGTTATCGTATAGATTTATGTGCCATGACACGCTGCAGATGGTGTGAATTAGACGAGTGGGAGAGCCAGCACCAGGTCAACAGACTTGGCCCGGCCTTGAGCCTTCAGTCTCCCATAATAAAACCTGAGGCTCAAACGGCACACGGGGAGCGCACACGGGGAGCGCCCCGCGGGAGGCGCCGCTCCGCACTGCCCCCTACGGGCTGATACCAGACTATTTCTGCAGGCGAGACACTGCTGCAAATCTGTTCTGCTCTAATTTTATCTCGTCTAAATAAACCGTCAGAAATATGTCCCGACTTTCTACCGAGGGCTAAGAGATGCCAAAAAGTAAACGTTTGTTTTGTAATAATGTTTATCAGGAGTAACTTTATGGACATTTTAATGATACGCAACAACTTTTCATGTCACAGTTTTCAAAAGTCGACGTCACAAGTTCATTTTGTTTGTTTTTTTACATCGACGAGCTGCAGATCTTTGACAATCGACTCGACAAAGGACCCGAGCCCCGGGGCCCGAGCTCAGTGCTGCAGGTCGTGAGTTTAGCCTTTAGCGGCTACGTCCATCTGGTCCTGCTCTGCCCATCGACCAGGTGAGCCTCAGGTGAGCTACTCCCACGAGACTGTGACGAGAGCGAGCGGCCACGACGGAGGCACGGGAATAATACATAAATAATAAATGCTAATATTTGAGCTTCTGGACCATGTTCTAAACCTGCAGCTCGTTCAGGACAGTCAGGCTCGTTCACGTCACTCGTTCTTGTCGTACCATGTGACCGCGCGGACCAATCAGAGCTTGAGCTGAGCCAGAGCGGACAGAGCGCACAGGTGAAGCTAACGACTAAAAGGTGTTTTAAGACAGGAGGATTTTGAGCTGAGAAAGTGTTTCTGTGCAGGAGGATTTTTTCGTTGTAGTACCAATAAGTGGCCACTAGTCCAACTCGAGACGCTCTGTGCAGCTAGCTCGCTAAGCTAACAGTCACGTTTATTAAAATGTGAAAACAAAATAAACATCCATCCTTGTTCTTCCTCTTATCCGGGGTCACCAGTCTAAACAGGGACTCCCAGACTTCCCTCACCCCAGACATGTCCTCCAGCTCCTCCAACCAATTAAAATTTGAATTAATAAAAATAAAGACAACCCAGTTATTTTTAGATGTAGAAAACTTCACTTTTAAACCATTTTATGCCTCAAAATTAGCGTTAGCATTAGCATTCAGACACAAACATGACTCGTCCTAAACATTGCGGTGTCTCCGGTGAAGTCTTTGTTTTATTTGTGCAGTGTTTAACATGTCAGCGACCGTCCACCGTCTGACCCTAACCCCCTAACCTCTGACCCCTGACCTCTAACCCTCCTGCAGCTCCCTTTCCACCGTCGTATCTTTATTAAATATTTATTATTTTACCGCCATTCTGCAAAAACCTCAGAGATAAAACTGAACAGAAAGTAGTGCCGCTCACAGTGAGGATGTTTTTGTGCACAGAGCACGTTTAAAACTAAATAGTCCTCAAAATGGCGCCCATGACATTGTGTTCGAGTCCTGCTCGGTCCAGATTGGCGCTCGGTTGCGTCACAGTTGGATAATGACTTTACAAAGCTTTCCATTGTGAACATTTATTCGCTGCAGGCGGCTCTGGGGCGAGTTATTTAGAGCAGAGTCTCGCACGGGCTGAAAAACATTAAATGAAACGTAATCTACAAATCAACCCCACGACTTCACGCACCACAGCGCCCCCTATAGGCCACGCCCCTCCCCGCAGTGGAGCCGAGGGAAACCGCCGCCATAACCTGCTCTAATATAATCACACAGAGATAAACAGAACTGAGAGGAGCCAAACGAAGACGACGCTGCCAAAGAGAAGGGCCCCATTGATTTTGATGAAGAGCAGAAAAATACTATTGTAAATATGAGGCCACACAAACCGAGACAAATGGCTTTTTAAATGTGTAAGGATTGATTTTATGTTCTTCAAAAGGCGTCAGCTACTTTCTGGATTCAAGACTTGTTTTCTATCAGCCGCCACTTACCCGTAATTTGAAATATGAGCTGAATTAATTTACACTTTAGGGTTTAAATGCTTTGATTTAGCCAAACCGTTTTTCTCCAGGCGGCTCAATAGACAGAAAACCAACAATTATGTACGAGCTTCTCCTTCTCTGCTAAATCCAAACGTGTCGTCTCATGTACGAGCTAAAATCCTGAATATTTGAACCGTTTAGAGCAGGCGTACCCAACGTCCGGCCCGGGAGCCAATAGCGGCGCGTGTACAAACTTCCACTGGCCCACAGCCTCTGGAATAAAAATAATCATGTGTGTCCCGTTGCACTGTTGACCAATGAAAACACACATGTACAAGCGATATTATATTTCACCAGAAGATGGCAGCAGATCCGTGCTCCGAGGCCGCGCTCTCGCTGACTTTTATCGCCAACGAGATAAAGACAGTTTTAAAGAAATTCAAACATTTGCTAAGAAAATGCTGCGCTGGTTTGTTTCTCAGATATGAACTTTAACAAGAACCGTGCGAGGACGAGCCTGACTGACCCGCGGGACGTTTTGTGCGTCCAAACTGCCGTCTTCGAGCCGGACCGGGCCCGTTTACCACAGTCCAGATCTCAGTTTCAGTCTCAGGTTTTTCATTCGTCGCCGTCAGAGGTGAATAAATTTGAAAATCTCAGTGAATTTATTTTATTGTGATAATCAAACCCACAGATTAAATGTTCACTTTTTGATTTTGTTCTGAAAAGTGAAAGCCATTTGCAGTAAAAAAGTAAAAAATAATTAAATAGTTCATGTGCTTTTAAGATTAATGGTTCAAAGAAAGATCAGAATGTTCAGCTTTTCACCAAATCCGTCCCTCTGTGCAAAACGTTTGGACACCCCTGGTCTAGAGCTTTTATTTATCATTTTATAGTTATTTGTCTTTGCCTGAACCTCAGCTAAACAAAAGCTTCTGGACTGGAGGATTGTTAATGTGTCTGAAATGTAATCCCCTAAATAAAAAAAAACAAAAACATCAACTACAGAATGGATCATTTCAGACGCTCTTGATCTTTGGACACAGCCGGGACATTTATGCACTTTATTTTTCCCTCTTGTCGCCTTAGACCAGTGAATAAACGAGCCTTAAAGATCTTTGATAAAAAAAAAAACACCCCTCTACTGCATCATCGCTGTAACATCTCGGTAAAATCTGATCTTTTAAGTTTTGTAAATGTCCGACTCTTTCCCAGTCTGTGTGTTTTCATGATTCTAAACGGCTCGGCTCTGGACTGTTTGACTTCTTGAGCCGTCGTGCTGTAAACTCCAGGAGCCTCTCTGCAGGACTCAGACCTGTGTTTGATTCCACCTCTGGACAAAAGGCTTTTTCAGTGACGGCCACAGTGGAACCTGCTGCTCCATAAAGTCATGAGTCAGTCAAAGCTTTTAAGACTGAACCAAGAAAAAAATAAGAAAACACATTTAAAGAGAATCCAAAACTCTAAGAATTTATCTGTGTCAACTCAGACGCACACGCACACACACACATAAAGGCTCTGTGTGTGCTGGTTCTAATGTTTGCAAATGATAACAATGATCCACAGGTGTCACAGATTATAACTCTACAGCAGACACAGACGCAGACACAGACGCAGACGCAGATGCAGACGCAGACGCAGATGCAGACACAGACGCAGACACATGGAGACAAAACATTTGTACTGTGGCCGAGAAAACACAAAATGTGCTGTCACATGTGAGGACGCCAGGTCACAGGAGGATACGTTGCAACAACAACTGTTCTGCTCATCTTGATTACTTAGCTGTTACTGTTTTGCCTGGAATGTTCCACAGTGAGGCATTAAATTATCTACGCCATGGAGACAAACAGGTGATAACACCAGGCTGTTATAGGTCAGAAATGTGGAGAGGAGACTCAGAGCAGATTAACTCCACACTGTAGAATATCACAGGCAAAGACAAAGGCAAACTTCTCTAGAAAAGTTACACAGTGCAGCTTTAATAAAACATAATGAGCGTCTGAGGGCGTGTTCACATTTAACATGATTTGGTCCTGGTTTGAGCCCCGTTTAGTCCTGACGGAGACTTTAGTCCTGCTCTAGTCTTGGTTGAGTTCCTGTTTAGCCCCAGTCCTGACGTGGTCGAGGTCAGAGCGGTAAAATAAGTTTGGTACGATAAGTTTGATAAGTTTGAACACAGCCTCATGGTCTATGATGTAATCCATGAAATAACTGCATAATCCACCACACTGTTCTGATTTATCTTGTTCTGTTTGTAAAAGGTTGTTGAAAATACTTCACACTGACAGTTTACGATGAATCTCGAGACCACAGCTTTAAGTAGACTCTTCAGTGATGCATTATTTATTCAGATTTGTCTCTTTTTCTGTTTTCAGACACACTTCTTTACTCACACCTGTTGTTCTCTGCTCCAGATTCAGTCCACGCCTTGAGGAGGATCATGTGGACTGTTTTACACTTACGCTGAGAACCATAATGTCAAGTGTCTTGTTTTATACTTACTGCCAATTTCCAACAAAAGAAATCTCAAATCGCTTCACGTAGACAAGGCTTAAAACCCCCACGAGCCGCTCCTCGCAACAAAAACCCAGACAAACCTGCGAGAAAAAACCTGCGAGGAAAAACCTGCCTCGTGCGCCGAAGATTCAAGTATAAAAAAATGCATTCATTAAGACCGTGAGCCGCTCTTATTATACTAATCTCATTCATTTTTATCCTACAGCGAAGCAACTGCAAATCACCTGCCTAAAGCACACACAGATTTACACATTTAGATTTGACATTTTTAAGACAGATGCCCTTCCAGTTGCATTTTTAAGAGCTTCAGGCTGATGCAGGACGCTCCGCTCGACACCTGGACGTCTTATACTCAATGTTTCACTTGATTTTCATGGTTTAAAGTTCATTATAGATTTGTTTTGTAGTTCTAGTATAGGTAATGCTGCAGAGATCAGTGAGTCCAGAGCAAAAAAATCATCCAAAATGATTCAAGGGAAGATGGATGGAGTTTAAAATACAGAGAGGAAACGACATAATGACACGTTTTTTTGCACAAAGTCATTCAAAGTGTTTTACGGAATAAGAAAACAAACATTAAAATCACAAAACAACAAATCTAAACACACATAATCATCATAAAATAGAATAAAAACCTTTCAGTCACAACGGTTTGGAGCAGTGCAGCACTTCCTGTATCTGTTCCACCTTGTGATGTCATTGTGTGGTGAGAGTTTCAGTTTGAGAGAAAAACTCCCCAAGCCTAAATGTGCAGAGTTTGTGTGTTAAACATGTGAGAATGAAACAAAAACACAACTCCAGGTCTGTTTGTGACGAGAGCTCAGATAAAATAGTCTAAAATGAGCCTTTTAAACCGAAGATGGCGGCAAAAAACGGTTTAAATCGGCCGCCGGGAAGCGCCACAGCGACGCCACGTGAGGAAGAGCACGAGTGAGCAAAGGGAAAGGTCTGAAAAAAACAACTGATTCAAATCAATCGTTTATTTATAGAGCACTTTACAACTCTCAAGGTGACCAAAGTGCTTTCCAAACATCAAATTAAAAACAAGTTAAAGTCACAGTAAAACAGTAAAATAGGAGAATAAAATAGAATTAAATACATTAATACAACAAAATATAAATAATAATGTGTCACAACTTTACTAAATGTTGAAAGCACAGTCTGAATAAATGTTTTAAAAATAGATGAACAGTTGAACCTCACTGGACTGTTTCCGTGTTTGTTTGTGTTCGTTTGTGTTTGTTTGTTTATGTGTTTGTTTGTTTATGTGTTTGTTTATGTGTCCGTAGGTGCAGGTCACATGGGTCCACACATTAGCACAGGTGACTTCACTCTTGGCCTTATTTAGGTCTTATTTTGACTTCATTTGGTCTGGTTCTGGTGCAGTTTAGTCTGAGTTGTGTTGAGTTGTGTTGTGTGTTGTGTGTGTGTGTGTGTTGTGTGTGAGTGAACGCACAGGGAGCACTTAACGTTTACATTCTCAGTTATTCCCAACTCCCCAAAGGTTCTCAGTCTCAGCATATTTTTTAATAGACCTGACGTGTTAATTGTGTCGTATGAAGGATTTTCTCATCTCTTTTTCTCTTTATTAACCATAAAACAATGATATTTCTCCTTATAAGACATTAGCCGAGTAATAGACAAACGAAAGGGTCGACAAAAGCCAAAGTTAAATCTGTCACTGGACAAAACGCTGGAGGAACATACTTTTCTTTTGTTGTACTAGAATAAAGTGTAATTGCACCTCCACTGCAGTAGGGGGCAGTAGAGCGCTCATCTGAGTGTGTGCAGGTAGGATTAGCTCGATGGTGTTGGGTTTGTGCTCGTACAAAGAGCAGGAGAGAGTGAACAGATCGAACACAGAGCAGTGAATAAACCAAAAGAGACGACGGAAAATATTTAACAGAAAAGAAAGACGGAGACAGACGGAGGTAAAGAGATAAACGTCATAGGAAAGAAAGACAAGTGTCATGAAGAGTATGTAGCACTCGGGTTCACCATGACCACAGCGGGAGACGAGGACACACCGGTGTGTCTGTGTCTAAAAATGTTTGTTTCGAAAAGTTGACTTCCTCATTTTGATAAAGAAAAAAAAAGAATTGTATTATTAATTTTGGTCTTGTTAATGTTGCTGATAATGAATTTATTATGACTTACTGATTTTTATTTAATTTTAATGTTTTAATTTGATATTTATTTAATTTTAATGTATTAATTTGATGTATTTAATTTTAATGTATTACTTTGGTATTTAATAAATTTTAATTAATTTATGTTGATATTTATTTAATAAATTTTAATGTATTAATTTGATGTTTATTTGGTATTTAAAAATGTTTTATTAATTTATTTTGACATTTATTTATTTTATTTTAATTTATTAATTTGATATTTATTTAATTTTAATGTATTATTTTGATATTTACTTTATTTTAATTTATTACTTTGGTATTTAATTTTAATGAATTTATTTTGATATTTATTTAATTTCAATTTATTAATTTGATATTTATTTAAAAAATTTGTATTTTGATATTTATTTAATTTTAATGTATTAATTTGATATTTATTTAATTTTATGTTATTATATTTTATTTATCAGTACCAAATAGTTCAATCGGTTAAAAAATGTGCATAGCTTCAGGGAAATTGATGCATTTTGCATATTTTCTGTTACAGATTAAAAAACAATGTTACTAAAGTCATTTTTGGTTGTACATTGATCTATATTTCTTCCTTTTTCTGTAATTGTTTTGTTGTTATATAGTGTGACATATTTCTTCTTCATGGGAGGTAAAACAGAAAATAACTGAGCAAACGTGTCCACAGGAAAAACAGGATTCACAGAGAAAAAGAGTTTATGTTTCTGCAGAACATGACGTTTCACATCTAAAACACAGATTATAACAGAGCAGGAGTTTGACCCACAACCTCCTCAGTGCAGTATAAAGAGTAATATATGTCACAGGAGACGTATGGGGTGGAGGGTTTTTGGCGTGTGGGTTTTTGGCGTGTGGGTTTTGACGTGTGGGTTTTGACGTGTGGGTTTGTCCCGTTGTTCACTGAGTCTCACCTGATTGATGTGCTTGAGTTTGTCGATAATCTGGTTTATAACGGGGTCGGCTTCTTTCACTTTCACCTCCGGGTTGCTGCTCTGAGCTTTGACGCCGCTGCCCACGACTCGGAGCGTGTAGCTGCGGAGATAAAAAAAACAAAACAAAAAAAACAGAACGTTACAAAAGCGTTCACGTCTGGAGGCCACGCCAGGACAATGAACGTGAAGTATGGCAGCGGGCTGTTGAAAAAGCAAACTCAACAACTTGTTTGCGCGGCTGAAGAATTATCCATTTCCTGGAGTGGCGCGAGGAGATGGCGGATAGTTCATCTGGAGCCTCGGGGCTGCGGGGGATTTGTGGTTCACCGCTGCCATGTTTCACCCGCGTCGGCACATGCGTGTTCGCCAAACCGTGTCCGAGCTGGAGGCTGCAAATTACCTGGGCTTTTTATGGCGCTCACTATACTACAAGTCCATTATGGCTCCTCTTGGAAAATTGCAGTATCAACTCTAGTGTTATGAGTATATTCCCCTAATCACTCACGACACAATTTATCATGTGAAATTGCAGCCTTAATCCATATGTTTAAGTTGTTCATTTTCGCTATAGCCAGGTAATAGGATTCCGTGCACTTCAAGGCTTTTATCTGTTCAGCCTGAATGGGACGTAATAATAAAGCGAGACTGAGCTCAGCCTTCACCCTGTGCGTTCTATACGGCGCATCTAATCAAACATCTGAAATAAAGAACATTAAACTAAGTATTCACGTATTCACAAACGCAAAACCCGCCCGTGTGCACAAACTGGGCGGCCCGTCGAGACACAAGGTCAAGAAGAGACTGCATGAATAATTAAGGCGGCAGGAAGTAAAGCGGCGTAATTTATTTAACAGAAAAGGTGGGTGGCGAGTCGTTCGTATCACGGCCACCGAAGTGTTATTCTCCCGCTAATTCTCCGTGAACCGCCGCTATTTTTAGACGCGCTCCAACTGTCATTAAATGTCATTTCGACAGTTTCCTTCACAGTTTCTGTTCTCATCTCCTCGCGGCCTGTGATCCCTCCAGACTTCGCTGTGGCGGCGCGTTGCTTTTGCAGAGTTTCATCTGTTTAAATATTAAAGGCAACATTTAAAAATCAGTCGACAAGAGCATGAGCTTAGCGTACCTCCTGTGATCTGGGAATGACCAGCTTCAGGCGGGGAGCGGGTCTGAGCACATTTCATGCAGCTGCTCGATGCTTTTGTAAATTACATTCTGCAGAGGCTCCATACCTTAACTTCACTACAGCTATTCTTAGAAAACGTGAGATCAAAGTGTGTAGGCGCGACACAAATAAAAAGAAAGAAAGAAGTTGTTTTGCAAGACAGGAAAGTCCAAGTCAAGTCTGAGTCCCAAGTCCTCTGCTTTGAACTTTAAGTCATTTTGTTGCAGCCCATGGCCTTAAGTTCTTTTCTTTTTTAGTATTTGCCCGTTACGTTCAGTCCCTCGTGTAATCCAGTCTGTGTGAGGACTCGCCGCTGATTGGACGACAGTTTCCCACCTGACCAGTCCCGCGTCTCACCTGCAGACGCCTCCTCTACTTAAACCAGGGCTGTCCAAACCTTTTTCCCCCGAGAGCCACAGACTGAAACATATCTGAAGCTGAGGGCCACAGAGTCGATACAGAGTCAAACGGAGCTTTTAACTCAGGTTTGACAGAGACATTTTACCTTTAATGAGACTTAGAAGATTATTTTTAGGTCTGTGTGATGTTATTCAGGTGGTAGAGGTAGAATTTCTTCAGTTTGGAGTAAAAATACTTCCTGATCAATTGGGCCAGTTTAGGAGGAGACACCAGGGCCAACAAAAATGAGTCTGAGGGCCGAATTCAGCCCCTGGGCCGTAGTTTGGACAGCAGATTCAGTTCATCTGTTCAGGCTCGTTGGTGCATGTGTCTCTTTTGTTTAAGTCACTGATTCTGTTTGTTCAAGATTTTGTTATTTGTAAAATTTGTGCCTTAACCTTTGTTAGTCTTTTGTGTAAAACCTCGCACGTTTCCTTCTGTTTAAATATTTTAGATTCCTTTTGTTTAATTTACCTCTTCCCTGTTCATGAAAAAAATAACTTCTTTATTTGACCAATTTTCCAGTTTGTTTTTTTATGTTGCCGTTACTTCCCCGACCTGAGACGAGCCGCGTCAGAACAATATCACGTTTTAAACTGAAGTACTGAAAACAGCTTTTTGTAACTCATATGATTTTTAAACAGTATTTTACTTTATTATTTATTTTTAAACAGTATTTTACTTAAAAAGTCATGGTATATTTGTTTGTGGCTTAAACTGTTGCAGAAATTATACTTTTTTTATTTGTAAATGTTATGACGAGGCTTTAGTGCGAATCATTACATCATAACAGAAAGAAGTCAAGTCACGTCACAGGAGTTAAGTCGAGTTAAGTCAAGTCCCGAGTCTTTGTCCACCATTTTAGATGCAATATAAGTGTCATTTATACAAAACGGCAGAGTGGTTAACATTTGTACCTTTGGCCAAACACACACGGGTCAATATTCATCTGTTATTTGAGTTTTATCACATTTATAAATCAGTGTTTTCTTATAAATCACTATAAAGAATCATTTGTAGCAAGAATGAGCTTTAAAAAGTGATTTCATTTATTATTCCTTCTGTTCTAATAGTTACTGAGACATTTACTACATGTCAGAATATAAACGAGCTCAGTAAACAGCGTCAAAACCAACTTCAACACTATTAAAAGTTGAGAGTTGAGAAACAGTTTTATGTCAAAAGATATTTCACCCACGTCAACTGACAAATTATTTATGAAATGTTCTTTGCAAAAAAAAAAAAGGCCCTGTTTTTGCACATAAACAAAGATTATTACCAGCGCTGCCGAATAAAAACTTAAATTTGTGACGTAAAGTTGTGGGTAAAGTGCGTTTGGCGTCGTCCATCGCTTATGTGCCGGAGTATTCCATGACTTATTAAACAGGTTGAAATTTTAATGCAGGAAATGAGGTTAAAATTGGACTCCATCTGTCAGTCTTTTTAATCCGGGCGCGGTTCTGACACGCCGTATGTATCACCTTAACTGCTGTGAATACAAAACAAACGTAATAGTGAGAATAAACGCCGCGCCGCCGACATGATGCATCGCCGCAACTTGGAAACTTTTCATTTTACAACTAATCTTTGTGAGAGTGTGCGGCTGTAATGTGAGTTATGATGTGGAGACAAATGAAGGGCTGTTATCAGAGGGTGAAAAGCAGCTGCTGCACACTGAAGCAAATCACAATCATAAATCAGACGCAACTACCACTGCATCCTGCACGACCTGAACGAGAGCCGAGGAGAAGCGTCGGATCCAACGCCAACGTGACCATTTGTGTTTATTTCAAGAGCTGCAGCCGAGAACGCAGAGTCACAGAGTCTGAGCTCGAGACAAACTCAACGACTCCAACAGGCTGGACTTAAAAACGATTTATAAAAGAGGGATTTTAAAGGAAAGCACCTTTTCAGGACAATATTAGGTTTAATAAATGGACAAATTAAATAGAATAGAGCTGCGTGTGATCGTCTCCAGAGGATTCACTGCATCAACAGATCAGTGTGTGGAGGAAAAACAACTTTCTCCAGATAAACTCAGACAAGACTCAAGTTCAAGTCGTCATCTTTGGCCACAGACACAGAGAAAGTGTCAGCGTCACCTCCAGTCTCTCTCTCTAAAACCTTCAACTCAGGAGAGAAATCTAGAGGTAAAAATGGACTCAGACCTGAACTTTAACAGACACAACAAATCAGTGACATCTGCAGCTTTTTACATCGAAAAACATGTGAAAAATCAAAGGTAAACTGTCCAAACCAGACTCAGACTTATCCTGTGTTTGTGTCCAGTAGATTAGACGACTGTAACGTCCTGATCACTGGACTCTCCAAACGAGACAGAACATCCAGAACATCCAGAACATCCCATCCAGAACACTGCAGCTCGGGTCAGGACTAGAACCAGGAAGTACTTCACACGTGTCCTGCACAAGTCTCTCCATGGACTAGCAACAAAGAACATCTCCCACATGAGCCACATGAACCACCGGACTAAACCAGGGCTAAACCAGGGCTAAACCAGGGCTAAACCAGGGCTAAACCAGGGCTAAACCAGGGCTAAACCAGGGCTAAACCAGGGCTAAACCAGGGCTAAACCAGGGCTAAACTCTGAATTACTTTGTGTACAAATTGTCCTGTACAGATAAACTTGCCTTGTGTCCATGGAGATATTACTGCTATTACTTTGCCTGGAATGTTCCACAGTACGTCATTAAACATATCCATCTCCATGAAGATGTAAATCAACGTAATAAACATCAGACGGAGCGAGATGGGCCTTTTTGAACTATGAACTGAGCAAATAATAAACATTTAAGCTCCGTGGAGAGACAAAACATCTTAAATTGTTAAATTGTTCAGATTCCAACCTAAGGCGAAATTAACACGGATAATAACACTTGAGATTCCAAAAAAAATCAGCAGGACGGAGACGTTTTAGTACTTCCTCCAGTTTATAATCCGCTGGTGTTCTTAGAGCTGTTAAGAGCCGTACCCCGTCCTGACCCTCTCCAGCAGCCGCCTTCTCGCTCGTGTACACTGTGATTAATAGCAGCTTCGCCAGATTAGATCCCAGCCATCTGTGCCACTTCCACCAGACGAATATGTGTCAGGCCCCACACACACAGACACACACAGACACACACAGACACACACAGACACACACAGACACACACAGACGCACAAACTCCTCCAAACGCTGTGGGGATATTCAGCCAAAATAACAGCGCCGAGTGAGAGCTGCAGCAGACACATGGAGCTATTCACGGGGCAAACATCATCTGTATTCAACATATACAATGGAGCTGATGGGGATTCTAAAACCAACGCAAAAAAAGATTACAAACGCACAAACTACTGTAATTTCGTTTATTTGGGATCATTTCTCTGCTGAGTGCGTCCCACCGTAAGTCGATTAAGAGCAGAATGTCGTCACACCAAAGAGCCAAAGAGCCTCCTCCAGTCTCAGTGTGGGGCATTTACAGACGCACAAAAGACCTTTTTCTGTAAAATATCGCACGTACATGGAGATAGAGAGACAGAATGTGCGTCCATTCACTTTCCTCTTACCCGGCCTCGGATAAGTGAAAGAAAATGGATGGAGGAGTGGATGGATATTGCACAACCGCTTTATGACTTGTTCTCAGGGGCAAACCCGAATGAAAAAAGGGACGAAAATGTGAAAAACATGTTTCTTTTTCCTTCAAAATAATCATCTAAAAAGGGCCTGTACCTGATAAATGTTAAAGACAAAAGGTTGCCTCAGTGCAGATTGTTTCTGCAGCTCTGGGGTCAAAATGACACTGTTCTGTGGCGTTTGCGTCTAGTTAAACATTTGCAGCATTTGTATCGTCCATGAACTTAGGTCTGTCTCGTTAATTACTATTGTTTATCCGCTTAGCGCTCCACAAATCACAGATGGAACAATATATTTACCACGTGGACAGTTTCTTTGCAGTACCCGGGAGATTTTTGCCATTTTCTGTAGAGATTTGAGCAGTGGAAAGCGAAATAACTTCTATGGCTAATTATCGCTTCATTCTGTTGTTTATATTTGGTCTTTTCATGATTCTGTCTATTTCAGAACGATTCTCTGGGATTATTTTGCATTATGGTTCTTTTATCAGTGGCATAAAGAAGTTTCAGTATACACAGTACATCTCTGCACCAATATATCGCAACAGGAAGTAATAATGATGCGGCGTTAGCATGCAAGCTCTTGTTAGCCGTGATGTGACAGAAAAACTTCGCGTTGGCTCGTGGTTGTGAAACACGCTCATAAACTCGTCAAATTATCAAAAGAAGACAGCGGGAACGTGCTACAAAAGAGAAAAAAGTTTGGAGCGCTGCAGTTACAGTTTAAAATACGTAAAAAAACAACAAATCAGTTCATTTTAGACAGTAAAAATGTGTCGCAGCGCCTTTAAACCTCACGCTAACTTTTGAACAATGCATCTTTTCTGTTTCGTGCAATGATTGTGTAACTGAATCACCTCTGGCTTCTTCGGCAATGTTCTTTTTAAGTCGTTTTATAAAATGAATTCGTAAATGTTGGCACAGACGAGCAGCCACCTTCAGTGAGTCAGACTCTGCTCTTATTCTGAGCTGGTTTATCAGTTTAATATTTTTGTACAGTGGAATAGCGCCTTCACTGAGATAGACATTTCGGGTACTCTTTTCCACCTCTGCGGCTTTGTGAAAGGCAGCAGACAGGCATGAATTCATCTGGGAAAATATCATCTGTATTCATGCACACTCACACACAAAGCTATTCAGAATTCACAAGAAATATAAAAGAATTGTATTTCATTACGCCGCTGGGATCCATAAGCTGAAACACGACCAATCTCATGTAACGTGCAGCCGCCCCGGAGCGCTCTCGAGGGAAAGTAGGGCCACAAAATAAGGGTCCCGCTCTTAAAAGGTGTCACGCAGAAGAAGCATTGATCACAGTCCTCGTATATTCTTCAGAGTAAAGCTTACAGTAGCGTCGGTTCTTGGCTACGAGAGGGAATCAAACACCGAGCGCTCTCTGGGTCTCTGAGGAAAAACCATAATCCATAACCCGCTCCCAAAGCAACACACGCTTTGCATCTCATCTCTGCCCAACCGCACACTTCACACAAAGATTGGAAATTTCAATCATTTTAGACCGGCGCGAGTACGGCGGCAGCGTGCGGCCGTCCCACGCGCCTTCTTCAAGTACTGTACATGTTAAAGTAAAAGCAATTGAACAATCAGCGTTTGAGGGCTCTTTTGGGGATTGTTTCATCACTTGGAGACAAAGAGGGATTGGGATGTCAAAGTAATTTATTCTGTTCAGTGGAAGAACGCGGACTTCCTAAATCCGCTGGAACGCGCTGTGGTTTGGCGCAAATATAAAACAATGATGTAAGTTATTGTGGGGGATTTAGATTTCATTTAGATGTAATATGTTGCGCTGGATGTCTGGAGAAAGGTCAAAGCAATGAAAGTTTCACAATGACGTCCGTGTTTTGCAGATGAGGATAACTTTCCGTTCAGGATTTTGATTAAAACAAAAGGAAATGCAAACAGTGTGGGAAGTCGTTACTGAAGTTTTTCCTTGTTTTCTTGGGTCTAAAGTGTGTGTCGTGTTATTCTAGTGTGAGTGTAAATATAAAAGCTGGAGCTGTAGGTTACATCATTATCAGGTCGACAGCAATGAGGACATGACTAAGACTGTCAGGAAGTATAATCGTTATCGTAGTTTTAAGAGCTGCACACGTTGTTAGAAATGGAAATGAAGTTGAGATCTGAAAAAGAACGCTTTAATACACGTTAAAGGGCTTTTAACCGTGTGATAACGGCTCCGACTCATAATGAACTCACTCCTAGTTGTATTTGGAGTGATTCATGCTCGTACTGACCTTTTCAGTACTTACTCCGAGTTTGTTTTAGTTTTTTGTTAAGAACAGTGGTCCAGCAGAGCCATTTCAGCAGATCTCTACAGAGAATCCAGAGCTCGCCGCTGGGATCTGGAGCTTTACATCGGTCCCACAGCACAAAACGAAAAAAAAAAATGGAAATCAGCTCTATGGCTTTGCACCGGAAGTGAATGATTCCGCTGTGCAAATCCCTGAAGGAAAACAACTCGGCAGAGCACATCCTGGAGCAGTCGCACGTTTGGAGAGACTTTTAAATCATTTTATTCATACCATGAGACGACAAAGAAAGAACAGTCTTAATGACACGTTTACAGCGGTAATAGACGTGCGATGGAGCTAATTGAAATTATCCAGCGTAATATGCATGAATTCTTTGAGGAGCGACTTGGAAGACGGTGTAAAACTGGAGATCGCTGAAAGAAGCATTTACCTCTGACATATCTGAGCCCTGGACATGGTCAGGGCAGAAAACTGGGCTCTTAAGGTTCTGTTGGACTTCTTCACATTGTATTTATTGTCTGAAACATTGTTTTTTGCTGAGAATACTTTCATCAGACTGTGATGGAGACAGCAGGCTCTCGAGATGAAGGAGCTTAAGCCGTGCCCGCTGTTCAGGGTCGACCGCGTGAGCAAAAACAAAAGAGCGGCGCAGTTTGGGACGCCGCACGACACTCCAGATACGAGTGTCGCTGAGGAGAGACAGAAAACTTCCAGAAGAGTGCAATCCAGAGTACTCCAGGCAAAAACGATCAAATATATGCACAGAATGTCAACCTGTCAACAACAAACATCAGACAAACATCTGGTGGTGTAATAAGGCAGAGTTGATATGGAAATCAACAAGAAACACACATAAAGCGTCAGGGCTGTGATCTGCTCAAGAGAGAAAACAACAAAGTGTATTTAACCAAGAAAAAGACTCGGATCAGACGTAAACGAGACATAAATGAGTATTAAAGGAACCAGACCAGAGACAATACTTTAGACACAATTTTAGTAAATGAACGTAGTGCAAATTTCAGACTCGAGCCGCACCAGATCAATTTAAAATCAATTTAGTACATATATAAGCCGCAGGTTTTTATGTTATAACATGAGATATTTACACAGATGTTCTTCCCGCCGCCACCTCCAATGTCGCGCCATCGGTTCTTTGATACCAAACTTTCGTGCAGTGGCTCCATTTCCTTCTTTAATAGTCAAACTTTCGTGCAGTGGCTCTATTTTCTTGTTTTAGTTCAACTTTTGTGCAGTGGCTCTATTTCCTTCTTTTAGTTCAAACTTATGTGCATTGGCTCCATTTCCTTCTTTTAGTTCAAACTTTCGTGCAGTGGCTCCATTTCCTTCTTTTAGTTCAAACGTTCGTGCAGTGGCTCTATTTCCTTCTTTTAGTTCAAACTTTCGTGCAGTGGCTCCATTTCCTTCCTTGATACATTTCTTTGCGAGTTTTCCATGATGAGTCTGTGACATGATGCTCAAAATGACAGTTCAAAATCAAAACTGGTGTATTTTTCATCTCATAATCTTCCCCCACATTTGTTTTACTTTTGCGTTTACTGCTGGAGAGCGCCCCCCGGTGGTCGTTAACCAGTAAAAATCTATAAATAAGCTGCACAGTTGTATAAGACGCAGGGTTTAGAGCGTGGAGGGGAAAAGTAGCAGCTTATAGTCTGAAATTTATGATATATGATTAAAATTTGAATAAAACAAAGTAAAAATGTCTTCAGTGCTGATCTCACAAACACAAACACAACACACTTTAAATCAGAGCGACACAAAAACAGTCAAAGGCCTTGGTTTAACACACTTCTCCTTTGAAAGCTTTACTTTTTCCCACGCACTCTGCTACACTGTCAAAGTTCTCTTCCCTCGTCTCTCCTGTTTATTCAAATCAGTTAAGTGAGACTCAAGTGCATGTCGGTATAAAAATGTAGATGAACACAACACATTTAATTAACACACTTAAGTGTTAACAAGGCGAGTGTCGTGACCTACACCTGATAATTACGTGAAACCACACGCTCACAGTTCACCGCACTCATCCACGTTACTTATAAAACTTTGTGACAGGTTTGAACGGGGAATTTCTCGGAGCGATTACAGCGTGATTAAGATTACAAAGTTCGCTCGGTGCATCTGTAACGCGGCGGATTATTTTTCGGCAGCTGTCCTGAGCGCCGCCGGCGGAGATTTCACTAGTTCGTTTGTGTTGTGCTCTGAGAAACCGGGAGCTGTTGTTGTATCGACTGGGGCCACAGAGACGCCGCTATTTGAACAAAGTGCCACACGTAATTAATATAGAGGCGGCGAGTTCAGTGTGCGACGCTCGGCTGGGAATTTGCAGGTTTTGTGTCAAAATGGTGACAGAATATCAATAGTAATAACATGATTTATCCGTGTAATTCATTGGAGATTACATGGATTACCCTAATTATCCTGTGAGACGATCTGTCAGTTCATCTGCTTCTTCTGTTTGTGAATTTGTGATTTGATTCAGTGTTTGTAAAAATATTAAGACAAAACATTATCTTTTATTCAGTGACTATTTTCTGTAGATGAATCTCTTTGTTTCAGCGGCGACAGAAGCTCATTTGGTGGAACGTTGGTGGTTCGATTCCCGCTCTCGACTTCACCCTGGAGAACACAAGAACCATTTTCTTCTTTGGAAAATTATGAACGACGCATTAAATTACTGCTATAAGTAAAAACTGAACACTTTTTCAATTTTAACCCTTTATTCCCTAATAAATTTGGCCCTTAAAGAATATAATTTATCCAAAAAGAAGATAAAACGTACTTCTAAACATGCTGCAAGTTGTTACTAAAAAGATCAACAACAAAAAAAGACAATTTTTCCAGCTCAACAAAACATCATGTGGTCGTCCATCTTGTCACCATTGCTCTGGATCATTTTAGTTCAATATTCATCCACTAGGTGTCACTCTGCAGGGGTCAGAAGTGGCACTCTGGGCTTTTCAAGTTAAATTTGACATACATTTTTTTTTTTGTTCATTTTGGGTAACAGCAATTAACTGCAGACAAATTTAACCCCGTGAGTTCTCCAGGGTTAAACATCAGTGACAGAGCAGTGAGATCCGATGACCTACAGGTTGTCGGTGCGATTCCAGCTCCCACAGATGAATACTGTCGTCGTGTCCTTGGGCAAGACACTTAACCCACCTTTCCCCCAGTGTCTGTGTGCACTGGTGTGTGAATGTGTGAGTGGTTCTTTGATGTAAAACGCTTTGAGCTTTAAAAATGGAAAAGCGCTGTATAAAAATGTGACCGTTTACCATCTATTGTCAGCAAATAAGAAAAACACTTGAGCTCAATCTATTTCAATAACCTCGGCAAATCAAACACATTTGTTCTCATCCTCTTTAGTAAAAAGTGTCTTAGTATTCATAGCTTTTTCCAGCGTATGGATTTCCATATGTTGACATGTGGATTTGTTGTACATAAACAAACAGTGTAAAAATACAACATGAAGCCGTCACGGTCACACGTATGAAATATGATTTGTTCTCTGAAGTAACAGCCTCGTCTACAGCTGCCTTATTTTTACACGTTTTACTAAAATCAGACTCACCTGTGTCAAGATAAATGGGTTAGTGGAGAGTTATGGTTATTCAGAGCACAACATGATCATAAATCTGTCCATTTTTTAAGGAAAATAACGTCATTTCACTTCAAAATACACTACGCAAACAGGTCGTCTCCTCCTGCAGTTGGTCCGATCGAGGTTCAGCAGAGTGAGGTCAGCTGACACCTGAATATACTGAATGACCAGGTTATTCCATCAGTGGATTTTTGGGCATATTCCAAGATGATGGTCAGGATTCATCGAGCTCAAACTGTGACAGAGGATCAGGAGCAGAGACGTCATTTTCACACATGGATCGTCCACCACAGAGTCCAGACCTTAACCCCAGTGAGAATCTTTGTGCTGGAGAAGCTTTGAGCAGCGTCAGACTCGACCGTCATCAATGAAACAGGAGAAACATTAATGCAACAACTGGATGGAAATAAATCTGTGACATTGTAGAAGGGAAATTTATGATCAAAGCTAAAGGAACCACCAAATATTAGAGTGCGAGACCTTTTGTTTTTTGGCCAGGCAGTGCATTTACTCCTGTGTTTTTATAATCTCGTCTGAGCGAAGGAGCTGGAGGAAGTGTCTGAGGTGAGGGAAGTCTGCGAGTCCGTGCTTAGACTGCTGCTCCTGCGAGATAAACGGGGGAAAATGGATCGGTTTTATATGGATGTTTGTGCCACATTAACTTTAAAATCGTGGCGTTTCTTCTCACAATAATTGAAAACTCATGTGTTCCTCTCTGGTTTCACATGGACGAGCGGTAACGCATGTTCGGGTGGCTGCCTCTGCCCAAAATGTCGCCTCGCTCACGTGTTCAGACCCTTCATTTCCCTCGTAAAGACCGTTCTATATTGCAGCTATAACGACGTGTCTGCGCTAAGTGCCCCTCCTTCTATTCAACACTGCATCACACACAAGCAGCTAATGCCAAATAGATTGCTCAAGTCCTCAAACAGTGATGGAGCTTTATCACACCTCTTAAATATTTGAGTTTTATGGCAGTAATAAGGACAAATGGAAAAGTTGGCTATCGAGGAGGTACAATGGCCTCATAAAAGCAGATGGTCACCGAAAAGGGGGATTTTAGAGGCGCTAATATCCCGTAAGAGCGATAATACGAAGGAATTAACAGATGCAGCGAGTGCAGGGCAGACAATAAAAGACTCATCAGGGCGTTTTATGATATCACTGACCATCAGGCCGCCATCCAAAGTAATCTGCAGCTACATTTTCTATACAACAAACACGCGGTCGGTGTGTTATCGTCGAGAAGAATCACTGACGACGTTATCTCTGCTTGTTAGAGGTGACAGCTGGTTGCCATAGCGATGCCGTAACTTGAAAAATGGCAATTAAACTCGCCGAGGACTTTGATTATTTTGTGTAGAAATGATTATCTTTGGTTTGCAGTATATTCTGTTCTGTGAGAATCTTGTATTAAAGCTCCAATATGGACTCGTGTGAGATTTAAGTCATGTTCTAATGTCGTTTCATCCACAAAAAACAGACCTGGAGATGTGTTTTTGTTTCATTCACACATGTTTAACACTTTATTATTAGTCTGTAACATCTCCAAACCTCCAAATCCTCTGTTCCACCTTGTGATGTCATCAAGTGGTAGTGCTAGTTTTGTTTTGGCCCTGCCTCCACCTGCCCAAATCCAGATTATCTTCTTTTTTTTTTACACATTTTTGAGTATAATATTGTAAAAATAAATCTTATTCATCATTTTAACCACCTCTTCACACACGCACGCTCAGTTTTACATCTTTTCTAGTTTTTTTTTTTTTAACTAGTTTTCAAGTTAACAGCTCCTTTTACCTTTAGTTTTGTAGAGATAAGCGGCAATTCCAGATCTGAAATGATCCAAATGATTCTATAAATGAAGGTGTGTGGAGTTTAAAAACACAGTGGAGCACTTCCTGTATCGCCACATGATGACATCACAAGGTGGAACAGAGTGTTTTCAGTTTGAGAGAAGAACTCGGCTTAAATATGCAACTCCAGGTCTGTTTGTGACGAGGAAACGACATCAGAACAGATCAGAAAACAGCGGAACGTGGGGTTTAATTGGCATTTTGCACTTAACTAAAGACAAAATAATAAAAACACAGTGCTGGACTGAAGAGGAACGGCAAATTAATACAATATGTCAAAACAAAATACAAGACGACATTAATTTATCTTTAGTAATGCCTGTTTTTGTCAGTGTTTCATTATCATTACAGAAATAGCAGCTCATTTAAAGCCACAATTTGTAACTTTTGTGGACAGATATAGGCTAAAATAAAGCATATTATTTCAAACTGCTTGAAAAAAACAGGCGTTCTTATAGTGGGCGGGCTTGCATCTTCACAGATCTGACTCTTACTTCCTGAATTATGGCATAAAACTTGTCTTTTTTCCCTGCAGAATGTTCCAAAGTATGATCTGAACTTTATATTTCCATGGAAACAAACATCTGACACGCCCCCTGCAGACAAACGCCATGTAAAAAAACAGATAAAAGTAAAAATAAACATCCGTGTACTGTCTCTACAAAAATAAAAACATGTGAAACGAAGACGTCACTTTCCTCAGTCTGTTCACCTGCGTCTTCGTTTAACGCGAAATATAAACCCCAAAAAAATACATTTGAGTGAATCATTACGAATTTATGAGCAGCCGTGTAAACAAGCACAAACGAATCAACAAACTGAGAAAAAAACGACTCATCCACAGCTTCAAAAAGCGAAAGCGAAGGCCGCGACTTAAAGCAAACACTTGAACGATGATTGGCCCTAATAACAGAGTGTGCGGCGCCACGAGGTAAAGCGGCACAAATAAACCACGACGACGCCACACGGGCTTGTTTAGCGACGTTTAAAAAGGAATATTAACGTGTAATTCCAGCGCGCGGAGATCTGGAGTGTAACTGTGGTCTGACTCGGCTTCTTCTCTTAAAGTTATTCGCGCTTTGAAGGGAAAAGAAGATGAAGACGGCGTATGAAATATTCAAAACACGCACAGAGGCAGCACGGCCACATCACAGCCGACATGAAACCGCCGCGCGCCAATGTGTCACACGAGATAACCAGCGACGCGCCAAATATCACATACGATTGTTTAAGAGCCGGAGTGACCACGGGCTAAATGTTGCAGCGCGTTGCAGGAGGAAAAAGTGACGAGCAGAGAGACAAACGCTCGGCGACAGAGTCAAACACGAACGAGGCTTGAAAGACGTCGGCTCGAGGAAACTGTCACAACGACTAAAAGCCCGACGCAAAACCTGTCGATTATGAGAGAAATAAACAACAGAATGTTCAGCTGTCAACATTTCAACAACAAAATGTCAAAATGACGAAGACTGAGTCCAGACCCTGGAGTTTAATGCGAGCGCAGGGCCACAGACGGCGAACAGAACCACACGGACGATTCAACTTTAACACAGAACTTTATGTAACTTTAGGTCTGTGGTACTGACAATGAGTCACTGCAGTTATAGTAGTACAAGTTTGTACATTTGCAGTAAAAAGTACTTCAACTTCAACTCAGGACAAGATCAGCCACTGGAGGAGGTGGTGTCTGGGGAGAGGGACATGTCCTCCAGGACCAGACAAGGACAAGACCAGGACCAAATGTGAACTAAGCCAGGACTAAACCAGGACTAAACCAGGGCTAAATGAGGACTAAACTGGGACTAAATGAGGACTAAACTGGGACTAGACCAGGACTAGACCAGGACTAAACCAGGACTAAACCAGGGCTAAATGAGGACTAAACTGGGACTAAATGAGGACTAAACTGGGACTAGACCAGGACTAGACCAGGACTAAACCAGGACTAAACCACAATTAAACCAGGACTAAACCAGGACTAAACCAGGACTAAATGAGGACTAAACTGGGACTAGACCAGGACTAGACCAGGACTAAACCAGGGCTAAATGAGGACTAAACCAGGACTAAACCACAATTAAACCGGGACTAAACTGGGACTAAACCAGGGCTAAGCCAGGACTAAGCCGGGACTAAGCCAGGACTAAGCCGGGACTAGACCAGGACTAAACCGGGACTAAATGAGGACTAAACTGGGACTAGACCAGGACTAGACCAGGACTAAACCAGGGCTAAACCACAATTAAACCAGGACTAAACCGGGACTAAACCAGGACTAAACCAAGACTCGGCCCTGGATAAACAGAAGTAAACAGACGGATTGATGCAGTAAAAATCCTGATGATTTGACAAGGACGAGGCTTCAGAGTCAAACAAAAACTGGGCCACAGTTGGACACCTCTGACCTCGACTATCGACGCAGTCGGTTGGATTTTACACTGCCCCAAAGAGTCTGGAATAGCAGAGAGGATTATGGGTAAGGAGCTCCATAAAAGTAAAGTGCTTTTTCAATATAAAAGTCGATATCTTACTGCGATCAATACTCAGATACTAACAGATCCTCAAAGTCGCATCAAAACTGGATGTTCGTTTGAGCAGGTCCTGAGGGAAAAGTTAAAAAACAAACAGAAAAACCGTGAGACGCAAACGATATGATGAGCTCTGACACCGAGGGCTGTGAAATGGGCCGACATGATTTGAAAAACAGAGTAATAACATTTAAAGTGAGAGTAGAGCGCACAACGACAGCTCGAGTATCAGGACTGTGTTACGGCTCCGTTTCCATTGACACGTTTTCAGATGAGCCCATTGTCAGCGCCGACACAGTTATGACTCACAGCGGCCATTAGTTCAGCTCTAAAGTGGGCACTAGGCAGAGGACGCCTGGATAAAATCTAGAACTGGACAAAAACTCTATTCAGCTCAATGGTAAACACTGATAAAAGCCGAGCGGTGATAAGATAAGGTGACGAGGGGAGAAATACTCCAAGAAGAAGAATAAAATGGACACAATATGAGCTCTGCCGTCCGAACAAAAGGACGGGCCAGAATAAAGCAGCGGGAGAACAGCGTGGACCTTTGTCGACTTTCACAGGTCGACAGTTCCACACCTCGGTTCACTGTTGTTGTGCCTTTGAGCAGAAAGAGCCACAGAAAAGAAGCCGAGTCTCGGGTTGAGAAAGAAGCTCATCGTCAACAGTCTGAGCGGTGAATGTAAAAGTGAACGAATAACGGAGAACGCAGAAATACAGTGTGATAGAAATGTGACTTAATTATTCGTACTCGATATTACAGAAAAGTGACACCAAATCCGGCATAGGACATTTGAAAAATATAATATTAATTATTTTTTGAGTTAAATATCTTGTGTGCTTGTGAAAATACATGTATAGAGATTATTATGTTCCCTCAAGATAATTATGTCAATCCCTCAAGGTATAATCTAGTTCCTCAACATAATCTCGTTCCCTCAAGATAATTATGTCGTTCCCTCAAGATAAATTCTCATTCCCTCAATATCTCGTTACTTCAAGATAATATCTCGTTCCCTAAAGATAATTCCGTCATCTGCGGGGCTCCGAACAATAATATTCCCCATTGGTGCATTAAATGTATCCATGTTGCATTTGTTGAACTTCAGGTTTTTTCACTGCTAAAATTAGATAAAAGTAAAAAGATGTGACCTGTAACTTGTCCCGATGACGTCACCTGCTCGTCTCCAAGGGGGAAACATCCCGAGCAGGGCATTGACATCTCCATGGAGACGAGCAGGGGATGGTTCCACGGTGCATCTTTAACCTTTAACCGTCACAAAACTCCAGGGATACTGTACTTTTTGAGACATTATCTGTAACGTTCACACGTGGACTGGACACTAAGACACAGAGACACACCACCTGAGAAAGGCGACACACCGGGGACACTTCTAATCTAAAAAAAGACGTAATAGACCCAGCGCCGGATTCTCTGTGACAGAACAATCTCTGTTACAATAAAAGTGTCAGCGCTGAAGACCGTCCACATGTGTCCTCTGAGTTTTCATGTTAAAAGCCAAACAAACTTGATCTGGTGGATGATTGGTTTCACTTCATTCTGTCTCTTTCTCTCTGTATCATCCACAAAACAGAACAAGTAGCTCCATCTGCAGCTCCTCCAGCTCTTCCCTCACTGTCATTACGACTCCAATGCCCTAAACAAGACGCTGGCAAAAAGAGGACACACTACCAACTGCATAATCACGATTCAGACGCCGCTTCTGCACGCACACACTCAGCTCTCATCCCTCTGCAGCAGATGATTGAGAGAGGGGAAGAAAGGCAAAACACAGAGCGGCTAATAGCGACTCCGCTCTCGAAGCCTGGAAATACGTTTGAGGAGACAGACAGATGCGGAACCAGGAAGCAGAGGCCGGGGCAGAGATTTGGGCGCTATTCAAAGCCGGGCACAGATTAACAGCAGTGTGTCACAAAATGGCAGACGGGGGAAAAGGACGGGAAACGCGCCGCTACAGAAAGGCTTTAAAGATGAGCCATGTCGGAATGTGTTTGATGAAAGTAAAGAAGAAAAACACAAAGAGTTTCACAGAGCGGCAGACAGATAAGGTGCGTCTGTGCTAATGGTTCTGTGTCTAATCGTGTTGACTCAAAAGTGTGTGAGTGTTAAGCCAAAATGAGTAATGACAGGAGTTTGTGCAGGTCTGTGGCTAAGGGACTGTAGACCGTTGTGTCGTGCGTCCTGATTGGCTGTTGGACTGTAGACCTGTCGATGAAACGTTCTGCACCGACAAAGACACTAAAAGACCGAGGAAGATGCTGACCGTCGCAGAAAAAGTTGGACTTCTGGACACGCTGAGGGCAGGTAGAAATTCCGCGGCTGTAGGGGGCGCCATTACGGAATAAATGAATCTTGGGTTCGTCGCATAAAGAAGGAGGAAAATAACATCAGGACGACAGCAGCAATAAGTTTGAACAAGGAGCAAAAAGGGACGAAACTGCAACAAGACGTAAAGATGGAGTCTGCTTCAGCTTTGAGGATCAGTGACTCAGGAAAAAGAACATTACGGGACATTACAGCGGAGACAGGACGAAGAGGCGGGGTCAGAGGAAGAGGCGGGGTCAGAGGAAGAGGCGGGGTCAGAGGAAGAGGCGGGGTCAGAGGAAGAGGCGGGGTCAGCGGAAGAGGCGGGGTCAGAGGAAGAGGCGGAGTCAGAGGAAGAGAACTGTGAAATTTGTTGCAGTATTTCTAAAAGTATCATTTTTATTTACAGTACAGTGTGGTATTTGGTTTCATTCTACAAAACTGAGCTTATTTTTTAAAATCTACGAAGGTTTGAACTTTGAGAGAGTTTAAACGAGAGAGAAATGTGAGAAAATGTTAACGCCTGTGTGAGAAAAGTGTATAAAGTGTGTGGTGAGGGGTTTTACAGACAAAAAAACACAGAATAATTGTAAAAAAAAAAAAGCTGATACTGCCCGGATTTCACCTATTATGGGTTATTTTTAGATAATAAACCAGGGACCATTGTATTCATCTGAAACAACTTAATAAAAGAAACATCAGCTGACTTCTGCGTTTAAAAACTGTCCAATAGGAGCTGACGTCGCCGTAAACGTCAACACAACACAGCGCCGTGTATTTGTCCGTTTCTCCTATGAATAGCTGCAGTGTTTTTGTTTTTTTTGCGCCAAAATGACTACACAACGCTGTCTAATCCTACGAGCATCATCGATTAAGAAAAGAAAATCAAAGAAGGACGTACGCAGAGAGCAGCGGTGAAAACCAGGATTGATCTCGAGTACGGCGTCTTGAAAATAAATGCTTAAAGATCGCTCAAACATGCATAAAATCACTACAAAAACGACTTTAAGAGGAGAAATGAGAAGAGGAAACAACTACAACACGGTTTAAAAGCTCTGAAAAGTCTATTTTGCATCAATTGCTCAGTTGAAGCTGCAAAACGAGTCCGAAACGCTACCTGCAGATCAAGGTGTACCTAATAATATGTCCAGGGAGCGAGCACAGATTATTTTCAGTGTGATATTGTACGTCTATAATCCCGACACAAGCCCCGAGCCTTTGATCATTATTAATCCATCTTTATTCACTGCACTGAGCTGATGCATGAAAAAGAGACAACAAGAAAAGCAACAAGAAACAACCATGTATGTGGGGTTCACAGCACGAGATCTAACGCAAAATGACGCGTTTTTAACTAAGGAAAATGTGAAGAAGTGATAAAATAGTTTAGGTATTAAGACTAAACTTGCCCCGGTTGCAAACGCAGCCTTGAGTCCTCATTAATAAAGGTTTATAAAGTGCGATTATGTCTTTGGCAGGGCTTGTTTTTTCTTAATACCATTTTTTATTCCAAGTTTGGTTTGAATTTTTACTCCGAAATGAAAGATTTTGGTTGTAAATTTGGAAAAACGGGGAAGCGAGAGGCTGTAATTATGTGAGCTCCACTAAAAAGAGACAATACATAACAAAAAAGGAGCGTTGAGAAAGTTTAAGAGGCAAATGGCGAGGAGCGTTTGAAGAGTTTGGAGCGGAGCAGGGGGTAAAAACATGGTGCCAGTGCGAGAGGTCTGTTCAACATTTCTGTTTCATGTTATATCTCTGATGTGTCTTCAGTAAAACTACTTGGTCTAAGTCAATTTTATAGGCGAGTGATCACGCTCCTCTGCCTCCACTCCGGGAGAGGCCCATCTCTGTTTATTCGTCCTTATGGTATTACTGGGATTGCACCACACCTTCAGCTCACGACAGAGGATAATGAAACTGCCATCGACTCCTATAACACATACGTACCTCCTAATAGTGCAAATTCCCCTTAGCGCCATCATAATCTCCACCCACCTTTCAATCAGGCTCAAGGTAAAATAGTTTGTTTTGTTTTAGCCTCAGGTTTAGAGCAATTAAAGACAACGCCAACCGCACACGAGCAGCATTTTCTATTCACTCTCCTCCCAGCTGTAGCAGTGTACAAAAAGCTTAAAACGACAAATGTATTCACTTAGAGTGGGATGAGAAGTGATGAGCAGTAAACAAACAGGAGCGCTTTTGAGAGCACGGAAAGACTCCATGCACTGGCTTTTGGAGCTAATTTAGTATTAGCATATTCAACAAAACATTAACAAACACCACAGACTATTTGAAGAAGGAGGATTAAAAGTGCATGTTTTTCCATCTAAAAAACAAGAAAAGGTTTGATCTTTGAGCGCTGCTGTGTTTAGTATTGATTTGCAAAATGATGCTTCGTCTTCACGTTCTCATAAAGCACGAAATACACGACTATACGCTGAATATTGTGTAACATAGATCGATAAACATCACCGTGTGTTGGAACTACATGTGCGGCGGGGAGAGGTCTATGCTACACACGAAGTCCGTTTACATGTTTAAAATGAGTCAAATGTGCAAATATTTGTCAATTGATTGATAGAAATTTAGCTTTTTGGTTTGTATTTTTTGTTTTTGTTGGATATTAGTTGTAATGTGGGCAAGGAAAGTAATTCAAAGTGCTTTACAGAATAAGAAAGACATTAAAACCATTGTGTTGTGCGTCCTGATTGGCTGTTGTAAAATTTGTTGCAGTATTTCTAAAAGCATCATTTTTATGTACATTACAGTGTAGTATTTGGTTTTGTTCCATAATACTGCTCTTATTTTTTTTAAATCTCCGAAGGTTTGAACTTTGAGAGAGTTTAAACGAGAGAGAAATGTGAGAAAATGTTAACGCCTGTGTGAGAAAAGTGTATAAAGTGTGTGGTGAGGGGTTTTACAGACAAAAACAGAGAGAATAATGTAAAAAATAAAGCTGATACTTCACGGATTTCCCCTGTTGCGTGTTATTTTTAGAACAAAACCCCCGAGATAAACCAGGGACCACTGTACAACAAACCAAAACATAAATAACCATCATAACATTTGCACTAAAAGAGGCAGAACAAAACCCTTTCAAAATGGTAACAGCAGCAGTAAAAGGTGCAATTCTTATGATTCTTAAATGTTTTTCCATCTTTCTGACCAGTGAAACGCTCATATTGTGAAAAACACAGATAGCCGTAATAATCCAGGATCAATCTGACTCTGGGTTTATATTTTGAATAGATTTAAACTTCACTTGTCACTGAGCCGCAGCAAAAAGCCAATATTTTTGTGCCGAGGACTGAGAGCCACAACCTGCCTAACTATGGGCTGTCACCCTGTGTTATTTGTTTGATAAAGTGTAGAAATAACAAGACTTGGACTGCCGGTGATCATTACAGCTCCTCTTTTTTACTACGAGTCTCACGGCTGGAGCGGCAATTAAAGATGGAGTCCTCAGTCCTCAGAGAAACTGTTTACGAATAAAACAAACGAGCAGCCGCGCGGTGTCAAAGCAATTATAACGTCAAAACAAAGACTTCACGTCCAAACTGCTCATTCTCAAACACGCAGCCTAAACATCTATTCATTTTAAACACATAAATGAAGAATGAAGTCATGTTCGGAGAATAAAACAAATCTATAATTAAGAGTTTATTTTGGCCGTTTCAATTTTACCTTAATTAATTAAAACCTCTAAAATTAGACACCATTTTTTAAACTAAACCGTGAAGACAAAGACACACGGGCTGCTGCAATTTTCAACTTCAAATTAATTTCTAATAATGTACATTCTTATACTGCAGTGACATTTATACAATAATACGCTAAATTAAAATATGAGATTAAAGAAGAAGCTAAAAGTTTGAGTTTATTTTAGATCATGATGGTGCTCGTTTGTCACATTTTTATAAAGAGCTTTTCCATGTCCAAGTCACTCAAAGCGCTTTACGGCAAGGAAACACTCATGTTCACACAGGACGAGGCGTTTAGTGTTAAGTGTCTTGCCCAAGAACACAGCAACAGCGCCAACCTGTGGGTCAGAGGATGTGACCAGCTCAACCCGTGACGTTTATGACGAGAGCAGGATCGAAAGTCCAACAATTGTCGCCCACGATGACAAAAATCGTACATTTGTCCTTCGCTATATCGCAGTTCACCTTTCGTGGTCTCGTTTTTTCGTGGATTTTTTTTTAGCGTGCAATGTGTTCTGCGTCCTGATTGGCTAAGGGACTGTAGACCATCGTGTTCTGTCGACAAAACCCACAATGTCGAAACGTTCTGCACCGACAAAAGCTCCTGCGGTCTCACCCAAAAGACCGAGGAAGATGCTTGACTATTGCAGAAAAAAAGTTGGACTTCTGGACACGCTGAGGGGAGGTAGAAGTTCCGCGGCTGTAGGGGGTGCCATTACGGAATAAATGAATCTTGGGTTCGTCGCATAAAGAAGGAGGAAAATAACATCAGGACGACAGCAGCAATAAGTTTGAACAAGGAGCAAAAAGGGACGAAACTGCAACAAGACGTAAAGATGGAGTCTGCTTCAGCTTTGAGGATCAGTGACTCAGGAAAAAGAACATTACAGGACATTACAGCGGAGACAGGACGAAGAGGCGGGGTCAGAGGAAGAGGCGGGGTCAGAGGAAGAGGCGGGGTCAGAGGAAGAGGCGGGGTCAGAGGAAGAGGCGGGGTCAGAGGAAGAGGCGGGGTCAGAGGAAGAGCTGTCATTTTTATGTACAGTACAGTGTAGTATTTGGTTTTGTTCTATAAAACTGATTATTTTTAAAATCTACAAAGGTTTGAACTTTGAGAGAGTTTAAACGAGAGAGAAATGTGAGAAAATGTTAACGCCTGTGTGAGAAAAGTGTATAAAGTGTGTGGTGAGGGGTTTTACAGACAAAAACATATAGAATAATGTAAAAAAATAAAGCTGATACTTCTAACCTGATCCTCACACTGGCCAACTTCTTGACTCTTTTTGTAAATTACATTATTCTGTCGCTTTTTCCTTGTTGTGCAGTTGTTCAATATCGAGTTTGTGCAAATGGGTCTATATTTTCTGTCAATTTTGATGCTCTTCCACCAAATCTCCCATAAAACCCAATTTGTGAAACCACTGATGTATAAACAAACGCACAAACCCTGTCAGACTTTAGTGAGTGGGGCACTGCGGTATGAATTCCAGCGCTAGCGAGAGAGAAGACTTATTTTATTACACACTAAAAAAACATTCCGGCGTGCAATACAGTAAAGGCGTCAGGGTGACAAATGGTGCGTCCATTGATTTGGTGCTTTGCTCATTTCTGACTGCAGCCTCCACTCTGCTCTTCTTCACCACCTCTTCACACTCTGCGCTCGTGTCAACAGCGACGCTCAGCCCGTTCATATGCCGCTGCAGATGGCGCTATTCCTCTTCCTCTGCCCGGCCCTCCACATGATTCATGGTGTGAATGTGTCTTGATTTAGAGCCGACTTTCATATTTGTTCTGTCCTGCAGCACGATGCATTTGTCCAGCCCCGGAGGCACTGACCCCGCCGTTGACCCGCTACTGGTCCAAACAGAGACAGAAGTCAGCTGAGCAAAACCAGACCAGACACCCCATCAAACAAGCCCCCGCTCCAGTGTGTAAGGCTCAGGGGGAGCACAGGGGGCGCTGTGGAGCGGCTCATTAAAGTTTCATCAAATCCACCAGGTTCACTGTTTATTTTGTTCTATGTTAACTTGAAATATATTGTGAAAATGTTACAACGGTGAATACAACTGGCCAAAGTGGATTAAAAGTTGCACTATGTAATTTTAGGGTCTGGCACTCGCTGGTCTCCATGGAGATGCTATCGCTTTGCATGGACAGTTCCACAGACTGGCATTACACTACGTATCGCCATGGAGATCAGGATATGAGGTCGAGAAACAGGTCAAGACCATAGACTGTTTATATAAATGGATGTAGCTAACCTGCTAGCGCTGCGTTCCAAACAGGAAGTGATCGTGGTCACGCTTCCGGCTTCATTGACTCTGACAGCAGCAGGTACAGAGAGAGGACACAGTTTTTCAATAAAAAGTGAATTGGAGCCAGACTCATTTTGGTCTTAAATGTTCGTATTAACCCTCTACATGATCCTTGGGTTTTTATTTCACTATTGTGTCTGTAAATCAAGATATGAACATTAATAACAGACAAATCAGGTCCTTCTTTCCCCTGAGGTCGCTCCTGTTAGCGTTAGCAACAGGTTTGATTGACAGCGTTGCTAAGGGCCTGCTCCCTACTAAACCAGAGGTGTGGACGGGACAGGGCGTTACCTTCAACAGCCTCGCTCTGGATTGGGTCTTTGGTTGCTACGATACTCGTGGCTGGAATTATAAATATGAAACTCTGCTCCAAATTAGCCGCTATAACTGCTAGCTCCTTCATTTGGAGCCGAACGCTATGGGTGACGTCACATTCTGTCACTTGTTTACACAGTTACTCAAAAAAAAAAAAAGCAAATGTAACTGAATAAACGCCAGATTTTTAAGTATAAAGAAGACGCTCTGCTCGTGTCTGCTACGCCCGCTGATCATCATGTTATAATTAGGACATTTTATAACTGTAATATCTAAAACAACTTAATAAAATAAACTTCTAAACACAGAAGTCAGTGGAGTTAACTGTGGCGCCCAATGGGAGACGACGCTGCTGTAAAAACCACCACAACAAAGAGACGACACCTCCGATGGATAAACACAGATCAGGCTAGCGAGATTTTTCTAAATTTATACCAAAATGACGACGCAATGCTGCCGAATCCTATGAGTATCACACTTTAAATATGAAGTACACAGAAGTGGGCAAACACCAGGAAGTTGCCGTGCACAAATGACTCCAAATACAACTTTAAGAATGTAAATGATGAGGCGAAACAACTATAACATGGATAAAAGCTCTAAAAAGTCGATTTTGTGTGACAGATCTGCTTTAATGCCATACTGTGGAGCATTTAAGGCAAAGCAGTAACATCTTCATAGACACCTGCAGGCTCATAATGGAAAAATACATTTGATTTTCACATAAATATATAATTATGAAGACAAAAGGCAAAGTGGGACAGACAGTACACGCCCTAAGACCTCATGTGCACTCTCACCGCGCTCAAAGTTTGTGGAAATGCTCAGAGTTTAGATAATAAAGCAGGCGTCACCTCTGATTGTTTCCCCGTTCAATCTCACTTTGCGGCGTTTGGATAATAACCGCTCCTGTTGGCTTTCTATCTGCAGTCAAAATGTTCCCGCGCTTCGGTCTCTATGGGCCTCAGATTGGCCTGTCAGAGACGACTCGGAGAGAAAACCCTGTACGCACCACTTCCTTATCGCCCGCAGTAAATTACCTTAGGATCAGATACAAGCCGCCAACTCGCCCCGAACTCCACTCAGCAGACGGCGAGATCGGGGGGAAAAAAACAGCAATGAGGGAGAGCGAGAAAGAAAAGAGGGAGAATGGCGAGGAGGCGTGTGGTTTTGCGCCGTGCAGCCCCCGTGGAGACTGATTGTAGTGGGAGCTTTCAAAGGTCAAGCTGTGTTATCCAAAGATCATCTACAGTCACCGACGTCCGCCTCTTACAACCCGCTCAGCAGCCGGAGTCAAGTACCTGTCAATCAAAAGTCTCATAACGGCGGCGTGAGGACCGAGCCTGCACTTCCCCAACACGTAATCACAACCAAAGCCTATTTCAGACCAAAGCAGCAAATAAAAAGAAAGTGGGGAGAGCTGGGGAACAATATCACCGCAGGGAAAATATAATAATAGAGATGATCTTTCAATCTTTTCTAGCACTGGTTAAAGTGAGGATATAGATCTGACATGTGGCTTATTTTTATTCTGTAAAAGAGACTTAGAAGGTTTATTTATCCACGTGTACGCAGCAAACATGTCGACACGTTTGAAAAAGAAAATCTAATAAAACTATTTGAATTCGTGGATGAAAATCGAAATGTAAAGGTGGAATTTTCTGGGGTTTTTTTCAGATTTTATTGGTTTGTTTTTGCCTGGAATGATCCGCAATTTCGCATCAAACTTATTTATTTCCTCAGTGAAGTACAAGTCAGATCTGTGGAGAGGCGACCCCACTCACAGCTAGTCATGTGACGATATTGAAACTTTGCGTGGCGATTAACGATTACATCACGTTAATGATTCGAGTTGCAGGGCCGTCAACTGAAATGTGGAAACTCCAGGGTAATAAGCCTCATGTGGCCCCCGTAATACAAATTAATTGAAAGAGAGTCCAATTCTGGGCCCCCTAAAACCATGGGGCCCCAGACAACTGACCCCTTTGCCCCCCCCTGCTGACGCCCCTGTGGATAAGTCGTTTTGGGTTTTTTTCCCCCCGCACATTTTCGTGATGTAACGGCGATTATCTTTGTTGACCATTAACACGATCACGATTCTCATAAACGATAAACGAGATTATTTACCGTCCCATCCTTTTTCACACTTTTTCACGTTTCTTTTGAGCAATAAAATGAGATCGAAACGTCGAATGTGACACTGAGGAACATTTCAGACAGTTGCTAAGTTACACCTGAATCTATCACCTGACAAAACCGAAGTAAACAGTGTGAGTTTTTTGGTAATAAATGATGTTGAACCTAGACCTAAGGTAAACAAAGATGTGTCAGATATAAAGATTCCTCTCAGATCAAAAATAGTTTGTGAGACACGATGGGCTTGATCATAAAATACACTTTGTTTTATCGTCTTTGTTTTATGTGTCAAGCTGTTTTATCAGATGAGCGCATTTATTTTCTGGGTCTGATGAGGACAGATCAACACAACTTTGATGTTTTAGTTATTACATTAGACAGAAGCTGGGACTGTTTAGTTATTACGTCTATTACCACAGAAAATGTTTTATTTAGCAGAACTGGGACGATGACTTTATGAACACGACTATGAACACGATAATTATTCGATCGGAGACGTTTTGGACAAACCCTCAGTGCTTTTATGATCGTCTCTGCTGTTTCTAACGTGAATGACCCTTGAATCTTTAAAGTGTATTTATCAGAGTTTGACGCCAGTGAAGAGAAGTTGAGGATAAAATGTCACCAGTGCAGAAAATGTCATCCAAAATACCGTAATTTCAGACTATAACCCGCGACTTTTTCCCCCCACGCTCTGAACCCTGCGGCCGATACAACAGTGCGGCTTATTTATAGAATTTTACTGGATAACGGCCACCGGGGGGCGCTCTCCAGCTGTAAATGTAAAAGTGAAACAGACGTGGGGAAAGATTATGCTCTGAAGAATTCACTAGTTTTGATTTTGAACTGTCATTTTGCTCATCATGCCCACGCCCTCATCATGGAAAAGAAATGGATGTGATGCAGTTTTTAAGATGAAGGAAATAGAGCCACTGCACGCGAGTTTGACCAACAAAGAAGGAAAAAGAGCCACTGCACGTGAGCTCGGCATCAATGAATCCAACTTGGTCAATGTAAAAAGACAAAAGCTTTCAGAGGAAGTAAAAGCAGACGGCCCGTGTTGGTACAGTTTTATTTTCTAAACCTGCAGGTATATTCACCCCGTGTTGATGTCGTGTTGATGCCAATTTTCAGGCACAGTTTTTAAAAAAGCGTGTCCATGCACCGTCTTTCTGTGTAAATATCTCATGTTACAATATGAAAACCTGCGGCTTATATATGAACAAAATCGATTTTCTTTTCAAATTTAGTTGGTGCGGCTTATATTCAGGTGCGCTCTAAATTTACGATAATAATAATAATACGATCAGCTTTTGTTTACAGTGTGTCTGCTGTAAAACAGTTATGTAGCATGTATTTGCGTGCCAACTTATATTAATTAATCATTAATAAAAAGAAAAGTTACTGTGTAAATTGGGCTGAGTCTGACTGAGATCAGTAGATTGAGATTCTGCTGGAGCTGGTGTAAATGCAGGAGGCAGGAATTATGTTGGTGCTGGTGCCGTATATTGAAGTGAATTATACAAAATAATATTTACAGAAACAAAAATGGCAAAACAAAATAGTAATAATAATGACAACAATAATGAAAACCCCGAATATTTACAGTCTGCAGATTTGAACCGGTAAGATGTGATCAGTAAGTGCACTTTAAGTTCTAGTTGGTTGCAACAAAAAGGAAAAAAAATGAAAGGAAGTTAATCCGTACAGGTGGAGTCCACTTATTACTGACTTTTCAGTATTTGAGAGTTTGTCTTTGCTTAGTGTCCATTTGTATTGTTCATTAGAATAGTGTCCATTGGCTTTGATTATAGTTAAAAAGAGCGGAGCTGTGTCAGCCTCCTACCAGACCCGTAGATGATGAAGCTGTAGGTTCTGGTCTCGCCATCGTAATCAAGAACACCTGACCTGTATTTGAATAAACACGACTAAATAAGTGACTTGAATAAATAAAAATCAAATGTCTAAAGTAATTAACCTGAGCTGAGTTACATTGTTCAGTTCCATTGTGTTCACAAAATAATGTACCAAATACAATTAATCAATTAATTGCAAATAAATAATCTTTGAACACGGTGCTGTGGCTGTAGTCCATAGCTGCAGTGTTAACCTCGCAGGTTTTCATATAAATACATTCAAAATAAACATTTAGCAATAAATGTTCTTAAATTACCGACATAAACATTAAATAGTCATTTCACAACAAAGTGCTAAATGCTCCACAAAGGCATTAAATGTGTTTTACCATGAGCACAAACCAGAAAACAACGTTAGCCCGAGCATGCTAATGCTAAGCTAATTAGCTTAGCTTCGGATGCTAGCGGCACTTTACATTCATTCAAACTCACCAATTCCCCAGTTTAACATCGCATGATGACGTCACGGACCCACGGACCGGAGGTTTAGATCTACAATGTTCAGAGGAACTACTGAGTTTGTTGAAGCTTAAAAACACAGAAAAGAGCGAATATTGTAAATAGTTTGGGCCTGACCTTTTCACAGCTGCAGCTCTGACCCGGAAGAACCGACACAGAGAGAAAAGACGCTCTGCTGTGATTGGCCGACTCGGGTCACGTGATTAGGGGTGCGGTTACGTAAGGCACGTATGAGACACGGAGGGCAGAAATAAATATATAAATGTAGCTTTTATATAAACAAGATTTAACGGCAGGTCAAGCAGGAGTTTAATAAAACATTTTTTTAATAAGACAGAATTTTAACCTGGGTTACAGTTACATCGTTTGTCACAACTGCAACCAGAAAGTAGAATTATAAAACCACCAAACACAGTAAAACAAGTGATTTTAATGTTTTTTTTTTAACTGTGATTTTGTTTAGTTTAAGATTTAAGCCCGTATCAGATTAAAGATGATGTTGGACGTACAAAACCATCCACTCGTCCTAATGGAACCCGCCCAGATGAACATGTGTGCGTTTAATGCTGCCAGTTCTTTCTTTGTATAATGTTTTATAATGTCTAACGACTTTGTGTCTAAGCCAATGGCGCGTGCCCACATTATCACGCGTCGGCTCAGTGTTGGACCGGTTCACTCTGTTTATCGTCTCCTCCTGAAACGGGACACGTAACAGTCGCCTTCACTTTTATGGTTTGTATGATTAAACTCAGGGGCGCCCCGGGACACCTGGGACAGGAGCGCGCCTCTGCTCTGCCCCGGTGCATTGTGGGGTATTGGCTCCAGTCCGGTGGAACGGAGCAGATGGTAAACGTATGCGGCGGTCGGGCGTGTCATCATCACCTTCATTAACTCAAGGTGACATATGACACGAGCTGGTCCTGGAGCGTCAGGACGGCTCCTGTTTACTCCGTTCAGGGGGTTTGGTGGAGGAGGAAGCTCAAGGAGGATGGAGGTTTTCTGGACTAAAACCAGTGATGAAAATAAAATACACAACAGAATAAACTCGTCTTAAAGGTGCACGTAATCGCCCGGACTTAGAGGAGCAGAGTGTTATTTATATTATTTACTTTTACAAATGTTTCCAATTTTCTCCTGTTAAATTTTGTTTAAACATAATAAAAATACTAGTAGATTACCCTTTTGTGATCTTTTTTTTTTTTAATTCAAGTGTTGATTTTATCTGCAGTTATACACGTTACATTTAGATCACATTTTTCCCCTTTTTAAACCCAAACCTCCATCTGTTTTCCTCGACATCAACTTTTGATGGAGAAAAATTACAATAATAAATAAAAAATAAATACACATATAATATAGGTATAGAAATAATAATATAAATAATAATATAAATAATAATAATAATATAAATAATAATAATAATAATAATAATAATAATAATAATAAATATACAAATAAGGCCTTACAGATGCAGGAATTTTTTTTTTTTTTTTTTTTTAAGTACATTACCCTTTCTAATTTATATATGTAAACTACACAAACATGAACACACGAGTTGAACATGAGTTAAATTTTGTCTAAAAGTGACATTTTGAAACGTCTTGTTCTTAAGAATTTGGTTGGTTCATTATTAAAGTAAAATATATAACAGAATAAACTCGTCTTAAAGGTGCACGTAATCGCCCGGGAAAACAAACTTAGAAGTTCAATGAGGAGCAGATCTGAGTTTGTCCAGCGCAGACACAAGTGCATTTGTACAAACAACACAAATATTTACAACAAAAACAAGGAAACTATTAAAAGAATCATCATGACAGAACCTCCTGAACACACAGCGTCCTTCACTTGAGCAGACTGAGCTCACTCCGTCGCACAGGTGAGTTTAACCACACCTGATAATACTTTTAAAACTCCGCTCTAACCAAACTGTGTAAATATTTATTCCATTAAGTTGTTTGTTAAAATAGAGCTCTACGTTTAATTTATCCGTTTTAACCGTGAACACAAATTAGATAAACAAAAAGCTAAAATAATATCTGACTCCCCTCTTTATTATGACACAGTGGTTTGCCCCGGAACCTTCTTAAGCTGCTCCGGCTCCTGGGGACTCATTTGGACGAAACACGGGTGAGTTAAAATTCCCAACAATTCAGTTATAATCATTTAGCTGATACACAACACTTTGATTAATAAAACATGTTAAACTTTTGTGTTTTGTCCTTCTTTCCTCACAGTTAGGCCCAGTGCACTGTGGAACTTTTCTGTTGGAGGGTCATTGTTGTAATTTCATGATACGTGGCATTTTAAAGACTATCCTCATGATGTAGTGCAGTCCTGGAGACGATACCGCAGCATTTGGGAGTAAAACAAGCTTGTTTCTCCATAAAGTATAAGAAACACCGCACAAAAACTGACGCACAAGACTTAAAATCTTCACCTGAAACATGGAAAACTGTTTATATTTACGCCCAACTGTCTTTTGAGATCGATTTGACTCGACTATTACCATCATCAAACACGAACATAATCGAAATACATGTCTAAACGGATCATTTTCCATCCGAGCGGAGGAAACGGGACATTCATGGACCTTAAACCTCTCACCTCGTTCTCCTAAAAGCTGCAGTTTGGCACATTTAAACACTTTGAAAATAAGAACACTTCCAAATGGACCTGACCTGCGCTAAACAAACCCCACTGAGGAAACTCCTTCTGTGTGTGTTTGCCAGAGAAAGACTTGTTAGCTTTGTTCTTACGCCTTATTATTTATTACCTCATTCAGTCCAAGGTTGATGGGAGGTGTAGTGCGAGTAATTCCCCTTAAACGTGACTTCCTCCAGCCTCTCCCTCGGCCGCATTAAGGTAAATCGAGGCTTCCAGTGGAGCCAATGAGCACGCACCGCCGAGCGCAGATACATGTTTGTGCTGCTCCTCCCAGACCCTCTCTCGTTTATCTTGGCTGTCAGGTAAAGGGCAGTCTGAGGGAAGGTGAAAGTTGTTTTTTTTTTTTTAATAAGGGTGGCTCGGTTGCCTTGGAAACTGCGAGACAACATTACAACGACAATGATGCAAGAGCGACCTGCAGCCCCCTGATGAGGCCGGAGTCACACACTGTTCTGTGCAGGAGGTTTAATATTATAAATGTGTTTAGACTTTAGATTCTGCAGACGTCACGCCGAAGAGTTTGAATATATTCTTCAGATAAGTATCACCCCGAGAACATCAGCACGACTTTATGTGGAAATACAGAGGCAGGTTGAGCTTTATTTATGTTATTTACTTTTACAAATGTTTACAATTTTCTCCTGTTGGGGTAAAAATATAAAAAATACTAGTACATTACCCTGTCATGATCTTTTTTTTTTAATTCAAGTGTTGATCATCTGCAGTTATATAAGTTACATTTTGATCACATTTTTCTCCTTTTTAAACCCCAAACCTCCACCTGTTTTCCCCCGAGATCGACTTTTGATGGAGATATACAAAGAAAAAAAGAAAAAAATTAAAATAAATATAAAATAGGGATAAAAATATAATAATAATAATAATAGTAAAATATGTGAGTGTTTAATAGAGATGAATTTTGTCTAAAAGTGAGATTTTTCTTAAGTTTTCATTGGTTCATTTCAGTCATGTGTGTGAATTATAGTTATTTCTATATTTCTGTTCACTTCTTTGATATTTAAATGTTATATTCTTTATTCCTGAAATACAAAAGTGCCGTGTGTCGATCCAGATTGTTCTGATGTCCTTCTGTTTGACTAATATGGTTTGTATTTTCTCGTCTTATCTCACTGTTGTTTTGTGTTTTGTTTATACAAATGGACAAATGAAGGAGGTGTCCAGGTTTATTTTGTGTCCCGTGTTTATTTTGTGTCCCGTGTTTATTTTGTGTCCCGTGTTTATTTTGTGTCCCGTGTCTCCAGCCGCAGAGGTTTTACTGTGGGAGGTCAGATTAATGAGCGGGGATCCTCAGCGGGACGAGGGTCAGGAGCTGAGAGGAGGTTTCCACGAGTGAAGCTTCAGATAAATAAAGGATCAGCCTGAGCCGAGGCTCTGGTGTCATTCTAGGACAGAAGTACATGTACATGTACTTTACTACTATTAACCACAGCATCATACAGAACAGTGTTTCCTGTTTTACTGTCGTCCAATCACAGCCTTCGACTTTAACCTGTCGACTCGTCGTGATCGATCGAGTCTCTGATCGTCAAGGATCAGCTCGGGGCTTTTTAAACGTCCACACTCAATCCTCAGAAAAAGCAGGAGGTTTAAACATAGTCCTGACTTTAAGGTACTTTAACCTTTATAATGGAGTCTCCATGGTGACGGCTTTAACCTGGAGTGTTCCACAGTGCGGCATTAAAGTTTACACCAGGAAACAACTCACGTTAAGAATATGTGTTTTTGAGGCAAGAAGAACATTTTATTGAACAAATGCAACACACATTCTACACAAAGTCATAACAAAAGCATGAGGTGCAGCCTCCACAAATGTTCCACACTGCAGCTTTATGTTTGGTTGAATGAATCTGAATAATCTGGTGAAAAATGGCACAGATGAAAAGTCGTCATGTTTATGTTCATGAAATTAACATTGCATTTCAAATGTACTTGTTTTTATTCAGAAATATCAAACAGAAACGTGCGACTGATCGAAATAATAAAATAAAAATACAAAAGGATCAAACACGTCACATTTTCACGTCTGTCGTTCGTCAGTGTTTGAGTCGGTTTAATTGAACATGACACTCGTTTAGCGCAGCACAGATTCACTCCATCTTCAAACTGAAACAGTCGGACGTGACAGAGACGTGTTTGTGAAGAACGATCTGGACTCAGTGACACAGTGAACGTAAAGAACAACGTCTGAATTACACAGTTAAGAGTTTGTTTTGTCACATATTTCCAAATAAATGCGTCCAGTGAACTAGTTTTTGAATTAAAAGATATTTACTAAGATGTTAATAATAATGAACTGATCTACTTTTCCAGGCATTTTAAAGTCACAAATCTCTAAGACAAAGCCTGTCACACTGGACAAACTGCACTTATCTCTGAGACTGAGGATAAAACAAATCTAAAACTCTAATCCACAACCACACACTTAAAGACAAAAGCAATAAACGCAGAGCTGCACTTCCCCAGATCCACACTCTATGTTTATATAACCCTCTGTCACAGCATGTTTCAGGTCTGCACAAACGAGAACAGCCTCAATAAATCCTAAACGTGAGAGATTTTTATTCTACTGACACAAAACGCTGTGATGTTTGAACCGAGCAACAACGAAGACGAAACTGAATCACCTGAGCTTCACCAAACCCGGTAAAGTCGGGCTGAGATCAAGATTTAGACATTGTTTTATAAAAAAAACATGTGGTTTGCAGCAGAGTTCAGACTTTGGAGGAAGAAATGAATCAAAATAATGAATAATAACCAAGTCTGTTTGTTTATCTTCAGTAAAATTAATGAACTGAATCAAAACTTGAGATTTATCAATGTGAAGAGAGAAAAAAAAACACCATTTCACCCGAGACAACTGCTCCATTTTTTAACCAAACAGGATCACTGCTAAAATGACTAAATCGTTCATAACCTTTTTCACAGACAAATTACAAGTTTGGATGAACACGTCAGATTAGCGGCTCTGGTCTCGTCCTCCCACCGTCTGATAATCACACGATTGTTTTGACATTTTGGTTTGTGAAATAATTGTGTTGTTGTGTATAATTGTATTAAGACGATGTGATGATGGGGGACGAACAGACCGATCCCACGGCACGTTCACCGGCTGTAACCGAGTTTGTATGATAATAAATAATAAAGCGTAACCCCATAAAGGTTGTGAGTTGTCAATATTCCAAGTGCGAGCCACCTACGCTCAGAAACGTCTCCGGGCGAAAAACTCAAGCAGGAAGAAGCAACAAACTGCTCAGGTAATGAATACTTAATGACTACTACATTCTTCACTTTGTCCCTATAAATGGGAAAGCATGTTTAGTTAACAAACGAGTGGGAACAAATCAAAGACAACACACACACACACACACACACACACTGTCAGGAGCCTGCTGTGGTGTGATAAAAAAAGACAATGATGAGACGCAGATACGAGGCTTTTCTCTGCAGTGAAGAGGATACGGCGTCTGAAGCGCCGCTCTCATGGCGCGAGTCCAGATGTAGACAATATAAAGAGGAGATAAGGACGCACACGAACGCACACGAACGCACAAACGCACAAACGCACAAACGCACAAACGTACAAACGCACAAACGTACAGGAGCTGGCACACGCGCCTCATTGAATCTCTATTGTGAATGTGCAAAAGGAAAACACAGAGCTGACACGGTGCAGTCAGAACAAGTCTATTATTCAAATATCCCACAGTATTTGAGTGAAAGTGGGAAGGTTCTGTGTCTGTGGACTCAGTGAAGTATAAATATATATAAATATATATAATACATCATGGAGCTCAGGGTCTATATATATGTTGTTGCTTGTTGTCAATGAACAAAAATCACAATCTAAGAGTTTGCTTCAGCGGCGACATAAACACAGAATAACATTAGTTTATATAAACTACGACTACATCACCAAAATGTTTCCGTACGAGCCCCGTCAGAGCCACACACTCCTCTAGAAATACTGAAAAAATACTCAAAATATAGAAGGGAATAAAGGAAAGTGCTGCTGATGCTGCCTTTATAATTTACTCAGTGGATCTCACTCCCTCTGAGGTCAGAGCAGCTCTGGACTCATAAAAACTAAAAACACATTTTTATAAACGAGCTTTGAGCTGAAGAGTCAGTGTTTGTGTTTTCTGTCATTTATTACTGATTAAAAAGAGACAGTAGTGAGGTTAAAGTCTGAAGGGACATGTGCCATCTGTATTTGACCCGTCCTTCAGTGTCACAGGGGCCCCACACTGCAGCACAGGGGCCCCACACTGCAGCACAGGGGCCCATCTCCACCATCTGCAGAGGTGGAGGCTACATCAGGACTGTATTATATAACTAGTATTTGTAGTTGAGTAAACATAAAGACTTTAGTCAAACCTGTAAACTTGTGCTTATAAAAACATGTGATATAAAATCATCTCAAACTCCAAACACGGTGATGTCCACACAGGCCTGATTAAAAATGGAGGGAAACAGCTTGTGTTATCTTCAGTGCGATTAAATCTCAAGCAGAGACTTTTTATCAGCCGTGTTTTTATGATGAAATAAACAGAAGTGCTCCAAACTCAAACACTTTTTCTCTGATGTAATGAGTGTTTTCTGCACATTTTTCAGAGGCTTTAGTTTGGGGATTGTCAGTGGGGTGTGAGTTATGCTAAAGAGGAAGACTGTTCCACGGGGACAGAGGACGAGCGTTTTGGGCAGATGAAAACAGTGAGATCCAATGACACAGTTATTGATCAAAAATGCATTAATAATAGAAACGGGACGAGTAAGTTTCCTCTGAGACCCTGCCTCTTCATGGAGACATTTCTTTTTTGTTGTTGTTATTAATATTTGGCATTTCATTGTAGCAGGAGATTTTAATGTGAGATTTTAGTGATGAAAAATGTCTGTGTGACTGAGTGAGTGTGACGTGACCACAGCTTCAGCTCCAAATGAAGCTCATCGACGCTAGAGCAGGTACAGAGACGGATTTAGAGCAGAGTTTCATATTTGGAATTGCAACTGTGAGTGTCATAGCAACCAAAGAGCCAATCAGGAGAGAAAATGTAGAAGATAAAGCCTCTTCCCGCCCGCACCAAGGAGCGGACACTTAGCAACGCTGTCAATCAAACCTGTTGCTAACGCTAACAGGAGCGACCTCGGGGACAGTAACTAAAAAAATAACTAAAAAAAACCCCTCAAACAAATAAACCTCAAAATAACAAAAAAAAGAAAGAAAGAAAGAAAATGAACTTTAAAAAAATCTCAAAATAAGAAAAAAAATATACAATAAAAAAATAACTAAAATAAAACCTCAAAATAAGAAAAAAAAGAAAGAAAGAAAATGAACTTTTAAAAAAAATCTCAAAATAAGAAAAAAAAAAATAATAAAAAAATTACTAAAATAAAACTTCAAAATAACAAGAAAAACAAACAAAAACTCAAAATTACTAAAAAAAACAAAAAAAAAACTTGAAAAATAAACTCAAACTAACCCCAGGATCATGTAGAGGGTTAATACAAACATTTAAGACCAGAATGACAGTTTTTACACAGAAAGTGAACTGAGTCGATGGAGCAGGAAGTGCACACATGATCACTTCCTGTTTGGAACACAGCAGCTAGCAGGTTAGCTATGTACATTTACATAAACAGTCTTTGTGTATGATCCATGGACAGGGCACTGTGAGCTCGTAGCTGTCTCCAATCGGACTAGTGGTCACTCATTGGTACTGCAGCGATATCCCTCCTGCCCAGAAAGGATTTTTACCATCGAGCGAAATGTAAAACAAACTGCTCATGTTCGTCTGACGGGGGCTGAAAAGACACGACACATTTCACAAAGGTCCAGTTCAGATGATAAACTCAAAGCTCAAAATCCGTCATCTTAAAAAAGCTTTGGTGTCGATCACATGGTACGACATGAACGAGCGTTTGAGCGACGCAAACGAGGCAAAGTGTCAGGAATGAGCTACAGGTTTAGAACATCAGAAGTGCCCTGGAAGCATGAACATTATAATTTATATTTTTTTATTTGTAATTTATTTTGTTAATCCCTTCGTTCCTTCGCGGCTGCCCTCGATTCTGCACATGGTCGATGGGCAGGGCAGGATGTACGTAGCCGCTAAAGTCTAAATAGTTTAAACTAATAATCGCAACTAAGTACACAGACGTGAGCAGAGACAGGTGAAAACTGAAAATTCTGAACACTCAACCCTTCAACGTAAGACAAACCATGAATCGAACGAACTACGACTCTGGACGATTGAAAAATGTAGTTATACCACGACTCAACGCTCCTGAACGCTGATTTTACATGTTTGTTAAACGTGTCTTGCTCCTTGACACAACAGCAGAGCCACAAACGTCTGCAGATCCTGGTGGAGTCACTGAAAAATGAATGGAATAAGCTCACACTACACAGACATGTCGGCTCTGGTGCAGCGGCGTCGTCCTATAGGAGGCTCTTCAATAGAGAAATATGAAATCTCACAGTGAACTAGCAAAGGCGCTACTGTCTCTTGGTCACTACTTCCTGTTAGCGTGATTACTTCTTGTTAGCGTCACTACGTCCTATTAGCATCACTATTTCCTGTTAGTGTCACTACTTCCTGTTAGCGTCACTACTTCCTGTCCAATTTTACCTCTATGTTTTAGCAGAATCTTGCAAAAATTAATAAAAAATTTAAAAAAAGATACTGTTGTTCTCTATTTTATTCTTATTATAACTTATATAACCTGGCCTTATAGATAAAACATCTGTTCTGGGTCACTACTTCCTGTTAGCGTCACTACTTCCTGTTAGCGTCACTACTTCCTGTCCAATTTTATCTCTATTTTTTAGCAGAATCTTGCTCTATTTTATTCTTATTTATTTATTATTTATTCTACTTATTTATTCTTTTTATAACTTCACTTTAAAGATAAAATGTCTGTTCTTGGTCTTGGATTTTGTAAAATAAATTTCCTCCAAAAATGCGACTTATATACATTCAGGCAAATATAATATAATGTGTCAAACTCGAAGCCCGTGGACAAAACGTGGCCCGGCTGGTCTTTTTACGCGGCCCGTGAAAAGGTGAATTAAAAGGTCGGACACAGACTTTTCAAAATGTCAGTTTATCTGGAGACACACAGTTACACAAACATATTTTTACATCTGTGCAAATGCAGATGTAATATTTATAACCTGAACGCAGAAATAGTTAATTATGATGTTTGTGATACTAATTAAATAATAACGATTTAGGTTTTTTGGCAGGATGAAGCGGCGCTAACACAAATCCTACAGACGTCTCGGTAACAGGAGCAGAGAATCATCAAAACTGTATAAAGCACAAGTCAAACATCATTCTGCAGATGTGAGCGTCCAACACGGAGGATAATATCAGAGCGCAAATACACCAGCTCGCTCTTTCCAGACGGCGGGTTTGAAAATTTATCTGTCCACAGCAATCATGAATAATTTGAGAAGGGCCCGGCGAAGGAAACGCACACACAGACGTTGGGTTTCTACGCCTCTCGGGGACGTGACATTAACTTTTATTCATTTCCTGGAGACTGATTTTAACTTTAAACTTCATCACTACTCGCCCAAATCAAACCTAAACCTTAAATTTAAACGATTTGACTCATACCTGAAGTTTAAATCCTGTTGTTTAAAGGCAGGTCCCCATCAGTGTCACGATACTAACTCTTCAAATACTGAGAAATAGACTCGATACTCAATAGCGAGTACTTTGTGTTCTATTCCATGTGTGTTATATGTGTGTAATCCTCAGTGTGCAGTCGGTTCATAGTCGTCCATGGGTTTGTACGAGTCTATGTGTCTTATCCTCCTGAGACCTGGCGTCCTCATATGTGGACAACACGTTTTTGGTTTGTCTAGGCCACAGTGCAAATTATTAGATGAAGAATAACAGCAACAAGAACAGCAACAATGCAAATATATTATATATATTCATTTTTAACCGTTTAGAATTTTTTAGAATATTTTATTTAATTATTTTTATTTTTCTTCCTGCTCCTGTCTCTTCACATGAGACACATTGTTCCACGAGGCACAATTGTTGTTTCTCATTTTGTTTTTACATTCAGGACAAATGTTGTTGTTTTCAGGGTCTTAATAAATAGGTTTTGCAAAACATTATTCAAATGTTTTATCAAAATGAGTCAAATGTCACATATGAGGACATTTGATTTACATAATTTTTTCTCAGAAACTACATAATGTAAAAAGATAATTCTTTGTATTTAGACTCATCAGGTCCAGTCAGCCCAAATAAGAAAGAGAAATTAATAAAGCCTGTCATGCCTGAGCTCGGGTCTCAGGAGGTTAAATTTGTGAAACAGAGACACATCAGTATAAACAGATTCAGGAAAGATTCATTTTTGTCCTGTAAATGTGACTTTTTTAGTATCAATACCTGTGAACAATGAGTATCTACTTTTGATGCTGGATTAGCATCAATTAGGATCTGTTTTTTTGATACTTTTGACAACCCTAGTGTCTATTTTCCAGACTATAAGTGTGACTTTTGTTGACAGTTTGTCGTTGGTGCGACTTCTCCTCAGATGTGACTTATATGTGAAATGATTCAAATCTATAAAGTCACATGTTGGTTCTTGTCACAGTGACAGTCGTGCGAGGGGCTCTAGACTTGGACCAGTATCTACTCCTCCTGAACCACTCAACATTTAAAATATCAACATTACACTCATTTAAAAGACAAAGACAAACACTCAACAAAAATGAGCCTAAAATAAAGTCGTTTTCTGCGACGCTTCATCTTCCTCTGGAGTTGGTGGATTTGTTCAGAATCGACACCGAGGATGAAGAATTCAGTGGATTTATTGATTTGGAGTGAGATCCAGAGTAAACTTGTTGTTTTTTCTGCTTTATTTATCTGATTAACTGTTAATATCTTACGTTAACAAACCAGACACGTGTTCAGTTCTGTCTGTGCTTCAGCTGAATAAATATAAATGTGTTACGTTAGCGTTAGCATTAGCATTAGCGTTAGCGTGATGTACTGATATTCAGCCTGTTGGTCCACATTTTATTATTATTATTAGAACTTGACTTTAAAGATAAAATGTCTGTTCTTGGTCACTACTTCCTGTCCAATTTTATCTCTATTTTTTAGCAGAATCTTGCTCAATTTTATTCTTATTTATTTATTCTTTTTATAACTTGACTTTAAAGATAAAATGTCTGTTCTTGGTCTTGGATTTTGTAAAATAAATTTCCTCCAAAAATGCGACTTATATACATTTTTTTCTTCATTATTTTGTATTTTTTGGCCGGTGCGACTTTTACTCCAGAGCGACGTTTACTCCGGACAATACGTGGTACAGATTTGACACAAATACACACTAGAGCTAATTATGAAGTGGGCGTATCTGTGCAGAGAGACGACTTCTGGCTCGTGTCACGGGGGACGGTCGTCAGGATGTGGTCATGTGACTGCGCCCTAAAGTGGGTCAGGATATAGGGTCATGTTATAGTGACACTGGAGCCCTGCAGAGCCCAGACCTCAAGTGCTCCGGTGGTTTCTGTGGTTATCTGCAGAAACCAGCTGCCGCATACAGACGGACGGCTCAAGAACGCCCCCCCCCCCTTCCCTCGCCCTCGCCCTCGCCCTCGCCGTCGCCTTCGCCCACGCTCGCTCTACTTCTCAATCAGGACTGACCAGCCGCCTCCTATTAGCCCAGAGTGTCCCGTTTATATATTTGGACACGATAAAGGACTTAAAGAACCTCGCGAGACGATGAGCGAGCCGGACAGACAGATGGGACTGAGTTTTACGTGTGAACAGAGTTTGAGTCTTTATTTTTACGTCTTTGCTTTGGAGTTTTTGTTTCGTGAATCACTGTTTTTGTTCTTAATCAATTTCCAGTGACGCAAATGACAAAAACAGATAAATATAGGACTTCATGACGTTCTAACGCTGCTTCTACAGCTTTATTTTTCACCTCACATGCACATTTTGTTCAATATCACTGATCCCATTTGGTATTTTAAAGTATTCTCAGATCCTGCTTCAAATGCAAAGGTCAAATAAGCAAAAAAACTGAAGTATATGAACTTTTATAATAATACTTCCTCTCTTAGTGTAAATAATTACCTGAGACGCCCAAGGTGACGGCAGACAAACAAATCTTTAATTATAACGTGGAAAAAATATAGTTCACAGTGTTTTATATAAAAAACACTGATTATTTGCAAATATACAGGCTTCGACATGATGTTTTATTCTTTTTTTATCCTTTAAACTGCTGTTTTTCATGCACAAATAGAAGTTTTCAAAGCAGCACACGTGAAACGGGCCCATTGCTGCAAAAGGCAAAAAGCACCGATAATAATGCACTTTTTATATTCTATTCACTCTTTACATTCATTCACTGAGCGTTACTTATAAATGCATGTCTTTAAATTGTGGAAAGAAGTAGAAAATGTCATGACACACACAAAAAAAACACCTAAACGCTTTTGATAATAACGATAAAAGAGACAACGGAGCGACACTTAACGCGAGCAAACAGCGTTCTACTTCCAGGGCGTATTGAGAGCGTTGTAAAGCGTTTGGAGCGTCCGTAAAGTGCTCTGAGTGCCTTCAAGGTGGAAAAGTGCTATATAAAAATGTGACCGTTTACCGTTTAATTCATAAAGCGTGTGACAGCGTATGTTGGTCTCAGTCTGTTGTTAAAATTAGGTCGGTTTATGGCTCCAAACCACAGGCGGAAGACGAGGGATGCGGCGTCGTGCTGAGCTGTTTATCACTTAAAGTCTGTCTGTCACTGTCAGGAAAAACATGGATAAAAACTCCAGTCTCAGGCAGACATCATCCAACAGGAGGAACAGGGCTGTGCAAAGGAGAGAGTGCCCCCTACTGCTCACAGACGGTAAAACAGATGCAGCAGCACAGAGAACAGAGCTGGAGTCAGTGGATTTATGACAGTTTGGATTGTTATGTTCAGTTGAGTGAGAGAAAACTGTGAGAAAAGTGATGCCAAATCTGTAAAATGGTTCAGTCCTGGTTCGATTTTAGGTTAAGTTGAGTTCGTAGATTTGGTTTGGTCGTGTTTTCTAGTCCTGGTTTAGTCCTAGTTTCTGGTAAAAGCGATAGTGACACTGATAAATATTAAAAGTTGCCGTAATAACAAACTCAAACCTCGTGAGAAACCTTTTATTTTCTCAGGATCTAAACGTTTTACTCGTACGTTTTGCAGCTCGTTGTGTTGTAAATTATCAAAGTAAAAGCAGCGTCCTGTTGTGTTTGTTTTGTGTTTTTGAGCAGGATGTGCTTTTCTGTGCGTAATCGCTCCTTTAAACACAGACATGAGGCTAAATGTAATAAAATAAGTGTAATAAAACTGTCGATATAAGATTAGACGCTCAAACTCCAGGCCACTGTAAATGTATTAAACCGATCTGTGGCTGAATAGAGACTGTGCTGTTGTGTTTACTGAGGTTTGGCGCGAGCGAAAGGTCTGCACTGTTGCTAAATTATTCATATTTAATTTCATTTTTATGTGTTTTCTCTGCAGTCCTTTTGTTTGAGAATGGCTTTTTTGTTGGCGGTGGCTGTGGATTTTATGGACGCTTTAAAACGCCTTCAAATAAAGCCGTGTGTTCCCGGAGTAGCTGGGATTACCTCAGCTCTCGACGCGTCTGCAGTGGATTCATATTAGCAGAGATTAAAACACGTCATTTCAGCTAAGACCGAGCAAATTACCTGAGCTCCACGTAGGGGCGAGGGGACGAGGGGACGAGGGGGCGAGGGGGCGAGGGGCGAGGGGGCGAGGGGGCGAGGGGTGAGGAGGCGAGAGGGTGAGATGGAGAGGGGGTGAGGAGGCGAGGGGACGAGGGGGTGAGGGGGTGAGGGGCGAGGGGACGAGGGGGCGAGGGGCGAGATGGAGAGGGGACGAGGGGGGAGGGGGCGAAGGGACGAGGGGGCGAGGGGGTGAGATGGAGAGGAGGGGGCGAGGGGCGAGGGGGCGAGATGGAGAGGAGGGGGCGAGGGGGTGAGGGGCAAGGGGCGAGGGAATGAGGAGACGAGGGGGCGATGGAGGCGAGGGGGCGAGGGGTGAGGGGGCGAGGGGATGAGGGGCGAGGGGGTGAGATGGAGAGGAGGGGGCGAGGGGGCGAGATGGAGAGGAGGGGGCGAGGAGACGAGGAGACGAGGGGGCGAAGGGACGAGGGGGCGAGGGGGTGAGATGGAGAGGAGGGGGCGAGGGGGTGAGGGGCAAGGGGCGAGGGAATGAGGAGACGAGGGGGCGATGGAGGCGAGGGGTGAGGGGGCGAGGGGATGAGGGGCCAGAGGGGGCGAGGAGACGAGAAGACGAGGGGGCGAGGGGCGAGGGGGCGAGGAGACGAGGGGGCGAGGAGACGAGGGGGCGAGGAGACGAGGGGGCGAGGGAATGAGGAGACGAGAGGGCGAGGGGGTGAGGAGACGAGGGGCGAGGAGACGAGGAGACGAGGGGGAGAGGGGGCGAGGAGACGAGGGGGTGACGGGGTGAGGGGATGAGGGGTGAGGGGTCGACTGTGGGGGGGAAGCAAAGATACAATAAAGAAAAAATAATCATAAAAAGTCCAGGATCAAAATGGAAAAATATTCTCAGCGCTGAACTAAAGTCGGACTGAACTTTTATTTTGCTTCATGCATAATTTAAAAAACATGTTCCACCATTTTTCTCCAGCTGATGTTGAAGTCACTTTATTTTAACACAGACTATTCTGGAAAATCGACTTTTCAGAGGTTTTAACCGTGTTTGAGCCACATTTACTCAGAGCTGTTTTTGGACTGATTCCTGCAGATTCGAGTGAATTTAAATCACTTTTCCAGACGCCATTTTGCAGATCGAGCCCTGTTTTCTGTGACGGACAAGTTTATTTTCTAAACTGGTGTCAGGTGCAGGGGGACACTGTTTTGGTACGATCCAGGTCTTGCTGTTCTGATCTGCTCTTATCCATCGGAGGTTTCAGTTTTGTAACGCGTAAATGAGCAGAATCATCTTTTATTAAGTGGTTTAGATGCACATTGTGGTTTAAAATGTGCAGATTATGACATAACAGATCCACAGGAGTCACAGATTATAACCACACATCAGACACCAGACACTTTTATAATCGTAATAATAAGTTCTCACTAAATTCTCTCGCTTTTAGTGGCTGTTTTTTTTATTTTTTTCCTCTGAGGGAAACGTTTTCCTGTGGAGACCTGCTCTTCTGTGGTGAACATCTTCACCATCTGTGCAGAGATGAAAACAGCCTCTGTGCAAAATTCTGCTCCATTTACAGAAATATTGATTAATGAATCTGTCCCGGTTCAATAAACCAAATAAAGAGGAAAAAATGATGTAAAATACTTCAGCCTCGTCCACCAAACAGACAGTTTGACCAAAAGAAGAAACAGCAACATCTGCATTTTTTAGTTTGATGAGATTTTGATCAAACTCTGTCTATTTATTTATTTACTTTGAATATCTGCATTATTTTATAATTTAAGTCTAAATGATAAATCTAATGTTACTGTTACTCGGTGCTTAAGTGATATTTTCACCAGATACTTTTGAGTAACTTAGTAATTGCAGTACTCGGGTCAGTACTTTTTACTCTTTTCTGGCCCGTGACGGTGACACAGGGTCAGGGGTTTGGAAAGTTCTGTTTCGCTCAAAGTTAGAACTTTTAACTATTTGCTAAAATTCATTTGCTTCATCTTTCTATCGACCTTATTTAGCCCCACCCACTTTCTTATCTAGCCCCACCTTCTTTTCTTATCCAGCCCCACCTTCTTTCTTATTTAGCCCCACCTTCTTTTCTTATCCAGCCCCACCTTCTTTCTTATTTAGCCCCACCCACTTTCTTATCTAGCCCCACCTTCTTTCTTATCTAGCCCCACCCACTTTCTTACCTAGCCCCACCTTCTTTCTTATCTAGCCCCACCTTCTTTTCTTATCCAGCCCCACCTTCTTTCTTATTTAGCCCCACCTTCTTTTCTTATCCAGCCCCACCTTCTTTCTTATTTAGCCCCACCTTCTTTTCTTATCCAGCCCCACCTTCTTTCTTATTTAGCCCCACCCACTTTCTTATCTAGCCCCACCTTCTTTCTTATCTAGCCCCATCCACTTTCTTACCTAGCCCCACCTTCTTTCTTATTTAGCCCCACCTTCTTTCTTATCTAGCCCCACCCACTTTCTTATCTAGCCCCACCTTCTTTCTTATCTAGCCCCACCCACTTTCTTATTTAGCCCCACCCACTTTTGTATTTAGCCCCGCCCACTCCTGCCTCTAAATGTTTCCAAACTGCACTTTCTGTCTTCATTTCATTGGCGAAGTTGGTCAAAGTTTTGCCTCTAAAACGTGACATAAAACGTGACATAAAACGTGTTCATGTGTGAAATGTTCTTTGTGTTTCTCGTTTCTCTCTCGCTCTGTCGTCCGTATAGATCTTATTTTGCGTCCGGCTTGTTCGCCTCACGCTCAGTAAAGACAAAGGCGTCGCCCGCGGCCTCGTCCGGGATAAGGTGAATATATAAAAATCAGTCTTTTCCTCAGGACGATAGAAGCGCCGGGTTTGATCCAGTCGGTGCTGGACTCCTCCGCGCTCATTACCATGTGATTAACCTCCTCAGACTGATCCGGGCGGCCGAGACATGGGAAAGGTCAAGGGTCGCTGCTCAGGTAGACAGGCCGGCATGACGAGGGCGGCCTATTAAAGCAAAGGGCAGCTTCTTATCGGGCCGTCTCCTCCTCTCCTCACACACACACACACACACACACACACAGACGCACACACACACACCTCGCCCTTTTACTCTCGCTCCTATACTCACGGTTTGCCGCCATCGTGCAAGGTCAGCGTCCGTATTATTGTAAGAATAAAGTGTTGTGTAGCTCCGCTCAATTAGAACAAAAAGAGGCACTTTGGAAATGGCACAGGAGCCAAACGCCCGGTGCACGTCGGCAGATTCAGGTGGGGATGAGTTAAAGCGTCTGCACCCGAGGAGGTGATCATGAATAAAACATCACGCACCAGAACGTGTGGAGGCTGCGGCGTCTTTACAACGGCAATAACTCCGACGGACGCTCGTCTCCCACTGCCAAAGAACGCAGCGACTACAAGTTTTTGTTTTTTTTATGCTTTTCTAAATAGTTTCTGTAGCTGGTTTAAAATCCTGTGGTCTATAAGGAGCTTGTCACGAAAAAAAACATTCAAGTGCGATGTATTAAGTTAATACAGACGAAAGAAATGAAATCATAAAGCAAAATTATTCACAAAAAGTATTCTAAATGTACAGTTTTATAAACATCGTGGAGCTGAACAGCAGAATCCTAATGTGGAGTCATTAGTCTGTGTCGTTTTGTTCATAATTCAACTGTCGACAGCTCAAATCTCATCATCCCACACAAAAAAACAACCAAAAATCCCACGACTACAAAGAAAAGTCCCCATGATAAATGCTGACGCCAAAAATGATTGTCCCATAATTTACTGGAACAATCATCAGCTGAGAGTAGAATCAGCTCCAAATCCGAGGCCATGGTTCTCCACTGGAAAAGGTGGCGCCCTCTGCAGGTGAGGGGGAGTCTCTGCCTCAGGAGTTCAAGTATCTCAGGGTCTTGTTCTCGACTGAGGGGAGGATGGAGCGTGAGATCGACAGGTGGATCAGCGTCTGCAGTGATGATGTCACTGTGTCGTCTGAGTCCAAAGTCCTGTCTCCACATTCAACCTGTGGTCAGGAGCTCAGGGTCAGGAGCTCAGGGTCAGGAGGTCAGGGTCAGGAGGTCAGGGTCAGGAGCTCTGGGTCAGGAGCTCAGGGTCAGGAGCTCTGGGTCAGGAGCTCAGGGTCAGGAGGTCAGGGTCAGGAGCTCTGGGTCAGGAGCTCAGGGTCAGGAGGTCAGGGTCAGGAGCTCTGGGTCATGACCGAAGGGACGAGATCACAGATACAAATGGCTCCACAGGGCGGCCGGCTCCCTTAGAGAAGGGGAGGAGCTAAGTCACACGGGAGGAGCTCAGAGTAGAGCCGCTGCTCCTCCACCTCCACGAGAGGAGCAGCTGAGGTCTGGAACCACAAATCTTGTAGTTAAAGGGCAATTTCTTTCATTTTTCTGATTCAAAACCCTTGAATTATAAAGTGAAAGTCGATTCACATAAAATGATCATTTTGTACTTTGTGATTTTCACTCGATACAGAAACAGTTTCCTCTGTGGCTCATTCTGTGTTTTTGTGAAATTAAATTAAAATAAAAGTATGATCTGATTTATTTTGTTAAACATTCGCCCGACGGCTCAACGTCAAAATAAAAACTTTGGTCAAGGAGAGTTTTTCAGTTACAGCTCAAATAAAAACACAACAAACGGACAAAGAGACAGTGACATTCAGCATCAAGAAAGTACAAATATATGTACTTTACATGAGGACGTTTACTTTTACTTTTACTACATCTGAGAGCAGTATTTGTACTTTACATGAGGACGTTTACTTTTACTTTTACTACATCTGAGAGCAGTATTTGTACTTTTGAACTGGACTGGACAGTTTGAGAGTGAGGGTTTATTGAGGGTTTATTTTTAACACAAAAAAACTAAATTATACAAATAAAAACAGCTACAAAAATGATTAATGCAATAGTTTAAACTTTCAGCTCAAAACTTTATCAAAATCACCACATTTGAAGTTTTATACGACTAAAAAACTACACCAAATACTTTACTTTTTACTCTTTCAGTATATTTTTAAACAGTTAATACTACAGTTTAATACTTTTACTTGAGTAGATACTTTTCCTGTGATACTACAGCAGATATTTGTGTTTATTTTTAACGTTGTACATGTTTGTGGCTTTTTACATCAAGAGTCAAAGGCCATGAGAATAAAAAGTACAATGTGTGTGTCGGGGTGTGTGTGTGTGGGGGTGTGTGTGTGTGTGTGTGTTGTATATATGTGTGTGTGTGTGTGTGTGTGTGTGTGTGTGTGTGTTGTGTGTGTTGTATATATGTGTGTGTGTGTGTTGTGTGTGAGGTCAAACATACTGTGATGTTGAATTAAATTAAATTCTCATCAGTTGCTAAAACGACTTTACAAACACGTCGTTGAGCAGAAGCAGAATCACAGATTAATAAAAATAAACACAAATAAACAGAACAACACGTTTAATGTGTGTGAGAGAAAATTTTGCCCAAAATTCAGGTCTGGCGAAAAATTTATTTTTTTATGTGGTGCATCATTGTGCATAAAAAAATGGCGCGACAGCGCCCCCTGCAAAAGTCAAAATACATTGCGTCAATGGGAGACGTCCCGACGTCAACTTTGCCATAGAGCCACGAAATTCGGTACACACATTCCTCAAGTGATGCCAAACAAAAAAGATTATTATGGCCACAATTTAATTTTCCCAAATGTTACCAAATTTGACACAAAATTCCATTGGGTCATCCCAATCAATAAAGTCAATCAAACCCATGTGTTTTTTTGCACCGTGTTGCCATGGCGATGCGCCAAACTGCCAATGTTATCCTAATGGGAAACCTCTCAATTTTTCCCATTCATGGGAAAAATATTACTTTCATGGAATAATGTGAAATTTGGCACCATGACTCTTCATGTCATCCTGATCAAAAAAGTCAATCAGACCCATGTCATATTTTTCACTAGGTTGCCATGGCGATGCGCGAAAGCGCCCATGTTATCCTAATGGGGAAATTTCCAAATTTTCGTACATTTCAAAGTCTTATAACGGCCTATTAACGTCAACGACAAACACAAAATTTTGCACAGTGATTCTTCAGGTCGTCCTCGTCAAAAAAGTCCAAGGGGCCAAGTTTGTATTTTGCACGGTGTTGCCATGGCGATGCCTGCAAAACCCATGTTTTTGCATTTTGTGCATTAGCACTTCCAATGTGTGTTTTGACTTGTTTGGTGAAAAGTGCAGCCCAAAGCCGCGATAAAAAAGGGACAAGTGGCGCGTCAGCGCCACCCACAGGGAGTGCCGGGTCGGCCGAGTGCGAAGCACGGCCCGCGAGGGCCGTTCGATGCCGTTTGCGGCTTTAATTTTGAGTTTGTTTTTTCAAATTTTTTTCTTTTTTTTTAGTTATTTTGAGATTGTTGTTTTTTTAGTTTATTTTTTCACTTTTTTGTTATTTTGAGTTTAATTTGATTTTTTTTTTTTTTTTGTAATTTGGAGGGTTTTTTTTTTTTTGTTTTTACTTTTTTGTTTTTTAGTTATTATTGTTATTAAGTTAGTTATTAATTTTTGATTTTTTTAAAAATTTATTTTGAATCTATTTTTATTTTTTTGTGCCCTCTCTCTGTCTCTGCTGCTTCAGACTCATTCTGGTCTTAAATGTTCGTATTAACCCTCTACATGATCCTGGGGTTTTTATTTCACTATTGTGTCTGTAAATTAAGATATGAACATTAATAACAGACAAATCAGGTCCTTCTTTCCCCGAGGTCGCTCCTGTTAGCGTTAGCAACAGGTTTGATTGACAGCGTTGCTAAGGGCCCTCTCCCTGTTAAACCAGTGAAACAGGCACAAAGGGGCGTTACCTTCAACATCCTCGCTCCTGATTGGCTCTTTGGTTGCTATGATACTCAGGTCAGAATTCTACAAATGGAACTCTGCTCTAAATTGGCCAATGTTGTATTTTGCACGGTGTTGCCATGGCAACAGTCACGTCTTTGATGTGTCACTTTGTGACATCTCAAAGAGCCAAAGCCTGTAAAGCCTCAGAGTTTGTAAGTGTCACTGCATGAGTTTATTTCAGTTGTAGAGAAAAGACACTCAAACACTCAGCTGTTCAGTAGCAGAAGAGAACTTTTACAAATATCTGATAAACTCGCTAATATTAGATTAACAAAAACAAACAGCAATGGAAACAAAGATTGAAACCAGGGAAACGACCGAGGGACCCCGAGAACAAGGGGACGACACCCCAGAAGAAATGGTCCAGTTGAGATACATCACAGGTCTAGTCAGACAAATGACAGAACGTCTTGAAAAGCCGGAGTCAGACCACAGTCGTCCAAATGAAAAAGCCCAGGTCCCCAGAAAAGAACTTCAGACTGAAACCAGGGAAACGACTGAGGGACCCCAAGAACAAGGGGACGACACCCCAGAAGAAATGGTCCAGTTGAGATACATCACAGGTCTAGTCAGACAAATGACAGAACGTCTTGAAAAGCCGGAGTCAGACCACAGTCGTCCAAATGAAAAAGCCCAGGTCCCCAGAAAAGAACTTCAGACTGAAACCAGGGAAACGACTGAGGGACCCCAAGAACAAGGGGACGACACCCCAGAAGAAATGGTCCAGTTGAGATACATCACAGGTCTAGTCAGACAAATGACAGAACGTCTTGAAAAGCCGGAGTCAGACCACAGTCGTCCAAATGAAAAAGCCCAGGTTCCCAGAAAAGAACTTCAGACTGAAACCAGGGAAACGACTGAGGGACCCCAAGAACAAGGGGCCAATGCCCCAGAAAAAAGGGGCCAGGTGGGAAACATCATTGAAAAATATGAAAAACCTGAAATGGAGCGACACAGGAGCAAAGTATCAGACTTTGAAGTGAGGAGAAATATTCAGAGGGAGGAGCCGACACGTTTGGAAAAGAAAATACCGGTTTGCACTGGTCAAGTCAGACGGATGAGACAATGTTTTGAAAAGCAGGAGTCAGACCAAAGTCGTCCAAATGAGCCGACACGTTTGGAAAAGAAAATACCGGTTTGCACTGGTCAAGTCAGACGGATGAGACAATGTTTTGAAAAGAAGGAGTCAGACCAAAGTCGTCCAAATGAGCCGACACGTTTGGAAAAGAAAATACCGGTTTGCACTGGTCAAGTCAGACGGATGAGACAATGTTTTGAAAAGCAGGAGTCAGACCAAAGTCGTCCAAATGAGCCGACACGTTTGGAAAAGAAAATACCGGTTTGCACTGGTCAAGTCAGACGGATGAGACAATGTTTTGAAAAGCAGGAGTCAGACCAAAGTCGTCCAAATGAGCCGACACGTTTGGAAAAGAAAATACCGGTTTGCACTGGTCAAGTCAGACGGATGAGACAATGTTTTGAAAAGCAGGAGTCAGACCAAAGTCGTCCAAATGAGCCGACACGTTTGGAAAAGAAAATACCGGTTTGCACTGGTCAAGTCAGACGGATGAGACAATGTTTTGAAAAGCAGGAGTCAGACCAAAGTCGTCCAAATGAGCCGACACGTTTGGAAAAGAAAATACCGGTTTGCACTGGTCAAGTCAGACGGATGAGACAATGTTTTGAAAAGCAGGAGTCAGACCAAAGTCGTCCAAATGAGCCGACACGTTTGGAAAAGAAAATACCGGTTTGCACTGGTCAAGTCAGACGGATGAGACAATGTTTTGAAAAGAAGAAGTCAGTCCATAGTCGTCCAAATGACAAAGCCCAGGTCCCCACAAAAGAAATGGGAAATCTTAAGGATCAAGTCAAACCGAACAAAATCAAAACACTCAAGTCTCAGCTCAGTCCGAAACAGCCTGTGGTTAAAACATCCACTGCAGAAACTGAACTTCAGACTGAAACCAGGGAAACAACTGAGGGACCCCAAGAACAAGGGGCCAACGCCCCAGAAGAAATGGTCCAGTTGAGACAATGTTTTGAAAAGCAGGAGTCAGACCAAAGTCGTCCAAATAAGCCGACACGTTTGGAAAAGAAAACACCGGTTTGCACTGGTCAAGTCAGACGGATGAGACAATGTTTTGAAAAGAAGAAGTCAGTCCATAGTCGTCCAAATGAAAAAGCCCAGGTCCCCAGAAAAGAACTTCAGACTGAAACCAGGGAAACGACCGAGGGACAAGAACAAGGGGACAATGTCTCAGAAGAAATGGTCCAGTTGAGACAATGTTTTGAAAAGCCGGAGTCAGACCAAAGTCGTCCAAATGAAAAAGCCCAGGTCCCCAGAAAAGAAATGGGAAATCTTAAGGATCAAGTCAAACCGAACAAAATCAAAACACTCAAGTCTCAGCTCAGTCCGAAACAGCCTGTGGTTAAAACATCCACTGCAGAAACTGAACTTCAGACTGAAACCAGGGAAACAACTGAGGGACCCCAAGAACAAGGGGCCAACGCCCCAGAAGAAATGGTCCAGTTGAGACAATGTTTTGAAAAGCAGGAGTCAGACCAAAGTCGTCCAAATAAGCCGCCACGTTTGGAAAAGAAAACACCGGTTTGCACTGGTCAAGTCAGACGGATGAGACAATGTTTTGAAAAGAAGAAGTCAGTCCATAGTCGTCCAAATGAAAAAGCCCAGGTCCCCAGAAAAGAAATGGGAAATCTTAAGGATCAAGTCAAACCGAACAAAATCAAAACACTCAAGTCTCAGCTCAGTCCGAAACAGCCTGTGGTTAAAACATCCACTGCAGAAACTGAACTTCAGACTGAAACCAGGGAAACAACTGAGGGACAAGAACAAGGGGACAATGTCTCAGAAGAAATGGTCCAGTTGAGACAATGTTTTGAAAAGCAGGAGTCAGACCAAAGAAACTCGTCCAGTCCAAATGAAAAAGCCCAGCTGCCCAGAAAAGAAACTGAAAATCTTGAAGATCAACTCAAACTGTACAAAATCAAAGAAATAAAGTTTGAGGAGGACAGAGAAAAGTGGAGGCAGGAAAAGAAAGATTTGGAAACTAGACTGCAGCTCAGTGAAAGTCAGGTGAGCCAGATACATGGAGATGTTCAAAAGGAAAGGGCAGAAAATGATTTTATGAGACGCACAATCGAAGATGAAAGGCAAGAAAAAGAAGATGCTCGAGAAAAATGTCAACATTTAGTTAAATGTGTTCATGACAAAGAGGTGGAGTTCAACACTGAGATTAGAAACTTTAAAGAGCAGCTCGGACTAGAGCAGCAAAAGTTGGCTCAGAAAGAGAACGAGCTTCAGGAAACACGAGCAAAACTTCAGGAGCAATCGCTGAGAAACGAGAACGCCATGAAGACAGAAAACGAGGAGCTGAGATCTGTCAAAGAGGCGATGGAGGGGCAAGTAGAGATGGGTAAAATTATGGGGCACAAAATAACAGATTTGGAAACAGAATGTTCTGACCTTAAAGAAATAGTTCAAATCTGGGGGGAAATGTTGGCCCAGAGAGTCAAGGTTATGGAGGAAACAGAGATAGAAAATGAAACCAAGGCCAAAACGATTAGGAATCTGCAGAAAGAACAGGCAGAACTTAAAGAAACCATTGAGATTCTGAATAATGAAGTGGCTCAACTAACTGAATCTACTTCCTCAGAGCAGCAGGCGAGTGCCTCAAATCTTGAACTTCCTGCGACTAATTTTGACTCAACTCTGTTCCAAGAAATGCAAGCACAGATAACGTCTTTGCAGAACCAAAATTCAGAATTGAGAACAACCAATGCACAGTTAAACGACAAACTGGTGCAAAAGGAAACTGCTCAAGACGCTAGACTTAGAAGCCAAATTGATCAAATGAATCATGAGTATAATTTAAAATTAAACCATGAGATTACGCGAAGAGAAACTTTAGAGAAAGATCAACGTGAAAGAGAAGCATTTTGGACGAATCGCCTGGAAAGTCTGAGAAAAGACAAACTTGAGCTGATGGACAAACTGCACGAGTCCATGAAAAAGTTCATAGACGAGAAAGAGAAGACGGCAGAGTTATTAGAAAAACAAGTCCAGCTCAAAACGACACTTAAAGAGTCAAATCAAAATGTGCCAAATCCAGAGCGAACATCAGGAACAGAGAGGAACCAAGAGGATCGGAAAAACAGGCCACGGAAAGGGATATTCACCAGGACCTTTGGGAGATTCAGACGCCGCTAAGGTGATCTGACTGGGGAGTTTAGCTGTTGTGTGAATGTGTGAGTGTGTGTGTGGGGGGGGGGGGGGGGGTGAGAGAGTGTGAGTGTGTAGAATGATTAATTCTGCATAAAAACAGCAGCATGGACTTTACAAGAGTTCGTGAGGCTGTTTGGGACTTTGGTGATGGACCCAGAAAAGTTACATAATACACCTTTAGCAAACTACAAATCTTGTAGGACTGAACAAGATTTGCACTCACTCTTCACTACATCACACTGGAGAAACTAAACAGCTGCTCCATAAGAGGATGGACCAACACCGGCGGGAGATTCCTCTGGACCCCAGTCCAACTCTGACCAGAACTGAAGAAGAGACTTGGATGAGCAGAGAAACGTCTTCAGTCCTACAAGATTTGTCCACTTGACAGATTTAACTTTGTTGTTTGCTCTGGACCTGCACGACTGAGGGTCTACATAATACACCTTTAAAACTTTATGATAACGACATTTGTCTTAACAGAGCAGAGGAACTGATATTTGATCCTGGATGATTCAGACGTAGTAACGGCTCAATGAAGAGTCAGGGTCATGGCTTTAATTAAGTCTTTACTCAGTTTGAACCATTCTTTAAAAACTATTTGTTCAATAAACATAAAAACTTGCAAATTAAAAATGTAAATGATGTTTTTTGTGGTGTTGTTTTCTTCATAATGTCCAGTGTTTGTGTTATTGTTAAATGAAACATTTTGGTTTGGTTAAATTTATTTCAAACATCAAGACAAAGATAAAAAATCACATGTTCATTTGTCCAACAGTATCTTCATATCAGATCAGAAATTGCCGCTGTCACATTGGAGATAAATGTTTTGGTCCCATTTTCTCTCTGCAGGGGGCGCCGCTGGAGAGACATTTTCAAACATATAAGTTTAATTCACATCATTATGTCCAGTTCATCAAAATCAAAAACGCTGTTATGGGTCTGTTTAAATCGGACGATGTTTTGGATTTTTATGTTTTCAAAATGGCCGCTTTGTTAAGAGCTCGTCATGACCTCTGACCCTGACACTTATGTAAATTATTTTAATAACTTTTGACCCCAGATCTGTCCTGATGATGCTGCCTCAGTTTGGAGTCTGTCGGATAAAAAGTGTAGGACGAGTTTGTGAAAATACAAGATCTTTGGAGATTTTGAACATTTGCGTTTGTTGATCCAAAATGGCCGCCTTTACGTTGGCGATATGGTTTGGTGGTTTCTGTGTCGATGTTCCAAACGCAGACAAACGTCTTCACTTGTACAACTTTTTGATTTAATTTCATTACAATATTTAATCCCAAAGGCAAAATTTCTCATGTCAAAAAAAATAAATTCTGCTCAAAATTCAGCAAAAAGCTGTGAATCATGAATGTTACATGTTTTTTCTTTATTATTATGCCTTTTTTGTGGAGCGACTTATACTCCAGAGCGACGTATAGTCCAGAAAATACGGTAAAATCTGTCTCTCTCTGTCTCTGCTGCTGCCAGACTCATTTTGGTCTTAAATGTTCATATTAATAGTTTATGAGTTCGTAGTTTATTTTTTAAGTTTCATTTTGTTTTAGTTTCTTTTTTTGTTTTTGTTAGCTATTTTGAGTTGTTGTTTTTTTTGTTTATTTGTTTATTTGGTTTTTTTTGTTATTTTGAGGGTTTTTAAAGTTATTTTTATCATATTTTATATTTATTTTGAGTTTTTTTTTTTTTTTTTTTCTTTATGTATTTTTTGTTATTCATAGTTAATTTTTTTTTTTTTTTCTTCGTTATTTTGAGGGGAGGGTTTGGAAAAAAACAACTGTGTCCTCTCTCTGTCTCTGCTGCTGTCAGACTCATCATTTTGGTCTTAAATGTTCATATTAATAGTTTATTAGTTCGTAGTTTATTTTTTAAGTTTCTTTTTGTTTTGTATTTAGTTTTTTGTTTTTGTTTTTTGGTATTTTGAGTTGTTTTTGGTTTTTTATTTGGGTTTTTTCATTATTTTGAAGGTATTTAAAGTTATTTTTATCAAATTTTGTATTTATTTTGAGTTTGTTTTTTTATTTAATTTTATTTATTTTTTTGTTATTTTTAGTTAAGTTTTTTTTTCGTTATTTTGATGGGGGGGTTTGGAAAAAAAAATCTGTCCCCTCTCTCTGTCTCTGCTGCTTCAGACTCATTTTGGTCTTAAATGTTCGTATTAACCCTCTACATGATCCTGGGATTCTTTTTTTTTATTTTTTTTTTTATTTTACATTTTTTTTTATAAATTTATTTTTTTTATTTTGAGGATTTTTTTTGTTTATTTTCTTAATTATTTTTTAGTTATTTAGATTTTTTTTTGTTATTTTGAGTTGTTTCTTTTTTATTTTGAGTTCTTTTTGGTTTTTATTATAATTTCTTTTAGTTGTTTTGAGTTTTTTTTTTTTGTTGTTTTTTTTTTGTTTGTTTTTGTTATTTTGAGGGTTTTGGTTTTTTTGGGTTTTTTTTTTTACTGTGTCTCCTCCTGCTTCAGACTCATTCTGGTCTTAAATGTTCGTATTAACCCTCTACATGATCCTGGGGTTTTTATTTCACTATTGTGTCTGTAAATTAAGATATGAACATTAATAACAGACAAATCAGGTCCTTCTTTCCCCGAGGTCGCTCCTGTTAGCGTTAGCAACAGGTTTGATTGACAGCGTTGCTAAGGGCCCTCTCCCTGTTAAACCAGTGAAACAGGCACAAAGGGGCGTTACCTTCAACATCCTCGCTCCTGATTGGCTCTTTGGTTGCTATGATACTCAGGTCAGAATTCTACAAATGGAACTCTGCTCTAAATTGGCCAATGTTGTATTTTGCACGGTGTTGCCATGGCAACAGTCACGTCTTTGATGTGTCACTTTGTGACATCTCAAAGAGCCAAAGCCTGTAAAGCCTCAGAGTTTGTAAGTGTCACTGCATGAGTTTATTTCAGTTGTAGAGAAAAGACACTCAAACACTCAGCTGTTCAGTAGCAGAAGAGAACTTTTACAAATATCTGATAAACTCGCTAATATTAGATTAACAAACACAAACAGCAATGGAAACAAAGATTGAAACCAGGGAAACGACCGAGGGACCCCGAGAACAAGGGGACGACACCCCAGAAGAAATGGTCCAGTTGAGATACATCACAGGTCTAGTCAGACAAATGACAGAACGTCTTGAAAAGCCGGAGTCAGACCACAGTCGTCCAAATGAAAAAGCCCAGGTCCCCAGAAAAGAACTTCAGACTGAAACCAGGGAAACGACTGAGGGACCCCAAGAACAAGGGGACGACACCCCAGAAGAAATGGTCCAGTTGAGATACATCACAGGTCTAGTCAGACAAATTACAGAACGTCTTGAAAAGCCGGAGTCAGACCACAGTCGTCCAAATGAAAAAGCCCAGGTCCCCAGAAAAGAACTTCAGACTGAAACCAGGGAAACGACTGAGGGACCCCAAGAACAAGGGGACGACACCCCAGAAGAAATGGTCCAGTTGAGATACATCACAGGTCTAGTCAGACAAATGACAGAACGTCTTGAAAAGCCGGAGTCAGACCACAGTCGTCCAAATGAAAAAGCCCAGGTTCCCAGAAAAGAACTTCAGACTGAAACCAGGGAAACGACTGAGGGACCCCAAGAACAAGGGGCCAATGCCCCAGAAAAAAGGGGCCAGGTGGGAAACATCATTGAAAAATATGAAAAACCTGAAATGGAGCGACACAGGAGCAAAGTATCAGACTTTGAAGTGAGGAGAAATATTCAGAGGGAGGAGCCGACACGTTTGGAAAAGAAAATACCGGTTTGCACTGGTCAAGTCAGACGGATGAGACAATGTTTTGAAAAGCAGGAGTCAGACCAAAGTCGTCCAAATGAGCCGACACGTTTGGAAAAGAAAATACCGGTTTGCACTGGTCAAGTCAGACGGATGAGACAATGTTTTGAAAAGCAGGAGTCAGACCAAAGTCGTCCAAATGAGCCGACACGTTTGGAAAAGAAAATACCGGTTTGCACTGGTCAAGTCAGACGGATGAGACAATGTTTTGAAAAGCAGGAGTCAGACCAAAGTCGTCCAAATGAGCCGACACGTTTGGAAAAGAAAATACCGGTTTGCACTGGTCAAGTCAGACGGATGAGACAATGTTTTGAAAAGCAGGAGTCAGACCAAAGTCGTCCAAATGAGCCGACACGTTTGGAAAAGAAAATACCGGTTTGCACTGGTCAAGTCAGACGGATGAGACAATGTTTTGAAAAGCAGGAGTCAGACCAAAGTCGTCCAAATGAGCCGACACGTTTGGAAAAGAAAATACCGGTTTGCACTGGTCAAGTCAGACGGATGAGACAATGTTTTGAAAAGCAGGAGTCAGACCAAAGTCGTCCAAATGAGCCGACACGTTTGGAAAAGAAAATACCGGTTTGCACTGGTCAAGTCAGACGGATGAGACAATGTTTTGAAAAGCAGGAGTCAGACCAAAGTCGTCCAAATGAGCCGACACGTTTGGAAAAGAAAATACCGGTTTGCACTGGTCAAGTCAGACGGATGAGACAATGTTTTGAAAAGCAGGAGTCAGACCAAAGTCGTCCAAATGAGCCGACACGTTTGGAAAAGAAAATACCGGTTTGCACTGGTCAAGTCAGACGGATGAGACAATGTTTTGAAAAGCAGGAGTCAGACCAAAGTCGTCCAAATGAGCCGACACGTTTGGAAAAGAAAATACCGGTTTGCACTGGTCAAGTCAGACGGATGAGACAATGTTTTGAAAAGCAGGAGTCAGACCAAAGTCGTCCAAATGAGCCGACACGTTTGGAAAAGAAAATACCGGTTTGCACTGGTCAAGTCAGACGGATGAGACAATGTTTTGAAAAGCAGGAGTCAGACCAAAGTCGTCCAAATGAGCCGACACGTTTGGAAAAGAAAATACCGGTTTGCACTGGTCAAGTCAGACGGATGAGACAATGTTTTGAAAAGAAGAAGTCAGTCCATAGTCGTCCAAATGACAAAGCCCAGGTCCCCACAAAAGAAATGGGAAATCTTAAGGATCAAGTCAAACCGAACAAAATCAAAACACTCAAGTCTCAGCTCAGTCCGAAACAGCTTGTGGTTAAAACATCCACTGCAGAAACTGAACTTCAGACTGAAACCAGGGAAACAACTGAGGGACCCCAAGAACAAGGGGCCAACGCCCCAGAAGAAATGGTCCAGTTGAGACAATGTTTTGAAAAGCAGGAGTCAGACCAAAGTCGTCCAAATGAGCCGACACGTTTGGAAAAGAAAACACCGGTTTGCACTGGTCAAGTCAGACGGATGAGACAATGTTTTGAAAAGAAGAAGTCAGTCCATAGTCGTCCAAATGACAAAGCCCAGGTCCCCACAAAAGAAATGGGAAATCTTAAGGATCAAGTCAAACCGAACAAAATCAAAACACTCAAGTCTCAGCTCAGTCCGAAACAGCCTGTGGTTAAAACATCCACTGCAGAAACTGAACTTCAGACTGAAACCAGGGAAACAACTGAGGGACCCCAAGAACAAGGGGCCAACGCCCCAGAAGAAATGGTCCAGTTGAGACAATGTTTTGAAAAGCAGGAGTCAGACCAAAGTCGTCCAAATGAGCCGACACGTTTGGAAAAGAAAACACCGGTTTGCACTGGTCAAGTCAGACGGATGAGACAATGTTTTGAAAAGAAGAAGTCAGTCCATAGTCGTCCAAATGAAAAAGCCCAGGTCCCCAGAAAAGAACTTCAGACTGAAACCAGGGAAACGACCGAGGGACAAGAACAAGGGGACAATGTCTCAGAAGAAATGGTCCAGTTGAGACAATGTTTTGAAAAGCCGGAGTCAGACCAAAGTCGTCCAAATGAAAAAGCCCAGGTCCCCAGAAAAGAAATGGGAAATCTTAAGGATCAAGTCAAACCGAACAAAATCAAAACACTCAAGTCTCAGCTCAGTCCGAAACAGCCTGTGGTTAAAACATCCACTGCAGAAACTGAACTTCAGACTGAAACCAGGGAAACAACTGAGGGACCCCAAGAACAAGGGGCCAACGCCCCAGAAGAAATGGTCCAGTTGAGACAATGTTTTGAAAAGCAGGAGTCAGACCAAAGTCGTCCAAATAAGCCGACACGTTTGGAAAAGAAAACACCGGTTTGCACTGGTCAAGTCAGACGGATGAGACAATGTTTTGAAAAGAAGAAGTCAGTCCATAGTCGTCCAAATGAAAAAGCCCAGGTCCCCAGAAAAGAAATGGGAAATCTTAAGGATCAAGTCAAACCGAACAAAATCAAAACACTCAAGTCTCAGCTCAGTCCGAAACAGCCTGTGGTTAAAACATCCACTGCAGAAACTGAACTTCAGACTGAAACCAGGGAAACAACTGAGGGACCCCAAGAACAAGGGGCCAACGCCCCAGAAGAAATGGTCCAGTTGAGACAATGTTTTGAAAAGCAGGAGTCAGACCAAAGAAACTCGTCCAGTCCAAATGAAAAAGCCCAGCTGCCCAGAAAAGAAACTGAAAATCTTGAAGATCAACTCAAACTGTACAAAATCAAAGAAATAAAGTTTGAGGAGGACAGAGAAAAGTGGAGGCAGGAAAAGAAAGATTTGGAAACTAGACTGCAGCTCAGTGAAAGTCAGGTGAGCCAGATACATGGAGATGTTCAAAAGGAAAGGGCAGAAAATGATTTTATGAGACGCACAATCGAAGATGAAAGGCAAGAAAAAGAAGATGCTCGAGAAAAATGTCAACATTTAGTTAAATGTGTTCATGACAAAGAGGTGGAGTTCAACACTGAGATTAGAAACTTTAAAGAGCAGCTCGGACTAGAGCAGCAAAAGTTGGCTCAGAAAGAGAACGAGCTTCAGGAAACACGAGCAAAACTTCAGGAGCAATCGCTGAGAAACGAGAACGCCATGAAGACAGAAAACGAGGAGCTGAGATCTGTCAAAGAGGCGATGGAGGGGCAAGTAGAGATGGGTAAAATTATGGGGCACAAAATAACAGATTTGGAAACAGAATGTTCTGACCTTAAAGAAATAGTTCAAATCTGGGGGGAAATGTTGGCCCAGAGAGTCAAGGTTATGGAGGAAACAGAGATAGAAAATGAAACCAAGGCCAAAACGATTAGGAATCTGCAGAAAGAACAGGCAGAACTTAAAGAAACCATTGAGATTCTGAATAATGAAGTGGCTCTACTAACTGAATCTACTTCCTCAGAGCAGCAGGCGAGTGCCTCAAATCTTGAACTTTCTGCGACTAATTTTGACTCAACTCTGTTCCAAGAAATGCAAGCACAGATAACGTCTTTGCAGAACCAAAATTCAGAATTGAGAACAACCAATGCACAGTTAAACGACAAACTGGTGCAAAAGGAAACTGCTCAAGACGCTAGACTTAGAAGCCAAATTGATCAAATGAATCATGAGTATAATTTAAAATTAAACCATGAGATTACGCGAAGAGAAACTTTAGAGAAAGATCAACGTGAAAGAGAAGCATTTTGGACGAATCGCCTGGAAAGTCTGAGAAAAGACAAACTTGAGCTGATGGACAAACTGCACGAGTCCATGAAAAAGTTCATAGACGAGAAAGAGAAGACGGCAGAGTTATTAGAAAAACAAGTCCAGCTCAAAACGACACTTAAAGAGTCAAATCAAAATGTGCCAAATCCAGAGCGAACATCAGGAACAGAGAGGAACCAAGAGGATCGGAAAAACAGGCCACGGAAAGGGATATTCACCAGGACCTTTGGGAGATTCAGACGCCGCTAAGGTGATCTGACTGGGGACTTTAATTAAGTCTTTACTCAGTTTGAACCATTCTTTAAAAACTATTTGTTCAATAAACATAAAAACTTGCAAATTAAAAATGTAAATGATGTTTTTTGTGGTGTTGTTTTCTTCATAATGTCCAGTGTTTGTGTTATTGTTAAATGAAACATTTTGGTTTGGTTACATTTATTTCAAACATCAAGACAAAGATAAAAAATCACATGTTCATTTGTCCAACAGTATCTTCATATCAGATCAGAAATTGCCGCTGTCACATTGGAGATAAATGTTTTGGTCCCATTTTCTCTCTGCAGGGGGCGCCGCTGGAGAGACATTTTCAAACATATAAGTTTAATTCACATCATTATGTCCAGTTCATCAAAATCAAAAACGCTGTTATGGGTCTGTTTAAATCGGACGATGTTTTGGATTTTTATGTTTTCAAAATGGCCGCTTTGTTAAGAGCTCGTCATGACCTCTGACCCTGACACTTATGTAAATTATTTTAATAACTTTTGACCCCAGATCTGTCCTGATGATGCTGCCTCAGTTTGGAGTCTGTCGGATAAAAAGTGTAGGACGAGTTTGTGAAAATACAAGATCTTTGGAGATTTTGAACATTTGCGTTTGTTGATCCAAAATGGCCGCCTTTACGTTGGCGATATGGTTTGGTGGTTTCTGTGTCGATGTTCCAAACGCAGACAAACGTCTTCACTTGTACAACTTTTTGATTTAATTTCATTACAATATTTAATCCCAAAGGCAAAATTTCTCATGTCAAAAAAAATAAATTCTGCTCAAAATTCAGCAAAAAGCTGTGAATCATGAATGTTACATGTTTTTTCTTTATTATTATGCCTTTTTTGTGGAGCGACTTATACTCCAGAGCGACGTATAGTCCAGAAAATACGGTAAAATCTGTCTCTCTCTGTCTCTGCTGCTGCCAGACTCATTTTGGTCTTAAATGTTCATATTAATAGTTTATGAGTTCGTAGTTTATTTTTTAAGTTTCATTTTGTTTTAGTTTCTTTTTTTGTTTTTGTTAGCTATTTTGAGTTGTTGTTTTTTTTGTTTATTTGTTTATTTGGTTTTTTTTGTTATTTTGAGGGTTTTTAAAGTTATTTTTATCATATTTTATATTTATTTTGAGTTTTTTTTTTTTTTTTTTTCTTTATGTATTTTTTGTTATTCATAGTTAATTTTTTTTTTTTTTTCTTCGTTATTTTGAGGGGAGGGTTTGGAAAAAAACAACTGTGTCCTCTCTCTGTCTCTGCTGCTGTCAGACTCATCATTTTGGTCTTAAATGTTCATATTAATAGTTTATTAGTTCGTAGTTTATTTTTTAAGTTTCTTTTTGTTTTGTATTTAGTTTTTTGTTTTTGTTTTTTGGTATTTTGAGTTGTTTTTGGTTTTTTATTTGGGTTTTTTCATTATTTTGAAGGTATTTAAAGTTATTTTTATCAAATTTTGTATTTATTTTGAGTTTGTTTTTTTATTTAATTTTATTTATTTTTTTGTTATTTTTAGTTAAGTTTTTTTTTCGTTATTTTGATGGGGGGGTTTGGAAAAAAAAATCTGTCCCCTCTCTCTGTCTCTGCTGCTTCAGACTCATTTTGGTCTTAAATGTTCGTATTAACCCTCTACATGATCCTGGGATTCTTTTTTTTTATTTTTTTTTTTATTTTACATTTTTTTTTATAAATTTATTTTTTTTATTTTGAGGATTTTTTTTGTTTATTTTCTTAATTATTTTTTAGTTATTTAGATTTTTTTTTGTTATTTTGAGTTGTTTCTTTTTTATTTTGAGTTCTTTTTGGTTTTTATTATAATTTCTTTTAGTTGTTTTGAGTTTTTTTTTTTTTGTTGTTTTTTTTTTGTTTGTTTTTGTTATTTTGAGGGTTTTGGTTTTTTTGGGTTTTTTTTTTTTACTGTGTCTCCTCCTGCTTCAGACTCATTCTGGTCTTAAATGTTCGTATTAACCCTCTACATGATCCTGGGGTTTTTATTTCACTATTGTGTCTGTAAATTAAGATATGAACATTAATAACAGACAAATCAGGTCCTTCTTTCCCCGAGGTCGCTCCTGTTAGCGTTAGCAACAGGTTTGATTGACAGCGTTGCTAAGGGCCCTCTCCCTGTTAAACCAGTGAAACAGGCACAAAGGGGCGTTACCTTCAACATCCTCGCTCCTGATTGGCTCTTTGGTTGCTATGATACTCAGGTCAGAATTCTACAAATGGAACTCTGCTCTAAATTGGCCAATGTTGTATTTTGCACGGTGTTGCCATGGCAACAGTCACGTCTTTGATGTGTCACTTTGTGACATCTCAAAGAGCCAAAGCCTGTAAAGCCTCAGAGTTTGTAAGTGTCACTGCATGAGTTTATTTCAGTTGTAGAGAAAAGACACTCAAACACTCAGCTGTTCAGTAGCAGAAGAGAACTTTTACAAATATCTGATAAACTCGCTAATATTAGATTAACAAACACAAACAGCAATGGAAACAAAGATTGAAACCAGGGAAACGACCGAGGGACCCCGAGAACAAGGGGACGACACCCCAGAAGAAATGGTCCAGTTGAGATACATCACAGGTCTAGTCAGACAAATGACAGAACGTCTTGAAAAGCCGGAGTCAGACCACAGTCGTCCAAATGAAAAAGCCCAGGTCCCCAGAAAAGAACTTCAGACTGAAACCAGGGAAACGACTGAGGGACCCCAAGAACAAGGGGACGACACCCCAGAAGAAATGGTCCAGTTGAGATACATCACAGGTCTAGTCAGACAAATGACAGAACGTCTTGAAAAGCCGGAGTCAGACCACAGTCGTCCAAATGAAAAAGCCCAGGTCCCCAGAAAAGAACTTCAGACTGAAACCAGGGAAACGACTGAGGGACCCCAAGAACAAGGGGACGACACCCCAGAAGAAATGGTCCAGTTGAGATACATCACAGGTCTAGTCAGACAAATGACAGAACGTCTTGAAAAGCCGGAGTCAGACCACAGTCGTCCAAATGAAAAAGCCCAGGTTCCCAGAAAAGAACTTCAGACTGAAACCAGGGAAACGACTGAGGGACCCCAAGAACAAGGGGCCAATGCCCCAGAAAAAAGGGGCCAGGTGGGAAACATCATTGAAAAATATGAAAAACTTGAAATGGAGCGACACAGGAGCAAAGTATCAGACTCTGAAGTGAGGAGAAATATTCAGAGGGAGGAGCCGACACGTTTGGAAAAGAAAATACCGGTTTGCACTGGTCAAGTCAGACGGATGAGACAATGTTTTGAAAAGCAGGAGTCAGACCAAAGTCGTCCAAATGAGCCGACACGTTTGGAAAAGAAAATACCGGTTTGCACTGGTCAAGTCAGACGGATGAGACAATGTTTTGAAAAGCAGGAGTCAGACCAAAGTCGTCCAAATGAGCCGACACGTTTGGAAAAGAAAATACCGGTTTGCACTGGTCAAGTCAGACGGATGAGACAATGTTTTGAAAAGCAGGAGTCAGACCAAAGTCGTCCAAATGAGCCGACACGTTTGGAAAAGAAAATACCGGTTTGCACTGGTCAAGTCAGACGGATGAGACAATGTTTTGAAAAGCAGGAGTCAGACCAAAGTCGTCCAAATGAGCCGACACGTTTGGAAAAGAAAATACCGGTTTGCACTGGTCAAGTCAGACGGATGAGACAATGTTTTGAAAAGCAGGAGTCAGACCAAAGTCGTCCAAATGAGCCGACACGTTTGGAAAAGAAAATACCGGTTTGCACTGGTCAAGTCAGACGGATGAGACAATGTTTTGAAAAGCAGGAGTCAGACCAAAGTCGTCCAAATGAGCCGACACGTTTGGAAAAGAAAATACCGGTTTGCACTGGTCAAGTCAGACGGATGAGACAATGTTTTGAAAAGCAGGAGTCAGACCAAAGTCGTCCAAATGAGCCGACACGTTTGGAAAAGAAAATACCGGTTTGCACTGGTCAAGTCAGACGGATGAGACAATGTTTTGAAAAGCAGGAGTCAGACCAAAGTCGTCCAAATGAGCCGACACGTTTGGAAAAGAAAATACCGGTTTGCACTGGTCAAGTCAGACGGATGAGACAATGTTTTGAAAAGCAGGAGTCAGACCAAAGTCGTCCAAATGAGCCGACACGTTTGGAAAAGAAAATACCGGTTTGCACTGGTCAAGTCAGACGGATGAGACAATGTTTTGAAAAGAAGAAGTCAGTCCATAGTCGTCCAAATGACAAAGCCCAGGTCCCCACAAAAGAAATGGGAAATCTTAAGGATCAAGTCAAACCGAACAAAATCAAAACACTCAAGTCTCAGCTCAGTCCGAAACAGCTTGTGGTTAAAACATCCACTGCAGAAACTGAACTTCAGACTGAAACCAGGGAAACAACTGAGGGACCCCAAGAACAAGGGGCCAACGCCCCAGAAGAAATGGTCCAGTTGAGACAATGTTTTGAAAAGCAGGAGTCAGACCAAAGTCGTCCAAATGAGCCGACACGTTTGGAAAAGAAAACACCGGTTTGCACTGGTCAAGTCAGACGGATGAGACAATGTTTTGAAAAGAAGAAGTCAGTCCATAGTCGTCCAAATGACAAAGCCCAGGTCCCCACAAAAGAAATGGGAAATCTTAAGGATCAAGTCAAACCGAACAAAATCAAAACACTCAAGTCTCAGCTCAGTCCGAAACAGCCTGTGGTTAAAACATCCACTGCAGAAACTGAACTTCAGACTGAAACCAGGGAAACAACTGAGGGACCCCAAGAACAAGGGGCCAACGCCCCAGAAGAAATGGTCCAGTTGAGACAATGTTTTGAAAAGCAGGAGTCAGACCAAAGTCGTCCAAATGAGCCGACACGTTTGGAAAAGAAAACACCGGTTTGCACTGGTCAAGTCAGACGGATGAGACAATGTTTTGAAAAGAAGAAGTCAGTCCATAGTCGTCCAAATGAAAAAGCCCAGGTCCCCAGAAAAGAACTTCAGACTGAAACCAGGGAAACGACCGAGGGACAAGAACAAGGGGACAATGTCTCAGAAGAAATGGTCCAGTTGAGACAATGTTTTGAAAAGCCGGAGTCAGACCAAAGTCGTCCAAATGAAAAAGCCCAGGTCCCCAGAAAAGAAATGGGAAATCTTAAGGATCAAGTCAAACCGAACAAAATCAAAACACTCAAGTCTCAGCTCAGTCCGAAACAGCCTGTGGTTAAAACATCCACTGCAGAAACTGAACTTCAGACTGAAACCAGGGAAACAACTGAGGGACCCCAAGAACAAGGGGCCAACGCCCCAGAAGAAATGGTCCAGTTGAGACAATGTTTTGAAAAGCAGGAGTCAGACCAAAGTCGTCCAAATAAGCCGACACGTTTGGAAAAGAAAACACCGGTTTGCACTGGTCAAGTCAGACGGATGAGACAATGTTTTGAAAAGAAGAAGTCAGTCCATAGTCGTCCAAATGAAAAAGCCCAGGTCCCCAGAAAAGAAATGGGAAATCTTAAGGATCAAGTCAAACCGAACAAAATCAAAACACTCAAGTCTCAGCTCAGTCCGAAACAGCCTGTGGTTAAAACATCCACTGCAGAAACTGAACTTCAGACTGAAACCAGGGAAACAACTGAGGGACCCCAAGAACAAGGGGCCAACGCCCCAGAAGAAATGGTCCAGTTGAGACAATGTTTTGAAAAGCAGGAGTCAGACCAAAGAAACTCGTCCAGTCCAAATGAAAAAGCCCAGCTGCCCAGAAAAGAAACTGAAAATCTTGAAGATCAACTCAAACTGTACAAAATCAAAGAAATAAAGTTTGAGGAGGACAGAGAAAAGTGGAGGCAGGAAAAGAAAGATTTGGAAACTAGACTGCAGCTCAGTGAAAGTCAGGTGAGCCAGATACATGGAGATGTTCAAAAGGAAAGGGCAGAAAATGATTTTATGAGACGCACAATCGAAGATGAAAGGCAAGAAAAAGAAGATGCTCGAGAAAAATGTCAACATTTAGTTAAATGTGTTCATGACAAAGAGGTGGAGTTCAACACTGAGATTAGAAACTTTAAAGAGCAGCTCGGACTAGAGCAGCAAAAGTTGGCTCAGAAAGAGAACGAGCTTCAGGAAACACGAGCAAAACTTCAGGAGCAATCGCTGAGAAACGAGAACGCCATGAAGACAGAAAACGAGGAGCTGAGATCTGTCAAAGAGGCGATGGAGGGGCAAGTAGAGATGGGTAAAATTATGGGGCACAAAATAACAGATTTGGAAACAGAATGTTCTGACCTTAAAGAAATAGTTCAAATCTGGGGGGAAATGTTGGCCCAGAGAGTCAAGGTTATGGAGGAAACAGAGATAGAAAATGAAACCAAGGCCAAAACGATTAGGAATCTGCAGAAAGAACAGGCAGAACTTAAAGAAACCATTGAGATTCTGAATAATGAAGTGGCTCAACTAACTGAATCTACTTCCTCAGAGCAGCAGGCGAGTGCCTCAAATCTTGAACTTTCTGCGACTAATTTTGACTCAACTCTGTTCCAAGAAATGCAAGCACAGATAACGTCTTTGCAGAACCAAAATTCAGAATTGAGAACAACCAATGCACAGTTAAACGACAAACTGGTGCAAAAGGAAACTGCTCAAGACGCTAGACTTAGAAGCCAAATTGATCAAATGAATCATGAGTATAATTTAAAATTAAACCATGAGATTACGCGAAGAGAAACTTTAGAGAAAGATCAACGTGAAAGAGAAGCATTTTGGACGAATCGCCTGGAAAGTCTGAGAAAAGACAAACTTGAGCTGATGGACAAACTGCACGAGTCCATGAAAAAGTTCATAGACGAGAAAGAGAAGACGGCAGAGTTATTAGAAAAACAAGTCCAGCTCAAAACGACACTTAAAGAGTCAAATCAAAATGTGCCAAATCCAGAGCGAACATCAGGAACAGAGAGGAACCAAGAGGATCGGAAAAACAGGCCACGGAAAGGGATATTCACCAGGACCTTTGGGAGATTCAGACGCCGCTAAGGTGATCTGACTGGGGACTTTAATTAAGTCTTTACTCAGTTTGAACCATTCTTTAAAAACTATTTGTTCAATAAACATAAAAACTTGCAAATTAAAAATGTAAATGATGTTTTTTGTGGTGTTGTTTTCTTCATAATGTCCAGTGTTTGTGTTATTGTTAAATGAAACATTTTGGTTTGGTTAAATTTATTTCAAACATCAAGACAAAGATAAAAAATCACATGTTCATTTGTCCAACAGTATCTTCATATCAGATCAGAAATTGCCGCTGTCACATTGGAGATAAATGTTTTGGTCCCATTTTCTCTCTGCAGGGGGCGCCGCTGGAGAGACATTTTCAAACATATAAGTTTAATTCACATCATTATGTCCAGTTCATCAAAATCAAAAACGCTGTTATGGGTCTGTTTAAATCGGACGATGTTTTGGATTTTTATGTTTTCAAAATGGCCGCTTTGTTAAGAGCTCGTCATGACCTCTGACCCTGACACTTATGTAAATTATTTTAATAACTTTTGACCCCAGATCTGTCCTGATGATGCTGCCTCAGTTTGGAGTCTGTCGGATAAAAAGTGTAGGACGAGTTTGTGAAAATACAAGATCTTTGGAGATTTTGAACATTTGCGTTTGTTGATCCAAAATGGCCGCCTTTACGTTGGCGATATGGTTTGGTGGTTTCTGTGTCGATGTTCCAAACGCAGACAAACGTCTTCACTTGTACAACTTTTTGATTTAGTTTCATTACAATATTTAATCCCAAAGGCAAAATTTCTCATGTCAAAAAAAATAAATTCTGCTCAAAATTCAGCAAAAAGCTGTGAATCATGAATGTTACATGTTTTTTCTTTATTATTATGCCTTTTTTGTGGAGCGACTTATACTCCAGAGTGACGTATAGTCCAGAAAATACGGTAAAATCTGTCTCTCTTTGTCTCTGCTGCTGCCAGACTCATTTTGGTCTTAAATGTTCATATTAATAGTTTATTAGTTCGTAGTTTATTTTTTAAGTTTCATTTTGTTTTAGTTTCTTTTTTTGTTTTTGTTTTTAGCTATTTTGAGTTGTTTTTTTTGTTTTTTTGTTTATTTGTTTTTTTTTGTTATTTTGAGGGTTTTTAAAGTTATTTTTATCATATTTTATATTTATTTTGAGTTTGTTTTTTTTATTTTACTTTATTTATTTTTTGTTATTTATAGTTAAGTTTTGTTTTTTTTTTTCTTCGTTATTTTGAGGGGAGGGTTTGGAAAAAAACAACTGTGTCCTCTCTCTGTCTCTGCTGCTGTCAGACTCATCATTTTGGTCTTAAATGTTCATATTAATAGTTTATTAGTTCGTAGTTTATTTTTTAAGTTTCTTTTTGTTTTGTATTTTGTTTTTTGTTTTTGTTTTTTGGTATTTTGAGTTGTTTTTGGTTTTTTATTTGGGTTTTTTCATTATATTGAAGGTATTTAAAGTTATTTTTATCAAATTTTGTATTTATTTTGAGTTTGTTTATTTAATTTTATTTATTTTTTTGTTATTTTTAGTTAAGTTTTTTTTTCGTTATTTTGATGGGGGGGTTTGGAAAAAAAAATCTGTCCCCTCTCTCTGTCTCTAATATATTTGTATGGAGGTCCTAAAATTTAGTTTTCCCAAATGTTACCAAATTTGACACACAATTCCATTGGGTCATCCCAATCAATAAAGTCAATCAGACCTATGTCGTTTTATGCACCGTGTTGCCATGGCAATGCGCCAAACTGCCAATGTTATCCTAATGGGAATCCTCCCAATTTTTCCCATTCATGGGAAAAATATTAGTTTCATGGAATAATGTGAAATTTGGCACCATGACTCTTCATGTCATCCTGATCAAAAAAGTCAATCAGACCCAAGTCATATTTTTCACTGGGTTGCCATGGCCATGCGCGAAAGCGCCCATGTTATCCTAATGGGAAAATTTCCAAAATTTCGTAAATTTCAAAGTCTTATAACGACTTATTACCGTCAACGACGGACATAAAATTTGACACAGTGATTCTTCAGGTCGTCCCCGACAAAAAAGTCCAGGGGCCAAGTTTGTATTTTGCACGGTGTTGCCATGGCGATGCCTGGAAAACCCATGTTGTTGCATTTTGTGCATCAGCACAAATTGACTTGTTTGGTGACAAGTGCAGCCCAAAGTCGCAATAAAAAAGAGACAAGTGGCGTGTTAGCGCCACCCACAGGGAGTGCCGGGTCGGCCGAGTGCGAAGCATGGCCCGCGAGGGCCGTTCGATGCCGCTTGCGGCTTTAATTTTCTTTCTTTTCTTTCTTTTCTTACTACACGGTTTGTCTTCACCTCTGCAGTTACACAGAGTTACTCCAGAGTCTGGGCTTTCACAATGATGAAACTGACAATAAGCAGAAAATCTCCAGCTCTTTTTCTGGGAGGAAAAGAGCGAGAGAAAAAACACTAAATGAGTAAATTTCAACCTTCGACAAAGACTCAACCAGGACTAAAACTGACGAATGTCGCCACTAAATCAGGAAGAAGCAGGACTCGTGTTACGGACGCCGCTGTGAGGGGATTGTGTCTGTGGCGTAAAGACGTTTCTGTTGTTTATTGGGACATTTTCTGGAGCAGTTTGTTGTTGTGATTATGACAAAACCGACGCTGCGAGTAACAATTCACCACCATCCGATTTTTTGGGATGGTAAAAAAAACAAAAAAACATCTCAAAATGGCGTCTACTCGGGACTTTTCAGCTTTTAAAAGTTATTTGTTTTAAATTGTTTATCGCTATGGAAACTGTCCCCACAGCTGCAGGACGTCCAACACCAGGATCTGAAGAAATATTAAACTATACTGTCATTTAAGACAATAAACGCATACATACATTTTTTTATTTTTATATAACAAGAACTAAAATTTTTAAAAATGAAAAATAAAAAAAATATATAAAAGATAATAATATAAAAATAAATAAATAGATATATTCAATAATAATAATAATAATACAAAAAATAAATAAATTAATCACAAATCTATAAATAATAAAATAATACTATAAATCATACAAATATAATAATAATAATAATAATAATAATAATAATAATGATAATACAAAAATAAATTAATTAATCACGCAAATCTTGAGCGAAACTATGGATAAGAAGAGCATCAATTATAAATCATAAATAAAAAATTAATAAAATAATAATAATAATAATAATAATAATAATAATAATAATAATAATAATAATAATAAATAATAATAAAAAAAATACACATTACATAATAAAAAAAAGGCAATAAAGTAAATAAATAATTGCCACTTTCTATAAAATTTGTTTACAGTCCCCCTCTTTGAATATTTAATCTTGTCTTTCAAACAGGACCAGACCCCACATGTTGGGAGCCGTTCACAAACACTGAGTGTTTCTCTCTCGGGCCCCGCAGACGCCACATCATCCACATCAAACCGGGAGATGAAAGCCGCCCGGTCCGTCTCCATCTGATTATTCTTTATCTTTTTGTTTACAGGCACTAGATGAAGATGAGCCCTAAATCTGCTGCAAATCTCCACGCTCCTGAGTCACGCCGCCGCGTCGTCCGCTTTCATTAAATAAGACTGAGCATTAGAGCCGCTCGCCACTCAGACGATAAAACAATCAGGACTGAGCCACGAGGGGCCGGGACGGGGCCCAAACACAGAGTTTTATATGTAAACAGAGGCAGAGGAGCAGATCTGTGTGAAAGCGAGCATGAGAAGAACAGATCTGTGTGAAAACGACAAGAACAGATCAAATGAATAAGTAAAACACGTCTAAACGCACAGGTTATACTGTTAAAGTCACTGAAGAGGAAACGTAAAACAAAAACATCTACTCCAGCTACTGTCGCTAATGTGGGATTATTTAAAGCTGCACTGTGGAGTATGGCGTCTTCTTGTCGCCGTGGAGATGTTATTGCTTTCAGAAATGTTACACAATATCACAGACTGAGTAAAGAAGTGACTGAGTGAGTGAGATGTCCCCGTGTTCAGACTAGAGCCGTTATAGAAAATGGAGCAGAGTTTCATATTTGGAATACAGGAGCCAATCAGGAGCGAGGTTGTTAAAGGCCACGCCCCTTCCCGCTGCACCATTGGTTTAGCAGGGAGGCGGAGCTAATGATAGAAAAAAAGGCGCCTGATTTGTCTGTTATTAATGTTCATGTCTTGATTTACAGACACAATAGTGAAATAAAAACCCCAGGAACAGTTTATAAAAAAAAAAAAAAAAAGTAAGCTCAAAATAAAAAAATAAAAAAATAAAGAAAATAAACAAAAAACAAAAAAAAATCAAAATAACTAGAACAAATTATCATAAAAATAACTAAAAAAAACAAAAACTCCAAAAATTAAATTAAAAAATTAATTAATTAAAAAGAAAAAAAACTCAAAATAACTCAAAAAAATGAACCCCAGGATCATGTAGAGGGTTAATATGAACATTTAAGACCAAAATGATGAGTCTGGGGACACAGTTTTAAAAAATAAAAAAATAAAAGGTAAACTCAAAATAACAAAAAAAAAAAAAAAAATCAAAATAACAAAAAAAATTAAGAAAATAGACCAAAAAAATCTAAATAACTAGAACAAATTATAATAAAAATAACAAAAAAAACCCCCAACAAACTCAAAATAACAAAAAACAAAACAAAAACTCAAATAAATAAAAAATAACTTAAAAAATAACTCAAAATAACTCAAAAAAATGAACCCAGGATCATGTAGAGGATTAATCTGAACATTTAAGACCAAATGACAAACGTGAGCCTGTTGTCGATGTCATTTACACAATGTCTATGCACAGTGTTGGATTAAACTAACTTTGCATTTACTGCATGTTCTATTTTCCTTCTGTTCTTTAACTGTGCGGTGCAACACTGGAATTTCCCCACAGTGGGACTAATAAAGGCAGATCTGATCTTATCTTATTTTATCTTATTTTATTTTATCTTATCTTATTTTATTTACTTTTACTGCCTTGAAAAAAGTTCTTATTCGTTCATTCTGACAGAGAGTCACCGCTCAACAGATCTGACCCATAACTTGGTCACGTGTCGCCAGCTCATCTCCAAAGACAGAGAGTTTAATGCCACGCTGAGGAACATTTCAAGAAAAGTAAAACCATCTCAGGTAACAGACGCCCACCAGGAAAATAACACAGTCCGGCGTTTAACGAGGAATAATTAGAAACTAAATGATAACAACTGCAGAATCTAATATTTGTGTAACGAGTCTCATAGTTTAAAAAATCTATGCAAATTATGTTTAATACCACATAAAAAAACACAAAATGAAAGTTGTATTTTTTAAGTCCTTAAGTCACATGTGTCAAACTCAAGGCCCCCGAGCCAAATATGGCCCTCCACATCATTTTATATGGCCCTCGACCCTTAAAATGTCATTTCATCAGGAGATACAGACATTTTTTTACATCCAGGCAAATCCATATGTGATATTAGTAACTTGAATAAGTAATAAACACAGAAACTGTTAATTAACAAGTTTAAAAAAGTATTTACATTTATTTATTACATTCATTTTGCTGATGTGGCCCTTGGAGAAAAGTAAGTTAAGTAAACTGTAATAAGACAACGCAGGAGAAGGACTGTAACACACCACAGAGAAAGTATCAGGTACGTCCTCGTCAAACTCCTTTTACTGCGACTCTATTCATTCATAAAAGTTACTCAAGTACATAATAGTGAGTACTCCCCTTCACAGTTCACACTCTCTGCAGAACAATCAGGGGCCCCTCTTCAGGCTCCGTAAACTCCTGTAAATCAGGCGCTGGGTTTTATTCGCTCTCTCTCTGCTGAGTGTTGGGTTATGACCTGCGGGCGGAGCTTTATTTATGGCTTTAGTCTGGAGCGGCGTTGACTCGGGGCGACTCATCTATAGTTGGCGGCAAATAGAAACAGAGCCATGGGAAGTGAAGCTGCGGGCGCCCGGCTCAACGGTCGATTCGAAGCCTTTTCCTGGTTAGATTGGCAACGTTTTTCAATTTCTCCACTGCCTTTTTGTCGGAAAAAAGAATTAAAAATCAGAGCTAACCCGCGGTGATGTGGCGCGTACGAGGATGTGAATATTCTAGAAAAGTGTAGAGGAAGTGATTCTGAGCGGCAGACGATTTGTCCACAAACGGATTTATTTAACACAATTATGCAAAATAAACGATTGTATTTTCTGAACTGTAAGTGTCACTTTTTCCATAGTTTGTCCAGGAGCGACTTATTTGTGAAATTATACGTAAATTAATCATTTCCTGCTTTATTTATGTGATTAACTGTTAATATCTTACGTTAACAAACCAGACACGTGTTCAGTTCTGTCTGTGCTTCATGGAGCTGAATAAATATAAATGTGTTAAGTAACGGTGGATTAAACATGTTACAGTTCACTCATTTGACCAGTAGATGGAGCTGTTATGTTTGTAATACCTGTAAGAAAATTTACTAGACTCGTTTTCTTTTATACATTTCACAATTAATTCATCCTTATTCATTTTCCTTTCATTTCTAAAACCATAAAGATGATGATTTTTAATTTGGAACAATATTGTAAATGTTTAGTTTATCATAAGTTTCGTTTAAAGTCGTCAAAACTACTTCCTACTTCCTGTTTTCCGGTTCATCCTTTTGCTCTAATGTGACGTCTGACCCGACACGAGAGCAGTATTTAAGTATTTAAAACAAGTGAAAAGTAAAATATAAAGTTTTGGGTTCAGCGGTTTGTTTACGAGGAACATGTGACTCATCGTCCAGTGCGACTTATGTGTTTTTTTCTTCATTATTTTGCATTTTTTGGCTGGTGCGACTTAAACTCCAGAAAACACGGTCATTTATTTTTGTCTTTGCCACAAAAGACCAAACTTTTCTCATTAAAATCCAAGTAGCCAAAGGATTGAGGGCCATAAACCGCTCGCCAATACAGTGAATACTTCAAATTTGTGTTATTATTAGAGTTAGACTGAACCACTCGACTTTTATTCATCCTCACATTGTCAGTGGGACAAATTAAATACTTGATACAGGTTTGTTAAAGTAGATTTTCAGAAATATACAGTAAAAAATACAGTTTAAGGTGATACGGGCCAATTCACCCTGAAGCTTGAGGACCAAGAAAAATTGGTCTGAGGGCCACATTTAGCCCCCGGGCCACAGTTTGGGCATGTCTGGATTAAAAGGACTGAAACTCCAACAAATAAAAGAATGACTCAAAAATCCTGTTTTTTGAGGATCACATTACGTTTTAAATGTGAACAAATGTCAAAACTCAGATCTACCTCTGGATTATTCTGTTATTCTAGTGATAAAAGGGTCACATTTTTACACACACTTTTTCACCGTCAAGGCTCAAAACGCTTAAGTGTCTTGCCTAAGGACACAACAACAGTATTAATCTGTGGGACCTGGAATCGCACCAACAACCTGTGAGTCACTGGATCTGTGTAAATGAACCAACCGTCGCCTTTAAGAGAAGCTCACGGCCTAAAACCAACGTGAAATGAACAACACACAAAGTTTACGACAAAAACACAATCACACGAGTCAGAAAAGTCACGAAAAAACAAAATATTTAAAGTCGTCACAGGAGGAAACGGTCAAGTTATGAAATAAACAGAGGTCTGAACAGAAGAGGCTGAAATATAATTATAGACGTTTAAACTCACAGACTCGTGGAGATTTATGGAAACACTTAAAAAGGAATCACTCGTTTAAACACATTTATTTCACTTTAGTCGTCGTGTGAATGTAAACTGACGACTCTCCCTCCTTCTGTCGTGGAAACGGTCCCCGCTGATAGAAAAGATGAGGATGGAGAGACAGAAGAAGAGGAGGAGCGGCGTCTGCAGCCCCTCGGCCCTTCCTCGCCGCCGCCTTCGGAATGGAAACTCACTGTGTTATGTGAGAAAATAACGAAGATAAAAAGCCTAAATTGTCAGCCCCCAAATGGAAACTTAACCTTGGTGCGGCGTCGCTATAGTAACAATGTTTTTATGAGTAACTGAGGCTCCGACCCGTCCCTAAGGACTGTATGATTGTGTCCATCTATTTCATAAAAGCACACGGTCCCCTCCCTCACATCCTCCTCACCTCCACACACCAGACGTCAAACTCTCTCCACAAGGTTGTGTCTTTACAACGGACCCGCTAACCCGAGCGCCGACCTCTGACGCGCCGCAGTTTGATATACACACACCCGGGCGCCGTCTCAACAGCTCCGACAGGCGCTGACAGGTAAAAGGAACAGCCGCCGGAATATATGAAGAGGGCCTTGAGCGGAGCGAGGAGGGGGCTGCAGGAAGAGCGAGGGGCGGGACTACGACCAGGGAAAAGGGGCTGAGGAAAGAGCGACTGGGACCAGGGGAAAGGGAAGTTTTTACACTGATCTAAACGTTTAAGCAGCAAAGTTTGGTCAAATTACAGTTTTGATGATACGAGGCTTCTGTCTTATCCAGAAATAGTTCAGGAGTTCTGGAGTTTTCTGCTGCTCGATGTACGGAGCAAAAAAGACAAAAAACATTCTGAGCTGGTCTAAATTACCAGCCAAAATCCAGATCTGAATTTTTTTTTGAATTATTATTATTATTATTATTATTATTATTATTATTATTATTATTATTATTTTTCTATTATTATTATTATTATTATTATTGTATTATTATTATTATTATTTTATTTTATTTATTTATTTGTATTATTATTATTATTATTTATTTATTTATTTGTATTATTATTATTATTATTATTTTATTTTATTTTTTTGTATTATTATTATTATTATCTCTGAGCTGGACTGGGGATGCCTCGGGGAAGTGTCTGGGGTGAGGGAAGTCTGTGAGTCCCTGGAGAAGAGGAAGAACATGGACAGACGGTGATTTAGACGATATTTAGAATGTTTATCGTTTCTTTGCTGCAGCGGAGTCTTCGTTAGAGGGTATAATACTCCCTACGATGGAAGCGTGGACTTAAATGGACAAAACTGTGAGGACAGTTTCAGCGTTAATGTCTCCAAATAAACATCTGCAGCGTCACAGATCCAGGTCCGGACTCTTCACACACACATTTAATCTACAACCGTTCCTCATAATCTTTGTTTAATTTACATCAAATCACTTTAAAGCCATTCAGGAACATTCTAATTTAATCCCATTCCATGTTTTTTTCAGTTCAGATACTAGTTCAAGTTCTTATCCAGCTTCAGTACTTGTTTTTGCAGCGTAGAGTAATGATTTTTTGGATAAACCTGACACAGACACAGAGATACGTCACTTTACGTTATAAGAAATCATCAAAAAAGGTCAAAATAAATGAGAAAAACATAAAATAAACAATAAGTCACAGAAGAAACTGCAGAGAAGCAAAAAGAAGCACAAACAGAAGCTGAATCATTTGTAAAAAACACATTATTTCACTTTATGTGTGTATTTTTCAAGCCCTGGAGCCACTGATGAAAAATGCATTCATCTACAGTTAATTCGCCCAAATTCAAATCATATTGTTCTTAAACCTTGAAATACTCGTGAAATATTATTCGATAAAAGGCCAAAGAAACGAGGAAAAATGCAAAAACGCTAAAACAGCTTGAGGTTAATAAAAACTACCTCAAATTCACCGTCGCAGAATGTTTTCGAGACAATCGTTTTGTTTAAATACCAAATGCACAACTTTCATTCTGTAAAAGTGAAGTTTGGAGGTTAAATAAACTTTATATAAACTTATTTAAACTTATTTAAACTTATTTATATCCACCTGAGCTCAAATCCAGGTACTGTCTGAGATTACAGCGTCTTCATTAAACATATTTGGAGTCTCTGGGTGAATCTTTTTCCTACAGGACCATTTGAAAATGTCAAACCTCCAGGACATACGACTATATTTGCACTTCAGTCTGGGCATAATCACTCACACTTCGGTTTAATTTAGGCAAAAGCATAAGCCGTCAAAAATGAAGATAAATTAATTAACTTTAGATGGGATTTAATGGCAGGACGTCTGGAGGGGGTTTGTAAACGTCTAAATTATAGACTTGAGGAAAGCAGTGAGTAATTTGCTCGTCGAAACAATGGCGTGCAATAATTTACCAGGAAAAATAGCGGCAGCAAATCTCCTGGTTTCGTAAACTTTTGATTAGAATTAATGTGAAACTTGGTCTGACGCTTTTTCTGTGACTGACATTGGATTTTAAAGGTGATGTACCAGACAAAATGGACTCTGTGAGATTTAAATCGTGTTATAATGATGTTTCCGTCTCAAAAACAGACCTGGAGCTGTGTTTTGTTTCATTTATTATTCGTCTGTAACATCTCCAAAGCTCAAAACGCCACGTTCCACCTTGTGATGTCATCAAGTGGTAGTTTTCAGCTCGTTTTACCTTTAGTTTTGTAGAAAAATGGCTGAAATGATCCAAATGATTTATAATAATAAATCTAAAAAGGTCCAATTTTATTTAAGATGTGAATAAAAAGATAAACGACGTGCAGTTTGTGGTCGTTTCCTTTTGTTTTTGTTCTGTTTTCTGTGTGAAAATGATGAGAATGTGTCAAATGTGCAGGTTAAATGTTCGTAAAACATTAAAATTAAAAAATAAAGAATAAAAAAATAATTAAAATCCATGTTAAACTGCTTCTTTCAGGATATTTATTTAAAGTTACACTGTGTAACTGTGTAGTTTTCAGCTCGTTTTACCTTTAGTTTTGTAGAAAAATGGCTGAAATGATCCAAATGATTCTATAAATGAAGGTGTGTGGAGTTTAAAAACACAGTGGAGCACTTCCTGTATCACCACATGATGACATCACAAGGTGGAACAGGTCTGTTTGTAAATTAAAAACGAGCGATTAAAGATTATGTAAACATGCTGGAATCACCCCAAAAACAACTTCGAAAGGATAAAGGAGAAGAAAATAATTATAACATGATTCAAATCTGTGGCTCAGTCCTGGTCTAGTCCCGTTCCACCTTGTGATGTCATCAAGTGGTAGTTTTCAAGTTAACTCCTCCTCCTTTTACCTTTAGTTCAGACGAGATCAGCAACTCCAGGACTGAAATGATCTAATGATTCTATAAATGAAGGTGTGTGGAGTTTAAAAACACAGTGGAGCACTTCCTGTATCACCACACGATGACATCACAAGGTGGAACAGAGTGTTTTATTCAGTTTGAGAGAAGAACTCCGCGTAAATGTGCAGGTTTGTGCGTTAAACATGTGAGAATGAAACAAAACAACACAACTCCAGGTGTGTGTGTTACGATGAAACAGTAGAGCAGAGCAGTGCATTATGGGAGTTTTAAATCCGCGCGTTGACAAACCTGTGGACGATGTGGGTCCCGTTCCAGCAGGGCGTCCCGTCGCTTCGGGACAGGTCGCTCACGCACAGCTGATCCGCCAGGCCGCCGTAGTACGTCCGGTAGAAACGCAGCCCGCTCAGGAAATCTCTGCAAACGAAGACGATTCAAAAGTGAAGTTCATTTTGGTTTAATTCGACGGGAAAAGTGAAAGTATTTCCACTAAAACCAAACGAGAAACTAAACGGCTTCTTTTCAATCTCAGAAGTGTTTTTAAATCAAAATGAAGCACAGTTTTTGCAGATCGTGGCGTCTGCGTACGACACGGAGAACAGTCTGTGCTCTCGACTAAAGAGGAAAAAATAAAAAATAAAAAATAAAAAATACTATAAATATTTAGAATTTTGGAGTTTTGGTTTTTTTTTTTAACATTGAGCGTAAACGATTCAAAACTACAGGAAGTTGCAAGAAATATTTATGCAATTTTATGTAAACAGCACATTTAAAAACAAGTTCAGCTGCACAAATTCACATAAAAAGACAAAAAAAAAAAAAAGAAAAACGATACAGAGGAAAATAACAATAAAACACAAATATATCCTGAGTTAAATACCAGGGAGAACAGGTGAGATTCAGTCTGATTTAAAAAAGTGAATGTTTAAATTTCACTGCATTCACCTTTTGTGTCTCACCTTAAATTTGCATGAAACACTTCCTGATTCCTCACTTTTTCCTTACACTGTGCAACTTTTTCCTGCTCATGTGAACATCTCTGAGTCCGTCTCCATGGAAACGAGCAGGAGACGCCACGACAGACAAACTATAACAAGACTTGAGATAAATGAAAGACGGCTGTAAAGTTTAATGCCGTAATTGTCTCCATGGAGACAAACACATGGCCGACTCCTCGTGAGAAATGTTCCGTAGTGCACATTTAAAGCCTGATTCTTCACGTGATAAACGAAAGACGGAGCCAAAAAGAAGAACATTTAGAAGAATTATTAAGTTAAAATGTTGTGTCATGTCTTGTCTCTTCTGTTTATCGACTAAAATGTCAGATTAAATTGTAATAAAACTTAAAAAAAATATATAAATCAATCAAAATGTGGATTGATCACTTTGTATAACCACATTTCTCCACGTTAAAGCCTCACATGACGCTGTTTTCTGATGTTTCTAACGTTCACCTTTTGTGTCTCACCTTAAATTTGCATGAAACACTTCCTGATTACTCACTTTTTCCTCTGTGCGAGAGAGTCGCTCGTGAGCCGCGGCGCCGCTCTGAGGGGCAGTGGATCCTTCGCCGCGCTGATGCTCACAGACTGAGACGCTCTTCTGTTTGGACGACCGCACAGTTTGTGAACCTGTTAAAATAAAAAACAAACTCAGACGTGTCGATCTGAAGCTCCTGTCGCTCCTGTCGCTCCTGTCGCTCCTGTCGCTCCTGTCGCTCCTGTCGCTCCTGTCGCTCCTGTTGGTTTGAGTGACAGGCGGGACAGTGACAGTCCTGGTGTTTTTCTGCGATGGCGTCCTGCTGCTGAGCCTTGGCGTCTGGTTTGTTATTCCAGGTTCTGATTAAGTTTTGGTGAGACCTGATATTTTATTAGAAAAAAGCAGGAAAGTTACAGTGTTATAGACATTTTTAAAAGCATCAAACACGTCAAACTCTGCCACTTTAGGATTAATAAACTCTGTGTGCGGCAGTAACTCAACACAACCACTAGATGGAGCTGTGGCGTTTAAATTGGGACATGGTTGAAGGGAAAAGCCACATTGTAAACTGCAGCTTTTATGAGTGGACTCTGCGGCTGTGAGTCTGTGGAAAAGCACGTTTGTCTTTTACAGCTGAGTCACACAGTTTTGTATTTTTTAGAACAAAACAAAACTGGTCTTTGTGTATTTTACAACAATATACTGTGAATCAGAGCCGTTTGTGTCCATTTGTAGAAGCAGAGTTTGAGTTTTAACCTCCTGAGACCCGAGCTCTTGCAGGACATTTACAAAAACTATTAAGTGGTTGAACACATATATTGTAAAAAGCAAAATGACAATAACAATTAAAAAAAAAAAAAAAAATAATAATAATAATAATAATAAAACAAATAAAAATACAAAAATATATAATCAAATAAAAATAAATAAATACAATAAGAGAAATTAATTTAAATATAATAAAAAATAAAATGAAAAATAATAAAACAAATAAAAACACAAAAATATAAAATCTAATAAAAATAAATAAATAAAATAAATAAATTAAAATAAAATAAAAAAATTTTATTAAAAAACAAAAAAAATCGAATCAAATAAATAATAATAATTTTTTAAAAATCAAATAAAATAAAAATAAATAAAAAATAAAAATAAATATTCTAAACTCTTAGAAATATTCAAAATTGAACATGTTCTTGTTGCTGTTCTTCTAAAAATTTGCACTGTGGCCTAAACAACCCAAAAGGTGTTGTCCACAGATGAGGACACCGGGTCTCAGGAGGTTAAACTGTTTTACACATTTTGAATCATATATTTTGTGTATTTATCACAGGCAGGTCAAAAGTCAAATATGAAACACTAAAACGTCCGGTCCTAGTCTCAATGTGCCGTGTTCTCTCAGGTCTCTGACCTGGGTGCTGATGCGAGGCCCGTTCTTCTGTGCGTTCCCCACGGCCTCGTGCAGCAGCGTGTGAACTCCCAGCAGCACTTGCTCCAGGTCCTGGGGGCCCTGCATCCTGGAGCACAGCCCCTCCAGCGAGCGCACAAACTCCCTCCAGTGAACGTCGATCTCTGCCAGACTGGCCAGACACCCCCTCATGACGTTGAGGCAGTAGCCCATGCACGGCCTGGACTCGGTCAGACCCTGAGGACGAGGAAACGCAGAAAAACAGAAAATTAAACTCAATTTATGCACAGGTTTCCCTCTTATACAATATTTTGAGGACCATTTAAAAGATCAAATATGTGTTTAAGTGATATTTTCATCTTCATTCATCACAGCTCTGATCATGTGGCCTATTGCGCCCTCTACTGTAAAGTTTTATTACTGCAAATAATAAAAAAGATCAATGTTAATCTCAGTCTTTCAGCTGCAGAAACTGAAGAAACAGACGTCGTGTTTGGATCTGAACCTGATCTGAGAAATGTTCATCACAGGAAAGACCAAGTTTGACAAAATGGTGGAAATAAAATAAAATAAAATAAATAAACATAATAATAAGAGATGACAGAGTTTGTAAATGACAAACGAGGTCGGTCTGTGTCTTGTTGAGAAAAGTGGGTTGAATAAATAAATCTAAAAAGGTCCAATTTTATTTAAGATGTGAATAAAAAGATAAACGACGTGCAGTTTGTGGTCGTTTCCTTTTGTTTTTGTTCTGTTTTCTGTGTGAAAATGATGAGAATGTGTCAAATGTGCAGGTTAAATGTTCGTAAAACATTAAAATTAAAAAAATAAAGAATAAAAAAATAATTAAAATCCATGTTAAACGGCTTCTTTCAGGATATTTATTTAAAGTTACACTGTGTAACTTTTCTGGTGGGGTCTGCACCTGCTTATCTCTGAGTCTGTCTCCATGGAAACGAGCAGGAAACGCCACGAAACTATAACAAGACGAGATGAGCTTTAAATGTGCACTATGGAACATTTCTCATGAGAACTCAGCCTTTTCATGAGAAATGTTCCATAGTGCAGATTTAAAGCCTGATTCTTCACGATAAACTAAAGATCGAGCCAAAAAAAAAAAAAAGAACATTAAGGAGAATTATAGACTTAAATGTTGTTGTTTCTTGTCTGTTCTGTTTATGGACTAAAATGTCAGATTAAATTGCAAAAAAAAACCTTAAAAAAATATAAAAATCAATATAAAATCTGGACTGATCACATTTCTAGTTTTATATGATGTTATTTCTGATGTTTCTAATGTTGTTTTTTGTCTTTTGTTTCATTCACACAAACCCTTTAATCAAAATAAATGAACAAAAGACCAGATGAACCTCACTGGACTCTCGCTCTGTTCCACCTTGTGATGTCATCATGTGATACAGGAAGTGCTCCACTGTGTTTTTAAACTCCACACACCTTCATTTATAGAATCATTTGGATCATTTCCGACCGAATCTCGACTGAACTAAAGGTAAAAGGAGCTGTTCACTTTAAAACTACCACTTGATGACATCACAAGGTGGAACAGAGCGTTTTGAGCTGTGGAGATGAAACAGACAAACAAAACACAACTTCAGGTCTGTTTTTGAGGAGGAAACATCTAAAGAGGATTAAAGCTGCAAGAGTCTGTGTCATAGAGAAGCTTTAAACCATGACTTTGGACAGTGGACAGTGTGGACATTGTGGACAGTGTGGACATTGTGGACAGTGTGGACAGTCATACGTCCTTCCTGACCTGACAGTGTGGACACTGTGGACACTCGTCCCTCACCTGACAGTGTGGACAGTGGACATTTGTCCTCACCTGACAGTGTGGACAGTAGGACAGTGTGGACAGTAGGACAGTGTGGACAGTAGGACAGTGTGGACAGTCGTCCTCACCTGACAGTGTGGACAGTAGGACAGTGTGGACAGTGTGGACACTCGTCCCTCACCTGACAGTGTGGACAGTAGGACAGTGTGGACACTAGGACACTTGTCCTCACCTGACAGTGTGGACAGTAGGACACTCGTCCTCACCTGACAGTGTGGACAGTAGGACAGTGTGGACACTTGTCCTCACCTGACAGTGTGGACAGTAGGACACTCGTCCTCACCTGACAGTGTGGACAGTAGGACAGTGTGGACAGTGGACAGTCGTCCTCACCTGACAGTGTGGACAGTAGGACAGTGTGGACAGTAGGACAGTGTGGACAGTAGGACACTCGTCCTCACCTGACAGTGTGGACAGTAGGACAGTGTGGACAGTAGGACAGTGTGGACAGTAGGACACTCGTCCTCACCTGACAGTGTGGACAGTAGGACAGTGTGGACAGTGGACAGTCGTCCTCACCTGACAGTGTGGACAGTGGACATTTGTCCTCACCTGACAGTGTGGACAGTAGGACAGTGTGGACACTCGTCCTCACCTGACAGTGTGGACAGTGGACATTGTGGAGAGTGTGGACATTGTGGACAGTGTGGACACTCGTCCTCACCTGACAGTGTGGACAGTGGACATTGTGGAGAGTGTGGACATTGTGGACAGTGTGGACACTCGTCCTCACCTGACAGTGTGGACAGTGTGGACAGTAGGACACTCGTCCCTCACCTGACAGTGTGGACAGTAGGACAGTGTGGACACTCGTCCTCACCTGACAGTGTGGACAGTAGGACAGTGTGGACACTCATCCTCACCTGACAGTGTGGACAGTAGGACAGTCGTCCCTCACCTGACAGTGTGGACAGTAGGACAGTGTGGACAGTAGGACAGTCGTCCCTCACCTGACAGTGTGGACAGTAGGACAGTAGGACACTCGTCCTCACCTGACAGTGTGGACAGTGTGGACAGTGGACACTGTGGACACTCGTCCCTCACCTGACAGTGTGGACAGTAGGACAGTGTGGACAGTAGGACACTCGTCCTCACCTGACAGTGTGGACAGTAGGACATCTTGAGGAGTCCTCGTCTACACTCTCGGCTCAGTTGGAGATGGTCTGTGGTGTTGATGACCTCGATCCCGAGATGCAGCGCCTGGAGGAGGAGTTTCCCCGACGTCCCCGAGCGCGAGATGTGGTCGGTCAGAACGTGAGGCGCCTGTCCGAACGGTCTGACCTCCCTCCTCGCTCCTCTCAAACACTCGCCGTACGCCGGGGAGACGTCGCCGAGGCCCGGGTCGATCAGACGCTCGTAGACGAGCGGAAACAGCGAGTCAAAGAAGCGCCGCACCGAGTCGTCCACGTCCAGTTCAGACCCGAGTAAGTGCAGGCCGATGTCGGTGAAGAGTTCCTGGACGGGCTCCGCGGCGCGGTCCGCCACGTTCCGATACGACTCCCTCAGCGCTGACATGGTGCGGTTTTCAGCCTGATTCATCAGCTGCTCAAAGATCTCTGTGGAAACAGGAGAGAGTCAGATTCAGACGACACCACAACATCTGAAAAGCTCATATTATTCCACACACACGAGGCCAAAGCGCTGACCGCGCGGTCAGGGGGCGGAGCTCTAATAGAAACGCTCAAGTTCAACATGTGCGTTTGTCATTTGGACGTGTCGTGGCAAAGAACACGGTAATCGAGAGGAAAAAACGACTTTAACCCGTATGTGAGAACATGACATCATCATAAAGGAGAATCTGAAACCCCCAGGACAGAGACGTGTGGAAGTTTAAAGCAGATCCTCTACAAAACTTTTTCACAGATTTTCACCGCGTGATTCTTGTTTCTTTTCTCATTTTCTCTCTGATGTTTGTTTTTGGAGACATTCGTGCATCTTTAAGCTCTTATTTTCATGTCCACTCATCACTATTTACATCGTTCTTTCATTTAATTTTCTTTTTCAGAGTCGCGTCGTCAGTGTGGTGTGCTGTTATCCACAAGAGGAGACCACTTTTTTGCCGTTTTCTAACTCAGCGTCAGTGACTTGTTTCTTTTATTAAGTCGTTTTTTTATCGAGGGCCACAGACGGCGTTCAGGGCGGGGCCGCTGTGTGTTAATAAGTTTGAAGTTTTCATGGTAAAAAACAGTTTAATTTGCTGTTAAAAGTAAAGTTCTGCTCAAGATCCATTGGGCCGGTTCAGTTGGACGTCTGAGGGCCAATAAAAACTGGTCTGAGGGCCACATGTAGCCCCTGGGCCGTAGTTTGGACACCCCTGATTTAGATGAAAATTGTGATTAAAATGTGTAAATTCAAACAGATTAAAGCTGTGGAGTCTTTAACAATAACTTACAATTACACACACAGTTATGTTCTTTTATTTTATTTTATTGTGATAATTTTGCTTTGACATAAATAAATCAAAGCAGAGAAACACAGAGAGTCCACACTGTGACTACAGTTCACTCTAAAGACGTGGGATTTAACACGTTTTTCTTCTTTTACTCCTTTTTGAGCTTAAATAATAAGAAAAGAAAAAAGTGACATGTGCTTAAAGTGAACTGGACACGTGCGTTTATTAATCTGCTCTAAAAAATAAATAAATAAATAAATAATTAAATAAATGCATAAATAAATAAATAAATAAATAAATAAATGCATAAATAAATAATTAAATAAATAAATAATTAAATAAATAAATACATAAATAAATACATAAATAATTAAATAAATAATTAAATAAATACATAAATAAATAATTAAATAAATAATTAAATAAATAAATAAATAAATAAATAAATAAATAAATAAATAAATAAATAAATAAATAAATAAATAAATAAATAAATAATTAATTAAATAAATAAAATGAAATCATGTAAGTCATTCAGCATTTGTTTTGTTTTTAAAGCTGCACCCTGTAGCTTTTCTGTCCTGCTTTTGGATTTAGTCTAAAATTGACTCTGAAACATACACAACAACAAACAACTCTGAAACAACACAACATTTCAGAACATGTTTGCAGAAGTTTGAAGTAAAGGATGAGCAGGTTTTATATTTTTTAGATAAAATTACACTTAAATAATTGAATCACAGACACTTTGTCATTTCGATTCGACTGTAGCCCCAAAAACTGCACTTTTAAAATAAGTTAACGCTGGTTGAAAATAACTCGGCCAAACCAAACGGAGCTGAAAAGCAATTTGTCTCCTGATCCCAACTCGAGCTGACAAAGAAAAATGTCTGACCACCTCCAATATCAAAGTGCGTGTGTGATATTTCCTGTGGTTTATTAAAGCCAGCGTTTCCGCGGCGCTGCAGTATCGTCCGAGCGCGAGGAGCAGAGCGGCTCTTATGAAGCCGCAGAGCTGACGCCGGGGGACTTTAAGTGGATGAAACAGGACGGAGGAGGGAGGAGGACCTGACAGAGAACAGGCAGAGGTTAAGAGGCTGATATTAAAGACCTAAAGACTTCAGAGACGCACAGTGGAAGTTTCACAGACAAACTCCACCGTGTTCACACATTCATATTCAGAACTGCGGCATTAGCACAAAACAAACCCAGAACACGTGACAGAATCAGAGCTCAGGGCGCCATTTTATCACCGAGTAAACCTCAATGTGCACGATTTACTCACATATGACACAGAACAGAGTGTACGGGACGACAAAAGTGTAAAAAAATCTGATGCAAATGGATGCTAAAGCTAGTGTCAAAGCTAGATACTCATTTGAGCGAGTATCGGTACTAAAAAAGTCACATTCACGGAAAAAAATGAACCACACAGACAAGTTCACGCCCACAGACGACAACAGAGCCAATCAGGATGAACGAGGGAGTACACAGATATAAAACACACGGGATTAAAACACAAAGTACGACATTTACACAGATATAAGACGACAGAAAGTGAGTGGCATGAGTCCGGTCTGTCCTTGTGTCTCTGTGCTGTCTCTTCTGTGTCTGGAGCTGGAGGTGGGCGGAGTCTCTGGCACCGCCTCCACACACCTGCACCTTCATCACGTAATCGAGCGTTCACCCGAGGAGTACGACGAGGCTGAGGACTCCCACGCTCGCCGCCACATCGTCAGTTCTCGTTTTTTGTCAGATTTTGCTTCTTTAGATTATCCGTGCACCTCCGCCTCCGACCCAGCTCACCTCGACGATTCAAATCTATAAAGTCACATGTTGGTTCTTGTCACAGTGACAGTCGTGCGAGGGGCTCTAGACTTGGACCAGTATCTACTCCTCCTGAACCACTCAACATTTAAAATATCAACATTACACTCATTTAAAAGACAAAGACAAACATTGAACAAAAATGAGCCTAAAATAAAGTCGTTTTCTGCGACGCTTCATCTTCCTCTGGAGTTGGTGGATTTGTTCAGAATCGACACCGAGGATGAAGAATTCAGTGGATTTATTGATTTGGAGTGAGATCCAGAGTAAACTTGTTGTTTTTTCTGCTTTATTTATCTGATTAACTGTTAATATCTTACGTTAACAAACCAGACACGAGTTCAGTTCTGTCTGTGCTTCATGGAGCTGAATAAATACTTGACTTTAAAGATAAAATGTCTGTTCTTGGTCACTACTTCCTGTTAGCGTCACTACTTCCTGTTAGCGTCACTACTTCCTGTCTAATTTTATCTCTATGTTTTAGCAGAATCTTGCAAATATTAATAAAAAAATAAATACTGTTAATAGATACTGTTCTCTATTTTATTCTTATTATAACTTATATAACCTGGCCTTATAGATAAAACACCTGTTCTGGGTCACTACTTCCTGTTAGCGTCTCTACTTCCTGTCCAATTTTATCTCTATTTTTTAGCAGAATCTTGCTCAATTTTATTATTATTATTATTATAACTTGACTTTAAAGATAAAAGTCTGTTCTTGGTCTCGGAGTTTGTGACTTATCGTCCAGTGCGACTTCTATGTTTTTTTCTTCATTATTTTGCATTTTTTGGCTTAAACTCCAGAGCGACGCATGGTCCAGAAAACACAGTGCTGTTATTTAATGTTGAAAATTACATTCAGTCTTTTAAATAAAGGACGTTTTTTATGATCATCAGGTTTATTCCTTAGTGTCGACGTGGAGTTTTAAATGTTTGCGTCGTGACTCTCTCTCTGTTATTTCTTCATATCGTCTGAATGTTTAGTTTCCTCTTTATGACCAAAATGAGTTTCAAACATCCCCTGACGCGCCGTAACAAACTACAGTCACAGTTTACACCAGATTCTTCTATTTCAAAAACATTTCGACTGAAGAATCTCACATTTTCTCCTTTTGGTCCAAGGAGAAAAATCAAATTATTGATTAAATAGTTTGAAAGGAAAAGTTCAAGAACCACGAGACAATAATGAAAAACACAATCCTGATCAAATGATGTAATTAGAGTCAGAACAGTTTTAGCACAAAGGATTTTAAGGAAACTACTTGAGTCTGAAAGGCTAAAAAACATGATCTGAAAAGAAAAGGCTTCAGTGCAGGAGTCGCCTCTGCTTCAGTCTGACCCGGTGTGAGTCACACTCTGGTCATGTGCTGGTCAGGAGTTTGGGGCCAGACCTGGTCCTGGAGCTTTAGGGTCTGAGTCCAGGACACAAGCCCAGAGACCAGGACTGGACGGGCAAGAGAGAAGCAAAGAGAGAAGAAAGAAGAGCAGATTAAACGTACGACAGAGACGAGGGGAGGACGTTACACAAGAAAACATGAGGAAAACATGAGGAAAACATGAGGAAAACATGAGGAAAACATGAGGAAAACATGAGGAAAATATGAGGAAAACATGAGGAAAACATGAGGAAAACATGAGGAAAACATGAGGAAAACATGAGGAAAAGTAGAATTAAGTGGATGTTTGACTGTGGAGCCAAGATACATGTGTCTGTAAAACTTTATGAAGATTTAATAACATGTGAATAAAAACAAATAAAACAAACAATTATGAGGAAAAACAAAGGGAATAAATATCACAATGAACTGGAAAACACTGAGGATTTACGTCGAATCAAAGAGAGAAACACTAAACTGTGAATGATTTTGTTCTAAATGAAAAATGACCGTGAATGTTCCTCGTGTAAAGAAACTGGACAGAGGAGTTTACTTTGGGTTTTATTTATTTTCAACACAAAACTTTACAGACACATAGTTTGTTCTGTTGTGATTCATTTTGTGATTTCTGCTTCAAATTAAGATTTTGTTCAGTGTGAACTTTGTAAACACGTCCGAGGGCTTTAATGTATAAAAGAAATAAAGTTAAAAATAAAATGTTTGTTTTTTTATTATTTATTTTGTATTAGTTCTATTATTAATATTATTATTGTTTATTTAATTTATTTATGCATTTATTTTCAGAACTTTATATTCCATCTTGGCTTTGCTTCTTTTTTTTTCTTTTTTTTTTGTCCATTATTTCTACAACACAATAATGACACAATTGTGAATCTGTTATTTGCTCCTGGAAATAATGTTGTGGAACGTCGTTTTGCAAATAAACAATTTAAAAAAAATAAAAATGTATAAAATAAAATATGAGCTGCTTGAATAATAAAAAATCCCAAACATTTCAAAACCTTTTCTTGGTCAAAACCAAATTATTATCCATTTTTCTCCCCATAAAAAGAAAAAAAGAACGGACATTATATCGTTTACAGCAGATTTACTTTTACTGAAATAATAAAACACTGAAGACACGTCACTGAAATAAATATCGACGATAAACAGTAATATTTAAACCCATTTATGCCACTGACACGACAATTAGAGCAGATTTAAACCACAACAAATATAAACACTGTTAAAACACCACGAGCGACAAGAAATTAAACACTTCAGTAATTAGTTTGTGTCTGTAATGAGTCACTGACATTGACTCATTATTAATTCAACTTTCTAAAGCAAAAAAATGCAATTTCACACAAGATTTTTAAGAGATTTTGCCAAAGAAAAAGTGTAAACAATAAATACTGAGCCTAAAACACGGTCCTGTCTGTCAAATACTGAATTATATGTCAAATAATTAAATATCACGACAGGTTTATGAGCAAATAGATTTATTGTTTTAAAGGCTAAAGAGTCTCCAAAAATGAATCTGCAATAAACAAACTCAACTGAAGATCTGCAGACCACAGGCTGCAGAATGTCAGGGTTTTAGTTTTCACTTTTTCTTCTTCTTCTAAAGTAAAAAGTGCAAACGTGTCCACATGCTCCAGGTTTGATCCAGGTTTGTCGTGATCAAACTCACACGTGGGAAGTTTAACACAATCTGAGACAAAGATGTTCAATTTTCAGAAGGAAAACGAAAAAGCTGCACCTCCTACGCACGAGGCGCTCGGTCACGACAAAACAGGAGGAGAAACACGGAAACACGGCACAGAAACACGGAAACACGGCACAGGAACACGGAAACACGGCACAGGAACACGGAAACACGGCACAGAAACACGGAAACACGGCACAGACGTGACTGATCTTCACTCATGAATCGAACTGTGTTTAACCACGACGAGAGAAAGAGGAGACGACTGACTGTCCTGTAGGGGGCAGTACATTTGTTTTTTTCTTTTGACTCTAGTTTAGTTTTTTGTGTTTGTGTCGAAAATGTGGTTATAAAACAGAGGGACACGTCTCTCTGTAGGTGTCAGTAGAACGTTTCTCCTCAGTTTCTCTTCAGTTTCTCTTCAGTTTATCCTCATTTCTCCTCAGGTTTCTCCTCAGTTTCTCCTCTGGTTTCTCCTCTGGTTTCTCCTCATGTGTCTCCTCAGGTGTCTCCTCAGGTGTCTCCTCAGTTTCTCCTCAGTTTCTCCTCATTTCTCCTCAGGCGTCTCCTCAGTTTCTCTTCAGTTTCTCCTCAGGTTTCTCCTCAGTTTTTCCTCAGTTTCTCTTCAGTTTCTCCTCAGTTTCTCCTCTGGTTTCTCCTCGGTTTTTCCTCATTTCTCCTCATTTCTCCTCAGTTTCTCCTCATGTTTCTCCTCTGGTTTCTCCTCAGTTTTTCCTCATTTCTCCTCAGTTTCTCCTCAGGTTTCTTCTCAGTTTCTCCTCTGGTTTCTCCCCATGTTTCTCCTCGTGTGTCTCCTCAGATGTCTCCTCAGATGTCTCCTCAGGGTTCTCCTCGTGTGTCTCCTCAGGTGTCTCCTCGGGTGTCTCCTCAGGTGTCTCCTCAGGTGTCTCCTCAGGTGTCTCCTCAGGTGTCTCCTCAGATGCAGGTGTCCATGCTGTGTTGATGATGTTAGACAAAGTGAAACATGGAGGACTTCACTCTGGACCATGAGGAGCCTCGGGGCGTCGCCTCCAAACACAGAAGAGAATTACACAGAATAATTCATAAGAAACAGGAGGAGAAAAGCGTCTGAAACGAGCTCAGTCTGCAGCTCGTGGAATGAAACAAACTCCTAAACGTGAGACGGAAACAAACCAACAAATAAGGAAATGAAAATTAAAATGAGTTTGGACGAGACGGACGGGACGAGACGAAGACGACGAGATTCTGACATTTAGAGGAAATAAACTGTGTGGTTTAGTTAATAATTTATTGATTTATTTAATATTTTTTCCATCGTTGGATCACAGATTTAACCCTTTTGTGTCCAAATGTCTTTGTTTCCGTCTTTGTCTTCTGTCTGCTCCGATGTGCACGAGAACAAACAAAAACACCAAACACCAGGACAAAAAAAGGCAAAGTCGACAATAAAAACACTGCACTGTTCAAAATGGCTTCAGAACGATGAGGAATTAGAGCCATCAATCAATCAATCAATCAAACTTTATTTCTATAGCACCTTCTAACAACCCAGGCTGCCCAAAGTGCTGTACAATGTTAAAAAACACGATTAAAAACAATAAACTTAAAGCAGATTACATCATTAAAATAAAGAGTCACAGGGCTAAGTGTTAAAAGTCGTTCTAAATAAATACGTTTTCAGTTTGGCTTTAAACAGAGGCAGGTCAGAGATGGAACGCAACTCTGTGGGCAACGAGCTCCATCGCCATTAACACAAAACGTTACATCATTTAAACGTGAAAAAGTCCTTCAAATCTCACATATGAACAAGAAGATGAAACTCCTGAAACTCTGAGGAGGAACAAACAAAACACACATTTATATTATTATTATTATTATTATTATTATTACTGTATTTTCCAGAGTAAAAGCCAAAAAATGCATAATAATGAAGAAAAAAAACATATTTCACATATAAATCTCATCCGAGCATCACACCTTCAACCAAACTATGAAAAAAGTGCGTAGTTAATTTCCTTTTGTAATCTGTTAATCTTGTTTTAAATGTTCACTTAACTAAAAACAATATTAATATTAGTTATTTTAGCAAAAACACAGACAAAAATGATAAAAATCGCTCTGCTTTTCGTATTTTTCCAGTATTTTTTGCCTTTTTGAGCCCATGTTTCTGCACGTTCATCTGATGTTTTATCTCTTTATGTGAAGCTTTTAGAACAATATCACAGTTTTCAGGGTCCAGCTCTTGCTGCATAAATCCTGATAAATTAATATTGAATAAACGCTGCAGTCGGCTCTAATCCTGACGAACGGCCCATTACACATTTACCACAAAGGCCCTTTGAGTTTCCCAGCAGCTGTGCGTCTAAAAGGCTTTTCCATCAGATCCCATTTTCTTTTCTTTTTCCCATAATTGCTGTGCTTTTCATTTTCTTTAATGTACAATGATCTGGTTAAGTGTGACAGGCAGAGCAAAGAGCAGAAGAACAAGAAGAACGAGCAGATTCTACGGAAAAACCTGAACTGACGACACAGAAACTGGGATTTTTAGAGGATTATTTTAAAAGTGACTGGAGTTAAAGGTGAAACTGCCACTAGAGGGAGACATTTTACATTTTCACACTGGGATTTTAGCAAAGAAAATGGACTGATCTTAAATATGTGAATGTCTCTAGAAAGAAAATGGTCCAGGAACAAATGCAACAACAATAGAAATAGAAAAAATTATAAAAATGTAGAACTGTTCAAATCTCCTTCAAGTAATTTCTGTTATAGTTGTGTTTTAATATAAAAAAAGGTAATATTGGAGTGAACTGTGAACAAATCACACAGGACACATGATTATTGTGACGCAAATGATATTATTGCATCAAAAATAATGACAAAAAACTAAAATATCTCTTGTCTGTCCTGGGAACACCCTGGGGTCCCACCGGAGGAGCTGGAGGACGTGTCTGGGGTGAGGGAAGTCTGGGAGTCCCTGTTTAGACTGATGCCCCGGAGAAGAGGAAGAACATGGAGGGATGGATAAATAAAATAATGATCAATATTCAGATTGAAAAAAAGACTAAACTGGACATTTCCTGAATAGTTTGATATGGAAATATTAAAAACAAATCTACAAAAGGATCTTAAATAGTCGTGTGTGTGGAATAAAATCTGTATTAAATCTTTTTCTGTAGAGCAACTAAATCAAACTTTATTTATACATTTATTTATTTATTTAATACAAGACGTGACAAGACAAAACATAACGTGGTTTGTGAACGAAACAGCTTTTTACAAATGTGTGTGACAAGTGTGTGTTGTGTGTTTTGTGTGTGTTGTGTGTTTTGTGTGTGTTGTGTGTTTTGTGTGTGTTGTGTGTGCTGTGTGTGTGTTGTGTGTGTGACATTTCCATGATTCTGGAGGGGGGTGAGGTAAAGATGGGAGAGGAGAGGGTGAGTAGTAAACATTTGTAAGTGAGAAAAAAAAAAAAAGGTATAAAGCAGGGGTCTCAAACTCGCGGCCCGGGGGCTAATTGCGGCCCGCGAGACGATATTTTGTGGCCCGCAGGACTTTAGACTTTACTTTATTGTCCCTGAGCGGAGATTCCTTTCCACACACACAGAACACGTTTGACACACACACACAGATACACACCAACCCTCACACTCACATAAACACATCACAAAACAGACGTCACACCTCAGCCTGGTGTTTAAAAAGGTAATGGCCGCTGGGATCAGGCTTGTACCAAACTGAGCCCTCCTGCCCCTGAGCGCCCTGTACCTCCGTCCTGAGGGCAGAGGGGTCAGATGGGCCTGGAGGGGGCGAGTGGCGTCCTGTCCAACAGCCCGATTATTTAGATCTGTGAGACTGAGTGTGGGGAGCTGTGATTTTAGCAGCTACGTGTGTGACTTTTATGAGTTTGGTCCGGTTGTGTTATAGAAGCAGGTGGAGCAGTAGGATAGATAGATTTATACAGCAGTAATAACAGGTGTGGAGAAACAGAGTCCTTTGAGTTTTCTTATTACTGATAGTCTCAAATATATGAAAGTTTAATGTCAGTGTGGCTTTACCATGCTGCACGTAGAAGGTAAACCCTTGTGTACTCTCAAAAGATTCAACAATGCAATTTTTGTTTACAGCCAAAGAGAGAACATACAATCTTAGAGAATATGAGGAATTCAAATTGCCTAAAGTTAGAACTACTCAAAAAAGTTTCTGTGTATCGGTATGTGGTGTTAAACTTTGGAACAGTCTGGATACACACATCAAGCAATGCCATAGTATCAGTACGTTCAAGCATCGATATAAAAATATGATCTGGTCACAGTATCTAGAGGAAGAGTCTTAATATAATTTCAGTAATCTTGCAATGCTGGCTTTGTATCTACCATTTCTTTACTATTGTTGTATTTATTGTCCATTACTATTGTTGGCGTCTTATCCAATATGATGTAACACTTAAGTTGCGTAAGTCTAACTCATAGTCCCCAATGTAATCATGTAATACAATCATGAAAAGGAAGTAAAGTATGCTAAATGTAAGAAATAATAACAGAGGGGGTGGGATTAAATACGTTTTCTTCTTCCCACTCCTTTTTGGGCAGTCGGAGATACTCTTTTTTTTTGTGTGTGTGTTTAGTTTGTCTGTTTTTGTTTATTTTTCCTTGTCTCTTGTATCATTGTGTTGATTGATATCGATTGTGGCTGCCCAGGCTGTGCAAAGAGAAAAGACGTCCATTTGCCCAAAACAAATAATAAAAAATAAAAAATAAAATAAAAAACAAATATCGATGTACATCCATAAAATCCACAAGAATTGGCGTATGTCCTCATGTGTGTTGAAAACAGCGATGATGCATGAGAAGATTTTAACAAAGCCTCACCCAGACTCTGCCTCCTGTGGCCCCCAGATCATTTGAGTCTGAGACCCCTGGTATGGAGAATATGGACGGGAAGAAAACCAGAAACCAGAGGAGAAACTGAGGAGAAAAATAAATAAATAATAATAAATCATACTTGAAATGTAGCTTCCAATTTTTTTTCTAAATTTTGCACGTTTAAGAAGTGTAAGTACGAGTTTCCAGCCGAGGTGTGAACTAAACCGTGTGTGTAAATCCTTCCGTGGCCCAGTCTGCTCTTCACATCACACTCAGACACATGTTCCTGAAGCCGGAGTCTCCGTCACAAACACAGAATAAACAGATAACAGAACATCCCTAAACCTGTCTCCAGCTTTAGCCCGTCAGCCACAACAACTCCGCTTTGAAGTTTCCAGGTCTGCAGCTCTCAAATGCCAACAGCTGACCTACGGGCGGCTCGTATTAATGTGATTCATCCTGTGTGAATGAGCGCGACCACAACAGAGCGGCCCGGAGACACGCGATAGGCTGCTGAAAAGGCCAGAGCGCGTCGGGAGGGGCCGAGGAGAAAACTCAATCACAATGTGAGTGAATGAGGGGGAGGCGCCGGCTCCGGTCCACGCACGGACGTGTCTTCATGTGGGACGCGGAGATGAAAGACGCGGCGAGGTCTTTGTTTTTGGGCAGGACTTTGATGCAGAGCTTTGTTTGGTAAAGGTTGATGCTGTGGATGTGAATGGAGGCTGGGATTTACTGCTATTGTGATGGAAAATGATTGAAAACGTCGACAAATCAAGTCAAATCAAGGGCAGGGAATAGAACTTGAACCCAGATTGAAGTTCTCTGGGGTATTTTTAATTTTTTGAGGTCAGAAAAGCAAATAATATGACTGTACTGTAAACTGCAGCTGTGTCAAAGCGTCACAAAAGGACAGGCCCATGATAAATGAGAAGGATTATGTCAGAAAGGGAAAAAATAACACAAAAACAAATCAATATGTGGATCTGGACGTTACAGGAGACACGTAATAAAGACACAGGGAACGAAGACGTCACGGTGTTATTGAGATAAAGTCACACGCACCAGACGGAGATGGATGAGACGAGAGACACTTTACACAGCGTTTTTTCACCTTCAAGGGACTAAAAAAAACGCTTTATATCGAGGAAAAACTCACACATTCGCAGACGCCGGGGTGAAGAGGGTTAAGTGTCTCGTACAAGGACAAAATGACGTCTGTGGGAACTGGAGTCGCACCAACAACCTGTGCATCACCAGATCTGAACTCTCCACCAGTGACGTTAAAGTCGAGAGCGAGATTCGACCCGTCGGGCTTCAGATCAATGGACAAACGCTCTACCGACTGAGCCACGGACACAAACACGAGCAAATAAAGAGGAAAAAGTTGCTGCTGATGAGTCAAAACGGACAGAAATGAAGCGGGAAACCGGGAATTTATTCAGCGTTTTGAGAAAAGATGATTGATTTTGTAGATTTTAATGCAAATATATGGAAATTTTGCATCTGCTTTTAATCTTTTTCTTTAACCGGAGTCTCAGGGAAAACTTCAGGAGCGACTGCAGAACATCTCCAGACCTTGAGGATGGTTCGTGGTCAGAAGTAACGAGATGGAGGTTTGACGTGTTTATGTGGAGAAAAAAAAACCTACAGAGACACAGAGAGAAGATGCAAACTCCACACAGAGCACCACACCGAACAATCCAAACCCAGGACCTTCTCGCTGTGAGGAAAGAGCGAGACAGAGACACGTCCTCCGCCCTGAACCAGAGACAGTGACATTTGGCCGAGGACGACGGCACGACCTCGACTCCTGGAGGAATTTCACGGCTCGACTGTAAATACTGTACAACTGTGACGGGCAAACGCACAAACACACAAGAAACACACACACAACCCTGACAACGAGGGGTAATGATGTCATAAGTTATAAATGACTCTGCTTTTTGTAAAATCCTCCAACAAGAAACAAAACCACTTCCTTTTTCACTCTGAACACGGCACTTTACACGAGACGAGACTTAAACCTGCTTCATATTTACACAGGAATAAACACGGGACGTTTCAAACCCACAAACTGTCAGCACCGAGTTACACAAACACACCAACACAACTACAACACAACACACAACTACAACACAACACACAACTACAGCTCGTCCTAAAGCACGTTCAAATAAACCTGCGTCTCCAAGTTCAGATAAATGTATCAAACGTTGCTGCTGCTGCTCGTTTTCACAAAAAAATGTTATTTTAGAGGAACATGGAGCTCTGTTATCACACAAGTGCACGAACGAAACACAAACACAACACGAACACAACACGAACACAACATGAACGCGACACAAATGTCTCAGGGAAAAGCTCCAGCTCTGGAAACGACAGGAAAATGAGAAAATGACAAAGACGACGTGACATAAAAGGAAAGACTTACACTTTAAAGCTTTGGGTTATTTTTTGCAAGAAATAATAAAATACATCGTCCTAAAGTAAAATTATCCCCCAAAAAACTATTCTAAATGTGTAATATGGTTAAAAACATGAGCTGTGATAAATAAATAGCAGAAAAAAACACTCAGTAGTGAGTTTATATCTGTAATTTGTCACTTATTCAACTTTCTGCAGCTTTAATCTCTACGTAGAAAAGGAAAAACGACGCCTACGATTAAACCCAACCCCAAAAATGACAAAACGATAAGTCGATATAATATTAATCGTGACGTGTGTGAGTGACTTTAAATAAACACAAACCTGATCAATACATAAACAGACTGATGTGTTTCCAATAAAGAATCAATACATTAATCAATCCACAGGGTAAAGACGCTCAGAGTCTGTACTAGGACGATCAGTGAGAGTGTTCACTGTTCACTCTACAACCTCAGAAAAACACAAGGACAAAGTGGATGTTTTGTGTTTTCTGGTGGTGTTTGTTGTTGTTTGTTGTTGTGTTTGTTGTTGTTTGTTGTTGTTTTTGTTTATTGCTGCTTAAAAAACTTAAACTCGTCAAAAAAAGGTTTAACAGTCGTGTTTTCTACAAACGTCAAACACAAACGTCAAACTGATCAAAACCTTTTTCCCCCAAAACAAATGAGTCGTTTTGGTGATTAAACTTTTCCTCGTACAAATAATAAAAAAACTGCGACGTTCAGGAAGTCGACTCGTCCAAGGCGTATCCGGGCGTATCCGGGCGTATCCGGGCGTATCCGGGCGTATCCGGGCGTATCGCGGTGTATCCGGGCGTATCCGGGCGTATCGTGGCGTCATAGTTGCGTCTGGCCACACGGAGACGCCGCAGAAAAACAACAAACACAGTCTGACCCGACAGAGCGGCGCAGATTTAAAGACACACTGAGGTTTGTGCCCCGAGAGCGGACTTTTCACAACAAAGACGACTTTGTTTAAAAAAGAAAACTGTCGACTGCAGAGAGGAGGAGGGAGGAGGAGAGAGAGAGGAGAGAGAGAGGGAGGAGAAGAGAGAGAGAGGAGGAGGAGAGAGAGAGAGGAGGAGGAGGAGGAGAGAGAGGTGGAGGAGGAGAGAGGAGTGAGAGAGGGAGGAGGAGGAGAGAGAGAGGAGTGAGGAGGTAGAGAGGAGGAGAAGTGAGAGAGGAGGAGGAGAGAAGAGAGAGAGAGGAGAGAGGAGTAGGAGAGAGAGGAGGAGGAGAGAGAGAGAGGAGGAGAGGGAGGAGTGTGAGAGAGAGGAGGAGAGAGAGAGGAGGAGGAGTGAGAGAGAGGAAGAGAGAGAGAGAGAGAGAGAGGAGTAGGAGAGAGAGGAGGAGGAGAGAGAGAGAGGAGGAGAGGGAGGAGTGTGAGAGAGAGGAGGAGAGAGAGAGGAGGAGGAGTGAGAGAGAGGAGGAGAGAGAGGAGGAGGATCAGTAGGAGGAGGAGGAGGGAGAGAGAGAGAGAGAGAGAGGAAACTGAAACCTGCTGAAACATACTGACTTAGACAAATTTACTTATGGATAGAAACAAAAACTTGGAGTTTTATTACATCAGCAAACACAGACCTGAACACAGACCTGAACACAGACCTGAACACAGACCTGAACACAGACCTGAACACAGACCTGAACACAGACCTGAACACAGACCTAAACACAGCGCTCAGGCAGGGGCTGGAGAAGAGGGACACGAGAGTCTTTTCATTAGAGCAGGTGAACAGTCCTGATCCTTCTGTCCTGTGTCTTTGTGTTTTGTTGTTTCTTCGTCTCTTCTGTGTCAGAGCCTGGAGGTGGGCGGAGACTCAGGCTCCTCCCACACACACCTGCAACTAATCAGCAATCAAGCTGCACCTGAGGAGGACGAAGGGACCGAGGACCTGACGCTCCGCTCCAGATCGTCCACGTGTCCACAGTGACCCCGCCCCCTGGACCCGCTCTGCTCCTCTGTCTCCGACCCAGCTCACCTCTACTGACCTTGTTGACCTCTGACCCCACTGCCCACGACCTACTCCTGGACCAAACACCCCGCCCTCAACTGTCTGATTAACCCACCTGCATCTGCACATTTCAAGCTGTAAATAAACTGTTAAACTGTTTCCTGTTTGTCTTTGGTCCGTGTCGGTCGTTACAACAGGAACATCGGACAAAAAGAAAATGGAAAAGAGTAAGAGTTTGTACAGAGACGGGATTTTCAGAGAAGTTTGGAGAATTGAAATGTCAAGTACAGTGAGAATGTTCCTACGGGTTTGGGCCAAAAACAGCTGCATCTGCTTCATGTTTTTGTCCTTTGGGTCATTTTTGTGTTAAACTCGTGCAGTAAAGTTTCATTTAGTCTTGAGTTTGATCAAAAAGTCAAATGTTAAATAATTCCCTTTGCGTAAGAGTTGATTAATAAAAATAACAAAGTACATCAATCAGTAAAATAAATGTCTTATACTTATATTTTCTTTCGACTGAAACCCCAAACACTGACGAGCGCTGAGTCACGACACAAACCCTGAGTCCTGAGTGGAATAATTACATCATCATATCGACTCGGCGCCTCTCAGGTCTGCGGGAGCCGTAGGGAGCCGCGTGGTCGGAGCCAGCGGGACTGAACGAGCCTGAATGAGACGCCTAATGCACAGCACGTCTCTGATTACACCCCCGGGACCATTCATTCCATCTGATTTCCACAGAGCTGATATGGAGCAGAGGGTCAGGACGAGAGGACGGACCAGAAGAGTCTGAAGTGACGCAACAGAATAAACGACGTGATAATGTGGGCGACGGCGGCTCAGTTGGTTGAACGTTTGTCCCCCGGCGACTCAAATCCTGCTCTCAAAGAACATCGTTGGACTGAAAAATAATATCGTTTGTTGTGGTAAAAATGGTTGACAATAATCGTTCAATCTCCTTTAAAACGCAGAAAAAAAAACACTTATCCACTGAGGAGTCGACAGAGGGGACAAAGACTCTTGTCCCGGGTTTAGGGGCCCAGAACTGGACTCTCTTCCTATTCATTTGTATTAGGGGGGCCCGTGTGAGACTTCTTGCCCCTGGCCCCCAAATTTCCGTTGACGGCCCTGTTCATCCAGAATATTCTCCTTTAGATCGTGGCTTTTTCCGCTGATGACAGTTTTTTTAAACATGGAACTTATTCATAAGATTAAAAGTTCAGGTTCAGGTTCAACTTTCATCGAACTGGACGTTTTATTCCAACAAAATGATCAGACGTGTCATGATAAATATTATATCGACATATTCAGTAAATCAGAGCTGGATCCATGTTTTCTGAATATTTAAATACTCATGAAGTGCACATTTTCTTTACAATAGAGCTGAGATTTTTCTTATTTTCATTGTAACACAAAAAGATCTGAGATGTCGAGCTGAAAAAGCGACATGTTTGACGGATTATTGCTTCTTTCTGCTTTTCTTTTTGCTCCAGCTCCTTCTTTTCAATGATTCTGTATATTTAAGGATGTGTTTACTGAGATCATTTTGCTTCCTTGTTTTCGTGTCAAGAGCATAAAGTCGTTTGAATATTATCGTTTCAACGGGTTTGCACCTTCAGCTACCAAAAACGTGATAACTGACCGCTGTTCAATCCTGGAGCTTCTGCGTCGGCCATCTTTGTTAATCGCCAAAACTCTCAACGTTTTTTTTTTTTATCTGTAAAAGAAATTAAGTCCATGTGAAAAACAAGTAAAAAAAAAAAAAAAGTAAGATTCTAACTGTAAAAGTCCTTCACCTTATTTATTGAATGACCCTCGTAGTATTATTATTATTATTATTATTATTTTATTATTATTTATTATTATTATTATTATTATTATTATTATTATATTATTATTATTATTATTATTATTATTATTATTATTTTATTATTATTATTATTTATTTATTTATTTATTTTTTATTATTATTATTATTATCTCTAGATTCACATATTCCTTGAGTTTTGTGTCAGACGTCGTTCTTCTCTTTTCTATATTTATCTTCATGTCGACGTCGCATCATTATTCAAAACCCACAAATATTTGGTACAGCAGGTCGTTTTTACATTTCTGGTTTTCCGTATCAACTATTTTCTACACAGTGATGTTTAAAAAGACCAAAAAATGAACAACTGGTGTAAAAAATCGGTTATAAAAACTTGGGACTAACCAGGGATGTTTCTTTTGATAAAACCTTTGGCGTCTGGGATGTTGTGGGAGAGAAATATCGAATGTTATAAAGTTGTGACCCTCTACACTTTATAAAATAATGAAAACGCATTTTATCAGGCACCGGCGTCGACTCTGGTGCTGCGAAAAAAACGACCCGGCTCTGTCTAAACGACCCGGCTCTGACATAACCACGAAACAAACCTCCAAACGTTTCCAGATTCTAAGTGTGTTTTGAAAAGGAGAAAGTGAAGTGAAAGAGCAGATCTGAGTGAGACATTTATAAAGTGAATAGTTTGTGAGTTTGAGGCTCCTCCCACTCGCGCTGACAAAGGCGCTTTAGTCCGGCGGCGTGGAGCCCCTCTGCGTCGCTCCTCTGTGTCGCTCTGAAGGGCCATTGATCGGACACACTCACCTGTTTAAACACGTCTGACCTGAGCTGGACGTTTGTATCTCAGACTTTACACAAACATTGACACAGATTCAGAGTTTCATTTTAAAACACGTGAACGAGTCCGGTCCATAAAACAAACGCCTTTTGTCTTTGTTTTGTCTTTTTCAATAAAGTTGTGGAATGTGTTTGTGTAAAAGTCGTTTATTTAGGCTCATTCTCCAGGTTCACTCTGAACTTCACTGAGGCAAAAATCACACAAATATTACACTGAGTCTCAAACTGTGGTCCTGGGGTTAAAGCTGCACTGTGGAACATTCTGAGCACTAAGATAATAACTGAATTAATGCAAAATGGATAAGTTTAATGCCATAATGTGGAACATTCCAGGTTAGACACATAGGTCACATTTAAGAGATTTATAATTTCATATTTTTATAAGAACCACATTTATGGTGTTTTTTGTTCCACAGATTTGCTCAGATTCTTTTAGTGCAGTTTAAATTTGACCAGGGGAATTATTAAATAAACTGTGTGTTCACCTAAAGGGGGGAAAAAAATGATTTTTTAAAATTGATTTATTTATTTTTAAATATAAATAAGTTTTATATTCTAAACCATTTAATTTTATATAATATATATTTATATAAATAAGATTTTTTTTAAAAAATTTATTTATTTTATTTCAATGAATTAGGAATATTTCATTGTTTTGTTTTTTAAGAACAACAGACTGTTTTTTCTCACCACTTGAACTTTCAGACTCATATTGTGGAATGTCGTTGTTCCGTCGCTGTGGCGTTTAAACATGTGACTCAACAAAACATTTTGACTCTTTGTCTTTTCAGGAGGAATGTGTTTTTGAAGCTTTTGTTTCTGTTCATGTTTAAGAGTCTGGACTTGTCTCGACGTTGAGTCACTGACGACGAGCTGAAACTACAGCGTAACAATAATGACAGAACGCTCTTTAAACGCTCTTTAAACACTCGTGTCAACAAATCTCTCACATTTAAAACAGAATCAGACAAATATAAGTCACAGACTCAGTTCATGGATCTGACACAGTTTAAACATTTGTTTATTTAATTCAATTTATTTTTGTAAAGACCAAAATCACAACAGCGTCGCCTTTAAAAACTGAACCAGAGAAATGATTTAACCAAAAGTAAGAAAATCAACAATGAAACAGAAACAGACAAACAAATGGAGAAGTGTCCCACAGCGCCCCCTGTCCTCAGACCCTCCTCAGCAAGAAAAAACAAAAAAAACAAAACAAAAAAAACCCCAACAGCAACAACAATAACAACAACAACAATAACAACAATAACAACAACAGCAACAACAGTAACAACAACAGCAGCAACAACAACAATAGTAACAACAACAACAGCAGCAGCAACAACAGAAACAACAGCAACAACAACAACAGCAACAACAACAATAGTAACAACAACAACAACAACAGCAGCAACAACAGCAACAACAACAACAGCAACAACAACAATAGTAACAACAACAACAGCAGCAGCAACAACAGAAACAACAGCAACAACAACAGCAACTACTCTAAATAAAAGTCAGCATCATGTGACCCAAATTATTAAATAAATAAATAAATACATAAAAATGAATAGGCCTAAACCTAAAACCAATATCCTGGATAATGGATGTTATCTATTTATATATTAATTTATTTATTTATTCATTCATTCATTTCCCACTTAAAGGGAAGAAAGAGTAAAGTTTCTTTACATAATTAAGTTTAATATTCTAAATCAATCATTTTTTTTATTTTTCATTTTCATTCAGGACAGAAGCTGTAAAATTAGACATTTGACCTTGAACCATCAGCTCAGATCTGCCTTTTATTTCCTCTGTGTCTTTTCTGAAGGTTTTTGGGCTGTGGGTTTTTTGTGGATGTTTAAACAGTTTGAATCTTCATGTCACATTTTTAAACAAAGTCCAACAGTAAAACACAATCTTTACTTTTTGACACAAATGTGCACTGACTGAACAATGAGCAGACGCCAAAACAAACGAACGACGTCCAAAAGCGCCGCGATTATCAGAGTCAACCACAGGAAGCAGCTCAGTGCAGTGTGTGTGTTTGACAGTGTATGTTTATGTGTCAGTTTGTGTGTCAGTTTGTGTGTCAGTTTGTGTGTCAGTTTGTGTGTCAGTTTGTGTGTCAGTTTGTGTGTCAGTTTGTGTGTCAGTTTGTGTGTCAGTTTGTGTTATCACGTCAGGACCAGGCCTCTGACCCTAAAACAACATCCCTCTGTGAGCGAGCGCCGGGACAAACCGCTCCATCACGACTGTGCCCCGTCCTGACGTGGGACAGGAAGAGGCCGAGGAGGAAACAGGACACTGCAGGAGACAGAGACGCATCGAGTCGCTATAATCCCCCGAGACGCCGCCGTGGACTTAGAAAACGCTCCACTGAACGACACGAGGTATTTTCAATGTTTAAAAGAACCGAGTGCAATTACCCACTGCATCTACGAATACGAGATAAATCATAGAAATAGAAGCAAAGTAGCAGTATTTATGTAACTTTTAAAGCCCCGTTGAGAGGAACAGAGTAAAAAACAAAGCCCAGATGCTAATCCGTGCTAATTTGTGCTAAAACGAGTATTAAAACGACCCTCATTTTAGTTTTAGCATCAGCACAGTAGGACAACACTGCAGATGTTTTAAAATTGTCTTTTTCTTCGTCATATTAAAAAAAATATTAATATTTCTGTTCTAATATTTAAGATGATTTTCTACTGACCTGATTTAGCTCCGCCCACATTTTCCTTGAGACGCTTCACGTCAAAGGAGAATTTGAATCTAAAATCAGTTAATTTGTGTAAAATGTTCAATGTTCATATGACACAGGGCCGGCTCCAGCTCTCAGGGGCCCTGGGCTGTGTCTCTGGGGCCCCCTCCTCTCAGGGGCCCTGGGCTGTGTCTCTGGGGCCCCTCCTGGCTCAGCTGTTGTTGAGTCACATTTGACACATTCTGACTCTCGTCACTTTGACCAGTTGTTTTTGTTTTTATCTGAACAACATCAGACTGAAAACATCCAGAACGACACAACTACAACAACACAACAACAACACAAACACAAATATATAAGAACAACACAAACACATAAGAACGACACAAACATGAACAAAACAAACATATCAAGATTTTTTTTTTAATTTTAGACATTTTTTCTTCATTTCTGGTGGATTTTACTGTGTCCAGTTGTGTGTTCAGTTGTGTGTCCAGTTGTGTGTTCAGTTGTGTGTCCAGTTGTGTGTCCAGTCGTGTGTCCAGTTGTGTGTCCAGTCGTGTGTTTCTTACATTTACATGATGTGGGGTCCTTGGTGTAAACACAGAGCTGTCCTCTCCTCTGCCCGACTCAAACACAAACAGCAGAGATTTTACTATAGATATAAATAAATGTACTTGTTTCAGACGGATATTTAATCTGCAGTAAACACACAAGCCCCGTGTCCCATGAAACTTGAGATATTATATTATTTTCAATATAAATGTATAGGCTCTTGGGGGCCCCCTGCTGGCCTCGGGGCCCTAAGCAGCTGCTCATTCTGCCTTTAGTCTGAACCGGCCCTGCTGAACGCTGCACCGAGGCTTTAACTCAGCTCTGTCGTCCTGTAGAACTGATTTACTCAAGATCAGCAGCTTCGTGTAAAATAATACAACCTGAACCAAGATGGCGGCGCTAACGGCAACTTCAGGAACACGGTGAAATAGAGTCAAATCAACACTTTTCTTGCTCCGAGCCTCCACAGTGTGAGAGAACATGAACACAGACTCACTGCACCACCGTACCATCATCGTACCATCACGGGACAGTCACAAACGCACAAAACAACCTCAAAATGACACACACTCAACACCTCTGGGCCATTTTGATGTTACAGATGTGACACAGAATCATTTATATTTCTGCTCATGTCGCTCTGCACTTTCACTTCACCGTTTCGAGGAAGAACAACGGTCTTAACGTTGTTTTTTTATCCTTAAATCCAGCACAGCACTGTCTGTTTACATTGAAGTTTGACCAGGCCTTGACTCTTGCATAAAGTCACTCAAACATTTAAATTCACCACAAGCAGCTTCTAATTTGAGCCGAGGCTTAAACGGGACGTTCAAATTATGTGAGGAACGCAGCTCGGGCACAATAACAGCCTGCCATCCCCAAAAGCATTCACTTAACATACCAGCAGATCTAAATATCGGGTTTTTTGTGGAGAGGAAAGGCCAGTATGTTTTGGCTAACACGACTAACTGTATTTTATTTCTGCAAACTCAGCTCTGCTCGACAAACATCGCACTTGGATTCGACTCCTCCGTGCTCCTCGCAGACTCGCTCCATAAATCACACGCAGGAGGAAAAATATAAATCTGTTTTTGCTGTATCATCTAATTGAGAGAATGGCCCAAAGACAAAGCCAAAAGCCATAAATCTCCATTTCAAAGACAACACAATGTAAAGTGCTGACAGTGGGTGGGATTTTAGAGGCGTCTCTGCAGGGACACGAGGACGAGGACGAGTGAGACGTTTGAGCTCGAGTAAAGAAAACGTCAACAAGTCGTGAGAGGAAACGACTTTTAACAGTAAAGAAACACATAAACATGACAGACGTGAAAGTTAAAACTGATGGAGGCGCAAAGAAAGGTTTATTTTGATGGATTACGGTCGGAGAAGACACTTTGAATCATTCTGAGACGTTACATTTTGAAAGACAACAGCAAGATTTAGAGTGATTTAAATACAGTTGTCCCAAACTTCTTACGGTTTTGCTGTTTCGCAGATTTTTTGTGTGTAATTTTTGTGTAATTTTGCATTTTTGGTGTAATTTTGCATGCTTTTTTTTAACACTGTATGAACATGTATTGTGTTCTGCTTCCTGATTGGCTGTTGGACTGTAGACCATTGTGTCGTGCGTCCTGATTGGCTGAGGGACGTGCCGTGTCTCCTGTGTTCAACGAAATGTATGTAACTTTTGATTTATTTGACATATATTATTTTATGTATTAACATTTATTTGGGTCATTATTATTTTGTTTATTACTTGGAGTTATTTTATTAACAATGAATATTATTTAATAAGTTATGTTGGACACATTATTTACTTTCTTCATTATAATATTGGTTCCTACTTATTGTTTCAGTACAGCACATTTGAGGAGCGCACTGGTAAAAATAAGAGTGAACACACACGAGCTGTAACTGTCCTGTCATGTTGGTTTATTTAAGCAAAGAAGAAGCAACAAAATACATCAAATTAAATCAAACTGTGACTCAACAAACAAGAACAGAACAAGATATGAGGGTCAAATTTACATAAACGTTGGATCTCAGTGTGACTCTGAAGTGCTGTACGTTTGCAATTTGTTTTCTCCCCGACAAAACCCACAATGTCGATGAAACGTTCTGCACCGACAAAGACGCCTACGAAGGTTTGAACTTTGAGAGAGTTTAAACGAGCGAGAAATGTGAGAAAATGTTAACGCCTGTGTGAGAAAAGTGTATAAAGTGTGTGGTGAGGGGTTTGACAGACAAAAACAGAGAGAATAATGTAAAAAATAAAGCTGAAGGATTATTTTTAGAACGAAACCCGGCGATAAATGAGGGACCAGTGTGAGTCAAAGCAGCACTGACAGACTCTCTGAGGTGAACTTTTCTGCTCGTTTCCATGGAGATGTTATTGCTTTGCCTGGAATGTTGCACAGCGTGGCATTAAACAGCTTCATGGAGAGGAGGCAAAGTTACAAGTCAGATCTATGGAGAAAACCAGCTTTTTTTGTCAATAAAAACAGCTGCAAATGCGACATAGAAAAGTCTAATGCCGTACTGCGGAACATTACAGGCAAAGTAATAAGACTGGCACCATTAAACCTGCACAGTTCACCTTTAAGAGCGACGGCAGAGTTTGAAAAAGTGCAGATCTCACGTGGAGCGCTCTCTGTCAACGCCGCGTGAGAAAGTCGCTCGTCTGTGTGTTCTGTCCGTCGAGAGTCGGTCGTCAGCGGTAACCGGGACGCCTCTGTCCCCCGGGCGACCACGGCGGTAAAGTGCACGGGCTGACACAATGATGGACAGTCAGCAATTAACTCAGACGCTCTTTAAGCTCCAGAGTTTGTGGCTGTTTAAAAAGTTGTTTAAGGAGGAGAAACATGAAAAAGCAGAGTAAATGTTTGGGTTTGTGTCCAGAACGGAACAAATAAAACAGTGTAGAGCGAAAGAAACGTACACCGCTCGAGTTTAAGATTAAAGGGGCGTTTTATAAGATTAAACATCGTCGTTCTGGGGCGTAGCGCGCAGACAGGTCGGCTCTGTGGAGCGGCGAACCCCGTCTCCCGATCTGACAAATCACAAAGACGTCACACGATTCCTCTTAAAGCTGCGTAGAAAAACTATAAGGTCAAAATGGGTTGATAACGACGCCCCCTCTGTCCAAACGAGGAATCATTTAATATCAGAGATGGAGAATTTAGAACAGAAGCTCTGATCTGTGTGAAAATTAAGTGTAGACTGGTGTTTACGTCTTGTCGGGACTATAATATCATTTATCGTGATAAAAAGCGTCGACAATAATCATACGTGGGACATTTTATATAATCGTGATAATCGCAAATAAAGATAATCACGACAGAGGGACAAACGGGTCTGTTGTCCCAGGGTTTAGGGGCCCCAGAATATTCCTATTCATTTGTATTAGAGGGGCCCATGTGACACTTCTCGCCCCTGGTCCCCACGTTTCAGTTGACGGCTCTGCTCATCCAGAATATTCTCCGTTAGATCGTAAAAAAAAGTACAAGACTAAAATAAAAATCTTTAAACATGTGACTAAAAGTGTAATGATTTTTATCCAGAACATTTTAAACTGTCAGAAACTTTAATTATCCTGAAATAATCGTTAAATGACACTAAATTTCAGTATTGTTCCATGTCTAGTCTAGGTTTTTGTTCACTATGTTGTTGTTTTTTAGTTTTTTTTTTTGTTTTATTTGTTTAAAGCAAAAAATGTTCAATAAAAACTATGAAAAAAATGTTATAGAATCAGAAACAGGCTGTTGGAAAGTGATTTTTTAAAGAATATTTTTTACTTTTGTGAGACGAGATGCAGCTGAAACCACCAGGGGTCAGTAAGAAAACAAAATAAAACATTTCTGCAGAGATGAGACGTTAAAAGTGAAATAATCAGATACTCAATAATGAACCTGGTACTTACACAAAAGTATCAATAAAAAATATAAACACTGGACCTTTCCTGAATAATTAAACGTGTTTTGATCTATAACAGAACTAATACAGTCACATAATATTAAGGATACTAAAATTATGTGCTGAAAATGACAGTTTTGTCTTGAAAAGTGCTTTTTTATACATGAACGTGGCTTTAAACTGTGAATCTGAAATGTTCCTGTGCAGAATTATTCATTTAAAGACGAAGTTTGTGACTGTCCCATGTGTCTGTTGATTATTGTTTGAACATAATGTTATTTATCATTTATCAAATATCCACATAAACGTGTTATTATTATGTTTTTCAAAGATATAATCGTGACAACACTAGTGTCACGAGTAAAACAGGGAGACAATATTTGGTTTTGGTAGATTTTCTATTTTCATTGGGCAAAAGTCTTGAAAAAATCACCACTAAACATGAATCGTATAGAAACAGGTAAAACTGTGACAGAATCAGGTTTATATAATAGTATAAAAGAATGAAATCCACCTGCGTCGGCTTTAGGAGGGAAGAGAAAAAGAAAAGATCCAAAAACGTGTGAAGTGGCTGTGGCTGAACTGTTCATTTTCACTGCAGAAAACGTCTGGATTGTCTTGGGGTTTGACTCTGAATAATCCTGCTTCCCTCTAAATCCTCTGACTTCAAACGCTCCGCAAAAAAAAGAGAAAAAAACCCAAAGGTCCTGGCGTCGCCCCAGCTCTCCCTCTCCCTCCCCCCCTCCTTCTCTCTCTCTCTCTCTCCCTCTTTTTCTTGCTTTTCTTCGTGGCATTCTTCTTCGTTCCTTTTTTGCCTGGATCAGTTGTCCGAGCCCAGAATCACAAAGCCCGATCTGGGATTGTGTGGGAAATCTGGAAAAGGAGGCCCCCGCCCTCGGCCCCTCGCTCGGCCCCCGCCCTCGGCCCCTCGCTCGGCCGCCGCACACTCACACATGCGCGCTGGGTTTGAGAGCTTTATGGGGACATTACATTGACTCACATTCATTTCCTGGAGACACATTCTGACCTAAACCACAGTGACTACGCGGCTAAACTTGAACTAAACCCTGACCTTAAACCCTGACCTCAGGCCCAGACCTCAAACCTAAAGCCGTGACCTTAAACCGTGAGGCTTTAACTGTGCTTCTTTAGTCAAAAAACACTGAAATAAAAGCAGGTTTTTCTCATTTTTTGGATGTTTTTCTTGCGTCCTGACTGTGGGCGGCACCTCCTCAAACAAAGGGACTTGTCTCTATAGAAATGTTGTTGCTTTGTTTGAAATATTCTACAGTAGGGAATAAAACGTATGTGAAAAATGGGAACGTTTGACTTCCATGGAAAAATGCAGGTGACAGTTCATGCTCTAAAAGTCGCACAGTGTTGTTTTAATCTTACACAAGGTGAGCTAAGTTTATAGTGAAGTGTTTAAGTAATTCAAAGTGTTTTACAGATTAAAAAAGACAATCAAATAATCATCATAAATATTGAAATAGAAGAACGTTCGTCTGATAATAAAGTAAAAATATGATGTGATGTCCCCACAGTGTCCTACAAACGCATCCACATGATCTAACACAGAGACTCTTGTCCGCAGAGACGACAGAGACATGTGGACCCCACGGACAAAGAGAACGAAAGGTCGGACAAACAAAGCGTCGTAGATCAGGTTAGAGGACGATCTGAGGCCACACTCGACACGTTCAATATGTACAGCCGTGAATCAAACCGTCGGAGGAGGAGGAGGAGGAGGAGGAGGAGGAGGCAGGAGGAGGAGGAGGACGGGGCAGGAGGGTGGAGGAGGGTGGAGGGTGGAGGAGTCTGAAGGAGTATGGAGGAGTCTGGAGGCAAGAGGCAGGAGGAGGCACAGAGGAGGAGCTCAGATCTGTCACTGGACGTCTAAGGTTTGAGGCTGCTCTTTTAAATCTTTTTACAAGATAAACATTGACAGTGTGATGTAAATGTAAAAACACACAGACACACACACACACATACATGGGTCAAGTGTCTTGCCCAAGGACACAACAACAGTTTGTACTAGAGTCGTGCTACATCACTGATATGGAGAATCAGAATCAGAGAATGAGACTCACAAGAAGAAGAAGAAGAAGGATTTGCTTAAAAATAAGGTGTGTGTATATATATATGTAAGGTGTGTGTGTATATATATATATATATATATATATATATATATATATATATATATATATATATATATATATATATATGTAATTGATGTAACTGAAGACACATATTTTACAGTATTTCTTTAAACCTCCAAAGGTTCAGTCGTGTCAAATAAATTTCTTAATTCTCTTTAAAACTTTACTCAGTCACATGGTCATGTTTTTATACAGAGCTTTTCCAACTTTAAGACGCACAAAGAGCTTTACAACAAGGACCTAGACACACACACACACTCACCCCCACACACACCTACACACATACACACACACTCACACACACACACCCCCACTCACCCCCTCACACACACACACAAACACACCCCCTCACACACTCACACACACACACACACACCCCCTCACACACTCACACACACACACCCCCACTCACCCCCTCACACACACACACAAACACACCCCCTCACACATTCACACACACTGGGGACAGGGGGCTTAAGTGTCTTGCCCAAGGACACAACAACAGGATTCATCTGTAGGAGCTGGAATCGCACCGACAACCTGTGAGTCTGTGGATCTGAGCTGATGTTTATGTCGTGAGTCTAAATCTAGTGTCACTGTGATTAATGATTATTATAATTATTGTTTAAACATGTTCTGGACATGAATAATTATAAAATGTATAAGTGAAAACAGCAGTGACCAGAGGAATCATCAGAAGTGTCTGTACAGTCTGGACACAGGGTGATTATCTCCATTATATAAAAAAAGAATCGTCTGCAGTGAAGTTTATGTGAATAAAAACAGCACCTGGTGTGAATATTCTACCTGTACAGTGACAGAGTGGTGTTTTTTTTATTAATTATTTATTTAATTTATATTTTATTATTATTATTATTATTATTATTAAATTTAATTTATATTTTATTAATTTTTTTTTTTTTTTTTTTTTTTTTTTTGTGGGTTTTGTTTTACATTTTGTTCTTTTTCTTTGTCTTATTATTATTTTTCTATTATTAGTTCTTTGTTCTATTAGTTCTCGGTTGCCAGAGAAATAATACATCCTTCTTTTTTTCAGCTCATGTGTGAATATTTAATAAATAATAAACATATTCTTATTAAAACAGAAAATTAAAGCTGCTGAGACATAAATAAACCACAGTCCTCGATGTGTTTATGAGTTTATAAAAGATGAGTGTCCATTTTTCCAGAGGAGACAAAGCCCCTGAACGCGGCGCTCTATAAACGCGGCGTTTTCTCAGAGACGTGTCCAGATTGTGACCGACATAGAAACTTTACAGGAAAAGCTCCGTGCGACACTGGACTCACTGCCCTCGATGTAAAATCACAGTTTTAAAGAGACTCTTGGGCTGAAGGAGGAGGGTGAGTGCGGCCGCTTTAAGAATTTAAACATAATAAGACGGAAGAAAAGCTTTGGATTTGGGTAAAGACTCGAGTCAAAAGAAAAGAAAGGCCCTGTACAGTCTGATTCAGAAAAAGAGCTGGAAAACACCAAAAGATAAAAGTTAAAACTCCGATCAAACGCACGAGAACTTTAAAGAGACAGTGTTACTCAGAAAGAACGACCAGAGCAGAGCCGCCGCGACCCGGAGCCGCCGCGACCCGGAGCCGCCGCGACCCGGAGCCGCCGCGACCCGGAGCCGCCGCGACCCGGAGCCGCAGCGACTCTAGACTCATCTGCAGAAGTTCAAAATGTCATGATTAAGTCGGTCAATGGAAGTGATTTATGAAACAACTGAGTCTGATTTAAATGAACATTAAGAGTAAAAGGGGCGTGTCAAATACTATTATTATATTAAGACTTTTTCAGAGCAGACACGTGACACAAAATGGACTTTTTACAGATTTGAACCATGTCATCGTTGTTTTCTCTTTTAACATCTCCAAACTGTTTTTGTAGTGATTCATGAAAGTTTGAGTGACGTTTAACCACGTGTCATATTGTCCATTAATCCCTGTTTTCACTGCCACTGTGACACGCCCACTGTGACACGCCCACTGTGACACGCCCACCTGTACACGCCCACTGTGACACGCCCACTGTGACACGCCCACTGTGAAATTGTTACTTTGCTCTTTAAATTAATGTTCTTAATTCGACGGGATACACAGGACTCGTTCCGTGGTCATTTTGTTACATTTTGACGTGACGTGCGGTTGTCCACAGGGGGCGCTACAGCTACACGGCGCTTTGTCGTGATGGCGTTTACGCTGACTCTATTGGACACTGCAGATTTTTTGTTTCATTTCAGATGAATATTATGATTTTAAATGTGTAAATTATAACAGAATAATCCATGAGTGTCAGAGGTTAAACTTATTTTTACCGCCATGATTTTGATTTACCTTTTACTTAAATAATCTTACAATAACGTTACAATATTTTAGAGTTTTATTTTGGTCGTCAGGTGAGAACTGTTGACAGAGACACGCCTGGTTTATCAGCAGAAGTGCGGCGTGTCAGATAAGTTTATTAAAGTTACAATTAAATTAAAGTAAATGTCATTCTACCTCCTACATTTAGGTCAGACAGCGAGGTATTTTATGTCTTGTATTATATATTTCTAATCGTTATTTATGTGAATTATTTGAGTTCATCCTACAGTAAAATAACTCCTAATGACACGAGGAGGTGGTGTGATACTTACATGTCGCGTTTGAGGCTTTATCTCATGACAGAATGCACAAAACCACACACAAAACCCAAACTACTGAGAGAAAACCAGTGTTAAAATGTTAAATTGTCCCATTTACCAGCGTTTTTCCACCTCGGCGTCCACACGGAGGAACAGGTCAACAACAAAAACATTTTCAAAAACACAAAACGCAGTAAAATGAGATCGACTGAATCACCTGTGAGTGTTTAACGCACAAAAACGACGCGGCTGCAGAATCAGGAGCCACTAAAAAGGCGATTTATAAGAAAACGCGGCGTGGGACTTGTTGCGTCGGCAGAACTCGACGCCGTCACGCTGCGTTACCCACAATGCCACGTGTTAATGATTCAAGCCACAAACATCAGCAGCAGGTTTAGGTTTGTTACGTTTAAACCTGGAGCGGCGCTGTCAGGGACGGCACAAACGAATAAAAGGACATAAAGTATTTTCACTGTGGCTAATCTGAAGAGCAGGAAATGAACGCGATCGTATCAGAAGTGGAGGATTTACAAACGGACGACTGTAAACAAATCAAATCAAATGTTCCTGGAGGTTTAGACTCCGCGCCCGTCCCACATCTGGAGCTCGTTTGTTTAACTCTGGTCGACGAGCTCAACGTTTAATAAAATAAAAAATGCAATGTTTGTGAAATATATTGAATTTTATTATTAAAACTCCGCCGTATAAAAGCCTGGACTTATTGAGCAGGAGTAAACTGAGGTAAATAAAAGTTCTAAGTCGTGTCTTGATTGAAGCGTTAGATGAGATGATGTAACTGTTTTGTCTTTTTCTATGAGATAAAAATACAGAAAAATGTCACGGTAAAAGGACGTCCAGGGTTTTTAGTTATTCACAAATGAGAAAAACTCATTTCCCTCTGGATATGGGATAAAAACACAACACTCCAGACAGTTTCTCTTCATCTCTCATCGTATAAAAACACATAAACCACTTTGATTTATTTATTTTTACCAAATCTAAGAGCAGACTTTGTGCAGGGTAACACTGCTGCTTCATCCAGTGTATTAACCTCCTTCCTCCTGCTCCCACGAGGCACAAAACACTTATTATATTTATAGGAGCTGCAGCAGTTTAAATCCACATTCGTCTAAAAGCTCCACTTGGCTCCAAATAAATCCTCGAATCAAAGTGTTGCTTCGGACCAGGGCGCTGTTTGATGTCAGAGTTTTTCACTGATTTCAACGCCTCGGCTCCGGCGCTTTTCGGAGGCTTAAAGTTAAAATACCAAGTAACATTGCAGGAAATGTGTGGTTCTTTTGGAAAATATGTCGTTTATGAACCACACGACCCTCCAGTCCACACATTTAAACGTACGAACCTTTAATATCGACGTTTACTCACAAAAACTGTCACTTTATGAGTTGATCTTAAGCAGCAGAAGAAGAAAAAAGACAGAATGAAACTGAGACAAAACCAGATGAACAAAAGCTGCAGCTTCATCCAATCACAATGTTTGATTTAATTGTATTTCGTCGTATTAAACCAAATCAAAATGGTGTTCTAAGAAGTCATTTCCTGAACACAAGGTCCAAATTTCACTATTTTCTGATCCGTTCTAACGTTTCCTCGTCACAAACAGACCTGGAGTTGTGTTTTCGATCATTTCAGTCCTGGAATTCTCAATTTCTACTGAAAAAACGCTAAAAAGGAGCTGTTCACTTCATGACATCACAAGGTGGAACAGGGCATTTTGAGCTTTGGAGATGTAGAAAGACTAAAAATAAAGTGTTAAACGTGTGTGAATGAAACAAAACACAACTCCAGGTCTGTTTTTGAGGAGGAAACGGCGTCAGAACATGATTTAAAGCTACAGGAGTCCATTTTGTGTCACACAGAAGCTTTAATCATCGTCATTTAACACAAAACAGTCAGATTTCTTCCTCCAGACCACACACTTGTACTGAAATGAACTGGCTCATGACTTCTTAATTAAAAAGTTTCAAGTATATTATTATTATTATTTTTAGTATCTTCTTTGTTTAAAATTCTCACTAATTGTAATCTGTGTTTAGAAAAAGGTTTTGGTTCTACAGTCGCTCCTGCTGTGACTGTGAGACCAGGAGAGACAAACCTGTGCGACATGAAACCTGCCGCCTCTTAAGCTCCGCCCCTGAAGCCCCTGCCCCCTGAAGCTCCGCCCCTGAAGCCCCTGCCCCCTGAAGCTCCGCCCCTGAAGCTCCGCCCCTGAAGCTCCGCCTTTGAAGCCCCTGCCCCCTGAAGCTCCGCCCCTGAAGCTCCGCCCCTGAAGCCTCTGTTTGGTCGGTTACGTTCACATTTCTTCTCTGTGGACGAGCTCTGAATGAAACGTGTGGTCAGGGCGGGACGCTGAGACACGGGACAAACACACGGGACAAGTCTCCTCTTTGTAAACGTATCTCCAAAATCTTTAAAGTGTTTTGGAGTTTCATCGAGACAAAACGTAAATGTAGAATGTGATTATATTCAGACACTGCTCTCTGCTCAAAAGGTTAAAAAGTTCATGTTAAATCCTCTTTTTCGATACAGTTTATTTTATTTATCTTGGCCTGAGACTGAGTGGAACAAAACTCCAGCCTGAGACTCTCTCAAATGAAATAAATGATCAAATAAAACGTAAAAATAACATTAATATTATAATAATATTCAGCCGCCTGTGATTTACAAATACAAAAGATGTAACGTTTATGAAAATGTCATTTCTCTGTCGGACTTCCTGCCTCTTGTCCCTTGTCTCCATGGAGATGCTCAGGTGTTCCTTGGGTTTTCCACAGTACAGCATTAAATTATAAGTTACAGGTCGGCTCTGTGGAGAGGCGACTTCGCTCACTGTAGGATTGAAAGTTTTTAGAATCACTTTATCCACTTATTGTTTAATATGTGTTTGATGGAACAGTCATTTCAGGGTCGTTATTTAACACAGGGGCTTTTTCTTTGAGCTAATGAGGAACTTTTTGTTATTTTTCTGCACAGTGATGAGATTTGAGCTGAGGAGAGTTGGATAAATAACTTTTATGACTCATTATAGACACAAACTAACTACTAAAGTATTTAAATCTGCTTTTTATGTATTACCGTTTGTGTTTTTTAACCATAGTAAACATTTAGAAAGCTTTTTTTGGGGGATAATCTGACTTTTTTTCTGTGTTTTTGTGTCAAGATTATCGTTTATTGTTGATATTTTCTTCAGCAATATCTCGTATTTCAAAGTTAGTTGTTGAAACAGGCCGATTGTGAGCAATAAAAGTCAAGAAATGACGTTGCCAAACTGCGGAGAATCTCATACAAAGCGACTGCAGCTCGACCCCTCACCAGAAAGTTCCGTAGTGGACCTTTAAATAAAGCCTGTGTTGCTGTAATGACGTGTTTTGCAGCTCGTCCAATCAGCTGAGTCTGAGTTAAACATTCTGCTGATGTATTTTAAGCGTAAAAAAGCCCTTGAAGAATCTTTGGTAATTACATCCATCAGAAAACGTGCGTGTCCCGAGGGAGAGAACGTTTAAAGAGAGAACGTTTAAAGAACGTTTTACAGCTTTGTTTTAGTCTCCTGGGTGTTTCAGACCGTTCTCCTCCTCTGGGCGACTTCATATAAAGACGTCTAATTGAAGGCTGAGCACAAAACAAATGACTACATCAGGCTCCAGTCCCATTTACTCGTCTTTCCTCCCGCGTCTCTGTTCTGTAATGCACTGTCCTGTTGTCATTTAAATTACAGACGACAGACGACAGACGGAGACACGAGTTTTTAAACGAGCCCACCCAACATGAACATGAAAATGAACCAGAACATGAACATAAACATGAACCAGAACAACTCGAGCTCAGATTTAACCCTGCAGCCTGTGACATCTGAACTAAAGCCTCTGTTACGTCATTACGTCATCAAGAAAAATAAAATAAATAACATAAAAACATGATCTGCTTTAACCCGACGCTGCTGCAAACTAGAACTGGGACTTTTTCAGAATCAGCAGAGGAAGAAGAAAGTAAAGTAAAGTAAAGTAAAAGTAAGTAAAAGTTCAGATACAGGAGCAAGAAAGTACTCAAGTAAAATCAAAAGTATCATGAAAAAGCTGACTTAAGTAAAAGTATTAAAGTACCTGTGTAAAAATGTACTTAAAGAGTAAAATGTTAAAGTATTGTGCACAGGTTTTGAGTCCAATAATTATTATTTTTTTTTAAGATTTGAGTTGAATTTTCTTTCAACAGAAACGACTGAATCCGTCGTTTTTTTCTGTTTTTGTTTGTATTTTTTTGTTTTGCTCCAATTCTGAACGTGTTAAAAATAAAGCAAGTCTCAAACTACAATAAAAATACTTGATAAATGTAAGAAAGTACAGCCCAGTAAGTAAAAGTAAAACGTCTCCACTTAAAAATGCACTGGAGTAAAGTACAGATGCAGTATTTTTATTTCATAACTCTGGGTGGAGTCTGTGTGAACTTGTCTCTTTATCATTGTCTGATTTTCAGTCAAACGTCCTGTTTCAGCTCGTTTCAGTCAGTTTGTTGATGACGCTGTGCTAACCTGCCCATAGCACAACAGAAAACAACGACATAAAATCACACCTGAAAATACACAAACAAATACACAACAAAAGCTCCAGTTCATGATGTTTCCGTCCAAAATAATCATTCGTGCAAAGTCATTTTAACTTTTTATCTACATTTAAAATCACTTTGCAGCCCTGAAACACGTCTTTAAAGTGAGATTTGTATTAGTTTTACTTCTTTAAACTGTGGAAATGGAGCGATCACAGAAATGTCAAGATAAATCTGTCTAAAATCATAACAGAAAAAAAAAGTGGGAGGAGTTTGTTTTGGCCCTGGCAGCGACACGGCTCCACGAGACGGAAAAGGAAAGTCAAGACGCGTCAAATATTCAAAACATTCAACAAAACTGTGAATCTGCTGAGGTCAAAGTGCTGATTTATGGACTGGTTCATTTATCTTTACTTCAGTGCTGTGTTTTGGCTCGAGTCCAGAGCGATTTCAATATGAAACTGTGTCTCAAAAAGTCACTGACGCAGGATTAGACAGGAGCAAACGGCAGCTTTAACTCAGGAGCAAACAGCAGCTTTAACTCAAAAGAACATTTCACTGTTGGTTTGATTTAATGACAGCATCAAAATAAAAACTGTCATGTGACACTTTAGGGGGTCATGTGGCGTTTTTTACTTTCTTTTACTTATTCATTAATGTTTAGATATTGCAGATGTATTTCCGTACATGTAAAAATATGTCTGTATAACTTGGTGTTCGTATAAACTGACATTTTAAGACAGTCATTGTTGTGGGCCACATGAGATGACATGGCGGGCCACATTTGGCCCAGGGGCCTTGAGTTTGTGCTGTAGACAGTGACTTTGGGGCCTGAAGTTTGTGAACTCTTTTATGATGCAACATATTTAAATAATTATCTTAAAATGTCTCTGTTCAGACTCCTGCCCGTGACCCGACCCTGGACAAACGGGCGGAGCTTAAAATGGTGAAAATCACGAATAATAAAATATTTAAAAGCATTTAACACAAATCGTCTGAAATTATCTGGATTTATTATTATATTTTAACAACAGCAATGACACGTGTGTTTACTGGAGCCTAAAGCATCACAAACACACAAACCTGCAGATTTAGGCTGAGTTTATCTTCTCTCAAATGGAAACACTCGGTTCACCTTGTGATGTCATCATGTGGTGATACAGGAAGTGCTCCACTGTGTTTTTAAACTCCACACACCTTCATTTATAGAATCATTTGGATCATTTCAGTCCTGGAGTTGTCTCTTATCTCGACTGAACTAAAGGTAAAAGGAGCTGTTCACTTAAACTACCACTTGATGACATCACAAGGTGGAACAGAGCGTTTTGATCTTTGTAGATCAAAACTCAACTCCAGGTCTGTTTTTGAGAAAAAACTAAGTAAAACCCATTAAGTTCCCATCAGGGCGACTGTCCTTCTAAATGTTACATAATATTTCTTTGTTAGCTCGTAGCTCGTGGCTCGTGGCTCGTGGCTCGTAGCAGCGTGTTTCTGAGAAAGTGCTGCCATTTGCTCCGCTCTGTGGCGTGTCGACTGATGGGGCGACTCTGTTTGGTTTGGCTCCGAGTCGTTTGTCCTGGAGCGGATCATGTGAGGAGCGAGTCCAGAGCGCTCCTGTAGAGGGCGCTCCTTCGGGGGGGTGCTCTTTCAGAGGGTACTCCTTCAGACACAGAGGGGCAGGGAGGGGCACATAGGGGCACATAGGGGCACATAGGGGCACATAGGGACAGGGAGGGGCACATAGGGGCACAGAGGGGCACGGAGGGACAGTCTCAGTCTGACGCCCGACACAAGAAGGAAATAAAAAAATTAAGAAATGTTTTTGACGAGTGTAATAAAACCTCACTGCACAGAGTTTGATTTAAACTCCAAATACACAATCCCCAACGACGTCTGTGGTAAAAAAGAAAAAGAAAATAATTTAATTTAAAGTGAGGCCAGTTTAGACACAACTGACTCTGAGCAAAAGACACGAATCAGACACTGAGGCTCGGGATTCATAACATCAATTTGTTTGGTCATGTACACACACATAACACACACACACAAGCACAGACACACACATACACACACATATATAGACACACACACCCCCACAGACACACACACACACACACATACACGCACATAACACACACATATATAGACTCACACACTCACAGACACACACATGCACACACATATATAGACACACACAGACACACACACCCCGACACACAGACACACACATACTCACACACTCACACACAGACACACACAGACACACATACACACCGACAAACTGGAGTTCATGTAATATGTTTTGGTGCAGTAACACACACACACCTCCGGGGGCACTGTGTTAAACTGTGTTAAACGCTTCACCCAGACACTTTATATATTTGACCCAGTTTTTTGTGTTGACGTGAGCCGAGGCCTGAGGCGGAGCAGAACGAGACAAGACGACTTCAACATCACAATAATCTCATTTTACTGACCTCAGGCCGAACAAACGTCTGTAGATGTTTAATCAGAGAAGAACAATGAGGTTATTGTGTTAAATGTTACACAACTCAAGGAAAGAAGAGTAAACAGTAAACTATTATTATTATTATTATTATTATCATCATCATCATCCAAGGCCACAGTCCGGTCAGGACAGGCTGTACGGTCCAGACACCTCCAGGTCGAGTTCAGGGGTAAATGCTCTTCATTCATCTGACAAACTCCTTAAAGCTGCACTATGGATTTTTTCTAGTGGTGCGTCTGCCACCTGACTGTCTCCATTAAACTTCTCTATCTTCAAGGAGACGAGGAGCTGGTCATTTAACAAAAACAATGTCCAGATGACCAGAGTCGAAAGCGACGCCCTGCTGGACAAGTGTGGGATTACACCGTTTTAGAGCTTTTCTTTTCTTTTATTATTTTATTTATTTATTTTAATTGTATTATTTATTATTTATTTTATTTAATTTTATTGTATTTTTTAATTATTTATTTTATTGTATTATTTAATTATTTATTTATTGTTTATTTTATTTTATTGTATTATTTCTAATCATTATTATTTATTATTAATTAAGGTATTTTTGAATATGAAACTGAATAACTGAACACAAAACAGATAAATGATAAACAGTCACATTTTGACCCCAGTGTGTGCAGACACTGAGGGTAAGATGTGTCAGGTGTCTTGCCCAAGGACACAACACCAACCTGTGAGTCAGTGCTGTTGTTAGTGATGTTTTTATTTTTTATGTGGAAAGAGGGATTCAAACCTCCAACCACTAATGTTCAGCAAAATAAAACCATCCACACTGAACATGTGTTTATGAAACGTTCTGTCGTCCACCTCTGAAATAAACACAAAATATAAACTCAAACCAGCAAAGTGAAGGACGAGATGAACTTGAAAAGTCTGAGCAAAAGTGAATCATCTGAAGAGAAAAACAACAACGGCAAAGTGAAAACCACAACTAAACACAGTGATCAACAGGAGGAGGAGGAGGAGGAGGAGGAGGAGGAGGAGGACAGAGGAGGAGGAGGAGGAGGAGGAGGAGGAGGAGGAGAGGAGGAGGAGGAGAAGAGGAGGAGTGATCAACTAAACACAGTGATCAACACACGGAGGAGGAGGAGGAGGAGGAGGAGGAGGACAGAGGAGGAGGAGGAGGAGGAGGAGGAGGAGGAGGAGGAGAGGAGGAGGAGGAGAAGAGGAGGAGTGATCAACTAAACACAGTGATCAACACACGGAGGAGGAGGAGGAGGAGAGGAGGAGGAGGAGGAGGAGGAGGACAGAGGACAGAGGAGGAGGAGCAGGAGGAGGAGTGATCAACTAAACACAGTGATCAACAGGAGGAGGAGGAGAGGAGGAGGAGGAGAGGAGGAGTGATCAACTAAACACAGTGATCAACACACAGAGGAGGAGGAGGAGGAGGAGGAGGACAGAGGAGGAGGAGGAGGAGTGATCAACTAAACACAGTGATCAACACACGGAGGAGGAGGAGCAGGAGCACGGGGGGAGGTCTGCTTTAGTCCCAGAGACGTGCTATGAGTGAATTGACTTAATGACACGTCTGTACATTTAAGTCGTACGTCACATGACACAGATCAGCTCAGGGGGCGGAGACACGGGAGCGGCGTGTTTGAAAGATTCAACCAGGACGAAGGAGGAAAAGTCACAGAAACAACAACAACAACAACAACAACAACAACAACAACAACAACAACAACAACAGCAACAACAGCAACAACAACAACAACAACAACAGCAACAACAGCAACAACAACAGCAACAACAGCAACAACAGCAACAACAACAGCAACAACAACAACAGCAACAACAACAACAACAACAACAACAACAACAGGGTCACAGGGCAGAGAGAAAATGGACAAAATAAAGAGAAAGTTTGTCTAGAAAATCAACAAACTCATTTCAGTAAAATGGAGGGAAATTCAATCTCTGCAGCCGCAGGAAACGACAGGAATGTTTATGTTTATTCTGTTTTTATTAACGCCTCTTTTATTAGACCAACTGGACGAGACTGTCCTCAAACTGAAAATGAGGTAATCCTGAGTCAGTCCTGGTTTAGTCCTGGTTTAGTCCTGGTTTAGTCCTGGTTTAGTCCTGGTTTAGTCCTGGTTTAGTCCTGGTTTAGTCCTGGTTCAGTCCTGGTTTAGTCCCGGTTTAGTCCTGGTTCAGTCCTGGTTCAGTCCCGGTTTAGTCCTGGTTTAGTCCCGGTTTAGTCCTGGTTCAGTCCCGGTTTAGTCCTGGTTCAGTCCTGGTTTAGTCCTGGTTTAGTCCTGGTTCAGTCCTGGTTCAGTCCTGGTTCAGTCCCGGTTTAGTCCCGGTTTAGTCCCGGTTTAGTCCCAGTTTAGTCCCGGTTTAGTCCCGGTTTAGTCCCGGTTTAGTCCTGGTTTAGTCCTGGTTCAGTCCTGGAGAATGAAATCTACTTAAGTAAAAGTATTAAGGTACTGATTTTAAAAAGTATTTTGTGTGCTCTAAAGCTTCAAATGTTGTGATTTTGATGCAGATTTGAGCTGAATTTTGTTCCGTAGAAACAATTAAACTGAATTATTTTTGTATATCTCAGCCTTTTCAGCAGGTCACAATATTAACAATACTTTTACTTTTCAGTTCAGTACAGATACTTTTAAATATATACTTAAACACAGTATTTAACCACAACTTGAGCACAAACCGCAGCTCCACTCGACGCACAAACCTGATCCACAAACATCTAAACTGAAGTGAACATTATTTCATTTTGCTCATCGCTGTAACTCTGAACATCTCCCACTGCAGCATTTGAGCTTTAAAAAGTTTTACCTTGAAACGCCGCCACGTTTCTGGAGATGAGAAACTTCAGGCTGGAGCTCGACATCTGCAGCAGATTCTGGACGTCCCGCTTCGCCGCCATCTGGTATCTCTCCTCCATCTTTTTAGTGCAGCAGGTCAAGTTTTTGGACGAGCAAACCTGAAGATCTGAACCTGTAAAAAGTCAACAGAATGTCAGAGTCACCACAGAGACAGAATCGCACCGTCAACCTGTGGATCAGTGACGTTTGTTTAAGTCCAGAGCGGGATTTGAACCACCAACCTTCAGATCAGTGCACAACTAACGCTCTACCAACTGAGCCACTGTCCTCCCGAGACATATTAGAACAGCAAGTATGTGATTTATAAATAAAAACTATTAAAATGACCTCAGAAAAACACTGAAGCATCAAGTGTGATCTTAAAAACAGAGGAATAAAGTCACATTTCTGACATTTTGTGGTTAGTTTTACATTTTCTACAATATTTGAACCTCAAACCAGACATTTACACACATTTAACACATTCACAAACGATTTTTTATATATTATCATCAAGATCTTGTCAAAAAAATACTGAAATATTAACGTTTGAGATAATTACCCACCCCCAGGTCGTAATAAAATGATAAGAACTAAAAAATATACAAGTAGTGACCATTTTAAAGTTTAACTAATCAGACATTTATTCACTAAACTCCACTGAAGTAAATGTAAATGTAAAGTGACGGTTTGTGTCAGATTCACTTTTCTTCATCGGTTCAGAAGGTTTTGGCAAAGGGCGTGAAACTAAATTATACATTTGTTTCTTGTCGTAAAAACCAACAGTAAATTTTGACAAGACTTTTATTACCACAAACATATAGACGTTCTGAGATTGAAACCTCCGTGCATAATTATACTTGACCCATATTTGCTGAAAAGACGAGTTAAGTGGATTTGAAACCTTAAAGTGCCTGGAGGTATGAATAACACAGACTGTCTCTGACTATTTTACGCCTTGTCCATAAAGATAAAAGCAGCTTCTTTCATATAAGATCTCACATGTTCAGGAAAGTACAAAATGGGAGTGTTAAGAATGTTTCAAGAAGGATTTTATCATCTGTGCAATCGACATCGTCAGGAAAAACACAGACTCTCCTTTAAAGAAAAGAGCTGGGCACAAAAATGAAGATTTCCCCAGGACTTTTTATATTTAAGACTTTATTCTTCTGTCCTTCATCACTGTGTTTGTCATAAAAACACAGACAAAAGCTCACGGTCCAAATCTGATCATCATAGAATCTTATGATTTCACTGAGCGACGTCTCAGATCCTCTGTTCAGAGAAAATCTATGAAATCAATGAAATCAATGAAATCGATGAAATCAAACTCTGACTCAGGTAAAAGAAAATACAGCAAACACTCAAGAGGCTGAACGACTCTGACAAGTCCAGACAGAGCGAGGAAGAGCGAGGAAGAGTGAGGAAGAGTGATGAAGAGTGAGGAAGAGCGAGGAACAGAAGAGCGAGGAAGCGTGAGGAAGAGTGATGAAGAGTGATGAAGAGTGCAGAAGAGCTCTCGGCGCTCTTCACTGAGACTCTTCACTCCGGCGTCGCTGCACGTGGAGGATCAAAGAGCTCCAGACATGAATGAGAAACACTTAAAGATGCATTATGTAACTTTTCTGGTGTAGGGTCAGTCACCCGCTGGTCTCCATGACGACAGAGTTACTTCACATTCAGTGATGTAATTCTCTGTCAGCTGGAGAACTTTGAGATTTCCTTCAAATGTAAAGTGCAAATAAATAAATAAGATGCATTATTATGAATTATCCACAGCACAGCATTAATCTGATCAGTCTCCATGGAAACAAGCAGATGACACCATCAGTGTAGACTAAGTTACAGGTCAGGTTTGTGGAGAGGTGCTCACAGTAAAAGTACAAATGTTTTTCAATGTTTTGGGCAAAAAAACAACACAAAACCACTGCTGTAATTGAATACATGCAGGATGAACAGGTTTAATGCCATACTGTGGGACATTCTAGTTAAAGCATAACATGTCCCTGCAGAAAAGCTCCACAGTGCGTCTTTAGTGCTGCACAGACTCTTTGATTGTCTGTTTTTCTCCCGTGTGGGGGGATATTTCTTGTTTTGACTCTGCTCTTCTTATCAGACTGTGGCAAACGCACAAAAGACTCGAGCTGTGGATTCCTGGAATTTTTCAAGGTTATTTTTCAAAATGTCCAGACTAAAGAGATAAGAAAACGATGCCCACACGTCTGCGCTTTGGGCTTTTCCTCCAGTAAACACACTCTGCCCAGGCCTGTTGTGATTCACTGTAATATGTGCAGGAGGTTTACACTGGACAGAGACACATGTGGGTTTGTGTTTGTGCGGCTCAGTCTCACTCAGACACTTAAAATAATGAAATAGAACAAACTGCTACGAGTATTGATCAGTTATCCCTTAATGGCAGTAATTAGCTGCAATAAAAGGATGTAACAGTTGATCTCAGAAAAAAACACTGCTCTATAAAACTGATTTAAAAGTCAACATTAAATTAGAACAAAAGGAGCAAAGTGATGGACTGTGGAGTTTCCCGGTGACAGGACCTCAGGGATTTTCCAAATGGACACGGACAAGAAGCTGAAAGGCCAGTTTGACAAGTCACTGACATAAAACAAAACATAAAACAGCCACATCACATCCAAAATGTTCTAAAAAATCATGCAACATCACAATATGGAGCAGTGTTTAGTTTATAAAGTCAAAGTTTCAGTCCTGTTTATCCTCCAAGAAGCTTCAGATCACGAGTGTCCAGCTGCACAACAAACCCACTGGACAGGAGGACTGGCCCAAAGAGACACTAAACAAACACGCACAGGACATTTGAGTGTTTGAATATTGATTGTGATTCACATTATCTTGATTAAATTGATCCAGATGGGTTCGTTTGTCCTGTGGTTCAGACGTGGAGAGACTCGCGCTTTAGGTTTACAGCCAAATTAAAGACACGTCCACACGGATAAATCTGTCACTTTCTCTTTCAAACTGGTTAAACTGTAGAAAAATGAAGTGTCGTACCTGGTCTGGGGTTCAGCGGCAGCAGCTGACTCGGTCCAATCTGTCTGAGCTGAAAAACTTTGCGCACTTCATCACATTTGTTCGGATTCCCAAGCGCCACTGCGTAAAAACATGCCCAGACGCACAGACGCAGAGTCCACAGCGCATCCATGTTCACCCGGAGGCGCGATAAATCCAAAGGAAATGTTTAAAGTTGTAGTTTGTTCCGACGTGTCCGCGCGCTCAGGTGAGTCCCGTCCACATCCCCGGCTCTGGATCCACTCTGGAGCCGGACCATGAGGCAGTGCGCGCGGGGAGCTGCTCCAGAATCACCGCGGAGCCTCTGGGTGAGCGCGCGCTCTGACTGACGCGGCATGTGGGCCAAGTTTGTGCCTGGACCGAGGACAGAGGCGGTACCGTGGATTACCTGCGCGCGCTGTGCCACTGGACACACGCGCCTGCACAGCGACCCGATGGCGCCCTCCAGCGGACTCACGGGGTAATGCAACTGCACTTTATCCAGATTTTAATTTGGCATTGTACTTCATGACTTTTTACCTTTTACATTCCTAAATCTAAGTGTTTAACTGCAGGAATGTGTAAACTTTGTAACACTTAAGTGGACCATATCGTTTCTAGACGTCCCTAAACTAACCCCAGCGCAGCGACCCACAGCTCTCACACATTTTAAGTATCATTTGCACACTTCATATAGAGTTCATGTTTCAGTAGCTATTAAAAAGCAAGCCCAACATACTTGCATAAGGCTTGTGTCATATCAAATTGCACAGGCCAAGACCAACCCAATGTGTGGATGCTAAAGACTACATCTGACCTGACTCAATCTGTGCCATAATTAGACTGAGAAAAAACAAAAAATAAAACAAGGAAAATAACATGTCAGAATGTTTATTTGGATTCAGTGTCACATTACATTTTTAATAATGTGGCGACAAATTGGTCAACGGCGCAAGCTTTTTGTCTGCTCCATCCCTTCACAGGCCGGGACAAGTGCAATACCTGAAGGAACACAGCATTGCTACTAATCCCTACCTGCACAGAGAAGGACACTCGAGAACTGCACAGAACCTTTATCTCATGTACATCACACTGGGAGAAGGAGTTTCAATAACCTAGTCAGTTTTGCATGGATTTGCACAGCAACTCAAAGTTAAAGCTGAAAGCAAACCAGCAAAACTCACCCGGTTATGACTGGAAAAAAAAACAGGCAGTGGAGAAAATTGCACCATCAGATGCCGTTAGTTAGAAGTACTTCAAGTGCTTACATTGCAGTAGATTGGAGAACACTACCTGCACTATAAGCACTTTAGTACTGCTGAAACTTCAACTCACTGGATAACTCAAATCCTGATGCGTAAATACAAGCAACACCTCAAACAACCAATCTAACAGGAGTAGAGCAAGCAGGCCACCATCAGTTTTGCATAGATTTGCACAACTCATCTATTCTTGTAGTGCAACTATGCAAAACTAGCAGAGAACTGCGAGAAATTTAGGCCCAATTAAAGTCAAATTGGAGTGGTGGCGCATATCACAGCCCCTTATGCCAGAAGGAGCACTTAGGGCAGTAGGTGCTAGTCTATGTCACTATCTGCACTAGATGCACCTTAGCACAAAGACAGTACTTTAGTCACACGTCACAATGAGCACCAGTGTCAGAGTATTGCTTTAAGTGCCTCCACTGCAGTAGGTTTGACAGTACTACCTGCACTGTAAGCACTTTGACAATACTCAGACTCAACTGCACCGAGTCTTCAGGTGTTTGCTCCTCAAAGTCTCCAGTCCACTGGAATCTGTAATGACACAATATGAAAATAGAGTCATTTTGGTGCAACAAGTCAGGACCTTGAGTCTGTGCAGTGGAGCGTCGCTGATAAGTTTGTCGTTTTCACAAAAACACCGCATTAATGTCCCAGATCAAGATGTTATGATTTATTTGAGCAGCACGAGGTCAGTGTAAAACATGAATGAGCGCAGAGGCTGTGGCCCGCGTTCCTCGCGCCACTGTGCGCATGCGCAGAGCACGCCGTTTACCCCTCCCCCACCGTCTTTAACATGGCGCCTCGAAGTGCGCCAACCTTAGCACAAATCACTTTAAACGTGTCCGGCTGAACGTAAAGTTGGTCTCCAACAGGGCGCCCTGAACCTGCGGCCGGTTCATTTCAAAAGAGAAGCCGCCGCGTGGCATTTAGAAGTCCCAGAAAACAAGGCTAATGTCGGTGTGCGCGCACGGGCTAGCAAACAGCAGCTAGCTTAGCTGTTAACGGCTAGCAACAAACAGCAGGTAGCTTAGCTGCTAAGGGCTAGCAACAAACAGGAGGTAGCTTAGCTGCTAAGGGCTAACTTTAGCTTTACGAAAACATGGCTCAGCTTGTGGCAAAAAGCAGCATTTTATAAAGCGACAGGAAACACTGTGTCCAGTTCTACAGTGAGTCCAGTCTGTGTAGAACCAGGAGCAGCGTTAGCACGAGTGTTAGCCAAAGAGTTTAAACACTGACCAACAGAGTGGTCAATAACACCTCCATGAGAACTTAATAAAATGATGGTCCTCAGATGAGTTACTGGGCTCTGTCTCCCACAAACCCCCGGGCCGTGGCTGTGGGTGTCCACGGTGCTTCATGTCCATAAAAAGTGTAAAGTTTGTGAGGCTAGGCTAACGGGACTAGCAGGCTAATGGCGGGGCCTGGCCCATGTGCTGCTGCTTTGTTCTGGGGGCACTTTAACTCACACACCACTGCACTCGAGCCTCAGCAGCACATTCACCCTGTGGACAAACTTACTTTCACACAGTGCGTTTGATAACGAACATAAAGTTACGTGTATTTCTGAAATAAACAGTGTTTTTGGAACTATTTTCTGGAGCGCAGCCTTAAAGCTCAGGACGCGTTTCAAATCTCCCTCATTCCCTCGATGGAGCCATGCGCCTCACGCGGCTCTGTTTTCATCCCCGCGGATCATTTTAGACTCTTATTTTATACAGCCACAGCCCTAAGGTTTAGAGAAGTGAAAACAAGAGAAAAACACTTGAGACTGGATTTCACAGCCTAAAATAAAGACTTGGAATAAGCCCAAAGCTGACTTCCTTGGCGATAAACATGCGCTCGCGACACTCACCAGCAGATCCTCCATCTTCGCTCACGGGGCTGCAGTCCTGCCTCTTTCCGACAAAAGAGACCAATAAATACACAACTACCTCCAAAACTTTACTACCGACACACGAAGGAAACGCACAAAGTAAGATCCGAGTGGCCACAGAGTCAGTTTGGAGCCAGCTGCGCCTGTTTAAGATGATGAAGAGGAGAGTAAAGTGGCGCGAAGCGGCCAGTGGGTAAAACCATGTGGTGAATGAAGGGCGGCTCCCGAGAACGTAAATATCAAGATACAACCCCCAGCGCCATTAGCATAAGAGGCACTTCCGACACACACACGGCCTGAACACCACGGAACACCACGGAACGGTACAGGACAGAGCTTAACACACAGCTCAACACAGTCCAAGAGAGCTCAACACATCCAAAAAAAAACAGTCCAACACAGCTCTAAACAGAGACCAACACAGTCCAGGACAGACCTCAACACAGTTCAGGACAGAGCTTAACACAGTCCAACACAGTCCAAGAGACCTCAACACAGGCAAAAACACAGTCCAGCAGAGCTCAACACAGTCCAGCACAGCTCAACACAGCTCCAAACACAACCCAACACAGTCCAACACAGTCCAGGAGACCTCAACACAGAGCTCAACACAGCCAAAAACACTGTCCAGCAGAGCTCAACACAGTCCAACACAACCCAACACAACCCAACACAGCTCAACACAGCTCAACACAGCTCAACACAACCCAACACAGCTCAACACAGCCCAACACAGCTCAACACAGCTCAACACAGCCCAACACAGCTCAACACAGTGAGCTGCACAGACACAGATCGGGCACAGGAGCCTCAGACTCTTAATAATCATCTTTTTTATTACACGATTATTTACAGTGAGAAAAAAAAACACATATTTAGACCTGAAAGTTTAAAAAGTCCAGAGGATTAACTCTTCTCTGACTCAAATGTCCAATAAAAAGTCAACCTGTTGATACTTAATATTAGACCAATTAGGCAAATTTAATGATGTAAAATCTGATTTATAATGACAGTTTGAGATCTTTTCATGTTATTATTACATTATTTTTTATTTTATTTGCGTATTTTATTCTTTAAAAGGTCATTTCTCTATTTGACTCATTAAACCTTTATTTGTCTGTGATTTGACTCGTCACAGGACTTAAATCAGAAATAACAGTAAAAAAGATCATGATTTAGGCCGAGACAAAACAGAGAAACTTTCTATTGTCAGTGAAAAAATAAGAAATAACAGGCCTATTTTTAAAATGATGATTGTTTTATATATTTCTATAAACACAATAAAAATGAAATATTCAGTAAATGAGTTGACAGATTCTGTGGTAAACTGTAAATGTTGTAGGGCCTAAACTTAAACACATTTTAAACACATTTTACCTTGTTAAATAAATAAATAAATAAAAACAAAATTATACAATTGTCTGATATAATTATAATTTATCAGACAATTATATATAATTTATTTAGGCCTAATTAAAGGCTTAACTAGAATCAAATCAATAAAATAAAAATAATAATAAAAAAAAAAACATGTGATAAAAGAAAAACTGACTGAAAACAGTTTAACCGTCATGTAAATTCTAATTTATTTATTTATTTTTATTTGTATTTTTTAATGTATGAACCTTATGGTCAAATATAGAAATTATTAATTCTCATTTTCATTAAGATCTTGAAATTAGTTGGAAAAAGTCCCGTTGTTAGAAACATTAATACACTACTGTCTATAAATAAACTCATAATATTATTACAGATTGAACATAATTGTCCAAAATTACCATGAAGAAATACTGTGTTAAGAAAGACAGTGTTTAAATCTAAAATAATACTGATGTGTGTGTGATGGAGTGTTTGGGCTGGTCTTTGTCTTAAATTACACTCTGGTCTCAGTTTCTCTTCAGCTCCGCTCGAGTGTACTGATAAACTCAGATCATTATGTGATTTCTGTTGAATAAATTACATCTCGTTGCTGTTTAGACAAAGATAAATGTTTTCAAAATGTGAGACTGTGTTTTTTTATGTATTCAGTGCATTTGTGCAGAGCTCCAACAGAACACAGAGTCAAATTCATTACCACACGCCACACGCCACACGCCAAACGCCAAAATCAATACATGGATTTCATTGACGACTTGGAAAAACTACACCAGCCCGGCCTAATCATTAAAACATTTAGTGTATTGATTAAAAGGAGAGGGCGGCTTTTAAATCCAGTGTTTCTCCTGTGATTTATGTGATTGTGTCCAGGGTCATATTTTACTAAACACATTTGCATAAATATAAGATTAGATTTAATTTATGATCATCGACCAGCAGAGGGAACTAGCAAACTACACTCTGAATATTATGTGTGGATATTTTTTTAACTATAAGAGGAAGCGCTAAACTTCTCCATCTGCAGTTTGTGTTGTTCAAAAACACATGGCCCTGCAGCGCTGGAGAGTCCACCTCCCCCTGATCAATAGCTCACAGTATTAATTATTTACAGTTTTTTCTGCTTGCTGATGCTGCTCTTTGGATCCACTAAAAGTACATTTGTTTGCTTACTTCCAGACCCTCGCTGACCACAGAAGCACTGACCGGCAGCGGCGTCCCGGGCCACGCGTCCCCCCTCCTCAGAGGAGCTGTTTGGTGGGACTGTGAGCGCTCAGTCATGACCCCCAGCCCCCAAACACAAAGCCGGCGCTGGGGCTAGTTCCTCTGCATACACAAGTGAGATGGGGGTGGGCGTACGGAGGCCAGCGGTCTTCACTCCGTCCCATGGGGTCAGATAAAAGCCTCCAGCCCCTCCACCTGCCCCCCGCCTCTGTGTGCGCCTCTTTCACCGAAGATAAATGATAAACAGGTACAAAAATCAGATGAACCTTTCACTTTTGTCCAAGGTATATTTTCAACTTCAAACCTTATTTGAAATTCCAAACCTGTCACTGTCCCTGTTGTTGCTCTTTTAAATTTCCATTAGATTCTGAATAGATTTTGAATAATGTTTTTCAAAGCGTCCAGATAATGACCAGGAGTCGCGTCAGATCAGAAAAAGTTTTATTGTTTTATCACAAAGAGAAATTCACAAATGAGAAACTAGTTTTATCGGCACAGTGGAACTAAAACGATGGATTATTAGATTAGATTAAAAAGTGCACAAATGTATGGACAGAAACTAGCAGCTCAAATAGATTCATTATTATTATTACGTTAAAACATAATTGATTTGTTAAATTTATGCCGTTGACCTTAACGATCGAGGTCTAAGTGACGCTCTCTGTTAAACGAACAATAAAAGGAGGATTTCAGCCGCTCTCGTGTTAAACCAAACCTGTCCTGACCCAAAACATCCGTCTAACTCCTCTCCACTTGTGCTTTTTTAAAACGGCCCACCATCACCAGGCTCCGCCCACACAGGGGCCGTCAGCCCGGGGGCCTCTGTTTTGTTCTGCCTGACGACCATTGTCTCCCCCCGACCTCAGGGTCAACTCAACGCACCTCAGCGACCAACGCCATTCACCCGCCGAGCTCCACATGGGACAAAACATCTCCAAGAGCTCGGAGCGTTTAGTTCATACGAGCGAGAGGAGGGACACGTTACACAATCCACGGGACATGTCCTCCTTTTGGACGGGTCACAGGCTCATCTGGACTTTACTGTTTCATAATATTTATATATAATCTTAATTTCTACAGGAGAGTCCAGTGAAAAGACCAGAGTGTTTCATGATCGTCCTGTTCAAATATAAAACAACACAAACAAAACCGATAAAGACACAGGTCCATTTAAAACATTACAGACGGGAGCAGGTTGATTTTAAATATTTATCTCCACATTATTAAAGTGCATCAGTCGCACCAGGATGGAGGACATTTTTGGGAAGAAAAATAACCAAAACTTTTTTCCCAGATCGGGTCTAGTGCAGCCAGTTTTTAGACTTATGACCCTGAGATCTTGGATTAAAAGTTTAAAAGTTCAACGAGTAAGTCACATATTGAGTCAGTCCATCGTTGTAGTCCCTAAAAAAACATTTATAAATACATTTATAAATACATTTATAAATACATTTATAAATACATTTACACAGTGATGTTCTTCTGACAAACTACTTTTCCATCGAGAGAACAGAGATGGTTTAAACTCATCTGTTATGAAGCTCTGAGTGAAAAAGTCTGAAGGTTTAAAGAGTCTGACGTCTGTTTATTATTTCTACATAATCACTACAAAAACAAAGGCTGAACTATTTCTCTTCTGTTTTTCAATGGGAGACAAAGTTTGTGTCATTTAGATTTTAAGCTGTAACATTATTCCAAGACGTTTATTAAGAAGTTTCTGTCAAACCAAAACCTGAGACATTTACAGGCGACTCTTTGAATCAACTCTGCGTTCAGTGTAAAAAGGTTTGTAGTTTGTAAATCACTAAAATGTTTTTATAAATGAATCATAAACTTGCATTTATTTGCATCAGTTTTATTCACAACGCAGACAACTTTCTGTTAAAAGAGAAAAGTTTTGTATTTGAGTCAACACAGAGTTTGAATCCACCACCAAGTCTGAAAGAACATCATGAAAAAACATGTCAGGAAGGGCATCCGGCGTAAAACAGACCCTAAACTGGATTACTGCAGGAACATGATTCAATGAGGCTCTTCAAGGAACATGGAAACATTTAGTTTTTAAAATACTTTCATTAAATGATTTTAGTGTTTTCAATTCAGGTCAATAAAGTTTAACCTCGTTTTAAGAGAGAACAAATAAAGTTCTGTATTTTGTTTGAGGGGTAAAAAAAAATTCACTCTCCTTTCATGACATTTATTATTATTATTATTATTATTATTATTATTATTATTATTATTATATTAATTATTATTATTATTATTATTATTATATTAATTTTTATTTATTTATTATTTATATATATTATTTGTATTATTATTTTATTTTTATATTATTGACATATACAGACTGCTACGTAAATGGCAGTTTTAGGCTTTTAAGATCAACTTTTATCACCAATTAAATGATGTTTTTGTCGTTATTTTCACATTATTTCAGCTCAATGGAACAGTTCTTTTGTCAAACATCTGTACAGTACAAAAATTCTCCTCAGATGTCTCGTTTTTGTCGTCCAGATGCTCGTGTTTCAATATGTTTAAAGGTTGTTCTGTATCTGCAGATAAGCATCAAACCTGAGGAATAATCTGTTGTGTTTATTTAGGTTTTCATCTTGGTCCAAAAGGGAAAGTGCAGAATAAACAACAGCACTGAGTTTTCTTCCTGGTGTAAATCTTGAGTGTTTTTTCCGTTTGTTGAGGGCTCAGAGCTGCTGTCCTCAGGAGCCGCTCAGTCCCTGGAGCAGAGGCAGATCACAGACGCTGACAGGTTGAAAATGGCATGATGCGGCCGAAAGAGCGTGAAAGATGTTCATCCAAGCACCAACACACAGGAGAACTCAGACAATTAAGTGCTGACTGCGGTGAGTGTGAGCGAACAGAGGAAACTTTAAACAAACAGGGTGAAAGTGGGTTTAAGGAGCGTCTTATAGTCAATATCTGGACGTTTTACACAAAGTTCAAGTGCGTCCAGACAATTTTCAAAGGGTCAAAACTTTCAGGATCGAGTACAACAAACTGTACACAAATAAAAATATAATAAATACATTTCTTATAGATCTATCGTCCCGTTTTGTTCACTGATGGTGCAGTTACCTCCAGAATGACAGTCTCGTTCCCAGGAGCACCATTAAGAGAGTAATGAACAGAGAAGGTCCTTGGAGTAAAGACTAATTTCACGCATCCAGCGCCCCCAAAATTCATCATTCACATTATTTTACTTTAGAAACAAAAGAACCAAAGGCGTCTCCCTCAAGAAATGAACAAAGTAACAGTCCACGGAGTTTCAATTTCTTCATAAATGCTCAAAAGTGACTAGTTCTCGCACGTCACTGATACTGCATCCAGTGGAAACATGATTTACAGCGGCGACGGCGAGGGACACTTTCAGTTCCTCCTTTTCTTTCACTTTTCACACGTCTTTACCGTTTACGCTGGTTTAGGAAAACACTTCTGCCTCGTCAATGCATCTGAATATTGTGGAAAAATATCATCGTGGATCAGTTAATTTATCATAAAAGGTTTGAAAGCACAAATAGGAACAAAGGCTCAGCCCAGCGTGAGTTTGGAGCTGCTCCCAGACTTGGATAAATATCAGGAAGAGGTTTTGGATTGAATTATCTCGTTAAAAAACATGTTTCACTTGTGGAGCGAATGTAAATGGGCATTTTTATACAGCACTTTTGCATCTTCAAGGCTCAAAGCTCTGACCCACACACACATTCATACATTTACACACACATTTACACACACGTTTACACACACATTTATACTCCAGTGTGCACAGACAATGGGGCGAGGGGGGTTAAGTGTCAAATCAGTGGACAAATACTTTAACAAATGAGCTCCTGCTGCAAACTACAATGTAAACTTTAAATAGAACGACTGAAATATTTATGGGTAGATAAATAAATAAATGGATAAATAAATGGATAAATAAATGGATAAATAAATAAATGGATAAATAAAATAATAAATAAATAAAATAATAAATAAATAAATGAATGCTGTTTTCCACAATATTCTGATGTTTTGGGATCTGTTGCTATGGAAACAGGTGTCAGAGCAGGTTTAATAAAATAAATAAAAGTATAAATCTAAAGTCTCCTGAGCGTCTGAAGGATCTGTAGATGATTTCAGACTTTGTAGTAGATGTTAGTTGGAGCTTGTGGGGCGATCTCCTGGACTATATAAACCGGAGGACCATAGTCACTGCTCAGACGCTCAAAATGGCGACAAATCATAGAATCCGACGCCCTGAGCGGGAACACGACGTCGCTGCGGTCCGAGCCCATGTCGCTGCTGATACTGTCCCGTTTGGGCACAGTCAGAGTGTTGAGGGACACGGAGGCGGACTGCGGTCCATCTGGGACACAGTGACCGCGGCGTCTTTTCCACAAAACTGCAAACGAAACGATGAAGACGACCAGAAGGAGGAGCACCCCGCCGGACGCCAGCCACACGAACAGGCCTGGACCGGGGCCATCAGCGCCACTGGGGTTGGTTTGTCCCGCTTCTGAGGCAAAGTCTGTCATTACAAAGAGGGGGACAGACATGGGACGGGAAATTAGGACAAGTGACATGATTTCTATGATATTCATCAGTTAAAACTCGTGCAGAATCATCAGGATCAATATGTGCAGCAAAAGTGACTCGAAAAATGATAAAACTAGAAAAATTCCCATTGATTTTCTGCCCCAGACTAAAAATAATACATTTCACGTTTTGTTTTATCGTCCCTCAAGCTTTTTCAGTTCTGTTTTGTTCCAGTTGATTGAATTTTTTGAACTTTTTTTGTTGTATTATCATAAACACGCAGCCCGAGTGATGATTCAGAATAAATGTCATATAATTACACATAAAACAGAGTCTGTGAGGGGCTGTTTCTGCTCCATAAATCATTCTAAATGCTGTATTTGTTGACTTTTTAGCTGTGATCCTGGAATGTGTTTTGTCAGTTTAATACTGTGATACGAGACGACCGTGGCTCAGTCTGTAGAGCGTTCATCCACTGATCTGAAAGTCGGTGGTTTGAATCCCGCTCTCGACATGATGTGTGTGTGGTTCTTTGATGTAAAGAGCTTTAAGTGTCCTGACGATAGAAAACTGCTGTATAAAATGTGACTATTTTCCATTTTTGACCATATAAATATCCCCGTCCACACTATAATGTATTAAAAACATTCTAAAGTTGTGATTTCCCTCCTGTTTGTCTCCAGTGTTCAGAGTCGACCTCACTCGGGTGAAGAGGACCTCACATCCTGCAGCTCGAAAAAATGTTGCACGACAAAGTATTTGAGAGAGAGAGACTGAAGAACAGAAGTGTTGAACAGAAGGATGAATATGAAGAGGTTTTAGATGTTTTTGGCCTTATGTCGTGAGTAATGTCTCTCAGTTTGTTAAAGGGACATAATAACACACAGTTTTCTTCATGCTCCTCTTCACTCATGTGCTGATTTTGTGATTTTTCATGACTGATTTTGTGCCGTTTAAACCTGGAACAGTCTGAAGATGTGACTCAGGCCTTGACTTTGACGATGTTTAAATCCAGACTCAAACTGTTCTGTTTATCTGCTGTGACTGAAAGAGTTTTATTCTGCACTTTTCTCCTTTAATGCTAACTTTATGATGATTATTTATGTTTTAATTTGTTTCTGTAAAGAACTTTGAGTTGTTTTGTAGAAATAAAAGTGCCATGTTTTGTCTGATGCTGCGTGGCCCAATGAAATAAATGAAATGCAGTACGTCTAATACAGTGATATAAATATTTCCAACCAACCACAGTATAATCAGTCATGAAAACAAACTTCCAAACAGCATTTCTTATATTTGTGTGGAGTTAGAGCGTTTTCAGTGTTACAGAAGTGTGAAAAGTGCAGTTTTCACTCAGTTCAGTTCAGTCTGAGCAGAAGTTTGAAGTTGAGAAGTTGGTTTTATGAAGTAACTGTAATGAAATGTGTATTTTTATGTGTGTGAATCTGCCCAGGAGCTAAATCTGGTTCAAATCATCTTTTCTTTTGTGAGATTTATGAATTTGCTCAAGGTCCCTGGGAAGTAAAGAAAAAAGAAAGAAAGAAAGAAAGAAAGAAAGAACGGAGCAAAAGTGACGAAGAAACACCAACGAAAGAAAATCCAGGAGTGTTGATAAACTGAGCAATGGTCTAGAAAAAGTGCATGGACTTAAACAATATTTGAGTTAATTTTGTGACAATAACGGATCATCAATTTTGAGACTTTGATGAAAACTGTGACATTTAACTGTGACATTTGTGTCATGATCAGAAGTGAAATTGTACATTACTCACTGTATTTGTGCAGTGACCTGTATTTTCTGTATCTACACTGAGTAAACAGAGTCTGATAAAATAAATGACATAAATGACATGTGCCTTAAAGACGCACGACTCTGAAGTTTCTCCATGTTCTGAGCTCAAAGTCAGACTAAAGTGAGACTAAAGTGAGACTAAAGTCAAACTAAAGTGAGACTAAAGTCAGACTAAAGTGAGACTAAAGTGAGACTAAAGTCAGACTAAAATCAGACTAAAGTGAGACTAAAGTCAGACTAAAGTGAGACTAAAGTCAGACTAAAGTGAGACTAAAGTCAGACTAAAGTGAGACTAAAGTCAGACTAAAGTGAGACTAAAGTCAGACTAAAGTGAGACTAAAGTCAGACTAAAATCAGACTAAAGTCAGACTAAAGTGAGACTAAAGTCAGACTAAAGTGAGACTAAAGTCAGACTAAAGTCAGACTAAAGTCAGACTAAAGTCAGACTAAAGTCAGACTAAAGTCAGACTAAAGTCAGACTAAAGTCAGACTAAAGTCAGACTAAACTCTAATCGTCGTGTGTTTATGTTTCCGTCGACAACAAACAGTTTTACCCTTCACATCACTGGAGTTTGGCTCCTTGACCTTGGACTTTGGTCGAGTCGGTGGGAATCGGGTGGGAGACTCCTGAAGTGTAGAGAGCGGCTCTGAAGAGTCTGAAAAAACAAGACGACAAACGGATTTATACAGAAAAGGCTCATATTACACTACGTTCTGTCTGATATAATGACGTTTCCTCATCACACACAGACCTGGGGTTGTGTTTTGTTTCATTCTCACATGTTTCACACACAAACCTGCAGATTTAGACTGAAAACACTCTGTTCCACCTTGTGATGTCATCATGTGGTGATACAGGAAGTGCTCCACTGTGTTTTTAAACTCCACACACCTTCATTTATAGAATCATCTGGATCATTTCAGTCCTGGAGTTGTCTCTTATCTCGACTGAACTAAAGGTAAAAGGAGGAGTTCACTTGAAAACTACTTTCACCACTTGATGACATCACAAGGTGGAACGTCGCATTTTGAGTTTTGTAGATGTAACAGACTAATAATAAAGTGTGACTCAAACATGTGAATGAAACAAAACACAACTCCAGGTCTGTTTTTGAGGAGGGAATAACATTAGAACATTATTAAAGCTCAAGAGTCAGATTTGCTTCAAGAATGAGACAGTTTTCTGTTTTATTTGAGCTAATATCAGAAAGATGCTGAATTAAACCTTGTTCTTTTTGTATTTCTGTCATGGGTTAACGTTGACTTATGCCTCTGTTAGTCTGTTGTGTAATGTTATTGCTAAAGGGAGGGCATCTGGTGTAAAAAAGAAAAAAAAAAGAAAAAGAAAAGTGAGAGAGCGTGCAGGAGAAGTCTGGACCTTTCACCTGGTGTAAAATGAAAAAACTAAACTAAAACTAGACTAGACTGTGCAGATTCTGTGACGTTAAATACTGTAGACTGATGATTCTAAGCACTTGGTGAATGTCTCTCTTCACTCTCCACCCTCATTCCATGCTGTTTACTGTTCTGTTTTATGTCTGAGCCAAAAAATCTTTAAAAACACCGTCTTGATTTTGACAGATTCTTAATTCGACCTTTAGAAATATTACATTCTAATATTCACATTCTTAAAAAGCTGTTTATCGACTTAAATCTCATCATTTTTTTAATATCTTCACAAACTAATGTCGCCAAAATGTCAAAACAAACCAGTTTATCTTTGAGTCCTTGAGTGTTTTAAACTTAAACGTGAGTGTGCGCTCTGCCCCACAAACATTTCCGTGACCACATGATGCGTAACTGTTTGCATTTTGTTCAAAGACGAAAAAACTCTTTTTCTAAAACAGCTACACAGTTTCTTTTCGTGTCAGAATCTGAAACATTACTATTTTTTACCTGGAAAATATCTAAATCACATCTTTTTCCATCAAAACATAAATGAAAGTAGTTAATTTATGCAGTGGTTTTGAATGTGGGGGAAGCACAGAATCAACTCTGAAAATATGGAAGTTTTGGTGAGACATTAAATGAAAATAGATCCATTTTACACCGAACAGAAAGAAAATGGTGTAAATGAATGAATCTGACACGTTTGAGTTCAAATAAAAGTCGTTTCCAGGTCAGTGGTTATCTCTGAATCTTACTCTGAAGTCGTTTCCGTGAGGTTGACCTTGATCAGGTTCTGTGTGGAAATGTTATCAAATGTTTTAGAGCTTAAATTATCACAAAAATAATAATATAAATGACATATACATTTAAAACTCCTGCAAAAAAGAAAATAACCAGGGGAAATACACTGAACTTTTGTGGTTCATTTTAATGTTGATCTAAATGCTGTGGTCACTTGAACCTTAACCGCAGCATTTACCGTCAGAATAAGCACATTTTCTAATAATGCAAAAATATAAAGATCAGCTCCCACAGGCTGAGCCCACATGAAGCACAGTCACCGCCGCCTCATGGGCAAAGTAAATATGACCAAACCACCACAAAGGTCAACCGCAGTTCTCAGAGGTTAAGCTGCGTCGGGTCAGGGCTGTTTCGGGTCAGGGCTGTCTCAGGTCAGGGCTGCGTCGGGTCAGGGCTGCCTCGGGTCAGGGCTGTGTCGGGTCAGGGCTGCGTCGGGTCAGGGCTGCGTCGGGACAGGGCTGTTTCGGGTCAGGGCTGTCTCGGGTCAGGGCTGCGTCGGGTCAGGGCTGCGTCGGGTCAGCGCTGCGTCGGGACAGGGCTGTTTCGGGTCAGGGCTGTCTCGGGTCAGGGCTGCGTCGGGTCAGGGCTGTGTCGGGTCAGCGCTGCGTCGGTTCAGGGCTGTTTCGGGTCAGGGCTGTCTCAGGTCAGGGCTGCGTCGGGTCAGGGCTGCCTCGGGTCAGGGCTGCGTTGGGTCAGGGCTGCGTCGGGTCAGGGCTGCGTCGGGACAGGGCTGTTTCGGGTCAGGGCTGTCTCGGGTCAGGGCTGCGTCGGGTCAGGGCTGCGTCGGGTCAGGGCTGCGTCGGGTCAGGGCTGTCTCGGGTCAGCGCTGCGTCGGGTCAGGGCTGTTTCGGGTCAGGGCTGTCTCAGGTCAGGGCTACGTCGGGTCAGGGCTGCCTCGGGTCAGGGCTGCGTCGGGTCAGGGCTGCGTCGGGTCAGGGCTGCGTCGGGACAGGGCTGTTTCGGGTCAGGGCTGTCTCGGGTCAGGGCTGCGTCGGGTCAGGGCTGCGTCGGGTCAGGGCTGCGTCGGGTCAGGGCTGTCTCGGGTCAGCGCTGCGTCGGGTCAGGGCTGTTTCGGGTCAGGGCTGTCTCAGGTCAGGGCTACGTCGGGTCAGGGCTGCCTCGGGTCAGGGCTGCGTCGGGTCAGGGCTGCCTCGGGTCAGGGCTGCGTCGGGTCAGGGCTGCACATGTGGGATTAAATCTACAGGGCGTCACCTCCTCTTCCTCCTCTTCTTCCTCCCTCTCCTTTATAATTGGAGATTATTACACATCTTTAAAAATGATATTATTATTATTTAAATTCCTTTTTTAAATGATCTATTTTTACCTGTGTGTCTCATTTCTGTGCAGATGGTTCTTAGGCTGTAGTTTGTTGTTTTATGTGGGACTGGGGTCATTTTGTTCATTTTGTTTTTGTTTTGTTATTTCACACTTTACACTTCACTGACACTTTGACTCATAAAAAGACCTTTGGAAAAAAAAGAAAATAAAATCTACAGGGCGTCCATGAAATCTCTTTACAGTTTTAAATGTGATTACAAAGGAAAGTGATGAGATATATTCATTAGATTTGTTCTGTTGTACTCAGTGATTATAAAGTTTGTCGGGGGGAGTAGGACGTACAGCGGCCGACACTTCACCCTGGACATGGAACATTTGAGCCACGTCCCTCCATTAGGACCAGAACCTCGGGTCATAAGAACAGTTTGTTCCTTCTGCCGTTTGTCTCATGAAAACTTTATAATATCTGTACCATTGACACTTTATAATATCTGCACTTTGGACACTTTATAACACCGGTCAGTTTAATAAGTCATGTTTGTTGTTCTGATGGTGTATATATTTTCTACCTCTAAGTATTTTATTTTATTTTTAAACATATCTTTTTTAACTTTGTGCTCTTATTTGTATTTATTCAGTGTTTTATGTTGGTCTTTTTCACCAAAGACAGTTCCTAGTTTGTGAGCTGTGTTCACTGACGATGGCAATAAAAGTCTGATATTTCAAAATTACTGTTGATTGAATTGAAGAGGCGCCTTTTGAATGAACCTAAGAAAAGTCTCCTCCTCAAGTCGGGCACAGGGCGGGTTATGGTTCTGTGTTAAAGATGTCACGTATCGAACAAAGACATTACTCAACTAAAGCCAAAGATACAGAAGCGACTGGACCATGAGGCTCTGCTGCAGTGAAACACGGAGAGAAATCCAGTCCAGTCCTGATGAGCTTCATGAGACTCACACTGAGGTGATGAAACGAGGTCAAAAACTTTGGAAACCAAGAACACGTCTGACTAAGATCTCATCAATTGCCTTTATAATAATTGTTTTAAATTGTAAAGAAACTATTTGGACATCCTGTTTATGACAAAAGCATTTTTCCTGTTCTTTCAATAACAGCTAAAGTCGACCCAGAGCTTCTTCAATATTCCAAAGGCTGGTTTTTAATTTGACCACATACTGAGTATCAGAGCTACGTTTAACTTATTCATGTTTCCTCTCATTTAAATATTGGTTTACAGCGCTAATGTTCGTAAACACAACCAGCAAACAGCCACACGCTTTCAAGAACGGAATCTCACAAAATGCTGATATTTCATCTCCAAGTCAAACTCCTGAATTATGTATATCCAGACTTTCTCCTTTCACAGGATAAAATTACTGCATAGGATTTTTAAAGCCGTAGTACGACCAGCCCCAAACTCAGGCTGAACTCGACTTTTAAACGAGTTCAAACATAAAACGCTCCATTCAGTGACATTATTTTAGGAGCCTGAGACGAGGGGCCAAACATTCTGAACTGAAGTTGGACCTTTGGCCCCTTTAGACCCGGGACAGAGTAAAACACAGAGGACACTGCCCCGGACCTGTGTCCAGGACTGAGGCTGTGTCCAGGACTGAGGCTGTGTCCAGAGGCAGATATAAGCTGATTGATACAAACATAAGCCTGATGAGCTGAAACGTGCTTTGGTTGACTGAAACGCACAGTCTGACACAGAAAAACTGAAGCTTCTTGACCTCCTCCACCTGGTCACATGATGCTGCAGGTCACATGATGCTGGTCACATGATGCTGCAGATCACATGATGCTGCTGGTCACATGATGCTGCAGGTCACATGATGCTGCAGGTCACATGATGCTGCAGGTCACATGATGTCGCTGAGTTTAGAGACTCAAATCCTCAGATGAATCCAAACGGTCACGAGACTCGACAAGTTCAGACAAACGGACAGGACTGAGTCAGGAAGGGCATCTGACGCACTATCATTTAAATTTATGTTTTAAAATGAAGCATGAGCATTAAAGGTGCACCGTGTAACTTTTTACGGAGGGTCCACCACCTGCTTGTCTCCATGGAGATGTTATTGTTTTGCCAAGAATGTTCCAGAGTGTGGCCTTAGATGTCACCAGGCTAAGTTACAGGTCAGATCTGTGGAAAAGCGATCACACTCTCATGTTTCCAAGAGATTTTTGAGCAATAAAGACACTGAAACAATAGAATACACTGATTATAAATATATAAATAGAGTTTTAATGCCATCCACTGGGATATTTCTTTTAAAACTATAACATTTCCGTGGAGTCAAGCAGGTCATTTTTAAAAACAACGTACTGTGTCTGCTACATTTTATAATCGAGTATTCAGCTTAAACAACTTAATAAAAGAAACACGTCGCTGACACTGGAGCTAACGTCGCCGTAAACGTCACCACAGCAAAACGCCACGAGGCTGTCGGCGCCACCTATGGACAGCTGCACATTACAACAGCGATTTTTTTTTTCATTTGTACCAAAATAACTACACTAAGAAAATAAAACTGGAGAATGAAGTAAATACAGAGCACAGGGCGTCTGCAGGTGGAAAACGGGGATTGATCTGGAAAATGTCAGCTCCGAGAGGATAAACGGGAAGGAAAAACTACTTTAATATGATTGATTTAAGAGAAGACTGATATGTGACCTATTTAACTAGAACAAAAATGTTTCAGAACATGTTTGAAGAGGTCAGATCTGAGTAAAGTTACAGCAGAGTTAGTTTTATGAAAGATGAACTGATACAGACATAATTCTCCCGTCACTGAATCAAACATAAGTCTTTACTCTCTCAGGAGGTAAATGAATCATTATGTTTGGTATAAATAACTCACTCTGTCCAACTCTTAGCACCAGCTTCATGGATTTGGTTCGACACACTCCCCCGTTGGTGTTGTCCAGTCCCTGTGGAGCCCCGGTGGAGGTGGCTGAACAAGCAAAGAGAAAATATTAAATAATCTATAGAAGAAAACGCACTCTTGACAAATTTAAGCCCCGTTACCAAACATTGCATCATAATCTCACAGAAAAGAGTGTAATCTAGAGTGGACAAGCGTTCAATACATCCACGTTCAACTCTGCATCACCCCATCGCCATCGCAATTAGGTCACATACAACATCTCAGAGGCTACAAGCTCCGTTACCATGAAAACTCACATCAAATCTGCCTGATGCTGTACGAGCCCTGAGTGATTTGGGGCATGTACGCTTTAGGAGTCGCACTGGACGACCACAGCTCTGCTCTGTGCACGCCTCCATCACATGCTTCAGTTGCCACTAAAACAAGGCCAAAGAAATGACGTTAAAGTGAAGGGACACGGAGAGAAGGAGCTAAAGAGGAACGCTTCCTTTTCCAACAGGACGACAAAGGGCTGCTCATGTGGATTTGAATCTAGTGCAACTTGTAGCAGCTTGTACAACACTTCTGCATAATTTATTTTAGACCTTTGATTTGAAACACAATGTGGAGGAAGACGAGGCCATAAAAATAATCATGTTTAGTCATTTTAGAAACAAGACTTTTAATCAGAGCCGTTTAACAAAAATACTAATAGTAGTTTGTTTCTGCAAATTCTGAACTCTGCTCCAAACAAGATGCTTTAAGTGACTGGAGATGAAATGTTTACAGTTTAAAAGCCCCAAAAGGATTTAATTAACACGTAATTCACTGCACAGTCCTAAAGGAGGCACGGTCTGGAGCACTGCTGTCAGTTTATAGAGCATGGACTACACAAAGTGATGTTTTCAGTTACTTCACTCAACAAATAAATGTCAAATGTAAATCCTCAAATCCACCTACGGCACATAGTTGCTGGTATAAACTGTATAAACCTGTCCAGGCTTAAAGTGACTGAATGAGAGGAACAAACAGAACATAAATGATCTATTTGGTTTTAAATGACCCGACTAAAGGTCCATAAACGCTGAGATCTGTTCAGTTTAAGTCCAGCACTGACCAGCCTCAGTCTGTGGTCAGTGCTGGACTAAAGACACGGCTGGACTCACATGTGATGTAATAGTCCTTCCCTTTGAGAAACTCCAGGCCCCAGAGGTTTGGGCTGAACTCCTGAAACTTGAAGGTGAATTTGACGTCTTTGTGCGGTTTGTCACAGTTCAGTAAAGGAGTGTCTGACTTCTCTATGATGCACTTGTCCATCTGTCTGCGGGACACAAGGTAGACGCGGTAAAACTCCTCCCGCTGTCCTGGGTCTGATCTGGGACAAACAATGTCCATCTTGTCCCCGATTTGAGGGTAAAGGGTCAGACCTAGTCCTCGGACAAACCTGAGAAAAAGAACAGATTTAGTCAAGAGACAATGACAAAATAAAACATGTGAGAAGAAGTGTTGTGTTGTGTTGTGTGTGGTTCTGGGATTAAAGACAAACTGAGCAGAGGAGCAGCTGTGAGGATCTGTCTCACTCTGAGTCTGACACAGGGATCAGTTTGGCACAGGCAACAACTGATCTGGAAAAAACACTTTCCAAAGCAAATGTCTGACCCACAGGCAGAGTCCAGCACAAACACTGTGACATAAACTGATGTGTTTTACAGAGACAGACTCGGGTCCAGTCACAGGTTTTACTCTTAAATCCAAACACGCCGCGGGTCTTTGTCTCTTCACTCACTTTGTGTTGGAGCTGCTCCAGTGGATGGACTCCAGAGTGACCGCGACACAGGAGCAGTCCAGAGTCAGGACCAAGACGAGAGCGCAGCGCCAGGACCAGCGCCAGGACCAGCGCCAGGAGACTGTCCCCATCACAGGAGCCGCGCGAGACTCCGACTCCGACTCCTCAGGACCAGGAGCGCGCTCGGCTCTTGTGCCTCCGCATGTCTCCACAGACTCCAGGAGCGCACGGCTCAGGGCGCGTCCTGGACACGGACCAGAGAGTCTTCATCACAGTTTTCATCACAGTCTTCATCACAGTCTTCATCAGCCGCACAGAGTCTTCATCACAGTCTTCATCACAGTCTTCATCAGCCGCGCGGGGGAAATGATCCACACTGTGCGTAAAGATCAGAAAAAACACTCACGTGACGAAATCCACGAACTGAGGGAGAGTGAGGAGGATCAGCTGACCACAGGATCTGCCCCTGCACTGTCCACCTACTGTCCATCCACTGTCCATCCACTGTCCACCTACTGTCCATCCACTGTCCATCTACTGTCTACTCTGTCAGGAGGAGGGGGGACAGGAGAAGACAGAGGAGACAGGGGAGAAAAGAGGAGACAGAAAGGAGAAGAGGAGACACAGGGGACAGGAGGAGACACAGGGGAAAAGAGGAGACAGAGGGGACAGGAGGAGACACAGGGGAAAAGAGGAGACACAGGGGACAGGAGGAGACACAGGGGACAGGAGGAGAACACTGTAAACAACATGGTTCCTTAGTTTAATCATAAATTGAATTTCAGATTGAATAAAATTAAATGAATAAACACATTTAATAAATAAATGTCTCGTGTAAACTGTGATGTTTCAAAACAAACCATAAAAAACATCAGTTTAAAACTGAAAAGCTGCTGTGGACCTGTGTAAATCTGCATTTTATCACATCATCTTTTTTTAACTGAGTTTTTGATAAATATGATGAGCTCCAGACTCCAGAGAGGACAGAGGACAGAGGACAGAGGACAAAGGACAGAGGACAGAGGACAGAAGACAGAGGACAGAGGACAGAGGACAAAGGACAGAGGACAGAGACAGGACACCTCTGTGAGACACTGAGGTATTTTAAACACTTTTATATTGTTTCAAAACATCAAATAAAAGACAAAGTTTAACATCCACATCTTTATTGATATGAAACACTTTAAATGACATTTCCACAGATGAACAGGTTTTATTCTTCAGTTTGACACTTATTAAGGAAACAGACTAAATCTTCAGTGTTTTGATTTCCCCGTTTGACCCTCGTTTGTTTCTAATTGCAGCTGCATCATTTCTGATGATGCCAATTTAAGTGTGAATGATCCACGGCACAGAGGCAGATAATGATCCATGGTCTGACTCACAGTAATACAGAGAAAAAGAAGGGAAAGCCCCACTCTTATTCTGACTAATATTACAGACTATAATAAAACAGCCTCTGTGCAGCAATTACACCACGTGTAATTTAAGAAAACAGCCAAAGTGAGGCCAATCAACAAACACTACTGCACTTTTTCAACAGCTGAGATGAGAATTAAGTCTTCATCAAAGAATAAAACAACATTATGGAATCAGAAAAAGCCCAGTATATTTATACATCTGCACTTTCACTGCTGCTGCCAACTTCCTCTGAAATAAAACAGACTGAAATGTTCTGTTCCCTGTGAAAGTCGATGAATCTGTTTTTATTGACCAATCAGATGTTTCATTGTTTGATTTTCCATTCTGTTTTTTTACATCAGAACAGAGTGAAACCTGAGGCCACAGCTGGTTCTATTTGCTGTTTTTTTAATATATATTTTTATCTTTACAAAACTAAACTGAAACTGAATAATCACAGGTGCATTTTTCAAATCTGGACAATACTTTCCGTGTGTAGATCCCAGAATATTTTGAGACTGAGGCAGAATTCTCCCACAGTGAGGCTAACGCTCCACATGGCAGGTGTTTGCACAGAACAACCCCTATCACGTTTAGCATTAACCTCACCACGGGACATCCACACACCACGGGACGGTCCACACGCCACGGGACGGTCCACACGGTCCACTGGGGTTCACCTGGGGCCCCTCTCTGGCTTCAGTCCTGCAGGGGCCACACAAATCCTCATTAGACACAGTATATGAGGCATTATGTGATTTTGCTTGAAAATCTCTGAAAAAGTGATGCTGAATGTTCATGTTGGACTAAATTATATAAAAGCCTCAAACGTTTCACCTACTGGATCTTTAACCTGAACACTGAAACTCTGGATTGGGAATTTAAGACAGAAAAAATGTATCTTTATTATTAAATTAACACTTTTAAATGTTAATTTTTGTCTAGATTTTCACAGTGGATGAAATTTCTAAAAACCTTCATTCCACGACTTTTGCTGAAGTTTTAGACAAACGCAGACGTGGGACCAGCACTTAACAAACATTAACATTAGATTTTGAGATTTGTGCCACTCCATAAATAAAATCTCATAGTTTAAACCCATATTTATCCAGGCAGTGGACTATTTACCACTGTCTGAGCCACACACGTCTGATCCTTCTATAGCAGCATGAAGAGGCAGACAGGAAGTTAAAGTCTAACAGTGTTTCAGAGCTCGTGTTCAGGAAATGTGTGCACATTATGTTGTGTGGTGTAGTGTGTTCATAGTATGTTTGTGGCTTCACTCACCTGTTGTCATGCAGTACTTCCTCTTTCTGCTGTCTCTCACTCAGAAGTAAACAGCGGCGCTGCAGCACATGTCTTATATAGTGGCTCTTGTCTATGAGTCATGCAAAAATCCCTTTTAACAGAATGAGTAAAGCCAAAGAAATCACGTACTCGTTTGCAGTAAGATGCTTTTATCTCGTATGTAAATGCTGCCCACATATACAGGACCAAATATCATGCTTTTGAACTGAGCTGGGCTTTTTACACAAACGTCAAAGTGATGAAGGAGTAGGCTGAACAACTGACATCATGAAACTTTAGGTGGATTTTACACAATATTATACAGGAATCAACTAAAATCCGACTTTAAACAGTTATTACATGTGGCTAGTGCTTCATCAACTGTAATAAAGTGATACATAAAAGTGTTTTTTAAATAATCCATTTGTCCCCAGATTCCCACCCGGTACAAAACAGAAAACAAACCTTAAAACTCAAGTGTATTTAACACATTTTATCACAGAGACGCTCCACACAAAAGGCAAAATCAGCTTGAACTGAAAAACTTAAGGTCTGTCCAACACAATCAGCTGTTGAACTGATGACCTGAATATGTCGACTGAGCCCAGGACAGTATTAGTCCAGTCACTGCAGAGACAGAACTGCATCTCAAATGGACAAATGACCCATCAGAGTTTGACTTTTGAATCTACAACAGTGTGACAGAGAGAACAGTTTTAGCTCAGCTCCACAGAGCTCGTCTGACGACCTGCGCTAAATATGATATTGTTCCTATATGTAATTCATATGCACACTTCAGCTGTGCACATGTATGTAAAATATATAATATCCACATGGTGTGTAATCTGTGCACATGTAAAATATATAATATATGTATACTGTAGTATGTACATGACCTGTATTGTTAATTGTTATGTTTACAGAAATGGAACTTAAAGCTGATAATTAGCATAAACTCCACAGAGCAGAGGCTGTGCAGCTGATGGTGAGTCTAGAGAATATTTATTCTGTTCTGTGCATGGGGGCATTTTTTTTTCAGAAACAGCATCTTTCATGTGAAAACAATTGGGTCATTTAAGTGCAGTGGGGCTGGGACCGAAGAACAGCAGCTCAGATCTGAACCGTTTGGAAGGAGCTGCATTTTATCACTAACCAGAAGTTCTGCTCCATGATGAGGCCGTACCTCCAGCAGTACTTACAACAGTACTTACAACAGTACCTCCATCAGTACTTCCATCAGTACCTCCATCAGTACTTCCATCAGTACTTACAACAGTACTTCCATCAGTACTTACAGCAGTACTTACAGCAGTACTTACAGCAGTACTTCCATCAGTACTTACAGCAGTACTTCCATCAGCTCGCACAAATGGACAGAAGTTTTTATTTTTATTTCGCCCAGGCCTTTCTGTGTGGAGTTTTTCATGTTTCTCCTCGTGTCTGGATGGGTTTCCTCCGGGTACTCCGGTTTCCCCCATCAACCAAAACATGAACGCCCTTCAGACAACTGTGGTTGTGATTTTGGGCGTTACAAAAATAAATGAATTGAAATTTTAACGTAGGCTTAAGGACGTTCTTAAACACTTGCTTTTGTGCAGGGTTTCAGTAATTCTTAGTTTAAAAGTAAAGTTCTTAATTTGTGGGAACAAATTACATTTTTAGAGTTTAGTATGTTATTTGAGATCCACAGTTTTGACCATTTCATGTCACACATAAAAGACGAGTCATGAGGACACCTGGGACACAGGATGAGTCTGCTGCAGTTCACAGATGACTTAAACTTTCAGTTATCAACTCAGGGTGTGGCACCGAGGGGCTTCTGAGAACGACCTCCTGTCACTAAATGAGTGTGTTCTGCCCCGTTCAAACTGCCTGAGCACAGAGCTTTGATCAGAATAGAATCACACCATATTGTTTATTCGTGAGGACTTAGTCATTTTGCTCTGATTCTGGAAAGACTAGGTGCATCCCCTCGTATTTTCACTCTATCAATCCCATGTTTGTCGTCTCCAGCAGCCACTGTCCCCAAAAACAGCGACCTCCCGAGAGCCGCTGTAGAGAGGAAACCACTGTGACATCACATGATCTAAAGGAAGAGCTGTAAGAACATGAGGAGGCGGGGACGCAGACCAGACGCACAGGGACCCCCCCTAAACTCGGGAAATTCAACATTAAAAAAGCACAATATTATTAACTTCAAACAGTCGCCCGTCATTAAGTCTGAGTTTCCCCTTTTTTTAAATGTTTGGTCGTAGTAATCACATTTCAACGGAAATAGATGGAGGAGGCGCAAACTAAGAATACATGCAGTATAAATTATATGCATATGTGTGTGTGTGTATATATATATATATCTATATATATACATATATATATATATCTATATATATACATATATATATATACATATATATATATATCTATATATATACATATATATATATATCTATATATATACATATATATATATACATATATATATACATATATATATATACATATATATATATATCTATATATATACATATATATACATATATATATATACATATATATACATATATATATACATATATATATACATATATATATATATACATATATATATATATATATATATATACATATATATATATATATATATATACATATATATATATATACATATATATATATATATATATATATATATTACACACACGTGTATGTGTATGTATATATATACATACATACACAATACACACATAAAATACATGCACACACACAGAAATTGTCCAAATCCAATTCCACTCAAAATGTTCTTTTATTGAAACAGTTCAAAATAAAGTTGCATAGAAGGATGATCTTAGTAACAGGTGGATCTGTGCAGCATCTGCAGTGACACAGACTTTGGTGAAAAAGGAGCCAAATCAAAAGGCGAGAGAACGGCCTGAGAATCAGGATCCCCCTGAGAGAGCTGGAGGAAGCGTCTGGGGTAAGGGAAGGCCGTGTATCTCAGTTTAGACTGGAGCCTGGCCCTGGACAAAACTGGGGAAGATGGATGTAAAAAAGAGGTTGAGATTAGAATACATAATATTGTTATGACTTAACGTTCTCATAACCTCATCTACTTTCGATTTACTCTCAATTAGTCATGAGCAAAAGAAAACTAAACCGCAAATTAACAATGTATGTTTTTTTTTGTGTAGGCATTTAGGAGCAGACCAGGCAGACTTCAGTTTAGAGGGTAAAAGTCAGACAGCTGACAGCAGGTTTCTGTAAATGAGGTCGTGTCTTTGTAGTTTGGGTTAAACAGAGACATGACTGGAACAGAAAATGTCCCAGGCACAAATGCACCAGGGTCTAAAGTCAGTCTCACCTTTTAGCCCAGACTTTCAGAGACTGCTTTAGAAATAACTGTTAACCTCAGTTAACAAGACAAACAAGACTGAATTCACAAAAATCAAAATGAAAAAATAATGGCGCTGGTCTAGATCACCCTCCCTCCACAAGGAATTATGGTCCAGCAGAAGGAGCCCACGACAGACGGTCCAAAGAACGACTTTATGGCACAAAAAACACACTGAGCCTGTGGAGGTGTCTCCTCTGGGATCTGTCTCTGACGTCCTCTGGTCCACCACCTCGTCCTCTAGACCCTCACACGTCACATGGGCCCCGGGTGGAGTGTCCTCATCTGACAAAAGCACAGGCCACACAGGCCACATACTGCTGAGATGAAGCTCCAGAGGGCTCCAGGGGCCCTCAGCAGTGAGGACTAGAGACACGGGGCCCTCAGCAGTGAGGACTAAAGACACGGGGCCCTCAGCAGTGAGGACTAGAGACACGAGGCCCTCAGCAGTGAGGACTAAAGACACGGGGCCCTCAGCAGTGAGCACTGGAGACACGAGGCCCTCAGCAGTGAGCACTGAAGACACGAGGCCCTCAGCAGTGAGGACTAGAGACACGAGGCCCTCAGCAGTGAGGACTAGAGACACGAGGCCCTCAGCAGTGAGGACTAAAGACACGAGGCCCTCAGCAGTGAGGACTAGAGACACGAGGCCCTCAGCAGTGAGGACTAAAGACACGGGGCCCTCAGCAGTGAGGACTAGAGACACGGGGCCCTCAGCAGTGAGGACTAGAGACACGGGGCCCTCAGCAGTGAGGACTAGAGACACGGGGCCCTCAGCAGTGAGCACTGAGGACACGGGGCCCTCAGCAGTGAGCACTGAGGACACGGGGCCCTCATCGTTCAGCTGGACGTCTCATTTCTTCCTCTTCTTTGGTCTTGTTTCAGAAAAGCAGTTTTTCTATGTAGTTTTATGTTTTTACATTTTTTTATGTGTTTTTCGTCTTAAAGAGGCACTATGTAACTTTGCCTGGAATGTTTCACAGTTTGGAATTAAACCATCTCCATAGAGACAAATACAGGATGTCACCAGGCCAAGTGCAGGTCAGGTCTGTGGAAAGGCGATCCCTCTCACAGTAAGAATGCAACGCCTTTACTGAGCAAAAACACCTACAGTTTAATAAATGCAAAATGTACATTTAATACCAAATTAAGGAACATTCCAGGGACAAGCAGGTGGCTGACCCCGCCCCCAGAAAAAAAAAGTTGTATAGTGCAGCTTTAAAGTCCTAAGAAATGACAGTAAAATAATGGAACTTTATCAAGGGCAAAAGTTCATGACTGAACATTCTAGCTCTGTCCTCCACCGAGCAGCACATGGCTCTGCTTTCCCCAATCACAAATCTGCATCTAAAATTAGAAGCTCTAGAGGAAGTGTGGGTTCATCAAACATATCTGAAATGTTCCGGCATCACGTCACATTTGAATGAGGAGCGCAGTGGGAATCAGGTCAATCTGTCTACGGTTCAACCAAATCAAACACTATGCAGCTCAATAGTTTTAACTTCGACAAAACAATGTATGGCATTTTAATCCACTCTGTGACCTCAAGACCAGGGCTGGGCTGTGGTCTGGGAAAAAAGTAAACAAAGTAAGACTTAAAATCCAAAATATATGAACACAATCATAATTCCTGTGGTAGAAAAATGTCATTAGAATATCAAAGTTTTCTGAGGCAGCTTGTTTCTGCTCTGAGAATGAGGATATTTGAGCCTTAAGATCCAGAACCAAACCACGCTGCAGAAATGACACATTTGTGTGATGATGATGATGGGGAGCAGTACTGCCCTCTACTGTCCAATCCAACACACTGCATTACACAGAGGGAGACAAATCTTTAAAATCTGAGAATGTGACTTTTTAGGCTCAGAGAATCTCCAGGTACCAGAGACATGGACTGACATCACCACACTCTGGAACAAAACACTGACAGTGAAGGCAGCGACTGTATTTTTATGGAAACTGTTTTTCTCAACCTATTTACCAAATTCTAACACTATTACCATCGAAATAATCACATTTTAGTTGAATTTACTGACAAACTCTGGGGTTAGTGTTTGCAAATTACTGCCCAAAAGTGTCATAAAAAATATATCCAACCAAATATATTGAATTGAAACAAACTCAAAACACTATGGCATTAAAAAAAAAACAAAAAAATCCCCATCACAGCAAAAAGCCGCAGTCAGAAACCACAGTTAAAATGCCACATAAACATTTAAGTGGTTTCTAGGACGCCATTAAAACATTTAAAGTCAACCTCAAGTGACAAAGAGTTATCAAAGGTTCTCTTCTGAAAAAGCAAATTAAATCTACACTTAAAGCCACAGTATGTAACTTTATGGACATGGCACATCACCTGCATGATTCCATTCTCCGTGGAAACAGGTTTAATGCCATACTGTGGAAGATTATAGTAGTAAATTTGTCAGGTTTATGGCAATGCAAGCGCACTACGAGTAAGAACACGTGTCTTACTGTGCAATAAAAACACCACAAAAAATATAAAAAAATTAAAAACATGCTTATATTTTTGTTTATTTTGGCCAAAAAAGGCACATTATGACTGAGCATTGTTCCCCATGTATTAATAGACGTCTGATAAAGCTTGAAATAATCAGATGTGTTTAAAGGAGGTGGTGTGTTGTAATCACACAGGAAGCAGAGAAAGGGCTCGTCCTTTCCATAACTCAAAAACCTTCTGCATTTCTCCAGCAGCACACGGACACTCAGGAGGTAAGCACACACTCAATTATTACATTTACTTATTCCATATCTTCCATATCAGAGTTTTGG